>NC_139044.1:30236419-30969085 GCF_965140915.1 Aythya marila | reverse complement strand
GGTTTTTATGCCAGAAGGCCTCTCACCAAATGTAGCTGGAGACGGCTGGAAAGGATAACCTAGTGTTAGTATATAGAACATTAATTGCATTTTTGAAAGTTATTGTATAACATGTTTGCATTCTCTTCTTATGTGGGAACACAGCACCTACTGCTCTAATGCCCTTAACACTAATTGTGTCATTTGGGCATATTGGAGCAAAAATTTCCTTAGGTGTTCTGTTGTAAAATTTTAAGGTACCCAAAAAACAAGAGCAGCACCCCTGGCCTTGTCTGACTGAGAAATGGATAAGCCTTTTCAAGAAAAGGTTTTCCTCAAGGGATACCAATTAATGCTGAGCACACTGGAGAATGAGCTGCATATCTCTAAAGCTCAGCTCTGTTTTAGTTTGAATGTTTCTTTCTTAAGGTCAGAGGAGGGTGCCTCTGACCATCCAGTGTCCAGAGCACCAACCCTTCTCCTGAAGCTAAGCCCATGCCTTTAAGACATGGATTAAGGAGAGCTGAGAGCATCAACTTCACATGGCCATCATGTGCCGGTGGGTACACTTAGAACTGAAAACAAACTACGCTTCATTTGATTTATGTTCTTTTTCCTTTTTTATATAATTTTATTTTTCTCAATCTCTTCCTCAAGAGATGTATGTATATGTAACTTGCACAGGAAAGAAATATGATTACTTAATGGCAGTGATTCAAAGCTGAACTTTGTACAGTCTATGCATAAGTATCCTTTGGGGAAGACCCTTAAAAAAGTGATGGTCGTGTCTAAAACTAAAGAGGATTTAGGACTTAGGAAGTACTGTGGCAAACATAACCAAAACATGTGGATGACTAGTGGCATTATGCCACTGAAAGTAGAACTCCACCCAGTCATCTTGACAAAGAAACAAAAGGCAGAGGAAAGGCGTTAATTCTCTGCATAATTACCACAGGTGAAACAGTCCTGTGTAATGAAACATTTGTCTCTGAGCTGGCATTGTTTGCAAACAGAAGGTCCTACTGGCAGAAAATACAGCACTTGCTGTGTTTGGTAGGATTCCTCTGTAAACTGATCTTCAGCTGGCTTTTATACCCTGTTGAAACTGGTCTATCACCTTGTTAGTGGGCATTATTGCTCCCTTAACAGATGGCAGTGTGCATAGGCATGCTGCAGAACCAGCCTATGGATCTATCTAATTATAATTGCAGGATCCTTTCTGTGCAGGGCAGCCATGCATAAGGTTAAGAGGATAATATCTCATTATTACTCTATCAAGAGAGCAAGAATAATTTGGAAAAAAGAAACAAACAAAAAAAAACCAACAAACAGATTTCTAGAGGTAAGGAAAGAAATGGTTGAGGTTTCTTCAAGAGTGAATAACATTCAACAGCAATCAACTGGGTTTCCTTTCTTCTCCATGACAAAAATAGAAAGTTTTTCCTGCAGCCTACCAAAGTCCAGCTGAATGGCTAAGACAGGTGCAAGAAGCACTGACTAATGTCATTGGCTATGCAATCACCAGACTTCCCTGAGCAAAGAAACTGTGTTTCATTGGGGGTTGTTTCTGCAGTAAGGTACTGCTCAGGGTGAATGATGCTAGTCCTTCACTATGCTCTCAAGCAGAAGAGGGAAAAATAAGAGAAGAGAAAATATTTTTAAATTGAAGAGATTTAGGGTAGTAGATGTTTACTTTATTTCCTTTGATTTTGTTTTGTTATGGATTTGCATTACATGTTCTACTTTATTTATTTTTTTTATATATATATATTATTTTTTTGATGTATCATTTATTTATCTTTGAGGTATTATTTTTTCCCTTACTATACTTGTCTTTCTTGTCTCATTCTCTTTTCAAGTCATCCTGGTGAGACCTTTCCACAGAGTCTTGAATGTTTCCCCCATGTTTTAGAACACGTATAGTACTAAAGTGAACCAAATTACATTCAGCCTTCAGGCTGAAAGGATAGATGGGAGGAAGGTTAGTCATTTCCTTGGAAATGAAGTAGAAAATGAAGACAGGAGGGAAAAAAAAAAAAAAAAAAAAAAAAAAAAAAAAGTTAGGCAAAGTTATATGACTTTTAGTTGGCTTGTGGGAGGATTTATGAATGGACCAATCAGAGTTTGAAAATCGGACTTTAAAGCCAGCTTTGGAAGTTACTACAGTTTTTCCCCCTTTGGAAATCTCTCCTAGAAAAGAAAATACCTTTCATCTACTTTACATTTCCTTAAGGAAAGTTTGATTTGTTTAGGAAAAATAAAACCTACAACTTTAAAATAAAATCATAGTTCTCTGCAGACTACCAATCCAGGCTGCGTATGAAATCTACCCTGTGAGGGACAAGTGTGGGATTCAGAATACCTCCGTAGTTCTTTCTGCTCATAATCCACAGCTGACCAGTGCCCCAAGATCAGGCAGGGTCTCCCTGTTGCCATCTGCTAGTTCAGCACTTGCCACCCCTGGGGATCGCAGCAGAGCAAGGGGCAGAGGTGGAGGGCTTTGGGCCCTGCACCCTAGGGGCTGGGTGAATGAGCAGCTCTGCCAATGCTTGTCAGGCACATGGGCAGCACACAGGCATGTTCAGTGCTTGACAGAGGTCTCCCCAGCCCTCCTCCTTGGTTTCAGACCTGCTCCCCAAGTCACAAGCTGGCTTTTATAAAAGACTGAGAGGGCAAATAAAACAACATTCTAAAGGGAAAGCAAAGATGAGCAAAATAAGGCAAAGCACAGGTTTAGCAAACAAGTCTAGTAAAAAGTACAGCTTCCACTAAACACTAGATGGAAAGCAAAAGCACCTTTAATTGTGCTGCAGTTAGGAGGCATAAAGGCAATTTAGTGGAACAAATCAAACCCTGGCAACTACTTACCCAAGTGTAAAGGCAGTAACAGAATCAGCAGCACCTGAAGGATTGTCTTTATTGTTTGAGGAATAGAGCATCTTTTGTTAAGAAGCACACAGACAGCAGGAATACATTAGAGGGAAATAGGACAGCCATCAAAGAAAGAGAAATATTCAGTTACCTACGCAAATATTTCATAGTCATTTCTAGCTAGGTTACTCTTAAAAGATACCTCTGTGGAAGTGAATTTTATGAGTTACTCACAAAGTAACTGGACTGTCAGCATATGATGGCTTTATGGATATAACATCTGAATTTGAAGGTGTGTTCATAACAACGAATTTGCAGTTACCAAAAGTAATAAACAGCTTTTAGAAGGCATTGTCTTTATTCTCTACTAAAAGCATGAAAGCAGTGCAAAGTAAAATATTGAAGTAAAGATGATCAACAGACGGGGCTAATAATTATGCTGTTGCAGTCTTCAATCTGTAATTAAAACAGAACACCTTCTGGAGAGTTGATTTTTTTACCCTATATATATTTTTGATTAAAATGCTGGTGTATTTAACATCTTTAATGCTAGGTGATAGACCAAAGGTGAATGTTTCTTGGAAAGTTTCTTGAAAACCAGGCTGTCTACTTGAGCTCTGAAGCAGTAATCTATTTTTGCTTTGTTGAAAGTATTGTGGCTTAGGTTTACTTTCCCAGAACTCAAACACAGCTTGTTTTAACACTTCAAAGTTGTTGTGCAGTTAATCTTCACTGAGGATGAGTACATGTGACACATTTGGAAAGATCTGCACTAGCAACGAGAATGCTAGGCATGTATAAATTTGTTAACCTTTTAAGCTGCATCAGCTCACAGCAATGGTTATTATAAATGTGCCAAGTGTTGTTGAAGGTTATAGTACTTGCCAGGTACAGTTGTATTCTTCAAGCTTATCAGTCCATCTGCTGATCTCTACATCAATTTTTACCTGCAGGCTAAAAGGGGATCTTGCAATTTGTCATGCTATTTAGATAACTTCTACAGGAAAGCCTGTGCTAGGTTTTTTAATCATACTGAAGTTTGCTCTTTTTGGCATTACAAATATGTAAATTCATGCTTGGGATAAATAGAAGTCACAGAAAAGCACCGTTCAACTGTCTGCTTCAAAAGAAAAAGGTTGTCTTATTCTCAGAAAGGTGTGATTTGGGACATCTAGTAGATGAGGTAGGAGATTTCTGGCTATGCCTTTTTGTCTGAGAACAATGATTCAGTAGTACAATATTAGTTGATATCAAAGGGTTATCTCCCTTTATTTTTGCCTTTTAAAATGGCCAAAAAAAGTTAGAAATAGACAAAGCTAGTGTTGTCTACTTGAAAATTCAGTTTTCCAGCTTGAATGGAAAAATGAAAATCAAAACCCAACTCAAAATGATTTTTGCCTTTAGCTGATTTTCTGAGACTTGGACTTAGCTTAATGTTAGATGGAGAAAGGCTTCTAAATCTCTCTTGCTCCTCTTTTTCACCAGTGGAAAACCAATTTTTCACCCAGCTGTAATTACCATATTTAGTTCCTAATGAGGTATGACATGACAGAGAATTTATCAGATATTAGGTTCTTGGACCATAATGGAAAAATAGTAGCTGAAACCATATAGATCTATGTAGCTATTCGTAACTGTCTCTCTATTGAACTCAATTTGGAACTCAGAGCCTGAGAACAGTATTTCAACACCGAACCTCACATTAATAAATTAAAATATAAATTACAGGTTACATTGAAAGGAGGGTATCATTAAGATGAAAATTCAATGGCAAGTACCTGGTAATTCCTTTTTTTTCCCCCCATTCCCCTGTACATGGGCTCCAGCTGCTATGTGGGCACTGAGGTCTCCCCCTGTTCCCATCACTGTGGACACCAATGGTGTGACCTGCCCAGGCTTTGGCACTGCCACCACATCTTGCCAGAGCTGCCCAAATCTGTGATCACCAGGAAGGCAACTGAAAGGTGGTGACTGTTCCTCAGTGGTGAGATGGCTTGTGATTCATTTTAGCTAAATGTGAATCTAACCCCTCTTATGTTGCATACAATGAAGAGTGTCTCTCAGGCAGTGGTGAGAGAGAGACAGATTTCTGAGGCTGGTAAAGCCTGGGCCTGTGCAGGACTGTGTTGTTTCCTCAGACATCCCAGGTTTCCTGTCCATGCTCACATGCTGCCCTGCTGGGAGGCTGTGCCAGCACTCACTGCCCCATAGCTACTCCCCATTTGCTCACTGTTTCTGGGCAAAAATGAGCTCAGAGCTTTTGTACATCCCCAGGGAAGCCTATCCCCAGCCCATTGCACGGGGGGGACCCGTGACCGAGGTGTCTGCACAAGCTCTGTCTTGCATGTCTGCCCCGCAGTGTTCTGCCGCCCAAGGTGGAGTTGCACAAGCTTGTGTGGATACAGCTGTTGGAAAAATCTGTATCTGCAAGTCTTTGTCTGCAAAGCTTGGGAGCTTCAGGCATCCCATTGCTTTTGATCAACCAGCCAGAGTTGTTATTCATTCCTTTTTTTACAGAAGGCTATGTCTACGTGGTATTTTTTGAGTGGATGTGAGCTACCTTTGCTCACTTTCTAAGCTGGCTTAGAGCATGCAGATGGAAACCGTGGCCTAACTGAGAAGCTGGGTCATGGTCACTGCAAACATGTACAACTCCTCTCTGGGACTCTCCAGGTCTCCCTCAGCACCTTGCTGTTATCTCTCAGCTCCAAGCACGGCCAGAGGCCACTCTGTTGCCTCTCACATCAGCTAACTTTCCACGGAGCTCAGCAGTGATGCCCTGCACCCTGGGCACATGGGCCAGCAGGAGCACAGCCCCCATCAGTGCTGTGGTCTGAACTTGGGAAGCTATCCCACTGAGCTCCTTGTGCACCTGAGCTCTGCATCCATGGCAAAGTCTTTGAAAATCTGAGTGCATTACCCACATCTGGGAGCAATTGATACCACAGAGTCTAGAGTGATTCATGATGGCTTTTAGGAGCCCAGAGTCCCTATTTTAGCTTTATAATCAAAGTCCAGTCCTTGCAGAGTCCCTCATGCCTAGATTTTGTGCTTGAGACATCTTCAGATCTAACGTTCCTCAAAGTTTGACCTATTTCTTTTCGCATTCTTCACATTCATGTGACTCTGCGGACATGGATAATTTCTGCAGGCATCATTGTGTTCTTTTAAAAAGAAACAAATCTGCAAACACTTTACACTGAATAATGCCTTCTTTTATGCTACACTGCTAGGAGGTTTAAAACTTGTCTGAAATGGTTTAAACCTTTGATACATTGTGTTACTCTAGAAAGAGAAGGAAACTGATGTAGCCTAATTCTTTTACCTATGCTTTTTTCCATTTTACAATTGGATAACATAGTTGAAAAAAAAAAAATCTTTACTAAAATGTTCACTCCTTTTAAACCACTTTGCTGTTCCAAGTCATAAAACTCCTGCAAACTGTAATAAATTTCACATCCTCATAGTAAGAGGCACTGTCTAGAGTATAGTGTTAGAAAATGCAAAATAAGCAAGAATTCAGCCAGCTAGTAGTGCAGAAAGTTTGGCTTTAAAAGTGACAGTAGAAGAAGCACCCATTTGCATTGATCTAGGCTAAAGTGATCCATAGTTCTTTAATATTCCTTTTTTTCCTCTGTTACTAACCATCAACAATTTTCTGATATCCTAAAAGCTTGAAATGTGTTTTCCTTCTTTAATATTACATAAAGAATATATTTTAAAGGTCAGGAATATTATGTTTTATGGATAAGAATTCACCTCCTACCTTTCTTTTCAACTGCTCAATTTCATAGTTCTGGCATATCAGCATCAGAAACTACCCTCACCTGAGCTTTGTAGTTATTCTTTACCTATGCTTTTTGAAAGAAGTCTCCAAAGAAGAACAGATATATCCTTTCTTTGAAGAGCTGCCCACCATCCCATGAGAAGTCTTCCAGATACTTTTATTGGAGAGAGAGACTTTGAACAGCCACAACTGATACGCTCAATTACTTGATGACCACTTCACTTTATTTCTAGACTACTTAGTGCTGTCGAAGGAGAGGCAGAAAACTCTCAGAAATGGTGGAATATAGAAATCTAACAGAGCATGGGAGTGTACCATGTGTGCTCTCTAGGATCATTAAGGGTCTGGCTCATTTCAAATCTAAAGTTCCTATTCCTTTTTATGAGAAGACATGAGCATGGCAGAGGACCAGAGAGGAGGCACCTTTCAAAACAGACCCAGTCTGAGCTGTGCCTGGGATGTATTGATTAAGGTTCAGCTGTAAGGCAGTACAAGAAGATTGTGCTTGATTCAAAAGGAGTGCCTGCTGCTTTCAGCCCATCATCATTATCATGAATCCTTTAGGAATGACCGATGCTGTTTCTTTGGTCATTATTTTGATGGACAGAAGAATATTCTAGAATATAAACACAGCCTACTTGTTGACTAAGGTATATATCTTAGCCCTGTCTCTTGGTTCAAATGGTCTGTGGTTGCTTCAGAATTTAGTGGGGAAAATACCTTTTAAATCTGGTTTTCTTTTGTCTTACAACCGTCTTATTCCTTTCTTATAAAACAGCAAAAGTATCTGGGACCCAGTGGTACACTTGTCAGAGAAAGAAGCTACAAAGTTTTAAATAAGGTGCAGAGCCATGTTAGCTCCTCTGTCATTGACAAGAATCTTTGAGGACTACATACATCATCAGGATGTTATTCATATCAGATAGTAAATATCTGAGTACCTGGTTTGGTATGTCATGTTGCTGGAGGCTACGTCAGAAATCTCTTCTGGAGGTAGATTCTTTCAGGATCTTTTTCTTGCCTTTATACATATACATATATAATATATATATATAATATATATAACTATTCACAACCCTCATCTCATTGCCATGAATTTAAAAGCAATACCAAAGCAGTATGCATTAAAATCTCAAGTTTAGTTAGTCTATTTCTCATAACGATATAGGCAGGCTACTAAAGTTCTTTGTAGCTCTGTTTTCACATTTTACTGATGTACCCAGAGAAAACTTTTCAATTTATTTAAGAATAAATGTAACTACTGGGAAAAACAAAACAAAACATATTAGTATGTTGGTTAAAGCTAAGTATATTACCCAGCCTATATATTACCAGAAAAAAAATACTTTTTAAATTTGCTGTCTGCAGAAATTCCAGAGGCAGGTGCAACTAAGACAAGCATGGGACTGTCCTCTAATTGTCAGAGTAATTAGGGATATGGTACTTACAAAAGTCATATGAGCTCTAAGTCTTAGTTAACATTGGACTAACTGAGACATTCTTGAAGGATACAAATGACACTATTGGGATACCTAGCTGAAGTAAACTCTCCATTCAGAAAACCCACAAAAATGGTCAAAAGACATGACTTCAAAGAAATTGTCACCCTACCTTTTCAGGTGACCCAATTTCAACAGCATTTGTCTACAAATGCCATAATTCTCTATCACCATGTTTCACAGAGAAAGGGCAGGAAAAGACAGAGAGCCCTTACTAATTAAAATGCAACAGGGTAGGAAATGCCTGAATAAAGTTGTTCAAACCTTTTCAATCTAGCTCCTCAGGCTACATGTCCAACTCAATTTACTCCTTTCTCTGTCACAATATTATTTTGTATTTAATGAAAATACATTGTATTAATATGCATAATGCAATGAGTGATTCTTTGTGGAAGAAGAAACAGGAACCAATCTGAAATAGTTTACATACAATTTCACAATAGTTTATTTTCATTCCTAAAAACTGTTTTGCATTTGTTTCCTTTAGGAAAAAACATTGTTTTGACTGCATGAACACTCTGATTGAATATATATATATATATATATATATATATATATATATATATATATTTTTTTTTTTTTTCTTAAAATAAGTTATAAAATTCTTCATTTCTGGATTTCTGGATAAATATCCCCTTTTTCTCCCCAGCTTAGGTTATCTGAATTTTCATTCCCCTGCAGTGCAGCACTGCAATCTCTATTCTACATATGGCTCTCTATTCTACATATGGTACTGAGAATTAATTCAAATACACTCTCTATCTAACCTGCTCCAGCTGCTGACCACAATACCAAAACAGCCTCCCACTCAGACACATTGCCTCATTTTTCCTTGCCCCTTATTCTGATTCAAAGGGTTCTTCAATAATTGTTCATCAAAATGACCACTGACTCCAGCTGGTGCTTTCTGTTTACACAGAGAATTTGAGGTCGTGTCACAGAGCTGCAACATCCTGAAACACTATTAACAGGATACTCTAATTGCTGAGAGAACACATGCCATTAGGCTTTTTAAAGTATGTCAACAAATTTCAAGCAAAATTAACCCAAATCATTCATTTTTAATGGAAAAGTCGGGACAGGAATTTTGTAGCTTGATGGTTACCGTTACATATATAATTAAAATTACAAACGATCCCCCTGTTTCTAATGTGCCATTTTAAATGTGTCCCTTTTCTGGGTATTTCTTCCCTTTGCTACAGAGATAACATAATGAAAACTCAAGACTTTGTAGCTTCTTAGTACTCAACTGAAGAAAAAAAATTTAGGATCCCTTGCTTTTGTCTAATGCCATTCATTCTGATGTTGCATTAGAAGGTGATGTGAGAAAGCCAAGAAACATGAAAAAATGAGAACAGCCAGAGTTTCCAGTATTTCTAGTGGCTTTCTGCTGTGTGTACTGATGTGAAAATCTTGTACATTTGTAGGTTGACTCTCCAGGGAATATTTGAACAGTAGTGCCCATCAAGTAGAGACTAGAGAAGTGTGAATGTTTTTGAATGCTTGGTAAGATTATGAATATTTTGTTCAGATGCTATAACGTTAGTTAGGCTTCCTGGAAATACCTGTAGTACTTGTGAATTTGTAAAATCTTCACAGTGTACTGCATAATTTAGTAAAAAAAACAAAAAAAAAAAAACAAAAAAAAAAAAAACAAAACAACAACAACAAAAAAAAAAACACCTAAAACACCTGGCTGAGGTAGAAAATCTGCATTTTGCACATAGCATGCACTAGGGAGAATGAGCATAAATATCACTGTCAGGTACTTCATAAATAATCCTTGAGATCTCATGTGTTCACTTCTGGTATACTTACTACTAATGAGTTTTGTTCCCAAGGGAGTATTAAAGATAAAGAAGGAAAGAAGAATATTCTATATGGTGCATGCATACTTAAAATAAATAGAAATGAGAATGTCTATGCCCAAATCCAACCATGTTACAGAACCTGGAGAGAGCCTGTGAGCTGCTTTTCTGGGATGAAACACTACCACATTTACCTTCAGCATGGTAACATTACAGCAGTGTAAATTGTATGGAAAAGTAGCCCAGAATTATTGTCCTTCACAGGTTTAAGAGGCTGTCTCTTTCAGTGAGCTTGCCCTACAAGAAATGTAGCAAATATCTTCGATCCAAAACTTTGTATTCAAATGTAGATGAGCTAAATGGGTGTGTGCATGTGTGTGCAACCAAGGTTCTTTGTTATTTGTTAAAGGTAACAAATTCTTGCTTTATTTAAATTGTAAACTTCATTAAATCCTGGGTGTCATTTCCATTAAAAGTAGGTGACCAGCCACATTAATAGTCTCTGGAGACAACTCCAGAGCGTAGCCTAGCTGGAGATGTATTTGTGCAGAATGCTCCACATGCATCTGCAAATCAAAAACACATTTGCAAAATTTGAAGTGAGAGTAATTCACTGTTTGAAAAATGGGCCAAATCCCTTAGATTATTTATTTGTAACTTGAAATTAATTTTGCTCTAGATAGTATTCATTTAACATGGATGAAAATATTGATTTAAACATCAAGGAAAAAAATCAAGGCAAATAAACTTTATTGCTCTGAATATTCAGCTGAATATTCTGAAAATGATTTTCATCTTAAAAATGCATTATAACTTGCACTAGTTACTCACAAAGTTTTGTCTGTGGGGTTCCAGATCATAGATGGTGCAAGAGATCATAGATGAAGCAACAGATCATAGATGTATTTGGGCCAGGGAGCAGCCTGGCTGTGGCACAGGGACATGGGGGACTTCTGGATCCCAGGCAACACCCATGCAAGGGGACCCAGCAGGGCACAGCTAGAAGCAGCTCTGCAGACACTGTCTCATCATATCCATCAGCAAGTTCTGTAAGGAAAACCTGTGATTGAAATCTCTCACAAATCACCCAGAAAGACACTGTGGGTCACTAGTGACTTGTAGTGCCTGACTTAAGGGCTGCCTGTATAGGATGACTTCAGGCATGCTTTTAAAGGTAAACTGTGATTCAGGAAGTCTTTTCTCTTTGAGGTGTGCACTCTGTAAAGACTAAACATCATGATCAAAATGTGGAAATTGAAAACTGTGTTCTTAAAATCAGACAGCAAGAATACCTGCAAATGTGTTCTGGGAATCCTTAACCCTACTATGTTTTAATTCTGGGCACACATTCTTGCTGACCCCAAAGGCAGTGCCTTTGAAAAGGAGAATTACTAGTCCATATTCTTGTACAGTTCTCAAATGTTTCCCATTGTGAGCTGCCTTTTTGTTCCAGTGAGAATTACACATCTAAATCCTAAGCAGCTGTATTTTTATCAAAATGCTTTTTACACTTTTCAGATGTTGCCAGGTTAGCAAAATCCGTGTATGGTGGGACAAATCTATGCTTTGAAAGGAATAAACATGTTTTTGGAGAAACAGAAGGGTAAACCAGGCTTGCCTACAATGTGTTCTATAGCACAGTCACTCACTTCATGTCTGTAGGATTTCCAGGGATTTAAAACCAACCAAATTTAATTTTAGTTTGGCACCAATGAAATCCAGTACAAAATATCACACAAGCAGTGATCGTGCAGAAAACAAATGAAGCTCTATGGTTAAATGGAGATTGAGTAATAAATTTAAGAGACAGAAATTTGTACAGGCTCCTATACATATGCATTTCCTTGGGTAGGTGCCTGAGATATATTAATGGTTGACTTTTAAATTGGGAAGTCTGGAAAAGTCTCTGATCTTCAAAATAAAAATAACAACAAAATTCATCAGAAAACAAAAATAAATAAATAAGCTAATTCATACATTGAGTAAGGGAAAGGGATAAGCAGTGCATTGTTTGTGAATTTCCAGTGCAAATAGGTCAGCTTTTCTTTCTCTCACAGTCCTCCCTTCTCCCTTTCACTTCTAAGTGACTTGAAAGGCCTGTTTACGACCACTGCATTGATTTCCTTTCCTCTGACTCATTGCAATCTGGCTCCAGTCCTCCCCATTCAAACTAATTCACCAAGGTCTCAAATGACCTCTTTCTGGCTAACACGGGAATCTCTGTGTCCTCTTTGACCTTCCTGTCTAATCTGATACCCTTGATCACTCTCTTCTTGCTTGGCTTTTGTGGCAGTACCCCCTTGTGGCTCTCTATTTACCTTGTTCATTGCTTTTTCAGCATCTTTTAGACATCCCTTTCTACTTTCTCCATGGGACTCTCTCAAAACCACCACCGACTCCTGTTTTTTTCACTGCACATTTTATTCTCTTGTTTTCTACTATTATTCCCAGGCTGAACATTTTCACCTCCCTGTCGTGTCCATTTCTATTCCATCTGGTGAATTGAACTGACAGTTTGGTATATTCAAGGTGATTCCTTGTCACCTGAAGCTCAGAAAGATCACAGGTAATTCTTTAATCAGAACCTGCCACTCTTCCTCCTCTGCCCATTGCTGCTGACAGCTTTACCATTCCCCATCAGGTCTCAAGCTCGGGGTCAGTTTGACATTCCCTTGCAAGTTCCTATGCAAGTTCCTATGCACTGAGATAATCATGGCAGGCTCGCTGCAAGCCCTGTGGGAATTAGGAAAGTCTTTCTGGTATAGTCACAAATGTTTAAGCAAAGCTCAATGTAGTATCTTTCTCCTTTCCCTGACTTCTAAAATCCTTACCCCACATTTCCTCTCCAAGATTCACGCTTTGGCCACCTCTGTGACTTTTTTTTTTTTTCTTTTATTCTTCTGGACTATGCTCTTCAAGTATCTACCATTCCTAATGAGCACCTCACTGATATTGCTTTATCAGTCATCTCCTTCAGGTTTGTTGAGGGTTATGTCCAGCTCGCTGATGGACCAATTGTTAAATCACTGTAGTGCCATGGTGTCGTGGTTTAACCCGGCCGGCAGCTAAACACCACACAGCCATTCGCTCCCCCTCCCCCCTCCCTCTCTGGGACAGGGGAGAGAAATGGAAAGTGAAGCCCGTGAGTTGAGATAAAGACAGTTTAATAAGATAGGAAAATAATAATAAAAATAAAAATAAAATAATAATAATAATAATAATAATAATAATACAATAATGATAATAATACTACTACTAATAATGTGTACAAACAAGTGATGCACAATGCAATTGCTCACCACCCCCTGACCGATGCCCAGCCTAACCCCAAGCAGTCCGGCCCCCTCCCCCGGCTAGCCACCCCTATATATTGTTTAGCATGACGTCAGATGGTATGGAATACCCCTTTGGCTAGTTTGGGTCACCTGTCCTGGGTCTGTCCCCTCCCAGCTCTTACTGCACCCCCAGCCTGCCTGTTGGCAGGACAGAGCAAAAGGCTGAGATGTCCTTGGCTTGGTATAAGCACTGCTCTGCAACAATTAAAACATCGGTGTGTCATCAGCACTCTTCTCATCCTAAGCCAAAACATAGCATTCTACCAGCTACTAGGAAGAAAATTAACTCTGTTCTAACTGAAACCAGGATACATGGACTGGACATTTAACATTAGTTTCTAAACTTCTGATTCTCATCATCCTTTGAAACTCAAGATTATACTTTTTCCTGCTCTTTCCTGAGGTGGGCTGGCCATGCCTTTCACAACTTTGCCTGGTGTCACAGAATACCAGTTTTTGTATTTCCTTTTATGCAGAAACTTCTTCCCTACCCCCCCCCCCTTTTTTTTTTTTACTTTTTCTTTTTTTTTTTTTTTTTTCTCACAAGATGAATAATTTTCAATGAACGACTAAGTCTCCAAAACAGTCTTCCTCTGAGTATTTCACTGTAAGCCTTTTGGGCCAGACAACTTTACATCCCAGATAGTCACACAAAATAAGGAGGGCTCTGAGTTTGGAAGCTCTGGTTTTATTCTAATTGCAAACCTCATTGATCCTGGAATTCAACGGTGGCTTTTTTGGTCTGAATCTCCTTGAAGTGAGAAGTCACAAATTTAGGATAGTGACTCCTGCCCCAAAGTGTTGTAATTGTCTGTTATCCTTTTGATACACGAGTCAACATTTTTGACTAAAATCAATACTGTATGTGAAAATTTTAGCATATCCCAGAGCTAAAAAGTACATCTTTCAAAAACATGCCTGTTGTGATTTGTGTGTCAGTCAAATTTTTGAGCAAAGACTTGACCTAATTTTACTTTAAAGTACCTGAAAAAAGCCCTTCCAAGGCAAATGCTCCACAGAGACTTTTGGCTTACAACCAGAAAGCAAAACATACCGTCCTCTTTCTAACTGGGGGCAAAATAAGTCACTGGATATGTAAAATAGTAGCCCTTACAATCAATATAATTGATACCTTTCTGTAACAGAATTTGCTCCACTGCCACTTTCCTCTTGTAGACATACATCCACTTTTCTGCCCATAGATATGCACACCTTAGTGATTTTTGTTTCCAGAGGGTGCCCACTGAATTCCCATGGACAAATTCATCAGCTGAACTATGATCTCATTTCCCTTGGCATGCCATAGCACCAGACACACCATGTTTTCATTGCCGCAACCTAATTCCCCAAAGTACAGCAACTGGGAGATGTTGCCAGGAAAAATGTGACAACCATAGCATAAATTACCAAACGGCAGCAGTGACCTGAGTATTGAAATACACTGCCTGGGTTAGCTGATACCATACAGTCTTGTTCTAAGGGAAACTCCTTTTTGGATGAATCATGTTAGTCTTTTTCCTTTTTTTTTTTAATTTGCTTTGCAGTTTGGTAGTGTGGCAGATTCCAGAAATATGTATGAATATGCAGGAGGCAAAAGAAAAAGAAATCAATGGATAAAATTGCTCAGAGATTCCATGATACATTTTCATAGATTTTCCAACGATGGAGACATATTTATACCAAAGACTTCAGTGACATACAGTGAAAGACACAATATATCCTGTGCAGTTCTTTATTAAAACTAGAAATGATTTTTATTTTTTCTGCTTGCACTAACAAAAATCAACAATCGGCAAGTGGAAGAGAAAGAATTAAATTCATAAAGAGGAAAACCAATAACAATCTCATCAATCTCATATATATTATATATATAAAGAAAAAAAATAATAGAATGCAGAAACACACTTTTAAAAATGCCTAAGTAGCAGGGTTGCATATATTTAAGGTTAGGCTTGCTCATTAATATTTATTTGACTGTAGCATCTTTTTTTTTTTTTTTTTTTTTTTTTTAAATAAACTCTACTATTAAAAAAAGAAAAGGACATGAATCTGCAGATTTCTAGACTAGTATAGAAACAAGTAAGTTTGATCTTTGTTTGTTATTTTTCTAAATTTTACTTCTTGCCTTCGTCTTTTCTAGTAGATATAGACAGAAATTCAGATATACCCTGCTAGGAAATCAGGAACAGTCTGGATTTGACATTATTGCTTTTGAACACACCATTCCAGTATACAAGGGCAGTGCGGGAGTGCTCATGGGGCTGGGGGAATTCTCCAGCACAAAACGAAGTTGCTGGGATTGCTGGGATGTTGCTTTCCTCCTTCCTGTCAGCCTGCAAGCCAAGACTTATGATGGGCACTTACCTGTCCTCCAGAATAATTGCCACAACCTATATACAGAGGAAAAAAGTAGGCAAGACTGAGAAAGAGCACGTGCTGAAAGCAGCAGTGGCATCTTATCTGCTGCCTTTTGCACACTGGAAAAAAAAAGATCAGCTTCCCAGGTAAGATCAGATAAAACAGCTGTAGGTTGAAAGTGCTTCTTAAGACACTAACACCGGTGGAAAAAAAAAATACATACTGTAGTTATTCTCCTTTAATGTATGGTCTACTGGACACACTTATTTTTGAATCAGTAATCCAATCTATACCTCATGTATTCTCCTGGACTGCTCTAGGTTTTGCTTACACAAGCAGTACAGCTCTTGCACTACATATGAACAAAGATCATCTATGACAGCTTCATAACTTTAGAATCTGATTACTTTTTATATTCAGGCAGAAAATCACTATGCTGAAAAGGTCTACTTGGCTAAGGACGTTAATGTCTGTCTATTCCACAACAGGGCCTCATCTCTGTAGCCGTCTCCACTGACTGCCTTTGAATACCTTCTTACACAGAAAGCTCCCACATGGAAAGCTCTTCAGGAGCCCTCCATGTGTAGGGAGTCCAGAGACACATCCAAGGCACCAAAAGGATGGGCTAATTCTGAACCATCATGATCTTGTCCCTGTGGCCATGAAACCTATGCAAATTACCAACTGACAAAGGAGAAGGGTATGAACTGAATCTCTCTTACTTTGTTTGTCATTGCTCTGAGAAGTGGTAATGCAAAACGGCAGAGCATCTGGGAAGGAATCTGCAAAGATGAAGATTCAGAAGATGTCAAAATCTTCCTTTTTGCACACTGTTCCTTCATCTCTCTGTCCTTCTTCTGTGCATTTATTAGTCCTTCTGGCCTTCCAGCATCTTCTAGCAAGGATGAGGAGACAAGGTAGGCAGGTTCCTTGGAAAAAATGCTAAATGGTGGCATACATATAGTTGCATAGGGAGGGAGATCACTGGGTTAGCTTCAAGTGGGAGAAATGGAGACTGGTGAAAGAGAGAGGGAAAAGAAAAAGAAAAACCCTCAGAGGGTGTTCTCATGCTGTGATGCCTTGTTACAACAACTCTGCTTATCTTTCTCCTGAAGCTTCATCTTTCATACAGAAAGAGGGTAAGGGATTATAACCATATGAGATGTTAAACTGAGAGTTGTTGTAAATACAGAAATAAACAAGAAAAGTGAGGGAACAAATTTTCTCTACTGAACCTGCAACCTTTGAGCTTTTCTGTAAGTAGCAACTGAATAATAGTTACTGTGGAGCAGCCTTGCATAATAATATCCAGCAGGAGAAAAAGCATCACGATAAAATCATCATTATTATTCATAGAGCTGTCATGAACAGTCTGTTTACTGCACTTGATTCACCAAGGAAATACTGTTTTCCCATAGATTGAACTGTGCATTTCAAAACAGCAAAGTGCTATTCAGTGCCCTGCCTTTTCAACCATACTGTACATACACGCATAGTAGGGAACTCTGAAATTATGCTGTTTTGAAAATCATTTGAGAGAGTGAGATAGACAATGGCATTACAATTTTGCAATTTCCCACACTGAAAAACATCAGTAGATGTGTTTGTGTCCACTGAGCATGCAATCATTGCTCTGGAATCACTTTTTGATATTCATCCTCATTAGAAGTAGAGAGGAATTTCCTGACAAACCATTTTTTCATTGCAAAAATGCAGATTCACTGAAGTCCTTTGCAAGGATGAGCCATGTTAGATGGATCTTTCATTAGGAAAGATGTGACCATGGCAGGGTTGCACAACAGTTCTCTGCCCCAGGGAATGTACCAGTCTCCCGTGGGGAGAATATCAGAGTCCTACTGAAACACAGGTGCCCCCCACAGACTGCTGCCCACAACCCCTCTGTGCCCCAGCTGGTAGGCTGCTCTGTGGAGACTCTTCCTGTTCAGTTCCTTCACAGCTGAAGAAACAGCAGAATGTGGTTATGTACCCATCCTTGGCTTAGCTCTTCTCTTGCAAAAGGGGAACTCTGTAGACATGGAATCTCTGTGACATCAAAATGAGGATTGGTTTTGTTTTGTAAATTATTCTGTGGGACAGAAACTTGGTATGCTTGAATTGGCTGATTATATTACTATCTTCTCTGAAAGCTGGATAGCTTAGAGTAAATAAATGGGGAATTAATACAAAAGAATTAAGAAAACACCAAGGGAAGAAAAATGGAAAATGTTTTATATAGAGGAGCTAGGTTCAATGTTAGTGATACAGGGAGACAGGAGCATGACCCACAATTCTTACATAAAAGAACTGAAGGTGCTGTCAACAAGCTATCCTCTACATGTTAATTTTGGAGACCCTGAAAATAACCCTCTTTCTGCATAGCTTAAACCATCTAGCAGAGACTAAAGCCCCACTAAACCACACCAAGGGCCAGAAATTCAGGTGCTGTTAGGGGAAGGTGATCAGTTACTAGCTGCAGAAAAACATTCCCACAAGAGAATGAATTTGAAAAACATGTGATTGCAATATTGGGAAAAAAACAAACAAACAAACAAACAAACACAAAACAAAACAAAACAAACAAACAAAAAACTTTGCTGGAGAGTCCTTTGAGACAAACACATCTCTCCACTCTCCCTCTGTAGTCCCGTGGTTGTTGCTTCATCATACCACACCACAAGTCAGAAACTGGAGCTCAGGGCCCAGCAACAAGATTGCTTTAGGAGGAGAAGCCAGCATTGGGATCAGCAGCTTCCTGGAGTGAGAACTGCTTATTCCCAGATGGGGGACATTCACCCCACATTCCTGCAGGGTCATGGAGCTGAAGAGCTCAGTAACCTTGTTTTCTGCAGAGAACAGCTGTCCTGGCTACTTTTCTCCTTGATTCAGACTTATAGACTGAGTCTCTATATTTTTCTGTACAAACTCCACTTTCCCTTTTGCATAGAAAAATCATGCCAGTTGAATACTCAGATATTCATCCTACCATTGTAAAAACATTTTTTTAATACATCATACACAATTTTCTGTGTACTTGCAAGTTAAGCTACTACTTTGGCTATGATTGTTATTTGTAAGACCAGTTTCTATACACTACTCACCTATAGCCAAATATATTTATTATTTCTTCTTCTTCCCCCCAAGTTTCATCATCACTGCAAGATGATTCCAGTGAATACGATTATTTCCATGCTCTCGAGATAATGGTCCCATTACCCCGATTAATTTATAGAAATAATGTGAAACAGAGCTTTCCAAAGCAAGATGGGAAATGTGAGGGGGAAAAAATAAATCGTTATATCCATTTCATAGACACACATAGTCACAGAGGGTGCAACTACAAAGCATTTGGTAGTTTCATTCTCATTTAGTTTGAAGTCCAAATTACCCAGAGCCAGCTGCGTCCATATTGCCTGCAGGGATCAAGTTGGGCTATAAGCTACCATTTATTATGCATCTGTGTTTTCCTCCTTGGAAAACCAGCTGGCTTACTCCAAGCTAGTCAGAGCATGAGTCATCTGAAGATGTATGGTTGGCTGGGGATCCTGCAGTCATGTGTGAAGATACAACCATGACAATATGGAAGTAACTGGAGACCAATTAACTTACAAACATATTCTTCAGCTGCAAAACTCAAGGATGCTTTAAATCTATGTACACTTGCATGGACTTGATAATGAACAGATCAGATTAACTCAGCCTTAATATACATACAAAATACAGTGAGTTACTCTTTTATTGTTGATGAATTTAAGAAGATGGAATATGCTAAAAAAATGAAAACCTTCCCTGTGAGCCTTCATAAAGCACACTTTCTGAATCAAGTAAATGATACTTCAGAGTAAATATTTGCTTAGCACATGCTGAAGAAAGAATATATAGTAGTATGTGAAAGGTAGTGCAGTACTGAAAAGATGATCCAAGAAAAACAACACGTGAACAATAGTGACCAAGAGGCCTCAGAAGAAACCATATGATAGTTACTGACAATTATGCCTGTTTCCAGCTAACAGTGACTGGGTCTGGCAATACAACTGTCCCGTAGGCAGTGCAGCTAGTTACAGTACACTTCCTAAGGTCATTCCCAGGAAACTAGATGCCCTTGAAACATATAAAGGAAGAAGTGAAATATATGGGTGAGCAAAAGAAGAAAGGAGGCAGTGGAAAGGAGCAATAGATGCCATGCATTGAGATTAAACAACAATACCTATGATTTCAGCTGTGCAACTCTGAAATTATAATTATGAATAAAATAATTTAAAAAGACAGAAGATAAGCAGACTGTTTCCTATATAAACTAGCTCAGCTGTCAAAAGGATGGAGAAAAATGTGAACTAACACATGCAAAAATGAAGAAAAATAGAAGTGGATACAACAAACAATTTGCCCACTGCAAGGTTTTTAAAAAGAACACTTTACTTACAGAATTAACACATGAGAAGTAACTTGTGTAGAGATGCATATTCAGCAGATTTTCTTTCTTATTTTATTCATTGTTTGGTCAGTTGAAGGCCTGAAGGCAATAAATTCCACTTGTACAGAATTCAGCAGTGATAAATAGTTTGCAATTCACTGAACCCCTAGTTGTGCTTGAGGCATTAGCATTTAGATGTTTCACGTATACAGCCATGTCAATTTGTTCTGTGTGGGAAAGCAGGTGACGACCCCACCAGGACATTTTCTATACAAGTAGGTGAAAACTGCTTCCCTTTGAATTATGCATCCATCAGTAGTGTTATTAATTCTTATAGAAATTTCTTCATTATGATATTTTCAAGTTATAATATCACGCAGAAGAATATGATATAAGAATCTGCTTATATATTTTCTACACATCCATATTCATATAATACCTATGAAAATGTGAAACCTTTTTTTACACAAACAAAACAAAACAACAACAACAAAAAACAGATTGATTGCTAAGACTTTATGAATAAATTATTTTTTTGAAGTTAATAAGTATCTTAAGCTGAACATATATTTTCAGATTCAGATAAGGTAGTTACATGCAAGTAACTTGGAAGTTACATGCAAACTTTATGCCATGGTAAATAAGTTGTAATGGTAATGTCATAAACCATGAAAATAAAACAAACAATTTGTCTATTTACTCAGTAGGGGTAATATATTGTAGGCTGCAGTTTAAAATTTATATTTCAACTGTCATGCAACAACGGTTATAGGAAGGGATATAATGGTAACTAGACTGTTGGTTACTAGTCTTTATTTCCTCAAATTCCTTATACTGTTGTAGTCAGATTTTAAAAGTATCTAATTTGTCACGAGTCATTCTCCTTGTATAGAATGACTGTTGCACTAGCAGGGAAAGAACAGATGGTAGCAGAGCAGGTAAGCTTATAAACTAGAACTATAGCAATAAGTTTATAAGGGGGAAGTGGATGCCATTCCATAATGTAGACAGCTTACCTATTTTCTTCCTCCTTCAAAAGCTAGCAACACTGGGAACTGAAGAAAGAACTTACTGTTTGGCAAGCTGATCTTCCAGGACTCTATTAAAATGCCCTATAACATTATTTATTATTATTATTATTTTTTTTTTTTTTAATGCCAAGAGCATTCTATTATGTTAAAAATAATTTAAGGTTGCCAAGCCAAGTACTCAGAAGCTAGGAAATGAAAATGAATGAAATCTTAACTCTTCCTGCTTATGCATACGAATTATGATTTCTCATTAATATGAGTGAAAGAACTATTATTTATTTTTTTTTAGTTCCCAAGGATGTGCTAAGCATTGAGATATCATGATAAATGCTATTGAAAACATTAGCAGGAAGTCACTATGAAATGCAATCTGCAATGCTGGGTAACTGTTGGAAAAGGTTTTTGCTTTTTTGTTTGTTTGTTTGTTTGTTTCATTTTTTACAGTGAAACAAAAATAAAAAATTCAAATGAACATATCATTTAAGGACTCCTGAGGTATTTAAAGTGAAAGAGTTTCAAATACCTCAACAGGAGTTGGATGAAGATGAACAAAGCTGAATGAGGCATTGATCAAGTAAAAAGGAAAAAAATGGAGGGGGTTAGGTTTTATCATCATGTAATTAAAGCTACATCATTATGCTTGTCTTATGCTGTTGGGAAACCAGTCTTATTGCTGGCATTTCTTGCTTCTTAACTGCTTGATTCGGCATTCTTAACAGCAGTCCTTTAACAACATCTTTTTTAATTAAATCTACCCATGCTTCTGGATGTGATGCTAGGCAGCAGTTCTATATGGTAGAAAATTATTTTATCCTCAGAGCCACTGGCAGAGAACAGCATATTAGAAGTGTAATTCACTTACTGAAAAATTCTCTCGTTGTTTTTGCCACATTCAATCTCAGAATTTACTTCTCAGCTCTGAGGCTTAGGGAAGTCTAATCTAGCAAAATGCTTAACACTTGTCATGGCCCCCTAAATACCATCTTTGTGCTGTTTGGAGGCAGTGTCAGGGCCACATTGCCCAAAAGCATGAGAGCAATTTCAGAGCTGTTTAAGAGGCCATTTGGAGACATCCCTATATGTCTAGAAGGAATCATGTCATGTTAAAAATCAATCGTGTCAGTGTAGAACTCAGTCCCATCCCAGCGCAGTACCTGGTTTGCAGCCAGAAAACTCTTGTTTCCATGAACCCCGAGTATTTGGAAGGGAGAAGTTTGGAGCTGCTCTAAAGCTGGAAGAGCACAGAGGGGTTTATATTCTGACATTACACTCTGTGCATTGGTTATGCCCTCAGTTGACCAACAAAAGAGCTAAATGTCATCATGTATAGTACTTTATTACTGTATGTAAGCATACAAAAGCTATACACCTGCTCAAAATTACAGCTAGACAAGTGGAAATAGCCAAAAATGGAAAACCAGAGAAAAAGCTTGTTTAGGAGTACAGCTCATAACTACCATTGGTGTAGATCAAAATAGGGGTGGTAGAAATAAAACATAAGGATGCAACAAAACACTGAAAAAATAGCTTACACTTCCACACTTTATGGAGGTTTTCACAGCAGTCATGAAAGGGTCAAAGAAAGGAGTGTGGGGCTGTAGAAAACACTAGGAGGAACTAGCAGCTCTTTGCTACCCAGTTTTGAGAGCCTCTCCAAGAAAGCCAGAAAGTACTAAAATGATCCTGATATTGTTGCTGGTTGTTACGGCTGCTAAGCTCTAATCTGACTGGAAGGTGAGACTTACATTATTGCTTTGCACCTCATTCCTTGTCTTTACTATCTCTCTCTCCTTTAATATCTTTTTGTTGTTGTTGTTGTTTTGTTTATCTTAGATAACTAAGTAAGTTAACAGACTTTGGTTTAGCTGGTCCAGATTGCATCATTTGTAACCCTACAGACATAGGCACTTGATTGCTCAGAGTAATGTTAAAAAAAACTCACAATGGTACACATTTGCTGTATTTCAGTCAACTACAGTACCATTTGCTGTGATAATCACTCTTAAGCAGGTGTGCAACACTCTGAACCTAAGATAGAAGCTTCCTTTTCAATCTTCCTCTTGCCTTTTACGTATTTTGTTTGCATTGTCTGCAAAGAATCTGCTTCAGACCTTAGCATCCAAAAAAAGACTCTAATGCATCTCAGCTAACATATCTTTCTTCATAATGTTACTATTAGTATCTTTAATATAGTTTAAAACAATGTCAGACAGACTTTTCTCTTGCTAAAAAAAAAAAAAAAAAGACTTCTGCTAAAGAGAAACAAGTAAAGGATATCTTTGAGTTTAACATGTCCTTACTATCTCATGCTGAAGTATTCTTTTTTATATAGTTTTCTTTTTTTCCTGTTTTTAATTTACATGTATTTACTAAAATACTTGGAGAACTTTAAAATGGTAACTCTGACATTCTACTGAACAGACTGACATCTCTCTGTGATCAGAACCTCCCAAATTGTTACATAGGTCACATTAACATTTTTTTTTTTTTCCCTGTGTGGAGCCAATTGTTCGAATAAATAGGAAAAAAAAAAAAAAAAAAAAAAAAAAAAAAAAAAAAACACATAACCTTTTCTGCAAAGATAAGAGAGAATGTGTAGGATTTTGCAAGGATGCTGCTGGGTTTCCCTCTTCAGAAAATGCCCTGTTTGTATTGTTCTCCTAACATGCCTCAAGAAGAAATGTTCCCAGCACCGGGAAACTGAAAGGAAAGAACTTCACATCTGACAACCAAAAACAGTGGGAGATGGGAAGCGCAGGTGGGAGGGACAAGTCACTACTTCTTACAATATTACAGTGCAGTATACCTGTAAGTTTAAATATAAAATAAAATCCCAGATCTACAATTTACACTTAAATTAAGCCAAAAGGACTTAATATCCAGATCATTAAAGGGACCAATTATTTACTTTTTTTTTTTTTTTTTTTTTAAATGTAAAGGATAAGGTTAGTGAAGTTTATGAATGTGTCCCTCACTAGTTTTAACAAAGCAATATGGGAAGGTCTGCCTGTTGCTTGAAAATTTGCGCATGTCTTCTGGTTAGTATTTTCTTGTAGAAATAGTATGCCTCACCTAAGAAAACAAAATATTTTAAAAAGACCTGCTGTGAGACATATCTGTGCAAAACAACAAGGCTACTGAAACCTCCCCAGAAGCAGGAGGCACCCAGTTCCTCTGCATGCCTGCAGAGGTTTAGGGTTTGAGAATGTTCTCCGTGACTCACATTCTGCAGGTGATTATATGCACTAAGGCTGTAAATCATTTACCAAAAAAAGCAGGTGGTAACCTGATTAACACACACTGAGTAGGAAAGGAGACATAAATTACTTAAAAACTCTTTTCTGAGTCATGAATGCTTAAAGCTACAGCTGAAGCATGGCTGAATGTGATCAAACAAAAGTTCCATTGTAACGGCTTTGTGAAAAAGGCTTTAAACAATTTAAACAATTTCTGAGAGAGAATAATAAAGATTCTCTATTTGGCTACCTGCAGATGTAAAAATAAGTTACTTACTACAGCATTTACTTCACCAATTGTTACGCAACCTACGCAGTTTCAGTTGTGCAAAGAAAAGAAATAATCTGAGAATATCACATTACTTGCATTAACATTTAAGGCAGGTTTGTAGCCCCATAAGCAGTAAACTTGGCCCATTAGTGAGCAACAGAAGAATCAGTTGCAGAGTTGAGTGGTTTTCCTCTAAAACATTGTGCTGCCAGCTCATTAAATCCAAGAGTGTTATCATCTAAACTGAGGAAGAAGAGACAGCACTTTATGACTGCATAGTGCAAATTTGGAGTTATGTTTCAGTGATGAGTCTGAAGTGGTTAGTTGACTTTGCTGGACAAATTCTCATCCCTCATTATGTTCCCTGTATTTGATCTACATCCCAGTGAAATCAGTGGGAAAGCTGCCACTGCTTTATGCGTCTTCAAGCCTCAAGTATAGAGCTGTTTTTCTGTTTGGTTTTGACATGGTTTAAACATAGACTAATGTTGAGGGCTGATGAGGAACCTCACAAGGAATAAGGATGCAAGTGAAAAGAAGATTTAGAACCATCAGACTAGTATAAATAAACTGGACACTGGAAAACTGCCTCCTGCTTTTTAACATGGAGCTTGAAAAGCTGGAAAGGATGTCTGTCTTTTGGACAGTTGCTGTCCAAAAGCAGAAGACAGCTTACTCACCCAGGAGTCTCTTACAAAGCAATTGTTCCTAAATGATAAAGGATTATTATTTACATTTGAGGGACTTCTTCAGTTCCCAACAGACTCCATGAAAAGAGTCCTATTGGAAGTGTTTTTTTTTGTTTTTTTTTTTTTTTTTTTTCCCCGTATCGTGTTGGGGTGAGCTATGGTATTTAAAACTCATTTCATTTTAGCAATAACCTAGGTGCTTATAGCTTTAAAAATAGCTATAAATTATATAAACTTAATTAGCTACATTCCAGTTCCAGCTGCATAATTTCTTCAAAATTACAGATAAGAGACAACTGTGTTACAACAGAGATAACAACCAAACTAATGTTTTTCCTCAGATAAGTATTTTATATATTTACCAGATCAAAGGGTAGTAAAGGCAAAAGATAAGAGAAGTGGTAGCCAGGTACAAAGGCTGAAGGATACTTGGCATCTGTATGCTGAAGGTGACAGTGCCCATCTTCCCTGGGTAGCTCTCCTGCTTGCAGCCTCTGCCCAGGCCAGGATGGAGGTGGCTGTGGTGCAACTCCTGGCAGCAAGTGGCCTGTGTGGTGATTTCACCCTGCAGAACTCAGCTGGTGCCAGGAGGGTTTCTGCAGCCTGCCTAGCCAGCCATGGGATGGCTATGGCCATCAGCTCTTGACAAAGAAACTGCACAGGCATGTTCCAGAACTACTGTGGTTACCTCTGAAGATCCAAAACTCAGTACACTGGTACAGCTCTTTAAGCCAGGGAGTCCATCCCAGATCTGTGATTCTCCTAATAAGATTCAGATACGTGTTGCACTTTCACTGAGGGCTGTGCTGTCCTTTCTATTGCCTGAGCTACCCTTCTTGCTATTGCCAGGTTGGTCTGAATGTGCTGGCACTAAGTATCCACTCTCTTGGTAACAATGCTCTGCTCTAAATCCTATGCTACAGCCAGCTGAGTATCCTGCCTGATGCCCAAGCCAACCTCTCCTCTTGGTTTTGGAAGACTTCCTTTAGCTGCTTTAATATAGTCTTTTTTTTTTTTTTTTTTTTTTTTTTTTTTTTTTTCCCAAAACATACCTTTTGCTATTGCCTGTGAAGCACAGGCTTTACTGACAGCAAAACTTAACAAGGGTGGGTTTCTACTTTCAGGAACTCATTAGATATAAACAAGTCATCACAACAGTAATTAAGCTCTCTGCTTATAAACACCGTAAGACTTCAAAAAAGACATTATTCAGTTTCTGGAGGCTCTGGTTAGGCTTACCGGGTACACAAACTGATCCAGGATCACCAAAATTCATTGCTATTGGGTATCTATGCTGTATGCATGTGAAATATGACTGCTTGACAGCATCAGTGTCAATCAAACTGATCTGAAGGAACAAAGCTAATGAGACATGCCTAGTCTAGAGCTGCATTTAATGCTCCACAGTAAAGAACATCAAAAATGATTGAATTTTCTAAATGACCTATTTCATTTTAATCTGTCATGGAAAAGGAATTTCCAAAATAAGAGAAAGAACTAGGCACCTACCCAGGTTTCAAGCACTTCTCCCTACATGTTCTGAAGCAGCTTGATTTCACACTCCTGTTTCCATATCAGCTAATTAAACACAGGTGCAAGCTCAGATGTTGCTCCATCTTTTAACTATTATAATGCATTCTAGCTGACAGGAGCACAGAAAGCCATTGGTGTTGTAATTGACCCATGGGCAAATGACAGAGATAATGAACACCATAGCTGCCAATCTGTGCAAAACACACCAACACCTTTTCCTGGTAAGCATAAAGTTTAGGGACCATAGGTTTTCCATCCTCACATATTGGGATAGTTTCTTCCTTTCTTCTCACTCTTAGTCTTACCTGTATATCTGTAAATTAGGAAGAGTCATTCACAGCAACAGAAGGCCAGATCCTCAGTTGTTCTAAATCAACACAGCTCCATGGCTGTAATCCTGGCTGCAGTGTGCATATCCATCTGAAGGAACAGCTTCACTCCTCTGTGCTGTGGAGACCTCAGGAAGGCTCAACATCTGGCAAAAACACTCATACCTGAAAAGAAACAGGGACATCCTGCAAGAAAAAAAATTTGCCCCCCTCCCTCCCAATTCCATCCACATGTGGTATTTCAGATATGAGAGAATGAAAATTATTTACATGTTGTATGATCTCTTGACCACTTGTAATCTCAGGGCATGGTACAGGAACTCTTTTATTTCAGTTTTATTCCTGTCTTCTCCTCTTATCTCTGACTAACACCTGCTTAAGAGAATATATATAATCACTTTTATTTTTTTCTTTTTTTTCTTCCTTTGCTTTCAGGTTATTTCACTTCTTTATCTTGCCTTTTTGTTACAAATATTTCCCTATTGGGGTCTTAACTCTTGAAAACAAATCTGATTGTGAGAAAATGTTTCTTAAAGAAGTTATCTGGTCTTTTCTCTCTGCTTTGAAAAGCAGCATGAGCAGAAAACAAAATGCTTCATATTTAAAGACTTGTTCAAATTTTTGAATGATTTTCTTCCACTTCTGTTCTACTCAGCAGCTGAATAAAAAAAAAAAAAATCCAAATGAATTACATGTGTGCTTGTACAGGAGATACAAAAATTTTGTAGCTTTTCAGTAAGAAGCCTTATTACAATGCTTAAGATAAATCCAGTTGGTATGCCATGAACACTCTCATGACTACATTGGCAGACAGCTAAAAGCGTCTAAGTACTCTTAGCATGAATCAATCAATAAAGGAAATGCTTCCTTTTAGTTCTTCCACAACAGCCATGTGTATTATATAGCATAGTTTGAATGAAAAAAATGGAACAAATGACAAATTGAAGATCCGCAGTTTTCCATTTACCTTGTTCATTCAGTAATTCTTCATCCCGATCTCAATAAATTCTGTCTTTTAATAATAGCTTTACTTTCAATTAGTCCAGTGTGGACTTCATGCAATTCTGGACATGGCTTGGCTTAATGACATTTCTGAATTGCAATGTAGAAGCCTGAGACAGACACCAACAAATCATCGTGCTGTGAGCAGGGAGGTTGGAGAAGATGACCTGTTTTACATGACACTGTCTCAGCCTTGTATTTCAGACAATGTGTCTGGCTTCTTTAAATGCAGCAGTATATTTTTATCAGGCACCTATTTAGCACTTTAACAGCTAACTTGTTAAATCTACATGTCTGTGGGAAAGCCCCTACCATAGCCTTGCTCTTTAGAGAAAGAACAGAGTTCTTTTTTTTTGGGGGGAGTATTTTGACTGATCAAAAATCATTTAAAAAGTTGTATAAGATTCATAAGATTTCTTTTTCTTTTTCTTTTCATGTAAAACATTAAAATTTTTATCTTAGATTTTCATCTCAGTCTGAAAGAAGTTTCAGTTGTCTCTTAGGCATAGTTAAGAAACAGAAGCAAGATGAAGTGTGGTCCTCAACAGCTTGAGTGGTTGATTCCCCTGTCCCACAGCCAGAGGCTGAATCTTTCACCCGATATATTTCACATCCTGGAAAATTCTCACTGATGTAGCTAGAAAGTGTTCCTTAGTGATAGCCTTCCATTTAGTATTATTTGATGTTATTTTCTGGATTATGGGCTAGAGCTCTCCTTGTATTTAGGGTATGTAAACCCTTAGACTATAGTATCATTTTCATCTGCCTTTTTTTCAGTGTTTTTCCAAATTTATTGAATTGTCCAAAGAAGGGTAATTTACAGAAAACAAAACAAAACAAAACAAAACAAAACAAAACTACCCTCACGTGGTACAGGTATTTAATCATTCTGCTAAGGCAAAGCGTATATCAGAAAGTAAATCCCCTGCTTCTTCCTTCTTCTTCTCTTTGATTTTATCTAGTTTTCCAAATACGTTTGTACTTTTAAAGCATCAGAACTACTCTTGGAGTAGTTCTTAAATGTATAAGAGGTATATAGATGTATAAATGACACTGGTGTTACAGAGGAAAAAAGTGAGGTAGGTCCAGAAGTGTCGCTGTTGGGAAGAGAAAAGCTGCCTGTGGTGATTATAAATTCTGTGCTAGCAAAAATTCCTCCTGGATAATTTATAGCTCATGATGGTGAAGAGTATCTGAATTTAAACAGCAAAAGGAAAAGAGCCTGTATTTCACACAGCAAGTGTGTGATCCAAAGAATATTGAAGTCAGCAGGCATCTTTCCATTGGCTTCAGCAGGCTTTGTCAATGATGTAAAAGTGGTTAAAGGGATTTGACTCAAATGTTCCAATATTTACCCACTGGACTTGAGAGCAGCTGGAAAAAGTCAGCCTAGAAAGAGGATTAAAAAAAAAAAGAAAAAAAAAAAAAAAGAAAGGAAAAGAAAAAGATGAGCAGTTGGAAAAAAAAAAAAGTGTGAAAATTATCTTCAGCTAAAGAAATCACAACTGAACAGAAGTAACAGAATTAAGTGCTGCTGTGTCACTAGTTCTTTCAGAACAATTCTAGAAACAAATATGACCTGACCAAATGTGACCAAAACAGAAATAGTGAAAATCACTCAGATCTTGATTGTGCAAAGATCTGCATGTTGGGTAGGTGTTAAGAGCAGCTAGCTTCAAAGGTCCTAGAAGCTGACATTATTTCTGCTATTTGGACACTTATATTTGAGCATATGTTTCTACTGCTGGTGGCTAGATGCTGTGTTATTGTCCTTGAAGACTTTACATCAGTACCCTGATTAGACACTCAATTGTTCTTATGATAATTCTTATGTGAAGAAGGTAGATATTTTTCTTTACTCAAGAAACTATGACTATAAACATTTCTAATTAGTATTAGAAAATGGAAACTTTTAGTATAGAAACTTTAAGCAAGCTCTCAATGCACTGTAAGAAACCAATCAGCACTGAAACAGAAAATATTATAGCTTTTTTTTTTTTTTTTTTTTTCAGATAATGTAAATGTTTCTTGACACACATGTCTTTCAACGATATTAGGAAGAGTTAATTAAGATTAGAAAAGTATTTTCCAACCAGCTAAACATAATTCAGGGTTAAAACATGGTCTTTAATGATGGTTTTACCATACACATGAAAGCTATTGATTCAGCAAAATGTGGTTTATTTTGAAACCACTTATAAAATCACTTTTTGAGTGCCAACAGGGAAAAAACTTTTTCTGTCTTTTTTTTTTTTTTTTTTTTTTTTTTCCCACAGCTTCCAGAATACCTTTAAGCAAATTTTCAAAATATCCATACAGTGCGCGCACACACACACCCCAGAAAATTGTGAAGAAATATCATATTTTTTAATATGTCATTGGATTACAGAAAGTAGCATTGATACTTCATGTCTTCACCAGCAGGAAAAAAAATAAAAATATATGTACATTAATGGGGCTGTTCACTGGATTGGACTGAGGGGGGAAAAATATAGAACAGTAATCCAGAACAGCAAACAAAACCCCTCCTTTGAGGGAGCAGTGGGAAATGACAGCATACTTTCATTTTCCTACCTCTGGGGAAAGACTTTCAAAACAGTTCTGGGGATGATGTCCAAAAACTACATTCAAAGTAAAAGTATATAAACCACTACATTCAAAGAGCATTAAGCATCTGTCTTAAACTTACTAAGGTAAGGAAATTCAGAATTAAGGCTGTAACTCCATACTTAACTCACACCTTTGTAGCCAGCCCATACAGAATGACAGATCACCCACTGTTCAGAGACCATTGCAACTCCAGCTTTAATGTTGAATGTCTTTGCTCTTTAAGTGTTGAACTGGATTCAGAATGTTAAAATATTTGTTGGGTCTTTCTTTCTTTCTTTCTTTCTTTCTTTCCTTCTTTCTTTCTTTCTTTCTTTCTTTCTTTCTTTCTTTCTTTCTTTCTTTCTTTCTTTCTTTCTTTCTTTCTTTCTTTCCTTCTTTCCTTCTTTCCTTCTTTCCTTCTTTCCTTCTTTCCTTCTTTCCTTCTTTCTTTCCTTCTTTCTTTCCTTCTTTCCTTCTTTCCTTCTTTCCTTCTTTCCTTCTTTCCTTCTTTCCTTCTTTCCTTCTTTCCTTCTTTTATTTTCTCTCTCTTTCTCTCTACTTCTTTTTCAGTAATGTGAATAAAATAAAAAATATATGGACTTTATATTTTGAAATATCTATTATTTATTTATTTATTTATTTATTTTAAGTCTATATTTTTTTTTCCTATGATCAAATTTGAAGAAAATCTAATTATGGAAAAACATGTTTTTTTACTATGATCTTATGCCAAGTTTCAGTCTAGAGCAAAATTTTATAGTCATGTGAACCCCTAAAAAGAGACGTTTATAATGGAAGCATTGACAAACTCTTAAGTACAGCAGGGCGAGTAGGTGTCTCTATAATATTACTCAATAAGAAGCTTGTAATTACAGTTCTCAATAGAAGGAAGAGGTATAGGGGTAATGAAGGATTTTCCTCCATGTGATATTTCTGGCATAATTCATGCTGAAAATTTTCCAGGGTTTGTTGAGCCATAACCACAGCTCCCTTCTCCAGTAACAAAATACTAATGATACAACTGCTGTTCACTAGACTTCTAGAAAAATGTTTTGTTTTGTTTTGTTTTGTTTTGTTTTATTTTTTTTATTTTATTTTATTTTATTTTATTTTATTTATTTATTTTTTATCAAAACTATATTCTATTGCTTCATCTCCAATTATAGCTGAGAAAAAGCATAATGTGAAAATTCTTTCATTTGTGAAAATGGTCCTTCTCTTGGGACAGGAAAATGTGACATTTCAGCAAAATCACACCTCATTCCAAGGAAAGAGGTTTTGTGGTCTTTTATTGTGTAAGTTTAAAATCATAATTGTCAAGCCCTTTGAAACTATTTGTTATCAACATTTAAACAGGTATAAAAACATTTCAGTGATTCATTGAGTCAGGCTATCCAGTTGCATCTTCATCTTTAAAACTTTATGGCCACAATATTCCATCTGTAATTCTTTCCATGTTTCATTAAAGATTACTCTTGTGTGCTAGTTTGTGTCACTCTTTCTGCAACATCAAGACAGTGCTCTTGTAACATCCTCCAGGGGAGAATAACAACCGGAACAGCCCTTCCAAACAACTCTTCAGCATGGGACCAGATGGATGAATGCTGTAACTTCGATCTCCTACAGGATATCTATCTCTAGGATATAAGGGTTGGGAGGAAATAGGGTGAGCAGGAGGGGAGAGGAAAGAAGAGAGATCACATAGTAATTTCATATACAGAGAAACATGGAAATGTAGGTTAAAATTAGCAGCAGAGTGGAAATGGACAGAAACGTAAATTAAGGCACTCTGGTGAGGTCAAAGACTGCAAAGGAAAAAGGCGTAGGCTTTTGGCAACTCTTTCTGAAGATGAAGGTCCTTTTTTCAGTGCACACTAGTGGCCACTGTACTTGGCCCTCACTCAGGTCACGTTCCCATTAACCTGACTTGGAGCTCTACTTTTTCCATATTCCCTTTGACTTACAGCACTTTAAGTAAACTAAGATTAGCTCCCCTGAAACCAAGAGAACTTTATGCTAACATAAATCTGATGCAGCTGAGAGGGCAGCTCCACTCTGAGGACATTAGGATTTGGCTTAAAATGAGAGTATTAAAAAGCCCACAAAATTAAGTTCTCCTATAGGAAAGTCAAATGATAAAAACTTTGTATAGGAAAGTCAAATAACGCCACTTCAGGTCCTGCTCTCCAGGCTCGGTGTACTTGCCCCCAAGTCCTCCCACGAGTATTCTTTTTTTTTTTTTTTTTTTTTTCACACTGATGAAACCCTAACTTCCTCTTCTATTCCTCCACAGTGGATGAAAGACTGGCAGTGATGTATAATGAAGGTGAAATGCCTCTAATCCATTCAAAAAAAATCCCTTTGGCAAAGGCACTGAAGGCAACACCTTCCTCACTAGCCCCAGTCTCTGAGAGGCACAGCAGCAGCTCTATAGACTGAGGTCCTGGGATATGTTATGGTTGACTTCAGAGCTGGTAAGGCTTCACCAGATGAAGTTGTACATATGGGGAGGCTGTCCCTTAACAGCTTAATGTTTTTTTTTTACCTCATGGCCTTGTAGGGGAGCTTATTATGGTCTGCACCTTACAGAATTTCTGTATCATCCTGAAGCCAGTAGATACTGATTGCGAGACTGATTACTCTGACCTAACTGCACTGATTGCTTGAAATAGGTCACAGGTTTCACAGGTACTCTGTGTTGTTGTCCCAGTATTATTGGGCCTCCAAAATTGTTACTGAACTACAGTATGTGTTTTGCTCTTTATATATTCTTCTTTCAGGGCAATAATATAAGAATGTATAAAACACAAGAATCATGTATTTGAAGGTGTATGTAGGAACATACCATGTATATTATGCTCAGAAAAGTAATAAATGAACATGTTGTGTTCACTGCTTTGACATCAATGTCCTGCCTATCTCTTTTGGCTGATATTCCACCTATCTTTTATTCCTATCTCTAACTGTCTATGGATTTTTTTCTTTAAAGGTAAAGGTTTTTCAGTACATTCTGTCACAAAGTCACAAGCTAGGTAAGCAACTATTTAACGGTGATCCAACATCCATTAAAAAGGCACTAGATGCTATCAGAAAAAGAAAAAAAAAAAAAAAGAAGAAGAAGAAAAAAAAAAAGAGGATGGTTGTGGAAAGAGGGAAACCCAGAAAACTAGACAAAACAACAACAACAAAACCTTATGGCATTCATGACCAATGCTGATCGGAGTTTTTCAGGACAAAAAAAGTTTTCATAGGCGACCAACACTGGAGTTGGCCCTGATACTTTTCATAATGGCATTTGAGAAGTCTACCTACCTGAAAAAATGTGTGACTTCTTTGCAGCATATCACTGTTTATAGTAGGGAGACTAGGAAGTCAGATTATTTGGAGCCATGTGATTATACAAATTGAAGAGATAAAGCAGGAAAAGAGTTCTGAAGCTGATACTCCTGTGCTTCCAAAGAATTACATCTGCTCTAATTTTTACATGTATTATTGCCTTGTTTCTGGTACCATATAGATTTGCAACAGATATATTTAATGCTTTTTATTCTCACTGGAATCCCAGGAATATTTTAGTCTTTAAAAATAAATACCTATCAGTTTTGGACAAGACATTTTCCTATGCTTTTCTCAATACTTTTGACAGTGACAGGTTTGATGTATTAGCTCTAGTTTCTACACCTTCCTTTCAATAGCTTGCATCTAAATCTTATTAAATGATCACTGTTTTTTTCAGTGTTTTTAAAGAGTATGTACTTTCAGCCAACTGAAACAATAAGGAAGGAAGAAGGCTTCTCAGAAGTCTGGGACTTTTTGAGTTGGGTTTAGTTAGGGCTTCCAGTGAATGTTAATGGTTTGTCAGAATATCAAAGGCATGAACCAAACAGAAGAAAATGGTTGTACTTCCACAGGCCACCTGAGAATCCATTCTCATGCTCACAGGTGCACTTACATTTGGGGCCTGATGCTCATTTACCTCCAGGATGGCTAATACCATTTCAACATAGAAATGTCAGCCAGTCCTATGATAAATCCAGGCTGGGTCCTTTGAGTTTAAAATGTCAGCCAATAGAAATGGAAAAGGGTAAACTCCAGAAAATGATTTCAGCTCAACCAGAATAGACGCCATGCACAATGGATGCCATTCATGCAACAACAAAAATGTTTATGTATTTACCAAAGCAGAACAGAACCAAAAATTTGGAAGAGCAAATGCAATTTACCTGTAGTTTTGCCTTGTGAAGTTATGTTGCTGTTGAAAAAATATTTTTTGGATGTGAGGGATTTAAACTTAAAAACTTAATTCTATTTAGATTGAAATTTCTAAAGCTGTAGTTTATTCAGAGTATTTAAAAAAGGAGGAGAAGGAAGAAAGACAAAGAAAAGTTCATCAGCAGGTCATCAGCATCCAGGAAGGCTACAGATTATTGTATCTCTTGACCCTTGAATATTATGTGCAGTTCTGGTTTTCCACATAAAAAAATAAAGAAAATAAATAAATAAAATTAGGAGAGGAACAGTAACAAAGATATAGGTGAAGATACTGGTAAAGAAAAGTAGAAATTTACTCAAGAGCACTGAAAAAGCTTTTCAGACTGAAAAGAGATATAACATGTAGTAGTGTATGTGCTAAAAGTCTAATAATTCATACATAGCTCAGACAATATGATCAAGGGAAGATTTAAGTTGTCTCAATACAAAAACTGGGGAGACATCAAATGAAAAGATCGGTTGTCATGGTTAAAGCATACTAATGGCAATACTTAATCATATGTGTAAAGTCTTTGTGCAGATCATTGCAGATACTGTGTAGCCCAGCAGTATATTTGTGGTTAGTGAAACCCATGGAAATAATATTAAGGTCTGTTAAAACAAACCTATCATCTCTGGCTCTGAAATCCCTGAACCGCAGGTCACCTTGGCTAGAAGTGTGCTCAGCTCTCTGACTCTGTAACTCCAAAACCAGCAATCAAATTCCCTCCAGTATAAGTGTATGTTTCCTGAGGATGACTGCACGAGACTGTGCTTCCTGTCCCACTGGGCACCCCCTTTCAGGGGGTGTTAATGAGTACCCTTGGTGTCCAAAGAGATCATGCCTTCAGCTGCCCTGTCCTCCTTGTGCCCTCCTCTGGAACACAAGAATTGAGGAAGTATGAGAGGATTAACTTGAAGGGAGGGTCCTATAAATGATAATAATGTAAAAGTAGGTAAAAATAAAATGTGAGTTGATAAAAAAGCTGAGTGTCTTATTAGCATATCTCCATTGTGGCCAAAGAACTAGATAAGGGGAAAAAATGGGTGAAATATCCCCATCACAGGAACTCAGGTGAATAAAGGAGAAACCACTGTTAACTTCATCGTAAGTGATTTCTAATCTCTCTGGATGATTCTATGATAGACAGAAAGACCGGTCTGACTGGCCTTACCTCAGAAGTAATGTTAAATGAGTTTAGAATTTCATAAGGAGAAGATAAAGCAATAGTGAACTAAAACACCTCATAAAATAACAATACAAAATAAAGTTAGGAATCCATTGAACTTTTGAGAATTAACCTTTCAATTTTGGCGAGGGAAGAAGGGAAGAATATTTAGAATTTCTGCTATATTTTTTATATACAAATGCTATAAACCATGCTAAATTTAGATGAATCTTAAAATTAGGAAACTGGAAGAGTCCATTGATACCTAGTGCCAAAATCCACAGCATTTCCAGTGCATTAAATACAAAGTTTTGAATCTTTCAGAAAAAGACTTTATTCCATGAAACAGCAGTGGAGAAATCAAATCAATGAGCAACAAATAATGTAGAGAGAAAGATTGTAAGGAATTTCACATCTGTAAGCAGAGAAATGGCAGAAAAGAAAAACTACCATTTGTGACACTCCTTTTTCTACAGGAGAAGAAAAAAGTTTCATAAGTCACAGCACTGACACCTGCTACATTAATTGTTACAGCAGGAAACATCAGAAGGAAATGTGATGTTTCCTGCTGCAGAGGCATTCTTGAAAAAGCTAGAAAGTGAATTGCATTACAAGTTGGGCTCCAGTAAGAATGAACTCACTGAGCTTGGAGAAATACCTTAAGACTGCTACACGGTAATGAAAATAGCTAATTGGAAAATAAGATTTAAAGGAATAAGGAGTCTCTGGAGGACAAGAAAAAGGGAAATGAGAAGACAAAAAAAAAAAAAAAAGCAACAGAAAAAATTCCAGGTGAAAGACAGTTTTTAATGTCAACATAATTCATGGCATCATTATAGTAATGATATTGCACCCCAGGACTACCTGTTTCTCTCAGGTCACTATAAAAGAGTTTCTAGCCAGCTACCTCAGATGTAAATATTTGTATTGTATGTCTTATTTGTGTTGTATGTCTAGAATTAGGGGAGATAAATACTATGCTGGATCTTCAGCATACTTTAAAAGTTATAAACACTGGACTCTAGTCAAATTCTGAAGTCCTAGGATTTTTTTTTTTTTTTAACTTTTTTTTCTCTTAAATCTTTTTTGGGAGAAAACAAAACCAAAACCTCCAGAAAGGTGGTCTGAATAGTACTAAGTGTTAGCATTACTCTATAATAGCTTTACATTACTTTATGACAAGAAATTTTCAAGATAAAATCTTTAATCTAAATCAGAGGACAGACTTGAATCTTGTTCTCCCATGCTCACAGTCTGTGCCATCCCTGTTGGCATGTCTATGGACTCACCCCCTTCCCCATTTAGACCAGAAATGTCACCCTGGAGATGAAAAAGCATTGTCCAAATAATTTTCTGTTAAAGTTATTTCAAAACTAGCACAACTTCTCTCTCCCTCTCTGTTTCTCTCTCTCTCTCTCAAAAAGTCCCCTCAGCAAAATTAAATGTCCCTCAAAAACAAACAAACAAGCAAAACAAAGCAAACAAACAAAAACACTTTAATTGAAAAATCTTATGTTTGACCTTTCATGACACTTATAAGGCAAACAATGGAATGGTATGCAAGAGGAAACAATCAAAGGGAGATGAAAATTCTCAAGTTTGTAAGCTTCTGTAGATAGTCTAATATAACTAAGTCATCTGAGTCTAAGTGTGGAGCCCCATTCTGTGTGGACTCTTCTTGGTGCATCGGATGGCACCTCAAGCAGCACCTCCATCCTTAGCTAGAAAGGGAGCTAATCAGTTAGAATTTTTATCTCATTAAAGGTTAAATGACTGCAATTGTGACATATCATGAAAGAAGTGAGGATCGGCTCCCAGAGAGAAGACGTTGCACTGTTAATGCAGAAGCTGGCCAGCTCCTGTGATCTCAACACCATGCTGACATTTGGAGGAGCTCTGATGGAACAAGTGTGTCCTTTTCCACGCTGTCTCTGAAGAAATTCTGTATTTACAGATGAGAACAGCTGTTGTATAGTTAGTGATATGAACTCATTGTTTGTTTTGTTGTTATCAATATGTGCTTTTCTGGGAGTATGCATCATTCTTCCTATGGCTTCATGACCTCTCTATTCCTCTCTCTCCAGATAGAGTTTAATTTCTCCTATTAATTACCCTTTTTTGGAAAAACAAAGGAAAAGATATTTCATTAAAATACAATGCATCACTGGGAGGAATCAACATTCATTTAATGGGGAATTATACATCTTGCTTTTGTGGGGACATAGTAGAGTTGGGATACTTCCAGTCTTAGACTCAGAGGGAAAGAGAACTGTCCTCTAAGTCTCTAAATCATATAAACTGTAACAGTTCTTCCTGCTGACATCCAAAGCCAATACTTACTGCTTGAAGGAGAGATACCCATAAAAAATTCATTTAATAATCTTATATCTTACTTTTTCTTGGAGTTGTCCTTACAACAAAACAGTAACGATGAGAAGAAAGAGTAAATATAGGTGCGGAAACCAGCAAGGTAATAGTTCAGGAGGAAGCAGTAATGTGAACCATGGTAATAGCTCTTCCATGTAGTGCAGGCGTTTTCAATTATATATCTAAAACTTTGGGACTTTGCAGCATGAATAAAAATTTCAGACCAGCATAACATTAACATGGAACTATCATCAGAGGTTAAGTAACACAGTTTGACCCAGTTCCTTTTTACTTTTGCTGGAAAGATCATGCTTAATTTATTATGTTTTGACTTCACAGAATCACAGAATCACAGAATTTTCTAGGTTGGAAGAGACCTCAAGGTCATCGAGTCCAACCTCCAACCTAACACTAACAGCCCTCCACTAAACCATATCCCTAAGTTCTACATCTAAGCGTCTTTTGAAGACTTCCAGGGATGGTGACTCCACCACTTCCATATCATATATTCTTCTTCATTTCAACAACTTTAAACAAAATCTATATACTTGGGGCAGGGTGATGGTTGTTTGCATTTCAGTTTTTCTTCTGCATTTGTTATCTATGTGCAAGAGGGTATCCCTAGGCCAACTCTGGGGAGAACATGAAGTTCCCTGTCACCTCATTGTAACATAGCAGTCATCACATTTAGCCTTGAATTTAAAGAAAAAATCCTTTCTAGTCTCTCAGTTGCTGTGAAAGTGGGCAAATGAGTGTATGATAATTAAACACTTTAAAATACAACCTTGTTTGTTTCTAGATCTTTTGTCTCTGAGGTTTGAAAAAGTAACAAGGAAAAGTATATTCAATTTTTTGTGATTTTTTTTTTTTTCCTACAACGGGACAAGAGCTGTAACAAGTAAATGAGAAATCAAAAAGCTATTATTTCTATATAGACTATTACAAAATACTTAAAATAAGAGACCTGAGAGAAATGCTTTGAAAAACATTGTTATCACATTTGAGGACATGAAAATAGTGTCCAAGTGCTAATTTATGCTAACTCCTTGCAGCCATGATACATAATAATAAGATAAAGTGAAAAGCTCTGGCCAGAATTTTCCTAAAAGGAGAGCACAGGCATGTTTCTACTTCATGTAGAAACAATAATGACATGTTGAAATTGTTCAATTACTTGTCAGCTTGAAACAACTGAAGGTGATGATCCTTGTGGGTCCCTTCCAACCTGGGATATTCTATGATTCCTGTCTATTACTGATTTTTATTTATTTATTTTTGTTAACTTATACTATTCCATGTTAAAACACCTAACATCCTCATAGAATATTTTTTTTGTTGTTATAAATCTACTGATTTCATGTACAATAATAAACCCTTGCTCATAGGCTTCAGTGACAAGTGGTGCTTTCCACACCCGTAAATTATATTCATAAAGGATGGCTGAGGATAGCTGATCATGTATAATGGCTTCTACTGTAGCCCCCTGCTACAGCCAGGTATGGCTGGATAAATCTATGGTATTCAATTCTACTTTACAGCCACACTCTCTTCTGTGTGAATTCAGGTACCTGAATTCAGGTACCTTCATGCCTCACCTTAATCCTGAAGTTGTGGATTTCAGATTTCACATGCAGTCATGCGGTGCTCAGCTTTCTGGCTAGCTGTCTAAATAAAACAAGGACATGTCACAATAAAGATGTTTGAGATTAATACAGATCTGTAGAGGAAAGAAACATTTTATGGGAGAGTTCTCTAAATGAATACGTAGTATAAGGAAATGGACTGTACATTTCTGTGAAACCCCATTACCAAAGCATTGCATTTGGTTAACACTATGGACACATATGATGTGGGACAGTTTGTCCCTGCATTCCAGGATCTGACTAGAGCTCTGCAGTTTCACAGGATTACAGCCAGAAGTTATTGCCTCAGCTGTAGGGACAAGAATAGGGTCACTTGAAGGAGTTAGAGTAGGCATCAGTGTAGACATTAATACTTTGATATTGTGCAATCAGGTCTCTGTCATTGTAGGGTATGCTTCTTGGCTTTCTCTTCCCAACATTTGTTTTGTAAAATAGAGGTTGCATGCAGGGTAGCACTGGATAGAAAATAGGCAACTCGATTTCTTAGTGTATAGAAGTGAATGTGCTTTCTACTGCCTCAAATTGAGAGGAAGACTCTTTCTCTCTGTGCATTCCCCTGATTTTACTTCACATGTATCCAGGAACTATACTAGAGATGTACAGGTTTCCCAGTTCTTTCCTTCTTATCGCTAGTCCTTCAAAATCCCACATCAATGTTGCTTGCTGCCCACCATCCATTGCTCCCCATACTTTGACATTTTTTCTTCTATTTCCTTCCTCTTCCTGTTTCAAGAAGCCCCAAAGAAGTCTAAGCTGAAATGGTGCCACTGTGTGAATTAAGTATGATTAAAGGAAATATACTTTTCCCTCTAGCAGTATCTACAGGGTGGGGAAAAAGGGGTTCTGAGCCGTTAACCAATATGAAGTATGGTATGGTAAACCAGCCAAGTCATACAACACAAATGTTTCCAGCAGAGAAAGATATTTTGGTTACTGCAGAATTTTAGTTATTTTGCAGCACCCGTTATGTTGATTCATGAGTGTTTTCTTTTTGGAAAAACAAGCCAAAGAATACGCTTTGATTTGATGCGCAGATTGCATGGCAATGCAGTTCACTTGGCATTTTACATAGTGTCTGTGATTCTCTTTCCTCCTGTTTCCAGCTTGGAAAACACCATTCTGGCAAATGAGATCACTACATAGTTTCTCAGCTGGACCAGTATCTCTTTGATAGACAGTGTTTTCATTGTTGGAAGACACACCTGAAATGTTTCATTCTCCAAAGCAGGGACAGCCTATTGGAGCGTCCCTGCAGTGATTAGCCTATTCCAGCAACACTGCCTTTAGAAAGAAAATCTATATGCATCCTGAGGGAGCAGTAAGTTGTAAGAAATGTTGTAAGAAGGGAATGAGGGAAAGAAGTGAAAAAGAGAATACAAAGACACAGTAGTCATCACAGGCACAGCTGGGGAGGATGATGAAAGGGTAAAGAAGCTGCCTGGAAAACATGGTGGGTATCATGATAAGGCACTGTAAAACAGCCTATATAAAGCTCTTCTATTTAATTTGTGTTTAAGTTTTTAACTTGGCACATGGTTGAGTATGTTTATTAATACTTATTACTGGTCACAGTTGTGTGTTTAGTCCTTTTCTTTTCTACTGTTCACAGCATTTAATTTGGCACACTCATTGTTATTTATTAAAAATTCATTGAAAATGCCTTTGCATTCATGGGCTTCAGTCTTGAGTGATTCATTAAAATGCTTACCTTCACTTCACCAATTCATTAAACAATTCATTAAAATGCCTGCATTCACTGAACCTTCAGATGATTTATTTTAATCTCCAAATGTGCACAGCGTTAAAATCCCTATACACAGCACACTAAAATTCCCATATGAAGCATGATAAAAGTTTTATAACATTGTATCTACCTCTTAATACACAGGTTAATCAAAATTAAATCTTATTCAGAAAGTTGTACACACTGTTCACAAGTGGCCTTTAAACTTTAGAGAAGGTGTGGAATACATTCCTCTTTTTATTCCTGCTATTAGGTGTAGTGTCCCAAAATAAACTCTTCACTGGCTCATCAGTCCAGCCATCTGCAGACTCCTTTCCTTAATTTCACAAAGGTTGAACAAGGCTCAGCAAAGAGCTGCTGTAAGAGCTTGGTTTGCCTTCTATCCGTCTAACAATCTTTCAAATGGACATCCAGCAGTCATTTTACAGCTACTTAAAGCCATGGTTAATGAATGACTTCCTCCCTGGCAAATGTCTCAGAGCAGCAGTAAGGCAGGAAGGTGAAGGGGAAGCCAGACTGGGCAGTGTGGCTATAAGCATAGCAATACCACAAGGTACATAAAGGTTTGGCGTAGTGAGCCTTCAGTTTCTTCTTACAACAGAGGGCTTTCTAAAGATGGCATTATAGTCAGCCAGTGCCTGAAGCAGTACCTCCTTCTGCTAACAGACATAGAGGCCCAGGATGGGAAGCAAATAATGAAGATAGGTTCATTCTCATCCATGGCACCCTTTCCACTCACTAACCCCATGTGTTCAATACTCCTGTGAACAAGTAATGGCACATATCTCCCCAATAACAAGCTGAGTATTCTCTACTTATTCTTAATGATACCAGCAGTTAACTATCAACGGGTAGAAAAGAAAGGCAGGAAGGGTCTAGGCAGCAATAGCTACAGTCTTTGCTCAGGTAAATGGAAATCCCCTTCCAGTCTGCAGTACTGAAAATATTTTTTACCTCACAAGGTGTTTGAAGAAAAGATTGAGGAAAACCCGTAACAGACCATTCATTTTCACCTCATGTCCTTTCTTTCTATGCTCTGTCGTGCACCTCCAAATACCTGTTTGCATTCAAAACTTACAGATCTCTCACCAGGGCTTCTTGCATTCAGCCTCAAAAATGCCTTTAGAGTGATAGGATGAAACATGAAATATGCACACTTTGGCCTCCAGCTCTCAAAAATACTTTGTCTTCAGGTTGGCCTCCTGGAATATGTAATGCCAGATGCATATACAAGACATGTATAATACGATGTCAGAGCAAGGGGGCTTTGAAAGCTTGACCAGAAAAAGGAGTTCTTATTTCATAATGTCTCAATACTGCGTGGATGTGAATGTGAAAGAACATTAACAACAGGACAGCTCTGCGTGCACTGCTCATGCAACTGTCCTTGTGAGTCACTTGATGGTGTTTTGGAAAAGCTGGACAATATTTCAATTATAAACATGTGCTAAGAACAGAGATTTCTCCTCCAGATGAGTGCCTGAATAATTTATAACTGCTCTCTCAGTGAGACTCCCCTGTAATGTCATCTTATATAAATATTAGTTTTTGCAAACATAGGGATTGAAAACCATCTGGCTAACTCTAAATTTCTTTGCTTTGCAGTGATGGTAGTGTATCACTTATGAAGGGCAGTGCCTCTTATGGAAAGAAACATGGGTGTGAGGTGCACAGGCTTGGCTTACAATGTCCATTTCTGTTTGTCTCTGTTTGTTTTCTAATAGAAGATGTTAAAAAGACTTGAAATTATCAAGCATTACAATGCAAGAACCAAAATGTTTAGGGTAAAAAGTTTGATTTTAAGGAATATTAAAAGGTATGTTCATAGGAGAAACAAAGTAGGCAGGTTTAAATAGCCTATTGTCTCAGAAAAGACCAGAATAAATATGGTTCTATCATGTACAATTAAATACCCCATTGCATTTCTTTGCTTGGTGGTGAAATAAGAACAATTTAACATTTTGGAGGAAAAAACCTTCCATAGTATTAAACAGGTATAAGTCACATAAAGTATGGATATCCTTAGATTCAGACCAGAACATTAGGAACCAACGTAAAAAGAACAAAAATTTGTGTTTGTCTCTTGCAAAAAATGCAAAATGATGTGCTTAATTTATTTATATACTGTGAACTGGATTTATATATTTATATATTTATTTATAGATATCTTTCTATTTATATAGATGGATATTTATAGATAGGCATTTATATAGATATATTTATAATCTGAGAACTGAAGAAATCTTTCATTGGTTGTTAATAATCATTATTTTCAGGCATCATTGAACAAGATGTGCAGTGAGCTGTAATTATTTTTCACAGATATGTAATCTATAACTGTGTAACAAAGTTTTCAAGAAGTTGTTCCTGGTCTAGATTTCCATAAAGTATAGTATCTTCCTAGCTATAGTTTTTAAAACCCAACCGAATTGGGAAAATGGTGTCATTTTCTGACTTCTCCAAACAGTGAGTGTGAAGCAGCATCCTTTCTGGGAAGCCTGGGGATGAATTATTCCCACTGGGTAGAATTGAGCAATGTTTTTGAATAGTTAGTTCATCAGAAATGCAATTTGGAGGGTACTGAAATGGCTTGTGACACATAAAGCCATGATTTCTGCCAGAAAAAAAAAAAAAAGGGGGAGGGAGGGGGGAAAGAAGCGCTGGAAAATTTGAAAGGTTTAGCTTGGCCCTTTCCAAAACAAAACACAAATTTTAATTTTGAAGATATTAGGAAAAAAAAAAAAAAAAAGAGTGTAAAAAACAACAAAACAAAACAAAACACAGAAGAGCTAAAGAACACCAAATAATTCAGTTCAACCTAACAAAATTGTTTGCTGTTGGTCAGTTGACAGGCAGAAAACTTGGATATAAGCAAACTCTCCAGGCAGTCTGTTCCCCAGAACAGCCAGTCCTGTGCTGGGCAGAAATGAGAGGGATATTCCTTCTTACATTACTCCCTTTTAACCTTACTTCAGTTACCTCATTCCCAAAACTTTTCTGAGGCCATGATTATGCCTACCTGGGCAGCCTACACCGAGGAACCTTCTTCAGCAGGGGAGTTGGACCCAATGATCATTCAAGGTCCCTTCCAATCCCTACAGTTCTGTGATTCTGTGATTCTGTGATTACACTTCTGATTCATCTTTGTAGGGGTAAATGATAAAATTCTTGTATGAAGCACCATGCTCCCACTCCTCTCTTCCCTAAACAGCTGTCAAAATCTCTGCCTTCAGGGTCAGAGGATTAATCTAACCAGTACCACCACCTGTATAGACTTGGACATGGAGATTCACAGATTGGACATTATAATCTTACCCTGAAAATGTTTCTTTACATAGAAAAAAGGATGTTGGTCTACCCCACAAAACAACTGAAAAAACTCACTGTCCAAACTTGGTTAGTGAGTATGGTTATTTTGGCAAATACATGTTTTTGAAGATTGGTATTCTTTCCTACATAGATTCATACATGTTCAGCAGTCAGATGTTTGCACCAGTGACTGCTGAAACTGCTTTAAATATCTTCTCTGCTGCTTCCTTTGGTGGCTTGAGGCATGCAAATATATTTGTTCTCTCAGCCTTCTTCTGAAGCGTATTTGGTACACGAGAGTTCTCACTTCCCCATCCTTATATAGGCAGTGTTTTCCTCCTAATGCTGAAAAGAAAGTCACATTTGTAACATACCTTTATTTGCATTAGGTAGCTTTTTTGCAATTATAACTGTCAATGATGCCAGGTCAAGTATCTCCCACTGAAATATAACAACAAACCCATTCTTTGCAGTCTAGATGCATTTTTGCAGCATGGACAATTCTTTGTTCTGCAGATCAGCAGAACATTCTTTACATTTTCTCATTCACCTTCCCTGTCAGCTCTCTGTGTTGAAAGTGATGGCATGGGATGTCCTGGGCTCAGACTCCTCTCTCACTGCAAGCATATAGTTTAACAAACCATTGAATCTATTCTCTCTCACAGTACTATGAAGAGTTTTCTGGGAGCTAACTGATCTCTTCACAACATTTTGCAAATCAACTAAAATTTGTGCTTGGCAGAGCAGTATCCAAAAATACCTTGTTGTTGATCACATGCTATTAATACTTCTTGCTTTCAGTCTTGTATTGTTTTTTTTTTTTTTTTTTTTTTTTTTTTTTTTTTTAATTCTGTGTCAATCTGGAAGTTTATATGTGAAAAACAGATCATTCAGTTGTTTATGTAAATATAAAGTTCAAATTCACATAAGAAAGTAGTTATTTCCAGAACTAAACAGAGCTAATAAGAACTATGAAAGTTTCTATTAAATTTTATTTTTACCAATATATCAAGTCCTGCATTTGAATATAAGGTTTATTGTGTATAGAGATATATTGCATATTAATTTCCTCCAGATATGCCCTTAGAGGGATCATAAATCTAGTCTTTCAATCCATCCAGAACCTTTACTTTAAGTGCCTGCAATTTTTCATCTTGATGGCAGTGGGGATAATCCAAAGCCCAGTGAAGTCAATAGGAGTCTGTTTCTCTAGTGTTTGGAATCTGTATTGCTTTATTTTCTTATGCAAACTGTTCATATTATAGCTAAGTAGGTCCATCATCATTATATTTTTCAAGTTCCTTGCTAAAGCCTAATTCCTGCTATGAGAGTAAAATGTCTAGGCACTATTTAAACAGGAGAATACAACTTGTACAGTGTATCTCTGGAGTGAACTCAAGTGGCATTTCTATAGACACAAGTATCACCACAATCTCTTGAGAATTCTGTGAGTGCATGAAATAGAAGGCAAGCAATAGAAATGGATGGCAAGCAATAGGTGAGAAATAACACCTCCAGCTACCCATCCTGCAGTATATATATATATATATATATATATCTTTTAAGAGTCCTTATAAGTGTTATTTCTACTGTGTATGCTGAAGACATTTTGAATGGACAGAGAAGATTATAGAAAATTTTCTTTAGAGAAGTGTCAATTATAACTGTCAGTGATACCAGGTCAAATATCTCCCACTGAAATATAACAGAAAACCCCTTTGCAGTCTATATGCATTTTTACTCTTCACTGGCATAGACTTGTGAAAGATGGCTTTCCCATAAGGAGAATAGTACCTTACCCTGCCTTTTCAGCATGTTACTCAAATATCCTAGTTCCCATAACCAGTTTTCTAGATGCTGTATGGTTGTAAGGTTGGTTTTGTTTTGATTAGGTTGTTACTTGCACATAGTGTCTTCATTTGATAGCTGTCAGCTGCCCTGGGCAGAGAGCGTATGGTATTTCAAAAACTCCCAAAGTGGCATACTAGATGAATAATGCCTATCTGAGACAGGACAATCACCTAAAAACTATGGCAGAGCTTGACAGAGAAAAGATTTACTAGGTCACCTAGTCCATGTTCTTATTCCTCCCAGCAGGGATTATTAAACATCATGCAGTTCTATTTTAAGGATCCAAAGCAACAGATTTAAACAGTTTCCACAACTTTGAAGTTTTCCTTCATTTATAAGTTTAATTTCATCCTGTTGTGCCTACTTAATTCTTGCTGTAGTGTCCAGCATCATCTTGCTTCCCTGGCTAATTCTATGTTTCAGCATACGTATTTGCCAAATTTTGAACTGCAGCTACTAGGGAATAAAATAATTTTGAGATTATGACCCCTCAGACTGTCATAACTCTTGCTTTCTAACAGCTGGATGTATCACTTCTTCCCATGTTCTTTCCCTCTCTCTGCCTTTGCCCTTGCCCTTGCCCTTGCCCTTGCCTTTGCCCTTGCTCTTGCCCTTGCCCTTGCCCTTGCCCCTTGCTTTACCCTCCCTTTCAGACTCACTTGTAGCTTATGTTACATTTAAGCAGGTGAAAGCAGTTCTCCATGATATCAGATATCTTCCAGCCAGGATTTGCCTAAAAATCTGTGCTATCCAGATACTGTGCTGTATAGTCTCTCCTTAGATTATAATTATATGATGCAGAAACCTGTGTGTTGTGTTCCTAGTGTTATGAAGGAGGCAGGGCAGAAAAATCACAGATGTCCCTTCAGACTATAGTTCATATGTGCCTCATGCATTTCTATAGCACCTTATAAAATGAAATGGACCAAGTTTCTTGGCCAAGCAGCAATACTTGTTAAAACTATTAAAATTAACAAATGAGAACAGCAATCTAAGTTCTAGAAAGACCTTCAAACACTTAATGCTGTTATTGTTCATTCTCTCCTTAAACAAACAAAATTGCTTTACTGAACTGCATGCTGAGCCTTACTCCCTCCCACAAAGAGAATCCAGACACTGTCATGTAACCATTTTCTTTGTCCAATTTTGTCATAAGTGATCACCAGATAGAAAAGACATTAGCTAGGTTTAAAAATATTTTTCTTTTACACTGTAAGTAATATGGCTTTCAAACTGAGTTTTCAGAAAGGGCTGATCATATCTCAGCTTGCCTGGCTTCCTAACTGCCATCAGGATGTTTTTGTTCCAGTTGGCTTTGAGACTTGTTCTATCATAACTTCACACGAGAGCACTTGGTTTTATGCTGAAAGATGTTGATGCTTTAAAGTTTTGTAAGGACAGCAGCAGCAGCTGCTTCTGCTTCCATGCCAGGAGACAAATGCCCAGCAGGTGCCCAGACCCTGAAACATATCTTAGGGATAGAGAGTTAGCCAGAAAATTTTCAAGTGTCAGGGCAGGGAAGAACGTGGTGATTTAGACACTTCACTTTGAGATACTTTCTAGAGAGCCCCTACCACATTTCCACTGCTTACATGACTTTCCATGCCTAAAGAAAAATGGTTTCTACATCCTTTTGTTACTTGAAAGCACATTAATTCTTTTCATCTCACAAGAATATGCTGATACACAGTGCACTTTACATATAATGATCTGTCTGTAATTGCATCTCGACCCTGTGGTACTGTAAATTCAAATTCCTGTCTGGCATCCTGCAGTGCTTTTGGTCACTGGTTTTCTTAACCACTCATTGTTGCCCTCTTTATTGCTGAGGACCATCAGTTTTCACCGATTTCCAAGATATTTTACATAACTTTTCACTCTGCTCTCCTCACATCTATATTTTTCCAGACTTTCTACTTTTGCTGACTGAAAGTTTTGGAAAAACTTTTCATATTTCTTAAACTTTCTGAAGTTCTTTTCCACACATTACTTTCTTCTGTCCATCTAATTTACTGCTGGTATGACTGAAGACTGATGGTGACTGATAATTGAGCTGAACCTGTTTATGTGTATTTTCCCCATTTCTATTTTACTCTATTTCTATTTCAGAGGGGAAGAGTTAAATATTTTTTGCTGTTTCTGTATTGGCAAGGACCACATCTCCTCAGCACTAGTTTTGCAGATGACATTTTGCCTATGGCATATCCAATCATCCTCTTCATGAACTGAGCCTTTTTATCTCTGCAAAGATAGAAGAGAAGCAGCCATGACAGTTTACTAATTAAGTCAAGGGCAAGTGGCTCTAGTATCTGACTTACATGCCATGCTGTGCTGCATGTTACTGTGTTCTCAGAATATTTTTTATGCAGACAGTCAAAGTAGGTATCAAAAGATATACTATAAAAAACACATTTGTGATAGTTGTAGATGGGTTAAAAAACAACATGTTACAACTGGATTAAAGAAGAATCTGTAGGACCTTATATACAGTTACCTAACTCAATGAGTTAAGTAAAAATATGCTGTGCAGAGCTTAGGTATTATTTTGCCAAGCATTCAGCCTGGTATGGGATCCTTGACACAAAGGGCTTATATGAGAGCATGACCATGACATAGGCTGGGGTGGGAATTTCTGGAATATCAGGGCTCTTTCATGGGAGCAGACCAGCTTTGCTATGACCAAGTGATAGTTTGTTCCTGCACCCCATTTCCTAAGAGTTGTTCAATATAATCTGAAAATAGTAGCACAGGGTAGCAATGAGCTGGTTGTTATTAGCATAAGTAGCAGAATTTGAGCACAGAAGTGCCTTCACCTTGTTCCTCCCTTCCAGGTTTCTGCTCAAGTGTCTACCACTTCTGTTTATGCAGAGAAATGTCCTTGCTCTCCAAGAAATTTGAGAACAAAAAAAAAAAAAAAAAAGGAATGTGATTATAGTAAGTATAATTCAACAGAAATGATAGGGAGAGGACTGAACACCCAGCACAGTGATATGTCACTGCCTTTTCTTAGTATACCTTAGTTATCCTAGGATAACTGGATGTGTTTCCTGAGTATCTCAAGGGTCTGGAGTATCCTGTCTTTTAAAAGTCTTTTTTCAGCTGTTTTCCAGTTTTCCTTTCTTCTACCTCAGAGCAAAAAATAAAAATAGGTTAGAGAGAGCTTTGCTTTCCATGGGGGTTGGAGCTGGAACATGTTAGCATGCTTTTTACCCACTCCCAGCATTTCTTTCATTCTTTCCACAAGTCCAGTGCTTTCTCTGTTTTTCAGAATCCTCAGCACTGAAGCTATTCAATGGTAGATGTTTTCATATTTTAGGACTTAAAAATAGAAGCAGCTTTAATGAATCCAATATGTCTAGAGAACAAACATTATGTTTTCCGATATCCTTTAGGGAACACTACTAACTTTAGGTTAGTATACTATTTGTAAACATCCACACCCACTGCTTTGCACAGAGTAGTGCATTTTCTGATCACAAAATAAAGTAATAGTTGAGAAGGAGTATCTATTAACTTCCAAAGTCACTTTTGAAAGACTATATTGTTGTCAATTTATGCCCATGTCCTACTCATGTTAAAAAATAAGTCACGTGAGTCAGAACAACCATGTCTCCAGCTATAAAGAACTGTCTGGTAGGGTGTTGTTTCTGACAATGGACTGAGTAAGAAAATGCAAGAATGTAAGGAGCACTTGCTGTTGAGGAAGGGGAACGTGAAAAGGAGACCAATAGTAGCTGTGTTTGCTGAATTATGGGCTTTGGAAATAAGGTGCTGCTGGACATCACCATACGCTTGAGAGAGAGAACTTAGAAGTAAGTGCAATTGAAACATTTAAGAGCTGGTGTTAAACTAAATCCAGCTGTCTCTGTGGTAAAGTCTATTTTGAAATTAAAGGTCTACAGATTTTCAGTATCACTCAGTTCCAAAAGGGATGTTGATGTAATAAAAATATTAAAACAAGCTGGAAGTTTCTTTAAGGCCTACTGTTCAATGAGAAATTTTGCTTGGAGAACAGAACACAGAAATTATTGTTTTTTGTTTGTTTGTTTGTTTGTTTTTGTTTTGTTTTGTTTTGTTTTGTTTCAGTTTAACAGCAAGGTGAGGTTGAATTAATCCAATTCAATGTTATCAGGAATATTTTCAAGGCAATCCTCTAAACCTGCATATTGGCCTAAAGTAAAAATACTTCCTTTCTATCAGATTTCATTGAAAATCACTTGCTTATTGCTCTTTTAGTAAGATTTGTGTCCCTACCCCTTGTTCAGAGGTGTTTTGAAAGCTGTACTCTCTAAGGTAAATGTTGGAACACAGTCTGCTTTAGTCTGCAATTACTTGGTGCAGTAGACCTGAGAAAAGTCAATGTCCTGTTCATATTTCCTCCAAAAGGTACCTTAAAAAGAAATAAAACTGACAAAAGGAGTTTCTTCTTTGTTTGCATGAAAACCCCAGTCCTTTTGATTTACCGCTGTATAGTTCAATGTATATATATATATAGGTTATGTGGTCAGCCAAGGCTTGGAGCCTACACAAAGGCACTATTACTATATGTATAAGCTCAAAATAGTCTTGTATGCATATGCTATATTTATATGATTATCCAGCAACTTAGCATTCTGCTACACTAGAGCTTACTCAGAAGACCATATCTCAGTGTGCCATATGACAGTCAAAATAAACAAGAACAGTAACTGATATTGGCTAGAGAATTACAAAACTGTTTATTTTGTTCCTTTAACACAGCAGCATCTTCTCTGACATTTCTCCTGTACATAACCTGAGTAGGGAAGAGAAACTCCCACTTCTTATTTCAAAATCTGAAAAGAGAATATGTCTGTTTATGCTACAGTGAGCCCATTACTGCGAAAAGCAAAAGATAATAACAATGTGAAAATTAGACAACCATTTCCTTTGTATCTTACAAAAAGTATGTATTAAAACACAACTGTCATAATGATTATGACAATTAAATGTTGATTATGTGTTACATACAATATGCTTTTAATTTTGGAATCCGAAATAGTATTTATATCAAAACATAACATTAGAATCCTTCCTTCAAATATAAGATGTTGTAAATAATTTTTCAAATTAAAACCTCTCATATTTTGTAGCTGCAATTTCATTAAACAAAGACTATTAATCTGTTGGAGAGCAGGGTATGCTGTATAAAGTATTTTTTGTTTGTTTGTTTGTTTTCAATTTTGTTGTCTCTATTTGTACATCACTTGGATTGATAAAATCGTATACATGTTCAGTTGCAGAGGTTCAGTGAATAATTTCTTGGGGCAGGGTGGCACAGTTTCCTTGTTATTAAACAATTGAGGATGGTACGCCATATCTATAACCATCAACGATGATGCAGCATCGATCTGCAAGCATCCCATTTTCAGCTGTTACAATATCCAGTGGCTGAGGTTCCTTGAAATTTTACCACGTACATAAAATGCATTTTCTGTTGTTATTTTTATATTTTCTGGCTAAAAAAATTTTGTGGCCTTAGTGCTAGGAGAAATTCTATTTTTTTCCTGTTTTCTTTCTTATTCTGCTACCACACAGAATTTGCTATTGATATGATTATCAGTGCTTTCTTTCCCAAGTGGGAGAAACTGCTCCATACTCAGCATCAAGCTCATAAGCTCTACCTTTGTAGTTCTATTGTCTTGTGTACTGTACTCTGTAATCAAGATACGAGTTCATGACAGTGTCATACAGTTGAATATTCATGATTTCTGTTTTATTTTTCACACTTTTCCTAGTAATTTTAGGCACTTTATTTTCCTTATGCCTCCTCCTTTGAATTTCACATTTCTACTTTAATTTTAGTTTTAAATATCAAGCTTAAGTTAGTCCATTTCAAAATGAATGTGATGGTCTCCCTTCTTCCTCTTCACATTAATAAATGAGGAGGTGCATATTAGGTAGGACCACTCTGTGTTCAGGGTACTGACTAAGATTATCCTTTCTATGGCTACCACAGATTATAATACAGGTATTGGCTGCGTGCTACGATAAAGATTGTGTACATGAGTCCTAAACCAGAAATTGTTCATAGGACTAAATTGTCAGAAGTCAAGACACTGAATGGAGCAGTCTCTTGTGGGATTTATTGTCTAGGAGCTATTACTCATCCATATGTGACACTGGAAATAAAATAAAGTAATAAAGTATGTGGAGAAGAGAGTGGTCCATAGAGGTGATCTGCAGCACATCTTTATCTGCCAGCAATGTGTCTGTCAAAAAGAAGTAAAAATCTGGAAGTGGCTATAGTTATCACAATGTTTTAAGAAACTTAAGGCAGTAAAACAAGCCAATTGTGTTACTGAGCTCTGATGAACTTCATGACTACCTGAAACAAGAATGACAGACTTTCAGCATGGGCCAAAGATGAACCACTGAAGAGTCTCTGATGAGTTAGAGGTGGAAAGTCAGTCTTACAGCACAGGGGACTGAGTCCCTGCAAAAAAAGATCAGATCATAGCTATGACTTTGGTCAACACACAAGAAGAGTTTTCTGGAAACTCAGAAATGGTTGCTTCTCACAAAACCACTTGAAGGTACTGAAGAAAAGGCAAACCACTATCTACATGTAGACTGATGTTAATGGAAGGCAGATGATGCTCTTGAGGAGGTTGTACATAATTTAAAATATTGTGAATTAAGAGACTGGTAACAGGAAGCTGGCAGTCTCAAAAAGCAGCACATGGACCTGCCTGTTAATACTGTAGCAAAGAACACACTATTGTAATTGCTAGTTTTTGGAAGAAGATATAAGAAGTACAATGGATTTTATCATGTTGCTGGAGGTTAAATGTACAAGCAGAATATGAATAGATAGTAAGGACAAAGAGGATGACTACATAACCATTAGTTCAGAGCTGTTCTTCATTGTAGTAATGGCCAAAGTAGCAGCAGAAGACTGTCAGAACTGTCAGCCTGAAAACAAATGGAACACTTTTTAATTTTAAGTTGGACACAGGTGCTCAAGCCAAGGTGTTATCCAGAACAGTAATATTAGCTCTGCAAAAAGAGAGCCAGAGGCAAAATAATAACAGGTAACACTCAGGGTTACAGCATTGAATGTATATCTGTTGGGGGTGCCTGAATATTTAACATAAAGAAAAACTAGAAAAATACATGTATTATAACAGTATCTTGAAATGAATGCATATCTTCTTTTTTAAAGCATGCCATGCTGGGTTCTTAATGGTAGGGTGCAAACACTAGGACAAAGGACTGTGCAATTGTATTTCATCTGTTTTTCAGAGGTGAGAAATACAGAGGTGAGTTGGAAGAGCCTCATCACTCCACAGTCCCAGCAAAAGTTTCCTTCAGTCCAAGGCAAATATTCAGAGAAGAAAATTGTCTAAATGAACACATTTCTTGGCCTCTGCAGAGGCCAAAAGGGTTAAAAAAAATAAAAAATATATATACTTTTATGTGTAGATCTACTACCTGCAAGATAAGATATTGTGGGTGTGGTGGTTTTACCGTGCTAGGCAGCTAAACACCACAACCACTCTCTCACTCCCTCTCCTTAGATGAGGAGGGGAAGAAGTAAAGTAAAGAACAACTCACGGGTTGAGATAAGGATAATTTAATTAAAAGGGAAAAAATAATAATTGTTAAGGAAAGATTATCATTAACTAAAAAAAATAACTAAAGGAAAGAAAAAAAAAAAAAAAGAAAGGGGAAAGGGAAAAAAACAAAACAAATAAAGGCTATGCTAAGGAGGACTGATGTTTTCACAATGAGAGCCCACCCCTCCACTCTTCTTCCTTTTTCCACCTTTTATTGCTGAGTGTGACATCATATGGTATGGAATATACCTTTAGTTGTTTTAGGTCAGCTGCCCTGGTGATATTTCTTTCTCACTTTTTTGCCCACCCCCTAGGAGGGTCAGAGAGAGTCCTTATGCCGTGCCAGCACTGCTCAGCAGCAGACACAACACTGGTGTGATACCACTGCTGTTCTAGCTACAAGTGCAGAGCACGGCACTGTATGGGCTGCTGCAGGGAAAGTTAACATCCCAGCCAGACCCAGTACAACCTCCACCCCTTATTACATAACATTTATGTCACTCTCAGATCCCTCTTACTTTAGCATATAAGTATTCTCATCACCATTATTCCTTGGAATATTTTTCTACAGGTGGATTCTTGCAGGTGTTTAGAAAAAACAATTGAGTAAAGAAGGACCTTATGGCATGGTGACTTCATCGTTAATAATGCTGCCCTAACAGAAGCAGGTAGACTACAAAATGTTTGCCAGATTATCAACACAAGGGCAGAACTGGGCTCATTTATTCTCTAGTTGTCTACATTAACATATAGGAGGGGACTGTTGTAGTTTCAATAAAAAATTAGAGATGCTGCTGCTGCCTCCAATTTCTAAAAATTTGTAAAAATATCTAAAATTCGAAAAATATGGCCAAATAAGTAAAATCTTGGCCTTAGTTAATACAGAGTTTTATGACTGCATTTGTTAAGACCAGTATTTTTGAATACCAGTGGTGTCCAAGACTGACCTTGATGCAATGCATGTACTTTCCACCATGATGGAGAGTTGCAGGGTGTAGCTCAAAGGAAGCAGGAAGGAGTCCAGAGGTGCTTTCAGAGAAGTATTTACAAAATGCACATAATCATTAAGTAATCCAGTCTCTGAATTTAATCTAGTTGACTCTGGGTAAGACTCAAGCTCCTGAAGACAAATTCAATAGTAAAGATATAAGTAAAAAGATCTTACACATACTGAGTTTTTATATGTTATGTATCTAAACAATGGTATATTTGCATATGCTTCAGATTTATAGCAATCATTAAATAAATATATAGAAATATATGTAACATAAATATATATATATAACATTATATTTGTATAAATGTTTAAATTTTCATTACTGCATTGTCATAATCTGTTTAAATTATTGCTATACATTTATATTTAAATGTACATATATATATATTTGGGACTCTGTTGTACATATCGTGGAAGAGATTTATACAGGAAGAAAAAAGAAATCAAAATATTTAATACGGAGAAGAAACAGGTTTAGGAAAAAGAAGGGTAGTCAGTAAGACATAAAAGCTGAAATAATATGTTCTGCAAGAGCTTAAAAATAAGCTCCCCAATTCTTTTGAACTAGGTCCTAAATCAGCATTGTCAGAGAGGTTTCCTGTTACTACAGCACCAAGAAAATAAAAGGGGACAAAAAAAAAGAAAAAAAGATATAAGATCTAGAAATGCAAGTGACTTAGGAAAGCAGTAAATTCTCTGGACCCGTCAGCTACTTATACTGAGACATTGTACTGAGATATTGTATTTAATAGCATAAATGATCTTAATCTGTGTTTAAACTGTGATAATATCTCTTTTCAAGTGTTTTGTACTTCCTTTTTACACCTTTATACGTATATTTTTGCTTTATACTAAAAAATCTAGAAGTAAAAGGTAATCAGGCCCTGTTGCTTGCATGTTTTGTATCCTTCTGAATTTCTTTGCCCAGGTTGAGATAAGACATCTGAAGCTGAAATCCCATCAGCCCAGGGCATAATGATGGTCACATAAATATGTTTCTCCCATTTAGTCAGTTAATGAGCAAGTGTTATACATCTCTTGTTGGAGGCTGAAAAATTAATTATGTTGACAAAGGATTATTTCCCTGCATTTGTTTCTTTGGTACTGCTACTATTTCAGGTGGTGATAAGATGTAGGATTATAACTCATATTCACAGGCAAGTTCATTACCAAACATTTAATCATTAGAATTAGTTATATGAATACTTCCCCACAAAGGTTACTTAGGATGAAAAAATAAACTTTACTTTTATTTATTTATTTATTTATTTTTAATTGTTTATGGCAGCATTACTGCTTCATAAAATCATAAACTGGATAAACAAGTAGAAATTGAACTGAAGTTATGATAGATAACAAGTTCAGATGCATAGAAAATAATTGAATTTACATATCTAAGTGGATTAAAAGCTGTAGTTTAGGGCATGTAAATGGTCAATGTTCAGTATTCTCATGTATATTATCATATGTCTCGGTCAGAATCAAGTTGTTGAAAAATAGTCCTGAAAGATATATTTAAGTTTTCTGAGTTTAGGAACATATCAGCAAAAGTTATGTGTCATCTTAAGAGTGGGATATTTGAATATATCTCTTTAAATACTTTTAGATTCATATTAGATATGTTATATGGAAATATTTAAGGGTACCAGCAGCAACTGAGGATATGCATTTTTATTTTAATGGCAGCAAGAAATAAAGCAGGCAGAGAGAGGAAGGAACAGAGAGAAACTGCAGCAATAAACAGTAGAACAGATTCAGTCAGTGGCTGCAAGAATAATACTGTTTTCTTTACCATAATAAGCTTTGTTTCATGTTATTACAATAAAATGACTCTTCATCATTGCCCTAAGCCAGATAACATATTCATTCCCAGAATTCTATAAGCAAGTTTTGTTGTTAATCTTTATAAAGCACATATAAGGAATTTTCAAAGTCAAGAATAATAAAAATTATAAAATTTCTTCATATGACATCAGTGTGAGCAAGTTTAAAGTATAGGCGCTATTCCATTTATATTTTCATTTTAGAAAAAGAAGAAACCCCTTTCTGCCTATAACTCTGTAGATAGCTTATTTGTTAGAAGATTTATGCATTAGTATTGAAATGTACTTTGTCTAGTCAGTGCTATAAATCATTCCTAGATGATTTTTAAATACATTTTTAAAAGTCCAAGAAGAATAAGGTTTTCCAGGACTAAGAGGGCTCAGCTCTGCTCAGCTCAGCTCAGCTCAGCTCAGCAGCACTTACTGAGAGGGGTCATTTGTCACAACAAAATACTGCAGGTTCCATTTCAAATGATAATAATTGATACAGGCTAAATTTTCACCAGTTCTGTGAAGTTGTAGGAAACAAAATTTGCTGTAGCAGCTTTGTGTGAGGACAGAAAGATTAACTCCTCTGACCTTAATGAAGAGCAGCTATGGGACATGGCTGTTAGACTTTGTGTTGTGCATCTGCAAGAGACCACGAGACTGGGGCACCTGAGGGCCCCCACTCATCTGCCATTCTCTTTCTTATAGTGGAAGAACAGGACACATCTACTACATTCTAAATAATATGTCTGGATTTTTCCCTTAAAAATTTTTCTAAACACATTTTCCAGTAAGAACTTCACAAAATTGAGGCACACTTGACGGTTGTCAGAACAGAAGCTGCCTTCAAGTGTATAATGGCATCTTTGTACTGACGCATTTTTTGATTTTTCCAAGTCTTCAAGAAAGAGGAGGAAAAACCTTCATCATAAACTACTATTAGGTTAACTTTAAAGGTTACTGAACCTTTAATACACCAAGGTGCTCTATAATCAGACAATGCTGTGGAGCAGGTATAAGTACTCTACAGGCATAGATTCACCGCATGGGATCCTGCAGCCCCCTCCCACAGGACATGCTGGAGCAAAATCTGTCCTACAGCAGCATCATCCCATTGCCACCACAGCCACATGCATTCCTGGATGTAGAGCATCCCAACAGTAGATCCTAAAGAGCAACAACCTCAGCTACCAGGGACATTTTTGACTATGCAGTGTGAGAGAGCTGCCATAGGTATCATCATTCATAGAATATTTAGCAGCTACAGACAATGCAGCACATACACACTGGGGAACTGACTAAAAATGATTTAAAAGTTTAGTGTGCAAATTTCATCCCATCCTATCTCAATTAACTAATGAAACCATGCTGAGAATGGGTTTTCCAAGGAAAGGATAAAATAGATGAGACATATTAAATGTATAAACTGGTGTTACAGTTTGAACTTTTTGCAGTTTTTCAAAGCCACTTAATAATGATATTAAAAAAAAAAAAAAAAAAAAAAAAAGATCAAAGCTGGTCAGAAAAATAAATAAATAAATAAATAAATAAATAAATAAATAAATAAATAAATAAAGTGATTACAGACCCATCTTGCATTGACTTATTCAGTTCTTCCAAATTTAAAATATTTGTGAAAAAATGACAACTTCAATTGCTTCAGGAAAATAATTTTAAAAATCTGGCAGTCATCTTACTACACTGTCTTCATGAGAAAAAAATCAAATTAACCTTTGAATCATATCTTTAGATGGAAACACTTATTTTATATTCTTGTATAGCATGATGCAAAAAGTCCAACACTGAAACAGTTCAGCCTTACAGCAGTCCATTTTGAATAACTAGAAACAAACATTCTAATTCTCTCCTGTGTTCAGAAAAAAAGCCTAAAATTTTTATATGAAAAGAAAGCGAACTTCTGTCACCAGCAGAGTTCTAAGGATGTAAAATGCATCTATTTACAAATTGGTGGCACAGATGTACATCTACTATGCTGATTCCTCAAACATTTACGCTGTCTTTTTGTTTTTTAGTGACTTTTGTTGTTGGTAGTGGTTGTTTGTTTGGTTGTTTTTTTGTTGTTGTTGTTGTTTCTTTTAATATACTGGCAGCAAGATAAGTAGCTTTCATAAACTTCTATTTTGACCATTACAGTGGAAGGGGGTAATTAGGAAACTATTTCCTGAGGGAACATTATCTTGTTACCTCTTTTGCTCTTTTCCATATTTTATTTACTGTTAACGAGACAGCACACAACCAATCAAACAACTGACCAGATCCAGTGTTGTCATTCTTGGTGCATACCTGGATGGATAATTTGCATGACCACATTTTAAACACCAAATTTCCTTATACAACTGTGCTTACACAACTGTCAAGACATAGGTATACTACTATGATCTATTAACTCTCCTAAAGGTACTGAAGAAACAAACATCCATCCCTGTCAGGCAAGGGAGAGAAAAAGAGAAAGTAAAAAGTAAAAACCAGAAACCTAGTGTAAAATTATGATAGTGTAAATGCAATAAAAAGAAGAAAGGCATTGCCATCATGAGAAGGAAGTGGAGAATGTGGTCTTTATCAAGGATCTTTTTAGAAGATGCTTTCTTCTCAGACAAGAGATGGAGATCTAATGATAACTTAATGATGACTTAAACCACAGCCAAGAAATAATCTTTGATTGACTTTCACAAGGCATCTTGACTGTGTGAAGGTAAAGGATAACTAAATTATGATACAATTCTTCATTTCCCAGAACACTAATCCCTGGGATATGAGTTCAGGCATAATGTACTTCCATGAACTAATCAACCAATTTTTTATTTTTATTTTTTTGTTTTCAATACAAAAGGAGGAATGTATCACATAGGCAATGGCAAAATACAAATTCTGCAATTTGCATGGTCTTTTCACACAGAACTACTGGTACTTTCTTGGTTTTTTAAAAAATATCAAGGATACAGATTCTGTGGGCTTCTTCTAACTTTGATTGTTGCTGGTATGGGGAACATATATACATTCCCTTCCACATCTACAAATTTCTTATTCATTTAAAAGTTCCCGGCAGCTTTCCATGTTATCTGGGTTTCTAATTCACTGCTCAGAGACTACTGATACTTGAAGCCAACAGATAGACAGCTTTTGTGTGAATTCTAAAAAGACCTTCAGTCTTCTGGAGCCAGGATAGGTACTGTGAAAATCTATTGAAGATAATAAATGTCAGCACACATTTCCTGTCTTCAATATCCTCAATTTCATTTAAAATTATGTCAGACTCTTCCAAGAAGTCAAGAATTTTCACAGATGGCTTTTTTTTTTTTTTTTTTTCTAAGAACGATGACTTTTATTTCTAAGGAGATTGCCTCTTTGCTGACTGGTCTCCCATTTAATCCTCAAGCAGAGAAAAGAAGTGTCTACTTGTTCTGGCTTGCTTAAATTTCTCTAGTTATGGAAAGATCTCCCTAATTCCTAGACTACCTTATATGCAGTGATTCTTAAATCCAGCATTAGCACCTGGTTTATTTGTTTACACATTCTCAACTTTCTTCTAGCCTCTTTCTTGTCTGGGATAATGCAAGTGAATGGCCTATCTGTAGGGTGTGGACCAGAGATAGTTATCTCTTAGGTTTGAGGTAGCTGTCTCTCAGTGGCAGCTAGTGAAGATTTTTCCCTTTGTTCTTTGTTGGGGAGATAGGTAACACAATATGACTGACCCTATATAATCTAAGACATCGAAAAATATTGTAATTATGCAAGACTAGAACATTGTGTACACATAAAGATGTGGGAAATGTATTTCATTTTGGCAATTTCAATGAAGCTCTCCACTACTCACATAATGCAGCTGAAGATCCAAAGGTGATTGCTCCTATACTCATCCATCCCATCTTCCCCAGTCAAGTCACTGTAGAAGGCTATGAAGTTGATCAAACATGATTTCCCCTTTACAAATCCATAATGACCACTCCCAAACACCCTCATGTCCTCAATATATCTGCAAAGGTTTTGCTGGATTTTTTGCTCTGTCCCCTTCCAGGGGAACCAAGTGAGGTTGACCAGCCTGTAGTTCCCCTGATTCTTCTCTTTCTTATTAAAGGTGAGTGGCATTTGTTTTATTTCTGTCCTAGGGAACCTCTTCTGATTGCTAAGATCTTTCAAAGATAATTGAGGGTTGCCTTGCATTGACATCCACCAACCATGCATATATTCCCTAAGGTCCCATGGTCCTGTTTATGATCAGTTTTTTCAGTGGTCACCAATCTGATCCTCCTCCACCAAGGGTAAGTCTTCCTTGCTTCAGACTTTCCCACTGGTCTTAAGGACCTGGGATTCCAGAAAGCAAATCTCACCAGTAAAGACTAAAGTGAAGAAGCCACTGAGTACCTCTTCTCTTTCTGTGTCCTTTGTCACCAGAACCCTACCTCATTTAGCAGTAGGCCAACATTTTTTCTAGTCTTCCTTTTGTTGCTTATATGTCTGTAGAGGTCCTTCTTGTTGCTTTTCATGTCTCCTGCCAGTGACAGCTCCACATGGGCTTCGGCTTTCTGAAACCCATTCCTTTACATTCAGACACTGTCTATATATTCCTTCTAAGTGACCTGTTTCTTCTTCCATCTCTTGCATACCTTCTTTTTATGTCTGAATTTAGTCAGGAATTCCTTGTTCACCTGTTCAGTTCTCCTGATACCTTTGCTTGATTTGCTCATCAGGATGGAGCATTCCTGCACTTGGAGGTGGTGATCCTTGAGAAAAAACAGCTCACCTGGACCCTTCCTCCCTTCAGACCATCTCCTATGGCATTCTTCCAAGTAGCTCCCTGATCAGGTGAAGTCTGTTCGTTCTACTATTGTTCTGCTATTTGCTGTGTTTCCCTCTCTCAGGATACTGTTCCCCAACATTGCATGGTCACTGCAGCCAAAATGTCTGCATTCCCAAGTGATTTTTCCTCATTTGTAAGTATCAAATCCAGCAGAGCACCTCTCCTCACTGGTTTCTTGATCATTTGTGTTAGGATGTTATCAATGCACTCCAGAAATCTCCTGGATTTCCTTTGTCTGCTGTGTTGTCCCTCCAGAGAGATATTTGAAGTACTCCATGAGGGTCAAAGACTGTGAAAATGGAGTTTCTTCCAGTTGTCTAATAAAGATTTAATTCAGTTCTTCCTGATCAGGGGTCTGTAGGAGAAATCCACAACAATGTGGATGGCTCACTGTTGTTATAAATGAAGTTTCAACTCTGTCCATAATTAGGCAGAGCTCTGGGCAGTTCTGCTGCTCTCTCACACAAAGGGCAAGTCTACCTCCTTACCTTCCCATGCTATTCTTTATAATTCTCCTTTTTCATTAATTCACACAGACATCAGCCAAAATCCCAAACCTGGTAGGTAAGGAGATCCCTTGAACTGCTTACAGTACTAGGAAAACAGCCAGGTCTAATATACAGTGACATGATTTGAACACTGATGTGCCTATTCTGGGGAAAAATGATCTCTCTCTCTCTCATGTGTGATTTTACTGTTGGAGAAATCTACTAATTGCTACTGGGGAGTAATTCCAGAGAAGTTGAAGACTGAGGTACTATATCAGGATTCAGGTAATGTAGAATAAGAATGCATTAAAACCCCAAATAAACAACTAAACATATATGAGTGAGACAGCTCATATTACTCAAGTAAAAGAGGGCAGCAATGTAAGTTACAGCATTCCCAAATCAATATTTCTTCACCATGGAATTCATTATCAAGTTAAGACATATGGCTGGAATTTAAACGACGACCTTCAAAATGTTATCAGTAATAACAGAAGATGTTCTTGGCAAATGCATTACTAATTATAGACAGAAACCTATTTAACTGTTCTTTATGATGATAATGATTAGGATATAAACCATTTTCAAATACAAGCCATTTTCAAAATCGGGATTTTGGCCAGGATTCCTGCCTTGGGTTTAAGAAATTTAGATTTCAATTTAGTTCTTTTCTTTGCCATTAGCTATTGTTATGATCTTGAGTAAGTCACCTCACAGTCTCTTTCACTGCAATGAAGAGTCCTTGTTCTTTCTTCTACTTTGGTTGCAGGTTATTTGCACTAGGTACAATCTCTCATTCAGTAAATACACTGTGTAGATCAGTGGGGTCATAATCACATCAGAGGGCTCTCAGTTTTCAATAATGCATCTAAAATTTCACTTACTCATCAAAATAGTGAATCCTTATGGGCACACTGGAACTTTTTTTTTGTTTTCAAGGTGACTAATATCAAAACTTGGGATAAAATTTGGAAAACAAATTATTTCTCAGAAAAATATATATATCTTACACAACATGCTAACGAGTCTTTATATTTGTCTTGTTCTGTTATTATTTAAAGCATTTGGTACTACAAGGCTGTAGCAGGGTTTGTTCGTCTTCCTTGGCGTCAAGAAGTGGCAGCTGAATAACAACATGTTTATCAATTACCTGATGTAGGAGGATAAACCCTAGGTTCCTACAAAAATCATGCTCTGTAATTTATGCATCAATTTTTTAGAACTAGACTATAATTACTTTTCATTGGGTGACCTAGGGGAAGTACATGACTCTAAATAAAAAGGAGGAAAAATACCTACCAAAAAGGAAAACATTTCATTTTTTAAGTGATGGCTCATTTCTGACAGTTTTCTTCTCTGGCCAGTATAAAGAAGGATGAAACCAGTTATCTCCCAGTAATAAAATTTTCTTAAGGTTTATTAAATATACAAAAACATTAAGAAAAGCTTATCTGATTTAAGTAACACATTTGAAATTAGAATATGTCTGCAGTGAATTTCTAAGGTTTTTAACTTATTGGCTGTAAATTACAAGAAAATTAATCTAAATTGACTAAAGGTATGAAGATAATATAGGTGTAAAAAAGACCTCAGATAATCTTCTATGCCAAGACCCAAAAAGTCTATTTCCAACATGAACAGTCACAACACAGAAACAGAAGAGCTAAAGACCAAGAGTCTCCAACATACAAACAACCAGTACAGTATTTTGGCAACTTAAAGCAAGCTCTCTGTTAGAGGAGAGTCTTCCATACAAAATTTCTCTTGGAAGAAGCTGGTTTTGAGCCCAGTGACCACATTTATTTCAGGAAGAAAAGGACCTTTTCAAAGTCCATGATTATTCTGAATCAGATCTGGAAATACCTAGGGAATTAAGAGGTCATTTCCATTCAAATATATAGATACATTAATTAGCATTTTAGATCGCTAAAGCCTTCAGACTTTAAAATCTATCATCATGGAAATCTCAGAAGCTCAGCTGCTGTCTAGCTCCAGGAACTCCAAAAGTCTACAGGAACATTTTTTTTTTTCTCTCACTTTTTTTTTTTTTTTTTTTTTTTTTTTATTTCCCTAACAAAGCTCAGTTAGTTCTGGGAATCCTTGGAATTCCCTATTTTGCTAGTACTGGGTGGCTCCATATTTTTGCTAGTACAGGGTGGCTCCATAGCTGCTTCATATATCTACTCTTAAAGGACAGTTTTTTTGGGGGGAGGGAGGAGGTTGACTTGTCTTGTCTTTTACGGCCCAAGGCAAGGCATATTCCCAGAAGATGCCTTATGGTGAGACTTATGGTGGGATGTGGGTGATAGTTTATCACCCATCAGCATTCAAGGAAAACCATTCTTTCAAATGTTAAAGGTTCAGTTCCACCCCTGCTCATCTTAATTTATGATGAAACCTATTAATAGCAATTAACAGTGTGACTGGGACCCAGGTCTCCCCTTCAGTCAGGTTAATACTGCCAACATTGGTCAATATTACTCAGCTTCTAGGCTAAGAGGATCCATGCTGTCATTCTATTTCTTTCTTTCCACTTCTTTTCTCCTGACTGAAGAAATAATTAACTTTGCTAAGTAGAGTGGAACAGCTTTAACATGAGGGGCTGACAGCAACCCCACTTATTCCCTGCACCATGAGGCTTAAGAATCCTTATACCTTGTGATGACAGTGCCGGAAATGAACCTATATGTCCCATCAGAGCTCAGTGAGTGACTGGACTGCTGACAAGCTGGATGGAAAGAGAGGGAGGAATCCCACACCTTGCTTCAGTGTTTTGCCATAGGGATCTGGCTACAACAGAGGTTCAGGGCTGTGAATCCCAAACTGGGTGAATCCTGAAGAGGAATATAGCATAAGAGAGCAGCCTGCTCCTCTGAATTTGTTATTGTACCCTTTCTGCTCATGCCTTCATGTAGGGGACTGCTTTAGGCAAAAGACTCTCTGCGGTGCATAGGTACTGTAGGAGGATTTTGCCAGATACAGAAGTACTTGAGAGCTAAGTGCATAAGAGGTAAGTTCCACAATGTTTATCACAAATTCTCACTCCTTGATGGTTAAGGCCAGCTTAAAGCATTTCCTCTTTTGACCTGTATGTTTATCTGAGCCAAACACAGATTGGCAGGCAAACTGGCATGCAGAACAGGTCCCCAGGGATAGGGCAAGCTCTTCTCTAAAATGACAGCCTGCCTAATCATGTGTGAAATGGCTACATCCTGTCACCCTGCTCATTAACTTGTTTTACAATGTGCTGACATAGATCCAGTGATTCTCAGAACATCTCCAAACACCTAATGTAGTGTATGCTAGTAAGGTCCATTCTTCAGCTTTTTGCACATCAGTTCAGGTGGGTATTTTAATTTTGACTTGAAATCTGTTTCTCTACACTCGTTTGAGGCAGGGAATAAGACAACCTGCAGGATGCCCCATGACAGGCATTCTGCACATTTTGCAGAAGCTATAATGCTAATTTATCATCTTCCACTGCTTCTGTACACATGCCTGGATTCCTTGGATTACTTTGGTGCATGCAGCTAATTATCTACAAATTCACACACCAGCAGAATGACATGCTGGACGTGATTCAGAATTAGGACTATGATATGTTCACTATATCAGGACTTACTCCTTTTTGAACAGCATGGATTATATCTGCCTGTCAACTGAACAAAAGAAAGAACAAATTCAATAGAAAATCAAAGTATTTTTTCCTCTACTTTCCATTCTGAATGGGCAAGATAACATCATTAAAAATGGAGGGGAAGAAATGGGGGAAAGGAAGGGAAAGAAAACAGGGCCTTTCTTCTGTCTTTCTTCCTTGATCTTTCTCCCTTCCTAATAGGATTAAAAGCTGAACTGTTCTGCAAAGAAGAACCCATCATTTGTGGCAAGCATGTGCCAGGTTTGTCTAGCATGACAGCAGGTTTTTCACTATTTTCAGCACCTGTGTGAAGCTATGAATGATTCATGGTTTAAATGATTCACTATAAAAATATGGTAGTCTGTCAGTTTATTTTGTGATGAGCTGATATTACTGCAGGGTTGGTTTTATGAATTGGCAGTGCACTGACAACTCAATTTGAAAATAAATATCTCTGAAATTCATCCAATGCAGCATTTCAGAAAATCAGTCATTTACTAACTCTATGCATATTTGAACTTTGACTCTACTAAATCAGAGATTTGCATCAATTTCTTATTTTCCCCTCAAAGCCTCACATTTATTTTCACACAGAAGTCACTTGCATGATCTTTCTGTGCAAAGAAACAGTTAATTCCTAACATTACCAGTTATTTTTAGCTTTAAATAAGTTATGTGAACTTTCCAAATATTCCTTTACCTCATTCCAGTGCTTCGGGCTACACAGATGGACCAATTCAGAATTCAAGAAGCAACAGCTTGTATCAATCACTTTCTTTCTGCTTCTCCTTATGGGCTTTCTTGAATTCAATATTACTTTGCCCTTCTCATGCCTTTTTTCCATGTGACATATAGCACGGTCACAAACATACCAATAACCTACCTCATGACCTTCATCATATTTTGATAAGTTAAAAATAAAACAGTAAACCTAAACAGCCCAAATGAAATCATTTTCAGGCCACAAAACATTGCTGAAAAATTAGAAAGGTTGGTAAAAGTTATTGCAGTAAGATTTGAGTATTAGTTTTTGAGGGCCAAGAAGTGAATAAGTTTAATGACCTAAGTATGTCCTGAAAATGTCAAAGATGGGCACCTCAGTTCTCAGTATATATACATCTGTGTGCTTGCACAGTGTAAGAAGTCTCCATTTTAGGAGCCTTGGGTTCCCAGGAATTGGACTCAGTGATCCTTGTGGGTCCCTTCCAACTCAGATATTCTATGATTTATGTTCCACTAAAATAACCAGAACCAATTTCCTGCATTAAGATTTGCATAACTGGGGCCTAGGCAAGCCTGTGATCAGAAAATACATAGACACTGACAACAAATTGTGGCAGGGGAACCAGAGTAGTCAAATGATAGGAGACAAATGAAGAAAATACTTCACATATCTAAGAGAGATTCCACTTACTGTATAATCTTTGTTTCTAAAGATTAAATGTGAAATAATTGTTGTCTTGTAAGAATCATAGAATCATAGAATGACCAGGGTTAAAAAGGACCTTAAAGACCATTTAGTCATAATCCCCCTGCTCTGTATATGCTCCCTTCAAGTACTGGAAGTAGAAGACCTCAAGAAGTGGAAGAGCTGCTGGAATGCATTAAGTATTGCAATGGCGAAACTACTATGATCAATGACTTTTTGTAGTGGGTTTACATGGCAAGGTTTTGGTAGCAGGAGGCCATAGGGGTGGCTTCTGTGAGAAGCTGCCCCATATTTAGTAAGGGCCCTACTGCTGACCAGAGCTGAGCCAATAAATGTTGTTGTTTTTTGCCTCTGTGAGAGCAGATTTAAGATGGGGAAAAAAAAATAAAAAATGCTGCACCACAAAGCAGCTGGCACAAAGCAGCTGGGAGAGTGAGAGGAGTAAGGAACAGCCTTGCAGGTGACAAGGTCAGTGAAGAAGGAGGGAGAGAGGTGCTCCAGGCACTGGAGAAAAAGTCCCCTGTGGCCTGTGGTGAGGACCATGGTGAAGTAGGCTGTCCACCTGCAGCCCATGGAGTACCACAGTGAAGCAGAATTTCATGGTGTAGCTGTGGAATCCCATGGTCTCCTTCCCATGGAGGAGACCATGGTGAAGCAGGTGGACTTGCACCGACAGAGGCTGCGGCCTGTGGCAGACGTCTGCTGGAGCAGATTCTGGGCCGGACCTGCAGCCCGTGGAGCGGAGACCACGCAGGAACAGGTGACCTGACAGGAGCTGCTGCCTGTGGAGGACCCAGGTTGGAGCAGTTTTCTCCTGGTGGATGGACTCCATGGTACGGACCCATATCTGGATCAGTTCTTGAAGAGCTGGTGCCTGTGGGAAGCCCACACCAGATAAGTTCAGCAAAGACTGTGGGGGGGACCCCACAGCACATGGGATGAGAATGACCAAGAAGGAGCGGCGGAGAAGAAGCGCTATAGATTGACCATAACCCCCATTCCCCCATTCCCCTGTGCTGCTCGGGGGGAAGAGGTGGAAGAGGGTGGATAGGGGGAAAGGTGCTTTTGATTTCTTTCCTTTGTTTCTCGCTTCTCTAGCTTGTTAGTAATAGGCAATAAATCTTACTATCTCCCTATGCTGAGTCTGTTTTGCCCATCACTATAATTACTGCGCCATCTCCCTGTCTTTATTTCAACCCTTGAGCCCTTTTCATTGTATTTTCTCCCTGTTCCTCTTTGAGCAGGGGGAGTGAGAGAATGGTTGTGGTGCAGCTCAGCTGCCTACCTAAGTAAAACCACCACACTTTTTCTGGATGAAATCAAGGCAGATATACATTGGAACAAGAAGCTCTGTGGTAACAAAGAGAGAACGTTTTTTTTAGTTCAGCTGACAGTTGGACAAAGAGGTCAATTCTAGATTGCTTCCTAATCAATGGGTGCTTTTTAATTGATTTCATTAAAGCTGTGATTTTGCACCAGGTGTGAAAAGTATTCGATAATGTATTTCACAAATGTGAAGAACTGTCATTTTGGCTTAGTTATAGCTGCTATTTCATGGACCCAAAACCAGGCAAACCACCTTTAAAAAAGTGAATCAAACTGGAAAGATTTTCAGAGGAATACTTCAGGGTCTAGTCCTGGAGCCACTTTTTAAAAACTGCTTCATTAATGGTACAAAAGAGAGACTGGTGAAAACACTTGCAAGTGTACATTAGGGAACAATTTTCCATTGCCAGGGAAGTCAGTCAAATGAGTTTGCACTACTTTTCCATACTCAACATCTAAGGTCTACATACAATAGTTCTCTGCATTGAACTCTAATTATTTATTATAAATTTGGATTGTATCAAAAGCCACAAGAAATGAAGCCAGATTGTTATGCAGTACTGCAGCATCCCTTCAAACCACCAGCACCATGGGCTGAGCCATGAATCTGTGACAATAAGCATCTCACCATAAAATCGTTAAGGCTATGTGTGCAGATATATAAAAATGCCAGGAATAGGAAGTAATGCAATTAAAAAGCCTCTGTCTTGAAGGACTGCATTATATGAAAAGTGACTGTCATTAGTTTTCAGCTTGAGTCAGAATTGTAGGGTCAATTTCTCTGTGCAATGCAAAAAGTTCCTGAGATCATTGTAAATGTGTTGTTATTTAAAATGTTAATTAATCATAATTTTAAAGTGCTCATCACTCAGCTAAATTGATACTATTTTTCCTTGAGAATCTTTAAAGCATCTCTCATTCCCCAAATTCTATTTTCCTGCCAATTTTCAACTTTTTACTCCAGTCTGCTGAAGATAATAGGTCAAGATTTGCTTATTACCGTTCTTGATTGTTTTCGCTTGTTTGTTTGTTTTAAATAGATTAAAAAACAAAATCTAAAATATATATATATATTTAATGGATTATCCCCCAGTAACATTCTTTAAAATTGACATGTTGAAACACTCATCTTTGTATAGTCACTTTTTTCTTTAACTGGATTTTTTTTTTTTCTTAAGGAAAAAAAAAATATTATCCTTTAGTAGAAAATGTGCCTCAAGAGCTGAAAGGTTTGGGAAGTTTAAAGCAGGAAGATACAGGCAACTGTAAATATAGCTGTCTGCTTAAAATACATTCCTCATTTGCAAACAGTTGCTTAACAACACAAGTTATCAAAGTGTTGCTGTCATTCAGGCATATGTGTTTTTATGTTTCATATTCTCTTGCATGTGCATCTGGCCTAGGCAAGGTGAAAAGTTTGCTTTCTGGTGTTTGATGTCAAGTTTTGCACATGTGGTGGTTCTTTGTCACTTTGCAGCAAATAACAACAAAACCACAGTTTGCCTTTAAAGTGAACTAAAATCTCTTTAGTTAGAGGCATTGTTTTCTGATGTGACACATTTTTATTCTGACTTGGTGGACAAGTGAACTCTGAGGTTTATGTAATTGTGCTAGAAATGCTGAGCATCTTAAATCAAACAGAATTTTTTGTCGTTATCAAAAAGTACAGGCTAGAAAATGTTCCATAAATTCTGAATTGGAATGTTCCCACAGCTCTGTGCGTGATGTCTGTCTTTAATTCATGTCATTTCTTCCACATTAGTCATTAAAGTTTTAATCATCATGTGGTAACTTTAACTGTTCCTCCCCCACCCCCCAATAAATTAAAATAAATAAAATAATTAAGACATAGTGAAAGCTTATTTTTCTCTTAAGACAATAATTCCCTCCATGTTTCAGATGACAAATTAAGCCATAAATTGAATTTAAAACCCATGGGCAAATGCATTTGTTTTGAATGGCTTTAAAATAAGATGGGCAGTAGTCATTCCAATTAGATTGGGTATTCGAGTTCTCCAAGTACATTAAAGTTAGTTTTTCTGATTAGAATTGCTGGAAATTTAGTATCTTAAGAAGCATCTGGAAATCATATTTTGCTGGCAAGGCACATAACGGGTGATAAATCTTTGGAGACTATTGTCCATAAAAGTCTGTCGTGTTATTGATTATTTACTTATCAAAGTCAAAAATTATGTAGATTGAGTGATGTTAGTAACAAGAACTCAGCAGTGTCCTAGAACTTATTTATTCTCTTAGAAACTTGGGCAGTTGCTAACACAGCTTTTGTGATTTCTCTTCCCTTCTTTTCTTCAAATGGTAGCAGTCAGCTGTTTGTTTTCATCCTCTCTCCCATTAAATTTGTGTCTTGTCAGGGTGGGCTCCCCATGGAGTGGCAGGGCAGGGCTGTGGGCTGTGGGAACTGGATACCTACACTGGGGCAGGGGCTGATATCCCAGGGGGTTGAAATGTGGCCCTGGGCCATGTGCACAGTGCAAGAGGCCCTTGAATGGGGGCATCAGTGCCATCAGGGCCCTGATGCTCTATCATATGCTCACCACATTATATTGGAGCATTACAAAAATGGTAATTCAAAACAAACATCATCTCCATTGAGCTTTATCTCCTTCCTGTTCTGTAACATTTAAGTATTTTCTTTGGTTCTTGTTCAAAACTTGCTTGCACAAACTGGCACTGGCCTGAAGGATGAATTTCTGTCTGACCAGTTTGAAGTTAGCAACATCTGAATATATGCAGGGACAGTAAACAAAAAAAAAGTGATTTGAAAGCTTGCTGTTAAAAAAGTATTATCATGTAGATAATATTTAAAATATGACTAAAAATTGCAATTAAATATTTAAACTAAGACCATAAACATATTTTTGAAAAGATCAACCTGAGTCTTAAACTCAAAATAAATAATTTGTTGTCATCTCATTTGAGGATGTTGAGATATTTTCAAGCATGGAGAATTATCTGCAGGGAAAAAATCAAAGTCTCACACTTTGATTTTGATGGAGCTGATTTTTTTAAATGAAAAACAAAAACAAAAACCTAGCATCCTGAAGTTGTGAAGGCGAGCATTATGAAATTTGGGCACAGTCATGGGGCACAGGTGATCTACAGATGACACTGAATCATCCCAAAGAAGGTACTGAAAATCTGAAGGAAATCCTGGATCCAAAGATTTTCAAGACAGTTTTGCCACTGACTTCAAGACAAGCAGGGTTTTAACTCTGCAGCAAACCTTCAGCAGTCTATCTACAGTTTATGTGTTGGAAATAAACAGAAAGTTTCCTCGTCTACTTTTTCTGGGCTTTGAATGAGAACCAGAAATTGCAAAAACACCTAATAATGGCACATGAGCATGCTTTCTTCAGTGTGAGACATCTACACCTAGGCACAATATTGTGAATGATAAATGACTGAGGCACAATTCTGAGCAAAAATTTCATGCTGAAATTCTTGATGCTGTACTCACAAAATCATTGCAAACATTCTACTGGTTCCCGAAACCTCACACATAATGATATTTTAGATGAAACAACAGCTCCCTAACCTTATTTCAACAAATAAATATAAAAGCTGACTTTTAAGCTCAAGAGAAAAGACACGGAGTACAAAGAAAATGTGCACAAAGACAGTAGTGAACAAGAAAAAGAAAACACCATCTGCTTCTGTATAATTTTTGACCATGACTTGGTGCAACTATAACGTGGACTTCTTTCCCTCAGCTGCACCAGAATCCTCTGGTATCTCTAAAGCTAATGAAAACAAAATTCAGAGACAGTCCTGAGGTCAAAATTTGTTACAGGGTTTTTCCTTCTGTAGCACTGTCAGTTGCTGTACCAAGGTTTCCCAGAAGTCATTAGTATTTCAGCATTCATTTTATACATGGCAAAATAAAGTTCACAGTCAAGCGCTGCCTGCAGCTTATGACCAGTTCAAATATAGCTTTTATTAAAACAAATTTGATAAAGTTATTTTACTTTTATATAGAGCCAGATAAAATACTTTTGTCAAGTAGTTAATTCATTAAAGAATGTGTTTAAATTCTTCCAAATATTTGCAAATTTGATTTGGATTTTTCCCGGGGGGGGGGGGGGAAGTATACTGAAAAAACAGTAATAATAATAATAAAAAATAAATCCAGTAAAACATATTGGACAACAACAGATAAAAGGACTCCTAAGGAAATATGGGAGACCTTGGGTCACATTCATATCTCCAGAAGGGGATCTGACTTCAAGCCAATGGAGTTTCTTGAATGAAAATGAACATGAAAATATGGTTCTTTTTTCTTGTGGACATTTTAGATAAAATGCACAAACAATTACTGAAAGACAGTGAGTTCTCATTCTAGCAGGGGAGCATGAAAGAAGACCATGTTAAAATCCTATTTTGATTTAGCATGTGGTGACCCTCCTCAAATCTTCAAGACACAAGCTCACATCTCTTTTCTCAGATTAGGGAACTAGATCCCTTCAACACAATTCCATATTAAATGGGATTCAACAAACAAACAAGCAAACAAGAAGAAAAACAAAACAAAACAAAACAAAACAAAACAAAACAAAACACTTCTTTGTTCCCAAACTTCAGCTTTTTGCTTTATTTTCATTTGCTAAAAGCAACTGATAATACAACATATACTTTCCAGTTAAGAAATTGTTCCTCAAAAAAAAATATGAATGAATGTTTAATTGACCTATATTTCTGGAAAAAAAAATAAAAATAAAAATAAAAATAAATAAATATATATATATATTTGAATTAATAACATTTTTTTCCCCTGCAAATATTTTGTTTTCAATGCTTAGGTGTTTTTCACACAACTTTAATCTGGTCTATAAAGTGTTCATGTGGACATGCCTTGCAAGTTTTTATTCCTGACTCTGAGTAAGAATTTCAAAGGATGAGCCTTGACTAGGTAATTCAAAGCAGATATTTATTTCTCAAGCAACAGTTTGAGAAGGGAAGTGAAGATCTTGAAGTTTTTAAGCTTTTCAAATATCTTCTTCAATGGGAGGAGAGGAGATCTGCTGTATTTCTTCCCACTGGCTCTTCAAATAGTATTTATGATATTACAGAAGCATGAAGTCCGTGGTCAGGCCCCTCACAGGGTTTATAGGAGTGGTGGCATTGATCCAGTGGAGACAAGCAAAGGTAATGAATGGGACACTGCCACTGCTCTCTTCTGGGGCCCTGCTCAGTCTGTCTCTAGTGTTCCTTAGGGACAATGCAGCCACTAGCCCTGGTCTTCAACAGCCTTGCACACTTGCTCCTTTCCCCCTCTAATAAGGACAGTCTGCTCAGTTGTTTAAATGCTCTGAGGAGTTCTTTCTGAAAAGCCATTAATATATGTGATAAAAGAGCAAGGACCACCTTTCAGAATAAGCCCTGCTTCTCAGGGCTTGCCATTTACCGAGGCGATCGGCTCCGGGGCAGACGCGTTCTGCAGTGGAGCGGGGGATCGGGCCAGGCAGGGCTAATTTTTCCGGCATCGAGCCCACTCGAGGGAGCTGCCAGGACCCAGCAGCCCTCGTGAGGGAGGCTGACAAGGCGTAGGCGGAGCCAGCAGCGGCCCCTCCCCAGCCGTTCAAAAGCAAACAGGGCGTGGCGCGGCAGTTAGTTAGCGCAGCAGTTCGCGCAGGCAGGGTGAGCAGGAAGGGCAGAGCGTTCCCCCCGCCCACACGAACACCTCCTTAACGACAGCCATTAGCTAGGTGATAATGGTCTCCACCAGGCACGGTGTGCTCTCCAGGAAGTCGGTACACACCCAGACCGACTACCCATTAAAAAATGCCGCAGTTCAGGTCACCGGATGCAGGGAGTGTCTGAGCCTGTTCCTGCCATCGGCGGGAGGCAGAGAAACTGTGTGTGTGAGGTGCGAGCAGGTGGATGACCTGGTCCGCATGGTGGCGGAGCTCAAGGAGGAGGTGGAGAGGTTGAGGGATATCAGGGAGTGTGAACAAGAGATAGACTTGTGGAGCAACTCCCTGCAGGGCCTCAAGGAGAGGTATTGAGGTGAGACACCCCAAATGGGGGTGGACCCCCTGCCCTGTAGCCGTCGGGCAGAGGGAGGGAATCTGGGAGTTGAGGAGGAATGGAAACAGGTCCCTGCTCGACATCGCAGGCGATGCCCTCCCCTTCCAGCCCCACCTTCCCAGGTGCCCTTACGCAACAGGTTTGAGGCCCTGGAGCTTGACAGACCAGTGGCTGAGGAAGAGGTAGCAAGTGTTCCCAGGAGGATGCCTAGGGCGAGGAGGTCGACTCCACGCCTCAGGACTGCCTCCATCAAGAAAGACAGAAGGGTTATTGTTGTGGGAGACTCTCTTCTCAGGGGAACAGAGACCTGACCCTACCCGTAGGGAAGTCTGCTGCCTCCCTGGGGCCAAGGTCAGGGATGTTGCCAGGATGCTTCCCAACCTGGTTCACCCCTCTGACTATTATCCTCTTTTGATAGTCCAGGCAGGTAGTGATGACATTGAAGAGAGAAGCCTGAAGGCTATCAAACGAGACTTTAGGGGACTAGGATGGTTAGTGGATGGAGTGGGAGTGCAGGTGGTGTTTTTGTCCATCCCTAAGGTGGCAGGGTGGGGTACAGAGAGGACACGGAAAGCCAATCTGATAAACATGTGGCTCAGGGGCTGGTGCCAACACAGAAATCTTGGGTTTTTTGACCATGGGGCACTTTGCTCGGCACCTGGCCTGATGGCCACAGACGGGTCCCTATCTTTTAGGGGAAAACGGATCCTGAGCCAGGAGCTGGCAGGGCTCATTGAGAGGGCTTTAAACTAGGTAAGAAGGGGGATGGGGCTGAAGCAAGGATTGTTGGAGCTGTGCCAGGGGAAACAATGGCAAGGCCAGGGGATAAGGCAATAGCCCAGCTGAAGTGCATGTACACCAATGCACACAGCATGGGTAACAAACAGGAGGAGCTGGAAGCCATCGTGCAGCAGGCAGGCTACGACTTGGTTGCCATCACGGAGACGTGGTGGGACCAGTCTCATGACTGGAGTGCTGCAATGACTGGCTATAAGCTCTTCAGAAGAGACAGGCAGCACAGAAGGGGTGGTGGTGTGGCTCTCTATATTAGAGAGTCTTTCGAGGTTGTAGAACTCTAGGCTGGGAATGACAAGGTCGAGTCCCTTTGGGTTAGGATCAGCGGGAAGGCCAACAAGGCTAGCGTCCTGGTCAGGGTCTGTTATAGACCGCCGAACCAGGATGAGGAGACGGATGAGGAGTTCTACAGGCAGCTGACAGATGTTGCAAAATCGTCGGTGCTTGTTCTCGTGAGGGACTTCTCTTCACAAACAGAGAAGGACTGGTGGAGGATGTGGTTGTTGGGAACTGTCTTGGGCAGAGTGACCACAAAATGGTGGAGTTCTCTATTCTTGGCGAGGCCAGGAAGGGGACCAGTAAAACCGCTGTATTGGACTTTCGGAGGGCTGACTTTGTGCTGCTGAGGACACTGGTTGGTAGAGTCCCTTGGGAGGCGGTTCTGAAGGGCAGAGGAGTCCAGGAAGGCTGGGCGCTCTTCAAGAGGGAAATCTTAATGGCGCAGGAATGGTCTGTCCCCACGTGCCCAAAGATGAGCTGGCAGGGAAGAAGACCAGCCTGGCCCAACAGAGAATTGTGACTTGATCTTAGGAGAAAAAAGAGGGTTTATAATCTTTGGAAAAGTGGGCAGGCCACTAGGGAGGACTATAAGGATGTTGCAAGGCTGTGCAGGGACAAAATTAGAAAGGCCAAAGATCATCTTGAGCTCAATCTGGCTACTGCCATTAAAGATAACAAAAAATGTTTTTATAAATACATGGGGAGCAGGATGTGGCCCTCACTATCCATGAAGAACTGGTTGGTGACCTGCTACGGCACTTGGATGTGCACAAGTCGATGGGGCCGGATGGGATCCACCCAAAGGTACTGAGTGAACTGGCCGAGGAGCTGGCCAAGCCACTATCCATCATTTATCAGCAGTCCTGGCTATCGGGGGAGGTCCCAGTTGACTGGCGGCTAGCAGATGTGACGCCCATCTACAAGAAGTGCCGGAGGGCAGACCCGGGAAACTACAGGCCTGTCAGTTTGACCTCAGTGCCAGGGAAGCTCATGGAGCAGATCCTCCTGAGAGTCATCACGCAGCACTTGCAGGGCAAGCAGGCGATCAGGCCCAGTCAGCATGGGTTTATGAAAGGCAGATCCTGCTTGACGAACCTGATCTCCTTCTATGACAAAGTGACACACTGGGTGGAGGAGGGAAAGGCTGTGGATGTGGTCTACCTTGACTTCAGTAAGGCTTTTGACACTGTCTCCCACAGCATTCTCCTCAAGAAACTGGCTGCTCTTGGCTTGGACTGGTGCACGCTTCGTTGGGTTAGAAACTGGCTGGATAGCCAGGCCCAAAGAGTCGTGGTAAATGGAGTCAAGTCCAGTTGGAGGCCAGTCACTAGTGGCGTCCCCCAGGGCTTGATGCTGGGGCCAGTCCTCTTTAATATCTTCATCGATGATCTGGACGAGGGCATCCTGCTTGACGAACCTGATCTCCTTCTATGATAAAGTGATGTGCTGGGTGGATGACGGAAAGGCTGTGGATGTGGTCTACCTTGACTTCAGCAACGCTTTTGACACCGTCTCCCACAGCATTCTCCTCAAGAAACTGGCTGCTCTTGGCTTGGACTAGTGCACGCTTTGTTGGGTTAGAAACTGGCTGGATAGCCGGGCCCAAAGAGTCGTGGTAAATGGAGTCAAGTCCAGTTGGAGGCCAGTCACTAGTGGCGTCCCCCAGGGCTTGATGCTGGGGCCGGTCCTCTTTAATATCTTCATCGATGATCTGGACAAGGGCATTGAGTGTACCCTCAGTAAGTTCGCAGATGACACCAAGTTAGGTGCATGTGTCGATCTGCTTGAGGGTAGGAAAGTTCTGCAGGAGGATCTGGATAGGCTGCACTGATGGGCTGAGGTCAACTGCATGAAGTTCAACAAGGCCAAATGCCGGGTCCTGCACCTGGGGCACAATAACCCCAAGCAGAGCTACAGGCTGGGAGATGAGTGGTTGGAGAGCTGCCAGGCAGAGAAGGACCTGGGCGTGATGGTGGATAGTCGGCTGAATATGAATAGGCCTGTCAGTTTGACCTCAGTACCAGGGAAGCTCATGGAGCAGATCATCTTGAGACTCATCACGCAGCACTTGCAGGGCAAGCAGGTGATCAGGCCCAGTCAGCATGGGTTTATGAAAGGCAGGTCCTGCTTGTTGAACCTGAGTCCAGAGAACGGCGATGAAGCTGGCGAGGGGCCTGGAGAACAAGTCCTACGAGGAGCGGCTGAGGGAGCTGGGCTTGTTCAGCCTGGAGAAAAGGAGGCTCAGGGGCGACCTTATCGCTCTCTACAGGTACCTCAAAGGAGGCTGTAGTGAGGTGGGGGTTGGTCTGTTCTCCCACGTGCCTGGTGACAGGATGAAGGGGAATGGGCTTAAGTTGAGCCAGGGGAGTTTTAGGTTGGATGTTAGGAAGAACTTCTTTACTGAAAGGGTTGTTAGACATTGGAACAGGCTGCCCAGGGAAGTGGTGGAGTCACCATCCCTGGAAGTCTTTAAAAGACGTTTAGATGTAGAGCTTAGGGATATGGTTTAGTGGGGACTGTTAGCGTTAGGCCAGAGGTTGGACTCGATGATCTTGAGGTCTCTTCCAACCTAGAAATTCTGTGAATCTGTGATTCAGTGGTCCCAGACACAACCCCTTAGCTCATTAGCTTTTTAGCAGGCAGTTTTGCCTGAGGAAACGTTTTCAGAAACTGCTTCTCCTTTTATCAAACATATAACACCATTGTATTACTCTGGTAAATTTAAGAAGGAAGAAATTTGTTTTTATGTTTTTTTAAGATAATCATTATATCCCTTCCAAGATGCATAAGAAGTTGGCTATTGAATAGGAAATGCAAAGCCTGTTGCTTTTCAAAATGATGGATTTTAGTCACCAGTAGCAGGTGATCGTGTGCTTCTATTACAAAGACTGTAAGTACATATTTTAAAAGATTAAGGATGATCTACTTTTGAGCTTCATTCTACTCAAGTGTGCCAAACCCATGATAAAAAAAAAAAAAGACAGGTGGAGCAAAGCTGTAATGAATAGAGATTTGACTCACATAGATAAAAAATAAAATTTAATGCAGTAAAAGACAAAGGCTTTTGTCTTGGGCCAAATTAATCTTTCACTGAAGCAGCATGACTGGGGGGAAAAAAAATTATCACTATTTTAAAGAGGATATCATGTAAGGTTTTTTATTTTATTTTATTTTATTTTATTTTACTTTTTTATTCTCTGAAACATCTCTACTATAATAGCTGCCAATCTGTTATTTAGTTTGAATTAGCAGTTATTTGGAAACCTGTTTCACTATCTGGTACACAAAACTAGAATAAAACTGTAGTACTAGACTGTATAGCAGTGTGTGATATGATAAAGATTAACTTTTCAAATGAAGTATAGGAAGTGAGACTTCCTAAAACTATATTAGGAACTGTCAATTGTTACAGACTGTGAAAATACTCAGGTTAGTAGTAGAAATGACTTCTTCAACTGGAGTCATGGAATAACATAGTTTAGAAGAGCTTTCTGGACACCATCTCAGCTAACCAATACACGCTCAATACAAGTCCAACTTCAAAGTATGATCAGGTTGCTCAGGACAATATTAAGTCAATTTTTGAATACTGCATACATGACATTGTTCTCTCATCTCTGTCTTGGAACATAGATGTCGGATTAGGTGGAGTTTTAACTTGACCCAGTGCATTTCTTGCATTCTTATTCAAAGAAGTGTCACATTTATGGTACTCCTAGTGCAACAGTGCTCTGCCAGGAGCAGAGGTGTGCAACCTGACTTTGCTTGCAACGGCTTTTTTCTTTTTAAAAGCAGCAAAGCAAGAAGGCTGTGCAAATTTATTGCTCTTAGGGTGAGTCCCATCTGCAAGTCATCATTTTCACGTGCATGTTTTGTGACAAGAAGGTAAAAAGCTGAAACATGAGCTTGCTTATCATGGGTGAAGTAGTAGGTGGAAAGTGGGCTGTGGCTATGGATGTTCAGAGCCTGTAGCATCTGAGGAAGTTTTCCTCTATTCACTTAACATAAATCCCATATTCCTGCCTGAAGGGATTATTCTTTCTACTCCCCCTTTTGGGAGACTGTTTCAAAACAGTTCCCTGGCTGATAGTGCTACCCTCTGGCCAATTACCCTGTCAAATAGAGTTAGGAAAATTGCTGGACTCCAAGAAGGATAGCATAACTATTTCTCCTCCTGCAGCAATAGACAGCTATTGTGCAAAAGGGGAATGTATTAAATAGAAAAGAATAGAAAACATTTATGGATCAAAGACACAGTGGCTTTCCTTCATTTTCAATTGGTATGCAGAACATACATTCAGGTCAAGCTGTTATTTTATTCTGTCTTATTTGTGACACAATGACTCATGGGTTTGTGTGTAATGAAATGACTCAGTGTCATCTCTACATATCAAACCACATCTCACCTTTTTCTGTGTGTAGGTGGCACAAACGACAAACTATTTTCCCTGTCTTATTTCAGATCTCAGGATCATACTTTCCTGAATACAGTTCCTGGGTGGCAGCACTCACTAACATTTTCCAATATCAGTAAATCATCCCCTTATCAATTCCCCAAACAACAAATTTCCCAGTCAGTTTCTCAAGGTTAAATGTCATAGAAGGGTGACTTCCCATTGCTAGGTAGTATCTAGTTGCAGGGATTTGGGGGTTTTGGTCAAAGGCAACTTGAATATGCATCAACAACATGCCCAGGCAACCATACCCTGCGGTGCATCAGACATGGCATTGCTAGCCAGTTAAGGGAAGTGATCATCCCACTCTGCTCTGGTGCAGCCTCACCTTGAGTACTGTGTGCAGTTTTGGGCACCACAATATAAGTAGGACATAAAATTATTAGAGAATGTCCAAAAGAGGGCTACAAAGATTATTAAAGGTCTAGAAGAAGATGTATGAGGAATGGCTGAGGTCCTTTGGTTTGTTCAGCCTAGAGAAAAGAAGACTGAGGGGAGACCTCATGGCAGCCTTCAGCTTCCTCATGAGAGGAGTGGAGTGGCAGATGCTGATCTCTTCTCTCTAGCAACCAGTGTTAGAAATCAAGGGAATAGCATAAAGATGCATCAGGGAAGGTTCAGGTTGGATATTTGGAAAAGTTTCTTCACTGAGAGGGTGGTCGAACACTGGAACAAGTTCCTTGGGGAAGTGGTCGTGGCTCATGAAGCATCTGGACAATACTCTCAGATAGGGTTTAATTTTCAGTTAGTCCTGTGTGGAGCCAAGAGTTGGACTCTATGCACCTTGTGGGTTCCTTTCAACTAGGGATCTTTTATGATTCTGTGATGATGTCATATTCACAGTTATGTGCCCACTAAACAAGCCCATGATCAGGTTGATGAGTCTTATTCACTGATGAGATTGTAGGTAGAATTTGGAATTTAAGATATCTGGCAAGCTTAGCGAAAGATAAACAGCTAAAATGGAGCATGTCTAGAGAAACCTATACAACACAGAACAAATCTCACTTGCTTACCAGTGGCTGTGGTTATGACTTGGAAAGGAGAAAATATGGATTCATGGTATGTAATTGACTGTACAAATAACACGTGCAGCTCACATGGGAGACAGTACCCAGCTTGAGCTGGGCTTCTTTCACAGAAGACCCCAGGGCTGAAAAATTGGATAAATGAAGAATGACTATCTATGCTTGCATTCCTCTTCTGTAGAAGGCATCAGACTACCAGAGGTTGTTATTAGCCTATAAAATGGAGTCCTGAGAAAAGCATCAAGGTAGAACATGACAAACTCTGGACAGTGGAGACAGCTGCAGAACACTGTATGACTTCAGGTGGCCAGACACTTAACTTATTAACACAGGTCTGAACCTGTGTTTTCAGACCCAGGGTGTACGTAAAACTCTAGCTACCCATGTTGCTTCTTTTGATTGCTCAGGCCAAAGTGCCTACAAATGCTATCTGCCACAGCAACAAGAATTTCAAGACCTTCCAGAAAGAAACCTTGAATATATTTCCACCCAATTTCAGTCACTTGATACTGCCTTGAGAGAAGGCCAGTACATATGCTGTAAAGGAGAAGCAATTACTCAAAATTTTCCCCTTGTAGAAGTCTCTTGCTTTGGTCCTGGCTCAGTGCGCTCCTCTGGGTAAGCAAAGTGCCCAGTCAGCAAGTACAGCCCTGAGCTGCTCCTGAAGCCTGCTCTTAAAGGACACCAGAGACAAAAAGGATATTTCCCACAAAAGGCATGCACATCCCATTTGGAATTAGCACCCAGGTCCAGAGGGTTCTACCCACTGTAGGTACAGGAGCTGGAATCTGGGTAACTTCTAAGGTAACTAGGGCTGGCAGAGGGTTTCCTTAAATATTGGGAAAGGCATAGGAAATGTACCCGCTGTCTGGGGGCCACAGGGGCCAGCAAGTTCCCTGGCAGCTGGGAGCCTGGGGCTTGCCATGAGGGCAGCAGGGCCAGGCCAGGCCTGACTCAGGGCCCATCCCACTGCTCCAGCCAGGAATAGGACAGTCAGGAGGCAGCCCCAGCCCCAGGCATCACACAGCTCTCTGGGGATAGGCCCTGAGCCTGAGGTGGGGTCAGCATCAGGTGTAGTTGCAACATGGCAGGAGAAATAGCTCAGACAGTGGCCAAGCACTAGACCCTCCATCAGAGATAGCAGCCATGGGAAGAGGTGGTAAGCCCTGGCCAAGGCCTCTAGCTGTCTTTGCAGCAGCCAGACCCCTGAGAGGGGGTGGCTTAGGGCTGTGGGAAGAGGTTGGAGGAGTCTCATGAAACCAGATGAATGAAAAAGGAAGCAGTGCCCCTCCAGAAAATCTGAGAAACGGTGACTGATGCGACCTTTTCTATGATTTGTCTGCTCTCTTTACTACCCGAACTGTGAAGTTTATATCATCCATTCTCATCATACTGACCTCTGTGGTATAGTATCATCCATCTCCAGAGTCTGTGACTATATATAAATTAATTTAAAGATATACAAATTATTTTTATTTTATTTTTAACATAGGAAAGGGAGAGTATAGCGAAAGGAAAGCAGATTTACATTCGAATGTTCTTACATGCTCTGTAGAAATAAAGGAGTTGAGCTATAAAGGCTCAGAGGCTCAAACCCAGTAGTAATTGCATGTAATCAGGCACTGATTCTGAAACTGTGTGAAAAGATCTCCAGCCATAGACACACCAGCTACCAATCAGATATAAGTGCTTATATATATATATATAAAGGAAAGCTCAGCAGCTGATAGATAAACAGGAATGAGATGTAACTGCCATGAAAGCTGCTACCCTTGTGAAAGGAAAGCTGACAGACTTCTGTCACTTGTATGTAACCATCTTTGAATGCAAGAAAGGAGATAACAGACAGTACTATAAGGATCACACTGTGAAAACTCAGGAGTCCTTTCTGAAAGATTATAGAGGATGAGAGATTGTAGAGAATGCTATAGACAGTAGTATAAACATCGTATTCAATCCTTCCTTTAAAATGTGGGTAACACTAAGAAAAAGTGGCTTTGTATGATTACACAGCTGTTGAAGTCACTCTCTTCCAGGGGCAATTTCTCGTCCCCAGGAAAGATTGTATGAACTGGCTACATCTACATGCCTTGGGGTTACCTCATGCCTCACCCTTCTCACCCTCCGGGCACACTAATAGACTTGTGTTTATGGTCCTCACATACTACTGTTTTGGAAGGAGTGGTCTCTGGAGATATAGCTTCCCCCTTGTCCACACCCAGCTTTCACCTCAGAAGAAAATTTAAATCTTAAAGGGTTTAGAAATAAGTCACTATACCTGCTGTTTAGAAAATCAGAAGGTCTAGATCTAGTTTGTTTGATCACATACGACATGCCATGTGTGAAGATAATGAGCAGGGTTACTGTCTTCTACCTAATAACAGTTATTATTAATACAGGTTTATACCTATTTAAATATATACCAAAACTTATTTTACCAAATGATTTTTATTATTATGTTCTTGTCATTTTAGAAGCTACTGGTAATTATTGACACCTAATTTTCAAAATCTTATAAGGAAGTCATATAGCAGGGTTCTAAGGAGGCCTTACTCTTTCAGTTCTGTTCCAGCAATGAGCTACATTCACATGCAGCAAAAAAAAAGAAGGGACTGGTTATATTAACCATTGACATTTAATACTGTAATTCTATCAAAAAACAAACAAACAAACAAAAAAAACCATTATCGAACAGCAGTTTTGTTTCCCCATCCTGGGCTGGGAATATAGACTTTATCAGGAAGAGGAATGGTAATAAATTAAGACATTGGAAGACACTTTATGCTTAAATGGGAGTGGACTCTTCCTCCATCAAGGAATGTAGCTAGTGTTGCTTCTGGAGCTTGTGTGAAAGACTTAACATTTTCCTTGATGGCTTTTTACTATGAGAGATGATTACTAATAGTTGAAGAAATAGGAAGATTTTTATTTCATTTTAAATGGTAAAAGAGCTACAACTTGAGCAACTGTATGGAATTAACTAGGGAAAAAAGCAAAGCAGAATATTCAGGAATATTCAGGAAAGAATTCCTACCAATTAGTTTTATGGAACAAGTTAATGAGAGATTGTAGTGGGATCCCCAACACTGGAATTATCCAAAGTCAAACTCATCCTATTCCTCCCCCCCCCCCCCCCCCCCCCCGAAAACCTCTAGGAAACAGAAAAAGTCTGGCAGCTTTTCCATCTGTAATTACATTGATTTATGTACAGCTAGTCTCCATCTTCCAGAGCCACAGAGCTCGAAAGCAAGCAGAGGTTCTTTCATGCTTACTTTGACTCTACACAACACAAAAGGCTCTTTGTAGGAAGACACTGTACAGCACTATATATCCTAAGGCACTCAAGAGCTGCTAAAGAAGCAAAATGTCAACCTCTAAAATTCAAGAGGAGATTTTTCTTAGGGCCACCCCTATCCCCACAATAACAGTAATTCAGCAAAACATTTGCATAAAGTAAAGAATAACTTGTGGCAGAATTTTTTGCTTCCAAGCTCACTCTAACTTCATTTTTCAGAGGGATCAGAAGAGCCAAAGACAGTACTTACAGCATGCCTTAAATCACAAGCATTTCCCTCCACTGAAAGTGACATAGATGTCTCCTACTACTGAGGACAGGGCTAAGGGAACAACATGTTCCTCTATTTGTACAAAACATACTTAGTCTGTGGTTGACACATCTGTCTTCATTTTAGTCGAAGATGTAGCAGTCTTGATAGCTTTTCCTCTCCTTCATCCCAGAGATAAATGTTCTTTAACTGAATTTTTACCAGCAGAAGCAAACTGATTAACGGGACAGAATTACCAGAATCTAAAACAGAGGTCTGCATTTGAGCTGCAGCCACTTAGCCTGGGACAGTTTATTTTGGATTTAGAAAGGTACGGTAAGTTTTTTAAGCTCTCAGCTGAGCTAGGAGATCTTTGAATGTATGAAGTGGCCTAGAAGAGCACTGTTGAGTCTGTTCTGGAGGAAATCAAATAAATGACGTTTAGAAGTCAATCCAGCATAGCATGAAAGGTGAAACACACTGTTCAGGTTAACTGTGTGATTTATTATCATGTCAGGACATCAGGACAAGAGTTTTATATATATATATATATATATATATATATATATATATATATATATATTGTCCTTATTTATGTCAGAATAGTACACAAAATACATACAAAATAGTACACAGAATACACAAAAGTATTTTTAGTTTTTACCTTTAAATAATCCTGAGCAAGACATCTCTCTTTATACCTGAGAATATAAAAATAAAGAGTATTCTCACAATAACATATAGATATTTTTGTTTCCTACTGGTAGCAGTGACTTCAGTTGTCCTTTTGCCTTCTTACACTTAATACAATTAGAGAAGAAAAAGAAAAGTTTATCATACAAGAATTTCATATCCACTTGAAAAGAAAAAAAAATAATAAAAAGACCAAATTTTAAGCTAATTATTGTTTTCTAAACTCAGCCAGACCAGCATCTTAAGTAGTACAACTGGAGAAACTGGAAAAATCCCAGATGTATATCCAGTGTTCAATTGCATGGCAACGCCAGTAGCTTCATTAACACAGCTGTGTCAATACCGGGGAAAAAGTACAGAGAAGTATCTTTTGGCAATTTTAGTCTTTTGGAAAACTCTGAGAATCTTTTAATATCTAGATGAAAATCATATGCTAGGTTTAAAAAAGGTGAAGTAAAATTTTAAAATAGTCCCTCTTTGAAAACACAAAGGATCTTGACAACAGCTCATCATACATTGTGGTATGAAAACTGGTTATTTAGGTTTCTGAAAGACCTGTGGCATCAGTTTATCAATATTTAAAAATATATTAAGGCATAATCACTTTAATTTCTGAGATTGATTGTAATATCAGAGATGGTAAGATGAGACAAACCCTTGGGTTTGGAAGTACACAAGCACATTCAATCCTCTTAAATATTATCTTTAGAGCCATCCCTTCTCTCTTCCCCTCCAAATTACTCTAAAATCAAATACATGCCAGAAATGAGAGTAAGCTGTCTGTCTGAATATTTTTTTTGTGTTGTCTGATTCGCTCACCAAATGCTATTCCCATGAACAAAGAGTAAGATCTAGGTAAGAAAAAAGTCCACCTATAAATAAGGACTATAAATTTTGTGTTTAATCCTACTAAAGACAGCATGAACACTGATTCTCTGCCCCATGCCCTTTATAAGACCATATATCATAGGGAGCAAGAGGAATCAACTTCAGATTTGTTTCCAAGGGATTTGCACTGCCCAGCGTAGAGGAGAGGCAACACCCAGAGGTTTTGGCTCCTTTTCTTTGCAAGTCTCAAAAATTAACTGGGTTGCAAGGCCAAGCCCTCTGAGCTCTAGGAGGAACCCTGCAAAATTCCAGAGCTCTTCTCTGTGTAGAGGAGAGAACACATCTATGATGTGTTCATCATAGATGAACATATTACAGTTTGAAAATCTGTTCCCTAATGCCCCAGCTGAACATAAACAAAGGCACTCAGGTTAAATAAAGCTATTGGATTCCTCCTCAATAAAAGTACTTTTATTTGGCTGATGTGAACCCACCTAAATGCTCATTTGGACTGACTGGGCAAAGACAGACCAATGCAATCATTGAGCCCCCACTCATTATTTATTTATTATTATTACTTAATTAAATATTTCAAGTATTGGAATGGACTTGACAGAATACATCTTTGTTTCTAAACTGTATTTTCAGAGACAAAAGATCAGAAACAAATTCCCTTTTCTGTTATGGAAGAGGCTTTTTCTTCTTTTTCTCATGTCTAAGAACAAACTAGATAAATCTTAAAAAGTAAAACAGTGTACAAGATTCTGAAGGAGGGGTAGGTTGAATTGGACATCATCTGAGAGACATCCCCTAGTACCATCTCTACTGTATGGTCATGGAAATAATTTGAAGGACAGCTAACACTTGAGATGACTGAGTTGTTGGGTTTGGGTCTGCAGCCCTGAGGGATGACAATCTGTTCCATCCTGGCCAAAATGAGTATACTCTCAGCTACCTGATGGCAAATAGCATATATCTGTATAAATGCAAGCGAAACCAGTGTTCAAGCCAAGCTTAAAAGGAGCACTAATCTACAAAGCAGCATTATCTGTAGCAGCCCTAACACCAGTGGACTGGGGATAACTTGGAAGAAGATACGAGTGCTAGCTTTCAGTAAACCCTTTTGATTACAGATCCTAAAGAAACTGGTAAAACTAAAATCATGAAGCCCTGGAGAAGCATGGGATTTGAAAAACTCTTCTAAACATTTCCCTATTGATTAACTGTAGCAGCATCTCTTATTAGGGTCTTGAATTTTCAACAGCTTCTTCTAATGTTACCATGCATTGTGCAGTAAGCTCTAGTACCTGGCCATGATTCCAATGTAGACCCAAGGAGCAAGTAAGACAGGAGTTTTAACAGTGCTGCTATGTCAGTCATCTCTTTGTCTGCCTGCAGAATTAATCCATGAGACAGTCTCAAGGTCTGTCCAGCATATGGTTTTGATACAGTGGTCATTTCGACTTAAAGCCTTCTACTGCCTTCATTTATGTCTAATTGAGAGTTTGCAGCTACTGAGAAAACATTATTTTGGATCTTTTTTTTTTTTTTTTCTTTCCTCTTGTCTTTTTAAAACCATAGTGGGGAAGTGAAAAAAAAAAAAAAAAAAAAAAAAAAAAAAAAGATTTTAATAGTCAGTAAATACCAAGACTACACAGAAACATAACAAAGATAAATAATATAATTGTGCTGCATTTAAAACCACTATAATAATCGCTCCAGTTAGAAACAACACTTCGTTCATTTGTAGATCTCAGTTGTTTTCAGTTGCTTTTTACTTGCAGTGTTGCTCACTATTAACACTAAAATTAGACTTTCCAAATACATTTGAATGATAATTTAATGGCACTGCAATTAAATACTTCCAACATATTTAACAACCATTGAAAAGGCTTATATACCTACTTTACTTGCTCATAAATGACAGTAAGTCATGTCACAACATCTCACATTAAAGCAGAAAGTATTTTTAATGGATGATAATACTATGGTAGAAGCCAACAAATAGTAATGGATTTAAATATCTTAATTATAAAAATTTGAAATTTAATTATATTCCTTGGAAAAATTGCATTTATTTGTATTGTCCAAAGCTTTCAGAAAAACATACATTGACAGCTAAAACTTATCTGAACATAAATAGAATCCTAATTATATAACACTTTTCACCACCACCCCACCTGTCTTTACATAGAAAAGAAAGAGTAAGTTTTTCTATTTGTTCAGCATCACTCTACTCTCTTTTCTATTGTATTAATTAATGCTTAAAAAAAAACAAACAAACAAACAAACAAACAAAAAAACAGGACTAACCTACTGTTCTTCACAACTGAATTCCATTTAAAAATAAACATATCTTGCCATTCATATACCTCTTCTACAAGTAGAACCATAAACTGTCTCACCAGAGAACAAAGAAATTTAGGCCTAGAATAAAGACAAGAACCCAACCTTTCCCTTCACTTATGTATAGAAATCATACTGTAAGAAATGAGGAAATAATATATATAAAACAGGAATAATTTCATTGGTCACCAAGCAATCTGACTAAACCATTACTGGTTTGACAGACACTGATGACCAATATAGAAGAAGAGACTCAGGCTGGTGCTTGCAGAAGATAAAAGGGAAAGCCATTGGTTAACAAGACGGTAGAGTACTTGCCTAATCATAGTTATACAGTAAAACACTTTGCTGTACTGTGACTTTAAAGGATTAAAACAGGAGCTTAACAAAGGTAAGTTGTTTTATTTTTGTTTTAAAGCAAGAATTATCTTTCACTGGAAAGATATTGGAAGTGCTTGTAACCCTAAATCATGTTTTGTTCGACAAGTAAACTTGAATTAGTCCTGAATTCAGCTGCAGTCTATTTCTCAAATGGTTGTCTCTCTTTGAAGTACCTGCAGCTAGCTGGAGATGAAGCAGCTCTCAAAAGAGAGAAACAGGATGTTTGAAAACAAATAGTCTTTAAATCCTTTTGCAGTTTAGCACCTGGGGCAGCAGCATCCACCCAGCCATAAGCAGATATAAAGGGTATTTTGAAAACCAGTAAAAATAGGGTCTCCTGGTACTTCAAAGGCATAAGATACTATGAGGAGTGTGAACTATGTCTTAGTTTTGAAGAGTTTGACTCTTTTCTGGGACTCATTCTAAAGAGCTCCCACTACTAAAAATGACTTTGTTTTGTTTTGAATTAATAGGATGATAAACTAGAACTTTAGTACAGATCAGGTTCTCAGGGTTATAGGTAAACTTCTACACACTCTGAAACTGCTAAATTTGCAAAAGTACTACTAGACTATCTTTTGTACGTTAAAAAAAACAAATTATGAAGTGGACATAATTTGTTGGTTACCAAAGTATTTGATTTCTGAAACTTTGAAAACAACTTTTAGCACATCTGTTCTTCATTTGTTGTTATAAAGTAGACCAATGCCACAGCCATGACTGATTGGTGAATTAACAGAGAGTTCATAATCAAAGGTTAAGTTAAAGAGCAGTCAGGAGTAATTTTAAAATGTAGTATTTACTATTTTGCTTTTGTGTGTGTGCTGTTCTCACTGCAGATTTCCTGGTCAAATGCTGATACTCACTTTTTAAACCCTACGGTTGCAACCCAGATTACATTTCATCTCTTTTTAGTGGAGGGTGAGAAGAGAAAATGAGTATAGCATTCCTCTATTTAATTAGAAGGAAGGAAGTTGTAGGATAAAAAATTGAGATAGAAGCTACTAATGTCATTGTATTTTCCCAAATAACTCAAATGTCTAGGAGTAGAATTTTCTGCCATATCACCTTTTATCTGAAAAACTGTCTACTTGGTTTCAGAAGGGTGACAAAAGACTGGAATGTTCAAGATGTTGAAGAAAAGGAATCATAGTGACTGCTTATTTGTTTGTTTTCAAAATGACTTGGGTTGGAAGGGACCTTAAAAATCATCTAGTTCCAACCCCCTGCTATAGGCAGAGATGCCACCCACTAGATCAGGTTTCCCAGGGTCCAATCCAGCCCGGCCTTGAACACCTCCATGGATGGGGCATCCACAACCTCTCTGGGCAACCTGTTCCAGTGCCTTACCACCCTCTGAGTGAAGAATTTCTTTCTGAGATCTAATCTAAATCTTCCCTCTTTCAGTTTAAAACCATTCCCCCTTGTCCTATCATTATCTAACCAAGTAAAGACTCCCTCTCCATCCTTTATGTAAGTATTGAAAGGCTATAATGTCTCCACAGAGCCTTCTATTCAGGCTGAACATCTCCAGCTCTCTCAGCCTGTCTTCATAGGAGAGGTGCTCCAGCTCTTTGAGCATCTTTGTGGCCTTCCTCTGGACCTGTTCTAACAGGTCCACATCCTTCTTGTGCTGGAGGCCCCGGACCTGGACACAGCACTCCAGGTGGGGCCTCACAAGGGTAGAATAGAGGGGGACAATTACCTCCCTTGACCTACTGGCCATGCCTCTCTTGATGCAGCACCAGGAGGCAGATGGCCTTCTGTGCTGCAAGCATGCACTGCTGGCTTGTGTCGAGCTTCTCTTCCATGAGAAACCCCAGATCCCTCTCTGCTGGGATGCTCTCAAGTTCTTCTCCCAGTCTGTACTCATACCTGGGATTGCTCTGACCCAGGTGCAGCACTCTGCACTTGGACTTGTTGAACCTCATTCAGTTCATGTGGGCCCACTTCTTAAGGTTATCCAGGTCCCTTTGGATGGCATCCCTTCCTTTTCTTGTATTAACTGCACCACTCAGATTATTGTCATCTGCAAACTTGCTGAGGGTGCACCCAATCCCATCATCTATGTCATTGATGAAGATATTGAAAAGCACCTAAGACAGACCCCTGTGGGACACTACTCATCACTGTCCTCCACCTGGACATAGAATCATTGACCACTACTCTCTGTGTCCAGCCATCAAGCTAATTCCTTATCCACCGAATGGTCCACCCTTCAAGTTCATATCTCTCCAGTTTAGAAATCAGTATGTTATGTAGGACTGTGTCAAAAGCCTTACAGAAGTCCAGGTAGATGACATCGGTCAATCTTCCCTTGTCAACTGATGCAGTCATTTCAGAATAAAAGGCCACCGGATTGGTCAGGCATGATTTGCCCTTGGTGAATCCATGCTGGCTGTCTCGGATCACCTCCTGGTCTTCCATGTACCTTAACATTGGTTCCAGGAGGATCTGTTCCATAATCTTGCCAGTCACAGAGGTGAGGCTCACCAGTAGTGAGCCTCTGTAGTTCTCCATATCTTCCTTTCTACCCTTTTTAAAAATGGGTGTGATGTTTCCCTTTTTCCAGTCACCAGGGACTTTGCCTGACTACAATGACTTTTCAAATATGATGGAGAGGGGCTTGGCAGCAATATCAGCCTGTTTCCTCAGGACCTTGGGATGGATCTCATCAGAGTTGTAGCTGTTCAGTTGCATCAGGAGGTCCCGAACCTGCTCTTCTCTTACAGTGGGACGGACTCTGCTTCCCCAGCCCCCATCTAGACGTTTGGGGACTCAAGTGATGCGGGAAGCTTGACTGCCAATGAACTGAGGCAAAAAAGTTGTTAAATACCTCAGCGTTCTCCATGCCTGTTGTTTCCAGTCCTCCATATACATTTTCCAGAGATGATATACTCTCACTAGTCTTTTCTGGTCAATGTACCTGTAGAATCCTTTCCTGTTATTTTTTTTGTATGCCTTGCCAAGTTTAGCTCTGTCAGTGCCTTAGCTTTCCTGATCCCATCCCTGCACATCCAGACAGGGTTTCTGTACTTTTCCCAGGGCACGTGGCCCTGTTTCCACTGCCTGTGCAGTTCCTTCTTTTGCCTAAGTCTGACCACAAGGTCATTGCTCAGCCATACCGGTTTCCTGCCTTCCCTGCTTGATTTATTGCACAGGGGGATGGAGAGCTCTTGTGCTCTAAGAAAAACATCCTTAAAGAGTTGCCAGCTCTGATCAGATCCTCTGTCCCTAAGGACAGCATCCCATGGGATCTTATCCACTAATTCTTTGAGCAATTGTCAGTTTGCTCTTCTAAAGTTGAGGGTCCTGACTTTGCTCTTTGCTAGGCCCACATCCCTCGAGATCACAGACTCAAACAGGGTGTGGTCACTGCAACTCAGACTGCCTCCAATCTTGATGTCTTTAATAAGATCATGCACATTGGTGAACACCAGGTCCAGAAACGCCTCTCGTCTGGTTGGTTTGTCTAATACCAAGATGAGGAAGTTGTCCTCAGTGCACTCCAGGGTTCTCCTGGATTGCTTACTGCCTGCCATGTAGCTTTCCCAGTAGACATCTGGGTAGTTGAAATCCCTGAGCAGGATGAGAGCCCGTGAGCGCGATGTTTCTTGTAGTTGGATCAAGAAGTCTTCATCAAAAGGCTCCCCTTGTTCAGGCAGCCTGTAGTAGACCTCAACCACAAGGTGCTCTTTATTGGTCTGATGCTTAATTTGTACCCACAGGCTCTCAACCTGCTTGTGGCTGTTTCTCAGCAGCAACTCTTCACAATCTAGCCGCTTCTTAACACAGGGCAACACCCTGACTCTTCCTTCCCTGCATATCTCTCCTGTAAAGCTTGTAGCCCTCCATTCCAGTGTTGCAGTTGTGTGATTTGTCCCACCATGACTGAAGAAAACACTCCTTAAGCTCCCAATCCTTTCAACACCTTTCCAAGGGACATAAAGTCCTTTTGGATGTTTTGTAGTTTCCTTGTTGTGACCTCATTTGTCCCTACATGAAAGAGTAGGAATAGGTGGTAGGAATAGGTAGGCTTAACCAGGCTTGGTAGCCTCTTAGTGATGTCGTGATTGCAAGCCTCAGACAGGCAGCAAATCTTTTGAGAGAGATTGTCTGAGCGGCAAATGAGTGCTTCACTGCCTCTCAGAGAGGAGTCTCCAATAACCAACACCCTTCATGCTTTATTTTTGGCACTGGTTTTGTGTGGCACATGTTCTTTGTAGCATGTGTTGTTTGCTGGTCCACCTTAATACAGTCGCTCTTTCTTGGGGCTTGACCATTACCGTTGTTATTATTAGCCTCTCCTTTTTTGAGTTCCAGAGCATCCTATTGTATAGAGGCATTTCAGGGACAAGGGGGAAATTCCTCCTTCTGCTCCAAGCAGAGATGAGGGTCTAGCTTCCCTTGTCTTGCAAGTCCATCAATTGCATCAGTTCAGAGGCTCCCTTACCAGTCCCTTGTGAGGACTTCAGGGAGGGCTGTTGCTCAGCCTGTGCCAGTGCTTGATACCATGCATCAATCTCTCACTTAGATTCCCAGATGCTTTCCAGACTATTGAACTGCTCTTGCAAGACAGCATCTTGCTCAAAAAGCTCATCCAGCTGGGCACACTTGCACCCACAACACCTAATTCTGTCTTTGGGCCCTAGGGGGACTTCCAGATTCCGGAGTTCCCCACAACAGGAGGTCTGGGAAACTCTTTAGGTCCTCAGGGGCTCTGTCTGCATGTAGGCATCTGCCATGGGGGGTCATGGCCTGTCCATCTGGGTTTTGGTCTCAGCCCAGCAGGTGCAGCAGGTGGACAACATCTTTGCTTCAGTATCAGCCTGATCCTCCTCACTAAAGGCACAGAGGGGCTGCCTCCACGCACTTCTACATGACCTGCCCACGCCAACTGCTGCTCCACGGCCGGGCTGCCTTCCCTGCCTGCCGCTTGCATTCCCTGGGGACTGCCTCTGTACGTGAGGGGGGAATGGCCGCTGCTCACAGCTATGCCTCACCAGGCGCTCTCGCAATGGTGGCTGGTTGCCTCGAGGGGCCTTGGTGGGGGAAATCCCTCTCACATCGCCATTGTCTGTCCCAGAAACGATCACCTGAGCAAGTCCGATCACCTTTCGTATCACATTTCCCAACTTTCCATCTCCTGCTGTTGTGATGTGTAATGGGTGTGATAACCATGTGATGGGTGTGGAGGGATGTAAGCATGTGAGCATCTGCTTCTCAAGAAGTGAGACCTGATAATTACCTATGCAGCTCAGCTGTCACTTCCCAGTGGGCAAGTGTGAATGACTTTTCCAGTGTTACATCGCTTACGCGCATCCTTGGAGGGGTCATCAACCATTGTTTACTGAATAGTACATTGTTGGGAACTGTGTTTAGATCAAGATGGAAGTTGTTATTTTCTTCCTACATGTATGACTAGGGAAACTTACCTTATTATTTATCCATTTCATATTTTTCATCTTGCTTCTATTAGCACTAGTTTAATTCCATCACCACAAGATGTAAGTTGAGGCCATGTAAAACCCGATCACATCCAGCCTTTTATTACCAGAGTGGCAGAGGCTAGAGCATACAAGCTACTAACAGCTTTTAAAGCTAACCCCATTACCAGAAGAGCTGAGGACACCAGGTTACAACATTATGGTGATCTTAAAGGGATATATCATCATTATGGAGGTCAGCCTAAAACCAGGGAGGTGACAGAATGTCTTATCAGCAGTACTTAAATGCAGCTTACGAGGACTGCAGTTGGGATTGAACTTGATGAGAATGCTTTCGATTCTCAAAGGCATCATGTTCTTAATGCAAGTAAAAGTCTCAGGGAAAGCACAGGGGTAATAGGAGGCAGGGAGTGCTGGATCTTCAATATCAGCATTTGGAACATGACTTACAGCTTGTTCTGAAAAATGGCTCTTATAGACTCCAGGACATTTTGAAGGAGAGCTCTGTGTAAGCAGTCTTCCTCATTTCTGAATACATATGACTTTGGAAAAGAATAAGGGCAGAGATGATCAGCAGGAGTTTGGCTTGACATATATAGCAGGCTGAACACAAAATTTCAAGGCTAAAAGCATAGAAATTATCATAAAAGCCTGCACATGGACATTGGCTGGACTAAACATAAGCAGTAAAATAACCTCACAGAAATGAGGGATGCACTTGTCTGCACTTGTATGCACTTGTCTGAACCGTCATAAATTTGTTCATGTATTCTTTCAGGGGACAAATTCAAAGCTCCACTACTCTCCACACTCGTTAACACCAACATACATATTAAATTGCACCTGAAAAACACAAACGGCCTCTCTGCTAGATGTCATATGTAGTTGGATGATGGCTGCTTACAGTACTTGATTGCTCCATGCTTTGGATCTGAAGTCCATGTTTAAGATGGGTTCTCCATCTGTTTTGTAAAGCTGGCCATTCAAGGCCAAATCAGTTTATACCATCGCTGCCCCATGGCAAGTAACATCTCAGGGCAGATGTGCCAGGCCCTGAGTGCACACTGAGAGCCCTGACCAGCCCCATCAGGGTCTCCCATCCAGGCATCCTCTGTCACTTGCCCTGGAGCCCTGGTGGGACTTAAGCAGGGTAACAGGCTTAGGTACCAACTTGTCTTCACCTGAGGATGTCTGAGATGTTGATAGGACCTGTCACCCTGAATACCCATTCCTGTTTGCTCAGCCCTGGTGCTGTGGGATGTTGCCCATCCTTGAGGACGCTGCAACTGCCTGTGTGGTTGCCACCCTTGACTCCAGGATCAGACCCCTGCCTGGGGCAGCCCCATGGTTGTACATTAACTTACAGTCCTTCCCTCTGCCAAAAGCACATCCATTCTCTTGTAAAATAAAATTGCAGTGTTGCTTTTTGGTTGCCACAGTGGGGCTTTTCTCAGTGAGTGACACTGAATAAATCATAACACCATTTACCACAAGGATGCTGCTACTCTCCAATGCCATAATGGGCTAAGGGGAATGTGTAGCAGCTGTGTTAGTAGACAAGACAATGGCAGGAAACAATGAGGTCACTGATGAACCTCAGTTGAACCTCAGTGACAGCATAGCACTTCTCTTGTTTTACTTTCCCTCTCTGTCTGCATTTTTACTGAAACTTTTTTTTTTTTTTTTCTCAAATAATAATTGTGATAGATATTCTGAGTGACTGCACATGGTCTACTAAGGTCAAGGGCTTTGAGAATGGATGGCATGCAGGCAGTTGTAAATTGTTAAACAATAACAAAAATACCAAATAGCTGTGAGTTATGACCAGTTTTCTGGGCTGGCTGCACAAACTTTCTGCAACACAAGAGTATATGTCCTATTCATCTATATTCATTTTAAATAGATTTATTATATGTTGTCGTTGTGACAATGGCTTCCATGTATTTACTACTCTGCATACTATCCACCAAAATACTATGTAATATATTGTTGTCTTCTAGTCAAGGACTTTGCATTCAAAAGAGAAAATAAAAATACTTATAAATAATTGGGTTCGTGGAGATGACTTGCAGGACTACGTAATGCATTGTAGCAACTTGCTTTGTTTTGGAAACAAAAAGCAGACATTGAGATTTACTTTTTAGAAACACTTGGCAGAAAACAACCCTTCATTCCATCAAAACAATACAGAGTTATGATTTTAATTTAGTTCTTCTGTTTTACTTCTGTTTCAAAACAAATCTTCTGAGAATAGGATATTCCTAAAATATATCAACTATTTTCATCTGAAAATTTACACTGGAATATTGGCAAAGCTTACATTACATAAATTAAGGCTTTGTTCTCATGTCTGTACACCTCAGAGACTCTCAGAAGTTGTATTCCACTTCCACTGGAACAGTTGAAATAAAAACTCATTTCTGATCATTTCCCTTAGATAACTTATCTAAGTTGTCTATCTATTACCATGCTCACTAACCTCCTCAATACTATTTGTTGGCTTCTCATGAGCTTTGTGTAATACTCTTCTCACAGGGTCCATTGCTTTGCCTACTTTTCTACCACGAATTTCTTTCTGAAGTTTTTTCTTCTCACAGTTTTTATAAACCCCATGTACAAAGCAACGTATTTCTCACATGCTTTCCAGCTTTGTTCTTATATCCTCCCACTGACTCTGTGGAAATTATTTTAAGGATATATTAGCCTTCCATAGTAAGCAAGCTAATATGCTGACCCAGTGGCCTATGGATTTTAATTTTTTAAAATGTTATGCAGAATACTATATAAATGCTATATAAAATGCTACGCAGAAGGCCAGAGAGCTGACTTTCAATCTGTAAAACTAGGTGATGCCACTAGCTTAGAGGAAGCAATTGAAAGATGTAGAGAGCACTGTGCCTTTAAATCAGCTGATACTTTCTGCATACAACCTAATAAATGTGTGATTCTGCGTACAACCTAATAAATGAGTGGCGCGGCAGTTAGCGCAGCAGTTCGCGCAGGCAGGGCGCGCAGGAAGGGCAGAGCGTTCCCTCCCCCCCCCCCCCGCCCACACGAACACCTCCTTAACGACAGCCATTAGCTAGGTGATAATGGTCTCCACCAGGCACGGTGTGCTCTCCAGGAAGTCGGTACACACCCAGACCGACTACCCATTAAAAAATGCCGCAGTTCAGGTCACCGGATGCAGGGAGTGTCTGAGCCTGTTCCTGCCATCGGCGGGAGGCAGAGAAACTGTGTGTGTGAGGTGCGAGCAGGTGGATGACCTGGTCCGCATGGTGGCGGAGCTCAAGGAGGAGGTGGAGAGGTTGAGGGATATCAGGGAGTGTGAACAAGAGATAGACTTGTGGAGCAACTCCCTGCAGGGCCTCAAGGAGAGGTATTGAGGTGAGACACCCCAAATGGGGGTGGACCCCCTGCCCTGTAGCCGTCGGGCAGAGGGAGGGAATCTGGGAGTTGAGGAGGAATGGAAACAGGTCCCTGCTCGACATCGCAGGCGATGCCCTCCCCTTCCGGCCCTGCCTTCCCAAGTGCCCTTACACAACAGGTTTGAGGCCCTGGAGCTTGACAGACCAGTGGCTGAGGAAGAGGTAGCAAGTGTTCCCAGGAGGATGCCTAGGGTGAGGAGGTCGACTCCATGCCTCAGGACTGCCTCCATCAAGAAAGACAGGAAGGTTATTGTTGTTGGAGACTCTATTCTTAGGGGAACAGAGGGCCCTATTTGTCGGCCTGACCCTACCCGTAGGGAAGTCTGCTGCCTCCCTGGGGCCAGGGTCAGTGTGGAGTTCACTATTCTTGGCGAGGCCAGGAAGGGGACCAGTAAAACCGCTGTATTGGACTTCCGGAGGGCTGACTTTGAGCTGCTCAGGACACTGGTTGGTAGAGTCCCTTGGGAGGCGGTTCTGAAGGGCAGAGGAGTCCAGGAAGGCTGGGCGCTCTTCAAGAGGGAAATCTTAATGGCGCAGGAACGGTCTGTCCCCACGTGCCCAAAGATGAGCTGGCAGGGAAGAAGACCAGCCTGGCTCAACAGAGAATTGTGGCTTGATCTTAGGAGAAAAAAGAGGGTTTATAATCTTTGGAAAAGTGGGCGGGCCACTAGGGAGGACTATAAGGATGTAGCGAGGCTGTGCAGGGACAAAATTAGGAAGGCCAAAGCTCATCTGGAGCTCAATCTGGCTACTGCCGTTAAAGATAACAAAAAATGTTTTTATAAATACATCAACACAAAAAGGAGGACTAAGGAGAATCTCCATCCTTTACTGGATGCGGTGGGAAACTTAGTTACAAGAGATGAGGAAAAGGCGGAGGTGCTCAATGCCTTCTTTGCCTCAGTCTTTAGCGGCAATACCGGTTGTTCTCTGGATACCCAGTACCCTGAGCTGGTGGAAGGGGATGGGGAGCAGGATGTGGCCCTCACTATCCACGAAGAACTGTTTGGTCACCTGCTACGGCACTCGGATGTGCACAAGTCGATGGGGCCAGATGGGATCCACCCAAGGGTACTGAGTGAACTGGCCGAGGAGCTGGCCAAGCCACTATCCATCATTTATCAGCAGTCCTGGCTATCGGGGGAGGTCCCAGTTGACTGGTGGCTAGCAAATGTGACACCCATCTACAAGAAGGGCTGGAGGGCAGACCCAGGAAACTACAGGCCTGTCAGTTTGACCTCAGTGCCAGGGAAGCTCATGGAGCAGATCCTCCTGAGAGTCATCACGCAGCACTTGCAGGGCAAGCAGGCGATCAGGCCCAGTCAGCATGGGTTTATGAAAGGCAGATCCTGCTTGACGAACCTGATCTCCTTCTATGACAAAGTGACACACTGGGTGGAGGAGGGAAAGGCTGTGGATGTGGTCTACCTTGACTTCAGTAAGGCTTTTGACACTGTCTCCCACAGCATTCTCCTCAAGAAACTGGCTGCTCTTGGCTTGGACTAGTGCACGCTTCGTTGGGTTAGAAACTGGCTGGATAGCCAGGCCCAAAGAGTCGTGGTAAATGGAGTCAAGTCCAGTTGGAGGCCAGTCACTAGTGGCGTCCCCCAGGGCTTGATGCTGGGGCCAGTCCTCTTTAATATCTTCATCGATGATCTGGACGAGGGCATCCTGCTTGACGAACCTGATCTCCTTCTATGACAAAGTGATGTGCTGGGTGGATGACGGAAAGGCTGTGGATGTGGTCTACCTTGACTTCAGCAACGCTTTTGACACCGTCTCCCACAGCATTCTCCTCAAGAAACTGGCTGCTCTTGGCTTGGACTAGTGCACGCTTTGTTGGGTTAGAAACTGGCTGGATAGCCGGGCCCAAAGAGTCGTGGTGAATGGAGTCAAGTCCAGTTGGAGGCCAGTCACTAGTGGCGTCCCCCAGGGCTCGGTGCTGGGGCCGGTCCTCTTTAATATCTTCATTGATGATCTGGACAAGGGCATCGAGTGTACCCTCAGTAAGTTCGCAGATGACACCAAGTTAGGTGCGTGTGTCGATCTGCTTGAAGGTAGGAAAGCTCTGCAGGAGGATCTGGATAGGCTGCACTGATGGGCTGAGGTCAACTGCATGAAGTTCAACAAGGCCAAATGCCGGGTCCTGCACCTGGGGCACAATAACCCCAAGCAGAGCTACAGGCTGGGAGATGAGTGGTTGGAGAGCTGCCAGGCAGAGAAGGACCTGGGAGTGATGGTGGATAGTCGGCTGAATATGAGCCAGCAGTGTGCTCAGGTGGCCAAGAAGGCCAACGGCATCCTGGCTTGTATCAGAAACAGTGTGGCCAGCAGGGCTAGGGAGGTGATCGTCCCCCTGTACTCAGCTCTGGTGAGGCCGCACCTCGAGTACTGTGTTCAGTTTTGGGTCCCTCGCTACAAGAAGGACATGGAGGTGCTTGAGCGGGTGCAGAGAAGGGCAACGAAGCTGGTGAGGGGCCTGGAGAACAAGTCCTACGAGGAGCGGCTGAGGGAGCTGGGCTTGTTCAGCCTGGAGAAGAGGAGGCTCAGGGGCGACCTTATCGCTCTCTATAGGTAATTCAAAGGAGGCTGTAGCGAGGTGGGGGTTGGTCTGTTCTCCCACGTGCCTGGTGACAGGACGAAGGGGAATGGGCTTAAGTTGAGCCAGGGGAGTTTTAGGTTGGATGTTAGGAAGAACTTCTTTACCGAAAGGGTTGTTAGACATTGGAACAGGCTGCCCAGGGAAGTGGTGGAGTCACCATCCCTGGAAGTCTTCAAAAGACGTTTAGATGTAGAGCTTAGAGATATGGTTTAGTGGGCATTGTTAGCGTTAGGTCAGAGGTTGGACTCGATGATCTTGAGGTCTCTTCCAACCTAGAAATTCTGTGATTCTGTGAAATACCTGTTGATTTCTGAGGGCTATGCTGATAGAGATTGTGTGAATTTGAAAATCACAAGAGTGATTCTCCTCTACATTTTCTCAGAAGGCAAAATCGTTTAGGGTTTCTTTGCTTACCACTGTACAGGCAATGGCAGGTAGACAAATCGCAACTGAACCCACCTTTGGTGGTTCAGCCATATGAAATAAGTCCCTGCCAGAGGAGGAAGCTCTTGCAGATGCTTTGCTGTAGCACAGATAATTACCCAGGAGATGTAAGCAGGAGCTTCTCTAGGTATTTGCTGAATTAAGTGTTTCATCTACCCATCTCATACTTAGTTATGCCTTGGTTTTCCATTTTATTAGAAAAGAATTGGGAAATAGGCTTTGAGGAGCTAGTAGGTAATCAGTATGCAAGGTTTGGCTGTCTCCTTTACTGTTTTAGTTTTACAGACTAAGCATAGTGTGATAACCTGCTAATAATTCTGGAGTCTGATTAGTGCTGTACGAAGTTGCTAAAATCTAGACACTTAATGGAATTTTAAGGTGCTCGGTCTGTGGAAAAAAGGGATTTCATTATGACTTCCTCAGGCTTTAGAGATTTGTCTACCATGGACGAACTTGCAGCAACATGCTGCATTTCCTAAAAAAAAAGTAGTTCAAGAAAGTATCTGTTGAACACTTTATCACCAGTATTTCTCAGTAATGTGCAAGCACTTTTCTACTGCACATCAGGGCCCCAACAAGATGCTGTTATGAGGAAAATGCAGCTTGGTTTGGATTCCTTCTTTGTATTGGGATCTTGTGCTGATTTTATGTTTAGGTTATACTTTAAATGTTATTTAAAAATGGAAGTTTAAAGAGATGAGTTTTTCAATATGTACGACTGCTCAAATTTCTTTTTTTTTTTTAAGGAATCTGAGAAATACAGTTAGTGTTGTACAAGGAGCTGCAATTAAGCAGGATGTTTTGGTAACTGTCAAACTAAATATATTTTATCTCGAGGATTCCACAAAATGTCACCTTTGAAGCTTCCCATTACCATTCAAACATTTAGCAGGTACCAATATTTTTTTCACCTCAGTGACATTGGGCTCTTAAAGTTGATTTTAAAATTATTTTCTTAAACACTATCCACATTCCTTAGGTGAAATCCAAGCTAAAACAAATCAACCCATCTGCTTGAACCTGGTACATGTCACAACATTGGTTATTACATATGGGCTTCTTAGAGAGTGTTTTACTTAAACTTTTTTATCCAACTGGGGAAATCCCATTAATACATAGAGTTTACCCTATTTCTGCTTTTCGAGTTCTGGTAATCAGTGCATTGACACCAGCATCTTTTTATTGTGAATTACATTGGTTAGTATAAAACAAGCAAGATTTTATTTGGTCCAATTAAAATCAAGGTCAATCTGAAATGATTTCTGAGTAGCTGTGTTACACTAGGGGGCAAGTAAAGCTGTTTGCCTCCAGATGATGTTTTGCTGAAGTAGTAGATTACTTGGAACTTCCTCTTCGTCACTTCTTGGTAAATATAGCTTTACCTAGGTCTTGTAGGCATTACTGCAATAACTGCTAAAGAAACTCAAACAAATTCTTCTAGATCTATACAAGTGAAATGTGACCCCATAAATTTGTAAGATAGCTAAGGCTTTTGGGAGGTGAAAAAGCACTCTTAATTCTCTCCTATTTATTTCATTGATTGGATTTGGGAATCCGACAGTTGCATAAGTTTTATGCCAGAGAGAGATGCTCTGCTTGGCATATTACTCCACATCCATTATTTATTTTAATTGAACTGAACTCTTGTCTTTCTTTTGGGACATTAGATTTAGGAAAAAAAAAAAAAAAGTCTAACTGAAGGATACATGAACTATGAAATGTCAGGACTAGCTGTACTGAAAGAAAGGAACATGAATATCAGCTATTAGCACTAGTTGCTAAATGTCTCTAAAAACATATGTTAGAAAGAGATATGATAATATGATAACTACCAGAATATAGCTGATATAATAAGTTCCACTTGAATTTTCATTGTGATGTTTAAATATGGTGTAAAGTGAAAAATGATTTTTCTTACCTATTGATCATCTCTAATGTTGTGAAACTGGATATTTTCTGAGTGTTTTTTTCTGTGAAAACTCTAAAGAAGTCAAGAGATTATATCTGAGCCAGATATCTAGTCTTTTGCTCCTCTTAGTCTTTCCTGTGATTTGGGCTGGTTCTCCCTCTAACCTCAGTTTCTCAAAATTTTTCTGTATTTGGGATGAATTTTACCTATGTTGGAAGGAAAGCTTTCCTTATTTGTCTAGGTAATCTATTGCATGTATGGGCTAAACCAAATGAAATACTGATATGGGGCTGTCAGAAAATGGCCCTTACCAATACAAGTTGTACTAATTGTTTGTTCCATGGCCATACAATGAGAATTTATTTAATTTTGAATGATGGGAAAATTCTTGTTAGCTAAGGGTCTTCCTGGCTGCAGTATTTGTCCTGGCTGCAGTAGGATGTGGTACAGCTTGATGCAGAACCACTGCAGAGTTTTCCCTGCCAAATTTGTGCTGATTTGCTACATTTGTAATTTAGAGAAATTTCAGGACTCCTACAAACCAATGTTTAGTTTCCTTCTGCCAGATGGATAGCCCATGAATTTCAGAGTCATGCACAAGCACATTAGGTGGCATTAAAATGTACAGCTGTAAGCCATGAGAGGCATGCTGTGCTGCTAGGATCTTCTACTAAAACAGAGGCACAGAAGCTTTGTCTCTTTGGAAAACCTGGCCCTCTGGCCCTCAGTGTGTGTAATGCTACTAACCATTTTTTATACTCTGGTCTCTATTTCATGTAGGTCCAGCTGTTTTATTTCACATAAACATTTCTTCCTAGCATATAGCCAAAAATGTTTCTATTACTGCTAAGTCCAACTTGATATCTCACACAGATTTATTAATAAAAATAAAGTTTTTATTATTATTATTACAGAAGACACAACTCAAAACATTCACATGCTAATTCTCTTTAAAAAATAATATTGCTTAATTATTACTCAATATTGTATTTTTCTACAATATGCAATGTTACTATATATACATAATTTTATTCCATAATATTCAATTTAAGTTATGTTAGTGAAAAAATGTCAGCTGCTAGTTAGGAATGTGTAAGATAGAGGAGGACAGAGTTAAAATTGTCTGTTTGTTCTTAGTGCATGCATTCTCTTATGATCTGTAATTACATGCTTAGCTTATATTTTTCCTGCAGGATCTCTGCCTTAGCCAGTGGCACAGGTGGTTACACCTGTGCTAGTGGATGCAAGATTCAATGTCTGTCTTCATTCTTCCAGACTTCTTGTTTCTGTCTGTTCCATGGTTCTTCTTCAAATTAACTCTCATCCTCAGTAAGTCCACTTTTCTCCCCTCTCTGACCACTTCAATGGCAGTTCTATTTCTCCTTCCTGCATTACAGAATTATTGCTAGGCTGTTGGCATGTGTGCTTGAACCATTTTGGTCTATGGCTGTCAGAACTGCCATTTCTCTTTCCCATGAGCTGCAGATGTTAGAGTCGATTTAGAGTTTGTACTATACTTTATAGGCATATAGGGATATGAAAACTACATCTTTCAGTACAGAAATCTTTCTAATGTTTATAATTTGCTTATAAATATAAATTTGCTTATAAATATATTTGTGTGAACATGGAAAAGACGGGAAACAAAGAATGTGTCTTTGCAGAATATCAAACCCTTCAGTTTGATATGTGAATATCAAAAGTATTCAGAACTATGTACTGGAACTCAAAGGCTATGTAATTTTACTTGATTGTATTTTAAGTTGTCCAGCTTGTTCTTGAAACATTAGTCTCACCAACACCTGAACAATTTTGTCTGAAATATTTCTTAAAAAGAATTAAAAACACAGCTTTTGCCAGTACAAAGGATTAAAGTTTGCTAAAATCAAAATAAATGGTATCTAATAATGGAAGGGTGTAGTCTTACAAAAAAGTTGTACCTACACCACAACTTGTAATACGCTTTCTTATAAATGCATATGTGTTGAATGCACCTCAGTTATATAGATCATATGAAAACAATAATATTCAATAATTAGCTTCAGTTGTTGAAAAATAAAAATGAAAAAAAAAGTATTGTTGGAAAGTATTCTCAGAACTAAAAAAAAAATAATTTTGCCTTGGAGTGATTATTACTTTACATTCATAACATTTGAAAAGCTTGTCATGCAACATGTTGAATGCATACTTGAATTATGATAGTTTATTTTTCCCTAGCATGAAGAGAGAAAGTAAATCTGGTCAGTTATATATTTATGCCATACACATTTATTAATGGCATGAAAAATAGCCGTAGCTTAAATCTTAAGGTAGATTTAGTGATTTACTTCAGCTGATAGACATAGCCCTGCAACACTGCAGCAATAACAATTTAAATTTATATTGTTGTGCTCATCACTAAGCTCCAAAAGCAGTAGGCAATGGAAAAGAAGAACTGAACAAATGAACAATGAGAAAAGAAACAATTTAAAACTCTGTCTTTAAACAGAACTGTAGCTATGAGCTCCCTAGGCAGCATATTTGACAGTATGCACTGAGAAGTGAAAGAATTTACAACAGCTCAGACCTGAACAACTAATCAATAAGACGGCAAACAAGTCCAAGGTAGCTGACCGCAGTACACATCACCTTCCCCGTGTGTACAATATATTACCTAAATTTAGTAGAACATATTGCAGTCAGTTGGTTACCACAGTCTTTTGCCCTACATAATCTCTCAACTGTTGCTGTGTATTCTCTGTTTATTGGTATAATCCACTTTAATTGGATTCATTTTAGTTTTTATACATGTCACTGAGCAAGAATATTTCCAACAGTAAGAAAGCAAGATTAGTCATACACCCTCCTACTTCTGCTCACAGACACTGTGCCCGTAGCCTGCCCGGGAGGGCAGATGTGGGCTGGGGATCATCTGGAGTTCTATAAGGGTCCTGATATCCTCTGAGATGGAATGAGTTGTATGAAGAAAAACAACTAGCCTCAGGTCGTTAGAATATGGAACCTCAAAAGTAAATCCAGTCTTCCTTCATACATGATATTCAGCCTTTGAGTTTGTGATGTATATGTGCTGCTCCCAGGAGATCACAGTTATTTATGACAGCCCTCTTGTCCAGTCTCCCAGGCAGACACAGTGGTCACTGTGCCATTTCTCTTTTGGACCTGAAAATTTAAGGTGATTAGAGTTCTTTAGTAGAAACAAAAATCAAGCCTCATTTCATTTTTCTTAGAGACTTAATATTAGACATTATCTTTTAGCATCATAGCCATATATTGTGGATATTTTTTTCGTATGCCTCTTTAGCTAAGAATTCCTAAAGGAATTCATTTCCAGCTGTGTGTGAAATTACTACCTAAAACAAAAGGAACCATATTGCTGACCCAGTCCCTTAGTTATGATGGGAGGATGTTAAACACAATAAATAAAGAAATTATTTACAGTACAAAGTGTGTTTAAGAAAAAAATTGAAAGGATTTATGCTAATAAGTAATAGCAAAATACAAGTCAATCAGAAATACCACTGGAAACCCAGTATTACATCAAAACAGCTAATTTAAAGCTCCAAAAACAAATGGAGACAGATGATCACTAAGTAGCTCTATAACAAACATTTTCTAAAATCAAGGGTTGGAGAAACTGATAGAAAATTGGATAGAGTTTATATGGGCTGCAGTTAAAGTAAGAGATAAGCAGCATGCACAATTTAAAAATGTAATAGATCTACTTGAAATAAATGAGTTCTCAGTATAGCAACCATGTGTTCTAACTTCAGAAACTAACTGCTTCTTTAATCAATAATTATAAATTCTCAGTCCTCAAAAGTTATTATCTTGAATATATTTTTGTTGCACTATTTATTTCATATGCAATTTAAATCACCTAAAAATATCCATTGCCTATAGGGAAAGCAAGGTCATCATTTCATTTATCGATTTCCTCTTCCAACTAAACAGACATTTGTATAGCACAATCCAATACAGCTGTCAAATCACAATTGGTTAATATTATACAGGAAATAATCAAATAAGATTAGATAGATAGAAAATTATTCTATTCCACACATGAATCTGTTTCTGCCTTACAGACGGGATCAATGCTTCTCAGGAAGAGCTTCTACAAGTGCAAGATCACATTGAAAAGAAAGAAGGGTGTCTCTTGTTCCCAGGTTTCATCCAGTTTGGGTAAAGAAGCCTGAGATTTGTCAGAGGACAATATCTTCACATGGCTGTTAAGTTTTGAGACTGAGGGCTACAGGAGCATAGGCTTGGGATGAAGGAAGAAAAGACCATATTCTCTAGCACTGTGGTTTTCTTTCTTTCATACCTGGTCCTAAAACTTTGAGAAACCTGTTAAATAATACTGTTAACAATATTAGGGAAGGGAAGGGAAGGGAAGGGAAGGGAAGGGAAGGGAAGGGAAGGGAAGGGAAGGGAAGGGAAGGGAAGGGAAGGGAAGGGAAGGGAAGGGAAGGGAAGGGAAGGGAAGGGAAGGGAAGGGAAGGGAAGGTGCAAAATTCTGACAGTCCTGGAGGAAAAAAAAAAAAAATAAATAATAATAATAATAATAATATAGATGACATTTAGTTTAAAGGGAATCAGAGAAAGAAAAGAAGTAAAGGAAAAAATTCATTAAGTTTCTTACAGTTTGAGCCACATTTTGAGATCAATAGCAAACATGGATGACTGAGCCATCTGACATTTGCATTTCACAAACAACGTTACTGGTTGACATATCCATGACTTCTATACCCAGCTCTTTTCTTTACAAAAATCTGGACCAGTAATTGGTGCCACACCTCAAGGACTCAGTGCGTTGTCTGCATGATTACAAAAGATGCCTTATCTATTTATATAGAAGAATGAATCAGAGCAAATCAAACGTCTAAGCCTTATGAAGTAGATTAAAATTTGCTTGGAGGAAAACTCTGATGTCTTAGATAGCATAAGATGAGGTCTTTAACTCTGTGTTATCTGATGGTACTGGAAAATAACATTTACCTTATATTCAGGTTTCTAACAAAAGACAGCTTAGTATTTACCCACCCCACTAAAAATCCAGTTCAAAATCTAGGGTCTGGAAACTTTATCAACACCCATAGCAGGAAAGTGCCCTAGGAGCAGTCATCTTTTTCTCAAAGGGCTTTATGGAGTTTGAAACACAGCTTAAATATATTCTTCAAATCCATGCATGTAGGCAGGATGGACAGATTTTCATAAATGATTAATAACATACAACTAACACTTAACAAGCCCAATGGTATTTAATAGTCAGGACAAGGTGAAAATGTATCACTTCTATCAAAAGACAGCACATGTAAGCAAGATATATATATATATGTATATGTATATTTTTAAAATGGGAAAGTAATTTAAGAGGAAAAATACATATTTTCTGTTTTTTTCTCTGTCACGTTCCCTGGTTCCTGTAGTTCTCTTTGATCTAGATTATTTATCTTCAGAATTCAGTTAAAGTTATTATATTTATTAAATGTTGTTCTTAAAACCAGAAAAGCAACATATATGATTGTAAATTGATGCTGAAGTATAACAGATGTCATATGATTTATACACTATTTAAATTGCAGAGATAATGTTTTTTTAATCTAGTTATTTTATCTTGCATATAAAGAGTGATTCATTTTTTCACAGGGCAGTTAAAGGCCCAAGTGAGATTAGCATATGTTACAGAGAGCTTCTTCAAAAAGCTTTTGAATTTAATCTCTAAATATGTTGGGGCAACAACAGGTGGAAACAGGAGCAGATATAGAAGAGGCTTGATCAAGTTCTCAGTTTCAGTGTCAGGAGCCAAAATAATACATATATATCATGATATATAGTCTTTACTCTATGCTGTATGCAAAGCAACCCTTCCCTCCCAGTGATACTACAAGTACCTTATGTATACCTTAAGACAAAGAAATAGGCCCTGCTGTCAGTATCCTGTATCAACTTTTTCCCAGTAGGTGCCTAACTCATCTCTTAGTTTTCATCTCTTTTGAGACAGCCAGGTATGTTACCAAACCAGATGGTTTTAGGCTATAAACTATCTGGAGTAGTGAATGCTATGACTTTGTGTAGCTGAACATACAGAGCCTTGGCACATTGGAATCGCAACCTAGCTACAGTTTTCAGGGCAATGCATATTGCTGTTCAGTAGTAACAATAAAATTTCCCTAGTTCCTATGGAGTGATCTTGGTGTTTCCCATGCTCTACTTATTGGAGATAATATTAATTTCTTTTGACCCACTTTTTACCTCATCAATGTGTATAAATATCTGAGGGGAGGGTGTCAAGAGGATGGAGCTGGTCTCTTTCAGTTGTGCCCACCAACAGCATGAGAGACAATGGCACAAACTGGAGCACAGGAAGTTCTGTCTGAATATGGGAGTTTCTCATGTCAGTTCATGACAGTTTCCTAAACTTAGGGATAATTTGTAGGGTGCTTTTCTTTGTTTGCATGTTTGTTTGTTTTTGAAGTTAAAAACTGTTGGGCTCTATGTGAGCATCCATCTTCATTTAAAAGAATAAAACAAACTTAAACTCTCACAATTACTGGGCAAAAATTGGACCAATACATTTAGTTCAAAAGATTTCTAAAATATTGTTTCTTATTGATGACTTTGGGTAAGTTCTTAGGAATTTTGAAGATCTAATGATATGCTTTGAACTATTGGAGTTAGCAGTACTATCTATTTGTCAAGTAAGTATCCTTAATGTTACAGTAAAATTGCTGGATCTACTCCTACTGCAAGCAGACAAAGTTATCCATTTTCCTTCTCCTTCAGTCATAATGTCATATACCTGCATGTAAGTTATGTCACTGTACCTTGTCTAGACGTATTAGTTAAATAAATAAATAAATAAAATGGTTATGGGTAAGGTGAATGGTAAAACAGTATTAATGCTAGAAGTAACTAGTGACTGGCACAATACTGCCATCTAACAGAGGGGGAATGAAAAACATTTTGAGATTTTTTCAAATGTACTTACGAAACACTGAAACACTGACTGATATTAGAATATATAGAGAATGAGAGCTCACAAAACCCAGTAAACTTTCTTCATATTAGTACCATCTGATAAAGGTTTTTTGTTTTGTTTTGTTTTTTGTTAAAGCACTTGCTGAACATCTGTTCTTGAAGTGTTTGGCTTCTTACACTTGCCAGTTTTACTAAAATCAAGTTATTATTTGATATGATTTACAGTCTATTTAAAATAAATAATTATTTCAATTATTTTCCAAATTTTTCGTATCTTTTCCCCCCACCTATTCTAGGATGTTTTCAAGTTTGATCTAGTACCATATCCTCAGATATTGAGGCCAATCAACATCTGTGTTTTTATGCACTTGGAGTCACTGAATTAATAAGTGAGGCAATGAAGCACATCCATGTGTCTGAGGGTGAGAATGAAAAAGTGAACCATTTATGTTTGCTTTTCATTAAACATAGAAATAAATGCTTTATTCCTTTATTTTCCCTCTGCAAGACTTTTTGTCTTTTCACACATGTTGACCACATTGTTGACTCATCTGTGTAGTTACCCTTTACTGCTGTTTATTCTGTTCCTAATTGCCCTTTCCAGATCTTCAGTAATAATGTGCAATGAGAAAAATAATGAAAAAAATAAATAAATAGATTAAGCAGTCCAGATCAATTATAGGACAGTAACAGGACTCAAGACTGTAAGATTGTCTTGTTCTTCCATCACCCACAGCTAGTGTTAGACCACACAACTGAGACCAGACTCCTGTTTAAAGTCAAGGGGGTTCCTGTATGATTTATATAACGGCCTGAATTGAGTGATCATCTTTTTGCACATTTCACAGTAGCTTCACTTCACCACCCACCTCACCCATCTTCTCTAGGGTTTGTGTGTTAATAATTTACTTCTCACTGAGAACAAAGCTCTTGTAACTTAACTTCAAATGCTGTTCGTTTGAACATTATAACAAAAGTAGTGAAGGGACATACCGAAGAGCAGAGTTGCTGCATCCCAGAAGGCTGCTTCATTCCTCACCTTCCAGACTTTTCATAAATGGAAGTCTGGACTTTAAAGCATGTGTGTAAATATGATTTCAAATAGCCAGCAAGAGTCCTGGACAACACCTGCATTCTCCGACCTCATGTTTGCTAGGGCATTCATAGGAGTTGGGCTTCCCCAGGACCCAACATCACAAGCAAAACATGGAGGATGACAAAACCCCATGTCTGGCCTTCAAGTCTTTTTTACATAAATTGCTGTGGGTCATTAAGGAAGACGGGGAAGTTGGAAAGGAACATCAGACAAAATCTGATGGTGATTATTGATAAAGCAATTCTACTTGAATTTTGAACTTTGCTGCTTCACAAAATCCCCTTACCATTCATGTGAAGTTTCCTAAGGAGAAATCCTTGCTTCAAATACAAAGCAAGGCAAGTCAGGACAGTGCACGCCTGGAAAGAGAAGGAAAATCAAACATCATTTTACTGCTCTGATAGTCCTCTGACAGAAATGGAATGGTTATAGATAGATCTGGCTGATTGGTTTTCAGATACTGACACAAACTGGGATCTTGTCAGTGCCTTTGATACAACAGACCCCAGATGCATAGATTCCAGCTCTGCTGTACCTTGCATTTCTTGCTGTGAGCTGAACTCAGATCAGAAGGAGACATACTGATCTTCAGAGAGATGGGTATGCTCCTGTCTCAGAGACCTTTATGCACAGAAATAAACACATCATGGTGCACTTAGTGATTAATTGAATGTGCTACATCTGTTACAGATTTCACAGGTAAATATTGCAAATAAATCCTCATTTTAATACACAGTTTGACCTACACAGCCTAGAAGATAGTGGAGTAATGTATGTATTTCACAACAGAATACAAATTTAACATCAGAAAACCAAGTGAAATACTTGTAGCTGGTAGGAATATTCTGATCGTTGGATGCATGGGAAACATCTTTTCGAATATGATCTCAATGATTAAGCATTTTATAAATTGATTCAATAGTAACCACCAGTTCAGCTTCAGGGTTTGGGAAGCAGTGTGAAACTGATCCATATTTTCTTGGATGCAGAATTATGAGCCTCTGTGGGACCATATAGTACCTTGTCTCCAAGAGACGATGTTTCGTTAGTTTAAATTCTGTTCTGTTAGCAAAACATTCTTCCTCCAAAGACAGTTGGTTCACATGGCATTCAGCTCCACACCAATGCAACAACCAATTCCAGCTGAGGCTTATCTGCTCTTCTGTTTCAGTCACCTAGGGTAAGGTCTTTCCATTTAAAACCTGGTTGTACAGTCCTGGAGAGGAACTACAGCTAATTAATAATAAATGGATGACTTAGATAGCTGTATTTGGCACGGAAAATTTCTCTCACCCATTAAAACCTATGACTAGGATTTTCAAGTTATATTTTTAGAACCACTTACCGTGATTTTCAAAGTACTAATTTATTCTGCATTTTATTTCCTTTTGGTTATTTTTTTTTTTTCTCTCCAAGCCATAACTTAGTGACTTGAAGCTTGTGCTCAACCTTGTATACTCCATAATGAAAAATGCTGTGTTTGACTCAGTGGAGTAATGCTTCCTCCTCCACCTAAGTAAACTTTCCAATTTATTTGGCTCAAAAATTCTCATTTTATTAAGACTGCACCCTGAATCAGCTGGAAAGTTTTGATCTCACTTAAATTACCATCATTCATTTCCTTCAACAGGAGGCCATTTCTGCTAAAATCACTGTTTATCCATCATAACTATGTTACATCATAATATTTTATTGCATAAACATACGCAATATTTAGTGTTTCTCTTTTGCTAGGAGAAATAAATTTATTATTTAGTGAGTATACAGAATCTGAACATAAATAAACAGCCTGATTCCCTGCTCTCACTGAATAGTTTAACATGGTGGCAAGCAACAAACCATTTTGCAATGTTTGCCATTAGATGTTGTACAGGTATTATCTCGACACAAACTTATTTGTTTTTTACCTTCTACAACATTAAAGATATTTTTGACCAGCTTATGAAAACCAAGGAAACACATTTGCTATCTATGAAGTTTGAACATCTGGATGAACAAATCATAAATCAAGTGCCTGCAAATGCCAAAACTAGACCTGCTCAAAGTTAAAAATGCAGACATTACACAGATGTATGAACAGTGAGAAAGTTTTCAGGGAGAAAACTTCTAGGTGGAATAAAAGGAAGAACAAGGATGTAAGGAGACCTTTTGGAACATAAATAAAATCAAAACTGTGTTTTTACAAGTTCATTCAAAGTGTTAATGCTGAAAAGACTGAAAAAAATTGTTCAGTTTAGAATGTGAGTGATGGGTCGCACTTTGTATTTCACATAGAAGCTGTGAACAAAATTTTGCCTAAAACAAAGGTACAATAACTGATTTGAAGATACTTTCTTGAGAAGATGCTGCATAACAAGTCCTCTGACTTACCAAAAGTGTTAGACAGTTCTCAGAAGTGAAAGATGCTACTCATTTTTTTTTTTTTTTTGATGTCTTGCAGGACTGAAAGATCAAGCTTCCCAAAAGACACATAGTTATGCCTATGTAGGAGCTTCAACTCAATAATAAATAAAGTATATTTTTTAAAAACAGTAAAGGATCTTAACAGGTGAAAAACAAACAAACAAACAAAAAACACTTTAGAAATGAGGACTTCCAATTTAGAGGCAAAAAGATAGCAAATTTGCAAAGTATTAAACACTCATACAGAAATTGATCCACCACTAATTTTAGGATGGCTTATTCTTACCTAACACTCACTAGGAATATACATTAAAGAAATGTATTATCACTCCCACTTTACAGAAGAAATACAGGCATACACGTTTAATCATGTGAACATTGTAATGCATAAATTATAAGAACTGATAAGAATCTTTCTAGATTATAACCTTCCAACAAAGTGAAGCAAAAAGCCTGCATATTGCAAAAGCATTACGTTACTCCTTACATTATTAGGAAAAAAAAAAGGCCACATTTCCTCCCCCTCCCTACCAAGCACCCCTACCTCAAATACATAAAGCTATAAGTTGCAGATAAAAATACAGTTTTAATATAGGTTCCCATTTTCCACCTTAGCAGTTCTACCCTGAAATGGCATAGATCTTGTGAACAGAAAACTGAGCACAAACCAAGTTTTTCATTTGGTCTAATATTCCATCATTTCTAGAAAGAGAAAAAGAAAGAGAAAAGGAAAGGGAAAGGGAAAGGGAAAGGGAAAGGGAAAGAGAAAGAGAAAGAGAAAGAGAAAGAGAAAGAGAAAGAGAAAGAGAAAGAGAAAGAGAAAGAGAAAGAGAAAGAGAAAGAGAAAGAGAAAGAGAAAGAGAAAGAGAAAGAGAGAGAGAAAGAGAAAGAAAGAGAGAGAGAGAGAAAGCGAAAGCGAAAGCGAAAGCGAAAGCGAAAGCGAAAGCGAAAGAGAAAGAGAAAGAGAAAGAGAAAGAGAAAGAGAAAGAGAAAGAGAAAGAGAAATAACCTTTCTTCCTTGCTAGGAATTTTGGGTCAGGTTGACAGGGGCTGTGGAACTAACCCAGGAGTATCATGTCCTTGATGCTGAAGTGTAAAGACTGTACAAATGCTGCCATTCCAGAGTTGGAAACATTTTGCATGCACTTTGCACAGACAGGAACAGAAAAGGGCAATAGAGATTTGAGTCATTTGTGTTCTGTAATTTCTCTTGATTTATGCCTTTATATTAATAAACTGCTCTGGGAAATATCAATTTTGTTAATACAGGAAGAAAGACATTTAGTTTGAAAAAAAAAATAATTATATGGGATCTTTTTAAAATACTACCAGCTGAAAATTATGTGTTCTTTACCAAAAATAAGTAGGAAATTCTTAAGAATATGTATAGTTTAAGTTTAACTTCAGAACTGGAAATAAATTTCTAGCCATATTTGTTTGTGAGTAAGAAGATGAGGAGATGAGGTTGGGGTTATTACAGATAAAAAAAAAAAAAAAAAAAAAAAAAAGAGTGAGAGATTCATGGTGAGGAAGAATTAAACCTTGTGGAAAAAGTCAAATGTGTAGTTAGGTTCTTTAACAAATTCAAACTCAAGTTTTCAGAGAGAAGAAAAATGCTATTGAAGAGATCCCCAAGAGCACTGGAAAATAATAATAATTATTATTATTAATAATAATAATAATGATAATAGTAATTGTAATAGTAATAATAATAATATACATCTCTCTGGAAAGGGGTTGTTACAATATTCAAATCTCAGGTCCATATATTGCTTTTACTAATTCAATATTAATATTCAATACTAATATTGGGACTCTCATAAATTGACAGTATCAATCAATACTCAGTTGCCAGACATCGAAAAATCTTTCTTCCTTCTATCAAAAATTTGACTTTATACGAGGTGGTGCATATCTTTGCCTCAGTTGGTCTCAGACAGTGCCTTATTCAGTAACATTAGTGATCATAACACAGCTTCAGCTAGAGATAGAGATTAAAGTCAAATAAGATGAGTTGACCATGTCAGAAATTGTCTCCAGTGGGCATTTAGATTCAGCCTCTTGAATTTATAGCAGATAAATAATCTTCAGAATGGGCAGAAGGCCTATTAAGACAACTGCTTCTTATAACTCAATGGAACTACACTACCCTGTCCAAGAGCATGTGCACTTATCATTGAGACAAATGATTTGCTACTGGTATGATGTAAAGACTTTATTAAAATCATAGTTAAAGTCTGATCAGATTAAACAATGGAGTAATTCTTGAGAATTAAACAGAAGTAAAGAAACATGAAGAAAATCATAACAAATAATACAGAAACCAGTTCTGGTTAAAAAAAATAAATCTTTAAAAGCAAATACAAAATAAAATTAAAAAGAAAGCTTCCTATGGTTCACAGAAGAAATCAAAGTTGCCTGAATACAAAATAATCATCATAATAATTTGTGGGAATTCATAAAAAAAAAAAAAAAAAAGGAAAAAAACCAAACAGTTTTATTGGGAAGAGGTAGATTGTGGTAAATGGGAAATTTTTCAGAATAATAGGAAGACTACAAGAAATTTTCTTCAGGATTAGGCTAATACTCTAGCCTTTTTTTTGTAAGTCTTCTGCATGCCCTGGATTATGTGCTTTCCTTTGCACATTTAGTATTGTCTCTACATCTCTTGAGAACGTTACACAGGAGTTTTACACAGAGATTTTAGAGTGGCTAAATGATACACTGTCTTTTACCAATGCTCTAGATCTTCTGTGGTGTATAACAGAGATATAGAATATCATTTAAGATAACTTTTATAGAAATTGTATTAACTGTCTGCTGACAATTAACCCAGCTTTACCACAGAAATGTGAACAGAAAAGTCTTCAGGAAATCTGAAACCTACAGCCATCGGTGGGACACAGGCACAGAAGTCAGCTCTATGCAACTCTAAGCAGGAAGAATTTTGCCATGCAATTAGAGAGAAGGTTGTGATCTTTCTTCAAAAACCACTGCTGAGTCATCTCATTAAATGACTGCCTAAACTTTTGTAATTCAAAACTAAAACATAGCATTTCCAAGGAGACTCCACACATCAGATTCAGAACAGTCCTCTGGGGGGCTATCTTCTTTTCTCTGCATAATGCCTGGAAAAACAAGCAAACAAACAAACAAACAAAAATGGATTTTGTGAATATCTGAACGGTAAGATGAAAAGTCTTCCTCCAACCCTAGAGCCAGGATGTGGCACAACTTTTCTTTCTTTCTACTGTAGGAAAAAAAAAAAAAAAAAGTTAAAAAAAAATAAAAATGGACAAGGACTATTACATTTACTACTTACACAACAGTTTTCACACATGTAGTCACATGCTGCCAGTTCAAAACATCACTTGCAACATATTCATCCTCAAACCAAATAAAGTAACACAGGAATAGACAATGATATTAATCTTTTCTGTGTTGGAGCTTGTTGCTTTTTAAATGAATGAGCAAACAGCCAGATAGCTACCTCAGTCTGAATGAGGTAAAAAATAAACAAATAAAAATAGGAAGGTAAACCAAGCTTCTGATAAGATCATAACATTTTGGCAAACTTTGTGGAAGTGAGTTTGGAGTGAAGAACCATCCTTCATCTCAGTACTGTCCAGGTGAAAATGCATTTGTTGTGCTCAAGCACGGACAAGTTTTTTTTGCTTCACACTTCCTCAAAGAGAGCAGGGATGAAAAGAGCAGACAAAACCTGGATTTGTCTGAATCATTCCAGAAACGTGGGGGGAAAGGTGTGCTGCAACTACCCTCTGAAGTGGACTTACTGTGAATCTTTCCCTCCTGGATCTTCCAAAGGCATTTGGGCTTCCCCAAGTTACAACATGCTCAGTGGAAAAGCAGAATGAAGAACAAGGCTGCACTGACCCAACACACACTTTGCAAGATGTAACCCATCCCTGAAGCATCTGTCACAAAAAATGTTGGTGAACAACAAGGACACACTGAAATCTTACTCATATACAGGCTGACTAGCTATTTTCTTTACTCATCCTTGTTATGTAACCTAGTTAAAAGGAAGGTGTGTATCCGTTTGATGTTACTGGTGCAGAGACTACCCAGATAAAATTAGTTTCTATTTCTGCCAACACTCTCTGTGTGTTAATATTTTGATCTCTGTAATTTTCATAAAAGAAGGATGTGCAGCATGCCTCCTCATCTCCCACAGACTCAAATCCTCTCCTACCTTCATGCACTGTCTTCATGCACTCCCCAGCAATAAAGATTTCTCTCAATATGGTAGCATGAATCATTGTTGATGAGCATAGCTAATAATGTCAGATTCACAGAGGGTAGAAGCAATGACTCTTATTTTACTAGTGTCCTCAGGACATGGTTCAGCAAACGGATAAGAGTATGTGGGGGAGAAAGAAGTAAAAACCAGGCACACTGCTGAGCACAAAAAAGAGAAAAAGAATAAGACAAAATCCAAGAGATTTGAGGAAGTCCAAATCTTAGTCCTATCAACACACCCCATGCTGTCAAAATAGGGAACAAAAAGATATTAATTTCTTCATATTCTCTTCCCCACATATGTTGTACCAATGTGTTGTGCTAATCATCCATATGGCTCTAGTCACAGCAAGGTATTCTTATCAGCATCCTTAGTCCTATCATAACACATCTTCTCAAAAGATGATTTGATTTCAGTATTGTGGTCCATTTTTTAATTACGTTTACTTACAGTAACTAGGGTGTACAGCAGTGATTTCTAACAAAATAATGATACACTTCATCTTTGGAATATAAATGAAATAAACAAGAAATTATGAATCTAAATAGAAATTAAAAGCCTAATTATGTTGTTGCCACATTTCTACAATGGACAGAGTTTTCTGACAGTGTATGGTCTATGATTAACAGAGGCATAAATATGGAAAACAAGGTATGTAGATTTCAGATTGTTTTGGCCACATCATCTATTTAAAAACAAACAAACAAAAACATCTCCTTTTTGACTTGTATGTATCCTATCATGTATGCTGAGATATTCCAAAGTAACTGTCAGTCAAGTTTCAATGAGTGTCATTCAGAATGACAGGAAACAATAGATACAGACCTAAACTTTGCACGTCTATGAAACAGGACAGAAACATGCTACTACAATCACTGCTGAAGGTTTGAATGCATAAATCCAGCTCTTCATCAGCACTTACTCAACATTTGAGAAGACAAGACTCTTTTTTTACATTAACAATTATTAGACTCAAATACATATCCAAGGTTAGGTAGTTAGGTAGTAAAAACACTACTAGTTGTGTGTGTGTGTGTTTTGTTTGTTTGTTTAGTTTTTTTCCATGCCAGCTGACTACCATCAATTATTACATGTGGTATACATGTGGATTACTGAAACAGAAAACGGAAAAGCCCTACTAAAAAACAAACAAAACAATCCAACAATAACAACAAATCAGAAAAACTTAATTTCCCATTTTGAAGACTTTTGTTTCAAAGTCTATATGAATTCCTTCAGGAATTAAGATTTTGCAGGTAAAAGGGAAAAAGTAAATTGCCTACCTAATGCAGGTACATTTTCCTATAGCTGCACAATTTTATAAGAGCATTAAATATAAAAATGTTAAAGATTTTCTGAAGTTTTGGTTTTCTGATATATTTATTTATTTATTCACTTATTTTAGTTTATTATATTAATAAGACACCTTGCTGCTTGGTAATGGCTTTCCACATAATTTTACAAACAAAAACATAGTCATCATGATAGTTATTCACTAAAACTTAGTTTGTTTTCTGAATTTCATTTAAAAAATGAAAATGTATTGTTTATTCTTGCAGTATTTTTTAAAAAAAAAAAAAAGGACTTCATTTTCCTTTCAAACTTGTCAGCAAAATGTCAATTTGTACAGATGACACGAATTTTTTATTTAGAGAGAAAAATAAAGGCAAAAGCAAAATACATTCAATTTGTTCACAGCTTTTATACAAAAGCTGTAATAATGTGCTTCTGAAATTGTTGTATTAATTCAGAAAGCATAAATGTTAAAGGCAGTTTAAGAAGCAGCAGGTATTGTGCCAATTCAGAATTGCTACTTACCTTTAAAAATGTGTTCTTTTAGAATCTAATGCATTGGAATTAAAATGAGTGTCTGAAATGCAGTAAGTTGTATTTCTTGTGCAATAATTGCATGCATAATATCTGTGGAAAACCATAAGAACACCTGAAAGAAAAAACACTCATATGTTCTTAGACACTATATAAAAACACTATATGTTCATAGACATTCCAGTAGTAAATAAAAATACATATGATATATTTTTAACCTAGATGCATTTTTCTCATCAGTAGCTAACATTTTCACATTGCGTCTACACACTTTTTACTGAAGTTGGAAACATCTGATCCTCTAGATATTTGATTATCAAGGAAACATTAATTTTCTCATAACATTTTTTTTTCTGAAAAAATAAATAATAAAAAAAAGTATGTAACTATTTTGATGTTACTACACAAAAGATTGTTTTTGAAAAGAAAAAAATGATATATTTACTTCCAGAAATATTGAATTTTCTTAAAGATCTTTCATCATTCCTCTCTCTATACTATATAAGCTTCTAACAGCTATTTTGACTATTTTTTACTTACTTAATTTTGCTGTTGAAAATGATTATATATATATATATGTATATATTATTTAAAGAGATGCAGGACCTGATCCAACAAAGCACTTACTTACACATATAATTAACTTTCACTATGTCTGTGGCTCCAGCAAAATCAATGGATGGCTTTCACACTCCTAAACACTTTGTGGAGCCTAGTCTTAAAGTACATTTGGCAATAAAATACCTGCATTAAGGTAGCTCTGTCTAAGTTAAGAATAGGATTTTTTTTTAAGACCAAGTGGAGAATCAGGAGGTTGATAGCATAAGACATCAGACATAACACAATAGAACTACTATAATTCTACTGCTCTCTTCACATCACAAAATCAAAATGCAATTTGTGTCTTCAGAAAGACCAATTGCTGCACGTTTATTCTGGAGGATCTAATTGTTCTTCAGTGTGCTTCTGCATAAAAATCTAATCATACAATGTTAGAAAACAACATATCAAATGACTGTTCACTACATATTAACACCTTCAAGGAAGATTAAAAAAAGGTCTCCTATGAGATATATCAAAGGCCTTATCCTCTGTGAAATGTAGCATCCCAGGCAAAATAACTTTATCTTGCTGTTAAAAGCAAGAAAAATCAACAGCTGGTTTCCTGAAGAAAACTGTATCTCAAAGGTGCTGGCTAGCCATACTGGTACAGGAAGGAGACTGCGTATCACCAGAGGGGTTGGTGGTGACTGGGGAAGGGGTTCAGATGGACTGGGATCTCAAGGGAGGAAGAGGTTTCATGGGCATTGGCAACTTGTAAGAGTTCCTCTTGAGAAGTTTTATCTTATTTGAATGGGAAATCAAAGTTTTTTGTCTACTGACTTGGATACCATAGGAACAGTTACTTCTTCCAGAAAACAGCCCTACATTCTTGAATGGCTCTGTGTACCATTTTATTTGGTGGAGCAGCTGCGAGCTTAAATGATACATTAAAAAATATTGCAGGGTATTTAGAAGCCAAAATGACATCCATATCTTCATGTCCATTACATTGTAGGTCCTCCTTATGCTTTTCAAACAGTGAGTTTCATGGACATTATCAAGAAACAGGCACCTACACCTTCTTGTGATAAAAGCTCATGAGGGGCAAGCTCTACAGTGAAAATCAAGATAGTTTATCAATAAGCTTTCCTGAATGGCAACCTGCATCAACAATTGTTTGAGCACCCTAATGTGGGTAGTTAGGGTCTGGCAGCCGGAAGATGTCGCGCTGTACGGAAAGGTGGAGCCCCTCCCTTGATGGACAGTAGTGTGTGGTCTGTGATATAAGCAAGTGGAAGTGACATTATGGGCCTTGGGTATATAACACCATGTGACTCGACAATAAACGCCATTTGCCATCCACCACATTGGTGTCTGTGAGCCGAGGGACCGAGCGGCCTGGGGTTGGTTGCCATGCTGTTCCTGAACCAGGTTGCCACTGCCCCCTGAAGGCAACACCCTAACAATAATTGGGACTAATGAGCTTCCTTGTGAACCTCATCCCCAAACTGCCCTAAGATTCCCTGTGTCCAGGGCAGGTACTGGCTTTCCTGAAGAATCACAGGGCAGAAAAGCTGTGGGGGTGACTTGCAGGCATGATGTGAAAATGGCTCCAATGTGGCCCCCTCTACTTCTATGTAGTAAAAAAATGGGCTGGGCATGCTTCCAGCGGGCTCCATTACAGATGCATTATTAGCTCAGTTTCTTTTGCAGAGTCTCCCAGGTCAGTGCAGCTCTTTGCTGATAACATGATATGAGCAGCACAAGTCCTGGGGCTAACAGCTGTATCTAGCACACAGCCCTCGGATGGCTACTCAGACTCTCTAGAGATGTTCATACTACAAGCCAAGACGCTCATCTGTGGTGCTGTTCAAATTCCTGCTGAACTCTGCAGGAGTCCTGGATCAAAAGGCAGCAGATTAACAAAAGTCTGTTGTGCATCCTGAAAGAGAAATGTTGGTGAGATGTGACCTTGTAATGCTGCAGTGAACACCCAAAGGCTCTGCTAAAAATGTTGACAAAGTTGCCTCATTTTTGAAGCAAGGATAAAGGTTTTGCCTCAAGGCTATGTTCCCTGACATTTGGTTTGCTTTATTAATTCTGCTTGATTTATATACTAGCTCTCAGGTATCTTTGTTTAGCATTTATGTGCTTTTTTTGAGCACTATTTTATGGATAGAAAAGACACTATCACTATATTTTAATAGACTCTTCATAGGCTATTTTGTTGTGGATGAAACAATATGATACTGTCATTAAGTATTGTGTCAAAGCTTTCTTTATGGTGGCTGGATTAATTGATAAGCAAATCTTCAGAACAAGAAGACATAAGCCTATTTTAAATTAATTTTCTATGTAATCCCAATAGCTACTTCCCTTGTTTTATATGCATTCCTTCTGCCTTAAATTATTTTTCAAATTTCAGAGAAGCAGAGAATAAATATCTTTGAGTTATGGATATGCTCCCTTCACATTCCTCAAAGTTTTAATAAGATGAACTTAAATGTGTTTACAGCCAACACTGTAATTAAGAATTCATGTTCTAACTTATTTGTAGAACTGAGGTAGATTTCATAGATATAGATATGCATTTTTTTCGGGGGGGGGGGGGAGGGGGAGGGAGGAAGGGGGGGAAGGACATTTCATAATATAGATAAGGATAATTCTTAAATCAGTTAATTAATGTACAGTTAACATGGGATTGGAGAGAGAAATATATTCACATATGCTTGTGCCCCCAAAAGCTAGAAAACTTAAACTATTTAATAAAAATTAGTGGAAAGCAATAGAAAGATTCTGTTGGATTGGAGAATGGAACAAGACTTGTGACATTTCTATGGATCTGCTCCTTCTAACGAGATTTGTTTATTTAAACACAAAGTTCAAGAGGCATTAAGGAACAATGAAAGCCAAGGACAACAGCAAAAGATTCATATACATGTACTTAGAAGGGTCACTATATGTGTATGTACATTTTCTGAATCTTGAAAAGCTGTTTTGCATATGCAGGGATTGGGATTCTTGACATGGCTTTCATTAGGAAATTAGTTAATAGTGTTGGTATTGTAACAGAAATGATTTTTAGGCAGAATCTGAAAGAGGAGGTTGTAGCAGCTTTAGGGATTAACCCAGGGTAATGAAAATATGCACAAAGTATTGGCATGGATGAGTGTGAAGACAGCAACAGAAGTCAGGTACCAAATAAGGATTCAAAGTTTGATTTATTGGCAGAACGGGTCAGAATGAAAGTTCATGCAGGAAGATAACACCAGAAGCTAAGCAGCAAGAAACAGATGTGTAAAATGTCTTGAAGAAAAACCTAGGATTTTTCTTTAAAAAGGTACAAGAAACAGAAGGGAGTGAGATTTGTTAGCAAGACTCCTAAGAAATATGTTGAACAAATAAGACTGTTAGGACAGGAAAGGAATTTATGACACAAGGTTTAGAGTCCAATAATAAAATAATTGCAGTAATCAAATTTCTACTTTGAATCTCATGAGCACAGAGTATTACAGAAGCAAGAGAGGTCATCAAAAACTGGACAGAACAGCCCATACAGGTAAAAGGGAAGTAAGTGATGATGAGGAGCCCCAGGCTGGGGATGGAAAGGAGGATTAGGGGAGACTGTCAGCTACATTCAGCAAGGTAGAGCCTGCATAGACTGGAGGTACACAGGAACGAAAGCCAAAACAATTTTATCAATGAATCTTTCTGTTCTATATGATATTTAAAATGGCTTAAAGACTTTTGTAAGAAAGAGGAGACTACAGTATATCCAGAGAGCTGAAGATGGGTAAGTGCTCAAAGGTAATTATATGAGACTGTATTGAAGATGCAAGGGAAGATTAGACTCTTAAAAAGAAAATGAAAATTGACAGGAAGAGAGAGGGTGGAAAATCTCACAGGGAGCTGAATAAGAAAGACCAATGTATGCTCACTGCTGATGAAACAATGCTATTGAGATCAAGACAAGGTGTCGTGGTTTAACCCGACCGGCAGCTAAACACCACGCAGCCGTTCGCTCACCCTCCCCCCTCCCTCTCTGGGACGGGGGAGAGAAATGGAAAGTGAAGCCCGTGAGTTGAGATAAAGACAGTTTAATAAGACAGGAAAAAAAAATAACAAAATAATAATAACAATAATAATAATGATGATACAATGGTGATAATACGAAAGTAATAATAGTATGTACAAACAAGTGATGCACAATGCAATTGCTCACCACCCGCTGACCGATGCCCAGCCTAACCCCGAGCAGTCCGGCCCCCTCCCCCCGGCTAGCCACCCCTATATATTGTTTAGCATGACGTCAGATGGTATGGAATACCCCTTTGACTAGTTTGGGTCACCTGTCCTGGGTCTGTCCCCTCCCAGCTCTTACTGCACCCCCCAGCCTGCCCGTTGGCAGGACAGAGCAAAGGCTGAGATGTCCTTGGCTTAGTATAAGCACTGCTCTGCAACAATTAAAGCATCGGGGTGTTATCAGCACTCTTCTCATTCTAAGCCAAAACACAGCATTCCACCAGCTACTAGGAAGAAAATTAATTCTGTGCTAACTGAAACCAGGACATCTATCCACCCCTTATTCCATACCATTTATGTCATGCTCAGGTTACACTCTTTTCCATACATTCTAATTAGTCACCTATAGTAATCATGGTAGTGATAACATACAGTATAATATACTATTTAACATGGTGCAATTCAGTTCATGGGCTATTCTCACCCAGTATTAAATCTCCTTGAGGTACACACCGGACCTCTCCGTTCTTTTGCATCACCCACCAAGTATATCCAGGTCCCTGAGCGAAAACAATTCCACGAATAGGTTTGCCTTTTCCTGAGGCAGGAGTAGCCCAGACTGTTTTACCCAGCATATTTTTTACATGCACTACAGGAACTTTATCCCCATCTACAGTACGTAACAGGTTTGATTGGGCAGGTCCAGCTCGGTTGGTAGATCCTCTAGTATTGACTAACCAGGTGGCCTTTGCCAAATGCGTATCCCAGTTTTTGAACGTCCCAGCGCCCATTGCTTTCAAGGTAGTCTTTAACAGGCCATTGTATCGTTCAACTTTCCCGGAGGCTGGTGCATGATAGGGGATGTGATACACCCATTCAATACCATGTTCTTTGGCCCAAGTGTCTATAAGGTTGTTTCGGAAGTGAGTCCCATTGTCTGATTCTATTCTTTCTGGGGTGCCATGTCGCCATAGGACTTGCTTTTCAAGGCCCAGGATGGTGTTCCGGGCGGTAGCATGAGGCACAGGATATGTTTCCAGCCATCCGGTGGTTGCTTCCACCATTGTAAGTACGTGGCGCTTGCCATTGCGAGTTTGAGGGAGTGTGATGTAATCAATCTGCCAGGCCTCTCCATATTTATATTTCAGCCATCGTCCTCCATACCAAAGAGGCTTTGACCGTTTGGCTTGCTTGATTGCAGCACATGTTTCACAGTCATGAATAACCTGTGCTATAGCGTCCATGGTCAAGTCCACCCCTCGATCACGAGCCCATCTGTATGTTGCATCTCTACCTTGATGGCCTGAGGTGTCATGGGCCCATCGGGCTATAAATAATTCACCTTTATGCTGCCAATCCAGGTCCACCTGAGCTACTTCAATCTTAGCAGCCTGATCCACCTGCTGGTTGTTTTGATGTTCTTCAGTAGCCCGATTCTTGGGCACATGAGCATCTACGTGGCGTACTTTCACAGCCAGGTTCTCTACCCGAGCAGCAATATCTTGCCACAATGCAGCAGCCCAGATAGGTTTGCCCCTACGCTGCCAGTTGTTTTGCTTCCATTGCTGTAACCATCCCCACAGGGCATTTGCTACCATCCATGAATCGGTGTAGAGATAGAGAACTGGCCATTTTTCTCGTTCAGCAATGTCTAAAGCCAGCTGAATGGCTTTCACTTCTGCAAACTGACTTGATTCACCTTCTCCCTCAGCAGCTTCTGCAACTCGTCGCGTAGGACTCCATACAGCAGCCTTCCATCTCCGATGCTTCCCCACAATACGACAGGACCCATCAGTGAACAGGGCATATTTCTTTTCATTCTCTGGCAACTGGTTGTACAGTGGGGCTTCTTCAGCACGACCCACCTCCTCCTCTGATGATATCCCAAAGTATTTGCCTTCTGGCCAGTCCATGATCACTTCCAATATTCCTGGGCGACTGGGGTTTCCTATTCGAGCCCGCTGAGTAATCAGTGCAACCCACTTACTCCATGTAGCATCAGTTGCATGATGCGTAGAGGGGACCCTTCCCTTGAACATCCAGCCTAGTACCGGTAATCGGGGTGCTAGGAGGAGCTGCGCTTCAGTACCGACCACCTCCGAAGCAGATCGAACTCCTTCATATGCTGCCAATATCTCCTTTTCAGTTGGAGTATAGCGGGCCTCAGATCCTCTGTATCCCCGACTCCAAAACCCCAGAGGCCGACCTCGAGTTTCCCCAGGTTCTTTCTGCCAGAGGCTCCAGGTGGGGCCGTTCTCCCCGGCTGCAGTGTAGAGCACATTCTTTACATCTGGTCCTGTTCGAACTGGCCCAAGGGCTACTGCATGGACTATTTCCTGCTTGATTTGTTCAAAGGCTTGTCGTTGTTCAGGGCCCCATTCAAACTCATTCTTCTTACGAGTTACTTGGTAGAGTGGGTTTACAATCAGACTGTAATTTGGGATGTGCATTCTCCAAAACCCCACAACACCTAGGAAAGTCTGTGTTTCTTTTTTGTTAGTTGGTGGAGACATAGCTGTTATTTTGTTGATCACATCCATTGGGATTTGACGACGTCCATCTTGCCATTTTATTCCTAAAAACTGGATCTCCCGTGCAGGTCCTTTGACTTTATTTTGTTTTATGGCAAAACCGGCTTTCAGAAGGATTTGGACTATTTTCTTCCCTTTCTCGAAAACTTCCTCTGCTGTGTCACCCCACACAATAATGTCATCGATGTACTGCAGGTGTTCAGGAGCTTCCCCCTGCTCTAGTGCAGACTGGATCAGCCCATGGCAAATGGTAGGGCTGTGTTTCCACCCCTGGGGCAGCCTATTCCAAGTATATTGGACTCCCCTCCAAGTGAAGGCAAATTGTGGCCTGCACTCTGCTGCTAGAGGGATGGAGAAAAATGCATTAGCGATATCAATTGTGGCGTACCACTTGGCTGCCTTCGATTCAAGTTCATACTGAAGTTCCAGCATGTCCGGCACTGCAGCACTCAGTGGTGGCGTGACTTCGTTCAGGCCGCGATAGTCCACTGTTAGTCTCCACTCGCCATTAGACTTTCGCACTGGCCATATGGGACTATTGAAAGGTGAATGAGTCTTGCTGATCACTCCTTGGCTCTCCAATTGACGAATTAGCTTATGGATGGGAATCAGGGAGTCTCGGTTGGTGCGATATTGCCGCCGGTGCACAGTTGTGGTAGCAATTGGCACTTGCTGTTCTTCGACCCTCAGCAACCCCACAACAGAGGGGTCCTCTGAGAGACCAGGCAAGGTAGATAATTGTTTAATGCCCTCTGTCTCTAAGGCAGCAATACCAAAAGCCCACCGGAACCCTTTTGGGTCCTTGCAGTATCCTCTTCTAAGATAGTCTATGCCAAGGATACATGGAGCATCCGGACCAGTCACAATGCGGTGCTTTTCCCACTCATTCCCAGTCAGACTCACTTCAGCCTCCAATACAGTCAACTGCTGAGATCCCCCTGTCACTCCACAAATATAGATGGGCTCTGGTCCTTTATAGCTCGATGGCATTATAGTACATTGTGCACCGGTGTCTACTAAAGCCTTATACTTCTGTGCGCGTGATGTGCCAGGCCATCGAATCCACACAGTCCAATAAACTCGATTGTCCCTTTCCTCCCCCTGGCTGGAGGCAGGGCCCCCCTAATCCTGGTCAGAATCTTCCTCGTTTCTGTGTTTGAAGGACTGTCTGCTGGAAGTTGGAGCAGCAAACTTTTCGGAGAATCCCTTTTTCCTGATTGTTTTCTTTTGCAACTCACGTACCCGTGCCTCTAGGGTCGCGGTAGATTTTCCATCCCACTTTCTCATGTCCTCTCCATGGTCTCGTAAGTAAAACCACAGGGTGGCACGGGGTGAGTACCCACCATATCGTCTTCCTTGTGTGGGTGAACGCCTACCCCTGACAGCTGAGACACTGCTTTGTACAGGTGCGAAGGAGAATAATCTCTCTTCAAGTTGGTGAACCTTTTCAGAAAGTTTCTCCCAAGTGTTCTCCTTTGGTCGGTGGGCACTGGTTGGTTCAGGTGGGGAGGACAATAGATTCTCTTCAAGTTGGTGAACCTTTTCAGAAAGTTTCTCCACAGCTGAGACGCAGGCCTGTAAGGAAGAGGAGAGACTTTCTTCGTACTGCCGGAGTTGTTTAGCCGCTTCACCCACTGTGGGTTCCTCATCCTCTTTCCAGGCCATTATTGCCAATGAGCTGGCATATGATGATGGTGCACTCCGTACAAACTTCCGCCACATGGGTCGTGTACACTTGACTTCATCTGGATCTGTGGATGTTTGTTTGAGGTCTGGATCCTCATAAATCACTTCCCGTACGGCTAATTCCCTCAGGTACTGGATTCCCTTCTCCATAGTGGTCCACTTGCCTGGTAGACATAAAATATCTTCCTTGAAGGGATACCTTTCCCTCACAGCTGAGAGGAGACGCCTCCAGAGGCTGGTGGGTCGTGCTCCATCTGCAATTGCTTTGTCAATGCCGGCGTCTCGAGCAAGGGATCCCAGCCGCTTGGCTTCCCTGCCGTCTAATTCCACACAATTGGCTCCAGAGTCCCAGCACCGGAGCAGCCAGGTGACAAGCTGCTCACCTATACAGCGACCAAAATCTTTTCGCACATCTCGTAGCTCGCGCTCGTTTAGGCTTCGGGTAGTTACTGTTGCTCTTTCGGCATCCTCATCTTCCTCCTCCTGAATCCTTGACGGCCCAGCATCGTCATCATCTTCGTCATCTCTATACTTAGTTTTGGCAGAAGCCTTACCTGGATTGGCAGAAGACTCTCTGCGTTCTAAACGACTTGAATTTCTATACCATATTTTCACCTTCTCTACAGGGGCAGCTTGCACTGCTACTGCTCGTTTCTCTGACTTTGTTACAGGGTCTGCCACAGGGGTTGGAATGCCCTCTGCAGGGTCAACTTGCACTGCTACAGCTCGTTTCTCTGACACGGCCACAGGAGCTGGAGCGGCTACAGGAGCTGGAGCAGTTGCAGGAACCGGAGCTGTAGCGGCTACAGAAGCTGGAGTTGGAGCTGGAGCAGTTGCAGGAGCTGGGACTGGAGCAGCAGTAGGAGCTGGAGCTGGAGCAGTTGCAGGAGCTGGGACTGGAGCAGCAGTAGGAGCTGGAGCTGGAGCGGCTTCAGGAGCTGGAGCTGGAGCGGCTTCAGGAGCTGGGACTGGAGCAGTTGCAGGAACTGGGACTGGAGTAGCGGCCGGAGCTGGAACTGGAGCGACTGCAGGAGCTGGGACTGGAGCGGCTGCAGGAGCTGGGACTGGAGCGGCTGCAGGAGCTGGGACTGGAGCGGCTGCAGGAGCTGGGACTGGAGCGGCTGCAGGAGCTGGAGCTGGAGCAGCTTCAGGAGCTGGGACTGGAGCAGTTGCAGGAGCTGGGGCTGGAGCGGCTGCAGGAGCTGGGACTGGAGCGGCTGCAGAATCCACCGTAGGGGTCACAGTGGCCGTTGGATCTGTCACAGGGTTTGGAGTGGCCGCAGGGTCTGTCACTAAGTTGACAGCAGTATCAATGGCAGCTCGATAGGCATGAGCCAGGCCCCAGCACGTTACAATGATTTGTGTTACTTTGGAACTGCCAGAATCATTACACCTTTTTTTCAAGCATTCTGCCAGTTTTTGAGGATTTTGCCATTGTTCAGGGGTGAATTTCCAACACACTGGGGGTGCCAACTGCTCTAGATGCCTGCCCATATCCACCCATACTCCCTGCCACCCACAACTATACTGCCTCCGGGCAGATCTCCGGATGAGCTTCATAAGTAGTTGTTTAACTTTAAGCAGAATCTGAAGTGCATTCATGAGGCAGAACAACAAGACTATGGTATTCTGAGTATTCCAGAAATATTCAATATCTTGGAGAGCTATTGTGACAAGCTCAGGGGATAAGAGGGTGGTGAAGGAGGAAGGCAGAGTGACCCAGGAGGATACAGGGGTGGTGAAGGAGAAAGGGAGAGTAAGCAAGTAAGGAAAAATATCCTCCCCTTTCCCCTCCACAGATTGACTCTCTAATGGAGAAAAACAATAGGTATAATTGCTAATAGTTCCCAAGATGCTGTTTCCAAAGTACAGAGTCCACGATGTTACTGAGTATAAATACCAAGTTAGAGTCATGACCAGATATTTTATCGTCTCATAAGCCATTGCTATAACACTTAGTACCATAATGGTCTGAAACCAGGGCCCGGAGAGGAGAAACAACACTACAGAGAGCAAATACGGAAAATAATGTACTATAATACTCAATTTGGAAAACAGGCGCAGCAGAGTTGTGATTAAAGCAATCAGCATCATGACAAGTGACTATTAAGCAGGTCTAATCCTTACACCAATTTTAGTTTAACACACTCTGATCAGATCTGCCGTTATCTCAACCTTTCGGGCCCCACGTTGGGCGCCAAAAAGACTGTCGTGGTTTAACCCGACCGGCAGCTAAACACCACGCAGCCGTTCGCTCACCCTCCCCCCTCCCTCTCTGGGACGGGGGAGAGAAATGGAAAGTGAAGCCCGTGAGTTGAGATAAAGACAGTTTAATAAGACAGGAAAAAAAAATAACAAAATAATAATAACAATAATAATAATGATGATACAATGGTGATAATACGAAAGTAATAATAGTATGTACAAACAAGTGATGCACAATGCAATTGCTCACCACCCGCTGACCGATGCCCAGCCTAACCCCGAGCAGTCCGGCCCCCTCCCCCCGGCTAGCCACCCCTATATATTGTTTAGCATGACGTCAGATGGTATGGAATACCCCTTTGGCTAGTTTGGGTCACCTGTCCTGGGTCTGTCCCCTCCCAGCTCTTACTGCACCCCCCAGCCTGCCCGTTGGCAGGACAGAGCAAAGGCTGAGATGTCCTTGGCTTAGTATAAGCACTGCTCTGCAACAATTAAAGCATCGGGGTGTTATCAGCACTCTTCTCATTCTAAGCCAAAACACAGCATTCCACCAGCTACTAGGAAGAAAATTAATTCTGTGCTAACTGAAACCAGGACACAAGGGAAGTACAAGATGTTATGAGACACTAAGGTGTTCCTACTGCAAATGCAAAATTTGTCCTGAGATTATTTGCATAATACCGTAAATACTGGAAAACAAACTGAATAATCTCCACATTATTTATTTATTTTTTTGAAACTGATATGTATATAAGTATCCCCACTGAAAACATATAAATGCATCATTTTCTACAAGCAAGAAAATAAGAGAGGAAAGGACCTTGTCATACTGTACTCTGAGTTGGACTTTCTTCAAAGTCGTTCTGTGAAGTGTGTTTTATGCAGGGAGGCTAGAGGCCTGTTACTTGAGGTGAAGGGGAAATAAAGCTTGTTTCACTTCCCATTTCTGCTTACACCATCACAATCCTGTGACCTACCTGTCCCACTGATAGGCTTTTTGGGTGTCAAAGCTTACAGAGAAGTTAATCAGTATTCAGACCTTCTGGCCTTTTTTTCTGTCAGCCTCCTCCCAAAGTTCCCTGGGGGCTGGTTGCCAAACCTTGGTGTGTGCCTGAGGATGGGCACTGGGATACACCATGCTCTCCTCAGCACAACTTTTCTCCTCTAAACTCTTGGTTTTTATGTTCTTGGGGCAGAGTTTTCATGCTAGTCACAGAGATATATCCAAACTATAAAGATTTGGGAGTGACTTCGCCATCTACAAGATATAGGGTAAGTCCCAGAGGAGCCTTAGACAGATTCCTGTTATTGAATGTACCTATCTGTTGTCCATGAAAGGAGGTAAAAATTTGTCTTCTAGCTTGGCAAATACCATTTATGTTACATGGAACGGAATTTTCTGTGACCTGCAAAAAATATTACCAACAATCCTTATAACTTCATGGAAAAATATTTCAATTACTATATTGCCAGAACATTGATATTTATAGACCAAGTAGATGGGACACTACTATTAAAAATACAGTTGTGTTGAGCATGATGAACTACTGTGTCTAGAAGCAGCTTGTGGCAAAAAATATATCTAAGTTGAAGAGACTAAAGCACCCTCAGGCCGGTGCTTTCAGAGGCTTCTAGATGAAGATCTAGTGAGGTAGAATTTAGCACAAATAAAAACTGAAATTGTGGTCTACAAAGTTTTGTAAGGTTTAGATGTGATCACCCTTGTCAACAGATTCCAGAAGCCAACCAGATTTAAGCCAACCTCTATTCCTCAGTCCCTCTTCAGCTTCAGTCTTAAATGATTCAGCAGATGCAGCCTGATTTTACAGCATTTAATTGCACTTTCCAGGAACAGGATACAACATAATGTAAAGTTTTCCCTTTGCTGGCTTTTAAACAGCAGCTTCTGGCCCCTAGGAAGAAATGTGGACAAAGAGAACCCTCACGGGACACATACTATAGGCAAAGAGTCACAAATCCCTTAGCAGCTTGGCAATCACAATGTACCAATGCATAGGACTCAGCAAGAAACCTGGCCTATCAACCTACTAAGAGCCATGTCACTGCTGGGTCCTGCCCTCACCCTGGCTGCATGCACAGGCTTCTGGATGCAACACTGTTGAGAGACCAGGCAACACACTGGGGCAAAGGTCTCATTCAGACACCATTACATCCATGACAGACAACATCCCATGACAAAGACTTTAGCTAAAAATGAAAGCCTACATTTTTATTTTTAAAAATGCATACACTCATCTTTGTTACCTGACTCCAAGCACCATTCCCCTGACATTTCTCAGCTTGGCTCTTGGGGGGCTCTACAACTATCCCCCAACATCATAAACAAACATCTATCTAAGTGCAATCTAGGGAAGCTACTGGGCTGTTCCTGCTCTGAGAAACCAGAAAGGCTCCCACCTTTAAATCCACTTCATGGGAAAGTTAAATGTAGAGTCTGAGGCTTAGCATTGATGTTATCTCTCAAAGCAGTTATTTTTAGATACAAGCTCTGATGTCTCTGATTAAGAAATAATAAGGTTTAATTATTTTTTTTAAGCCAGGCTATGGACTTCATACTCAGATACCACAGCCTGAAAATTGTGCTGGACTGATGCTCAGGACTCAGTTCAAATGAAGTACTTTGACTGCAGTTTCAGGATGCATGCTCTTCTGCAGCAACTGTGAAAAATCACCAAAAACATTTCTCCCAGCACTCTGAAAGATCATTATTAGAAAACAGTTAACAGAAAACAGTTATTAGCCCTAAAGCCTCTCTTCCCTCACTTAATCTACTACCATGTCTTCCCCAGGGCTCCTGCTGCCTGTTTTCCCAGATTTTAAAGAAATAACACGCATCTCCGTAGATGTCTTTAAACTGTTTCTGTGACTTCTTGTGATACACAGCTTCAGAGACTCTCCAACATGGCCCTGGATTCAGGAAGATATCTGATTTGAAAATGTTCCAGTTCAGCTACTGCAAACCTCTCCTTATATTTTCACTTACCCCTGTTTAAGCTTTGATTAAAACTTTCTCAGCTTGCACCAGATAACTAAATTACACTAAATTGACTAAGCAGGGGATAAACCGGCTTAAGCGGGATTGTCTTTCAGTGGTCTTAAGCAGACCAATTCAAAATCAATTTAGGTAGATGGCTATAATGTTTCAATGAAGAGCAACACAAGCAAGGATATACAGTAATCCTTCTATTTTGAGGCTAAATTGCTAGGGGAGCAAATACCTTATTTTATCAAAGTAAGGACATAAAGAATACTCTCTAAGCAGCTGACTTTAAGTAACAGGAATGTGCAATTCCCTGGTTAACCCTTTGCCAGTTTTCTGCCTGCATGCACCAGACCCAAGCTGGTCTTCTCATATACATATTTCTCATATTGTAGTATACTGTATCTATGGGGGGAGAGGAGGGTGTCCAGAAATTACAGAGAGAAAAATATTTGGTGAGAGGTGTTAAAGACATGCACTGTTGAAAAGAGAAAGAACAAGACCCTCAGTTGAACAGAGCCTGTTATGAATATCATATAACAGTGAACTGTGGTCAGTGAAAAGAAATGTTAGAGGCATCACAATGGATCTCCTGGGTAACACAGATTCTTGCATCATTAGTACCTTTGTACTTCCATATATTTCTAATAACATGTTATGTGTCTCAATTTAAATAAATAAATAAATAAATAAATAAATAGGTTAAAGGAATTCCTTGTATAAAAGTAAATTGTAGAATCTCCCTGCCACTTAAGCTTCCAGTAATATCTGATGCTCATCATTCTCTGTCTTTAACATTATGAGACAGCGTGAGCAAAGAAATTGGCTGGTATAGTCCTGAGTGGCTCAGCAGAACAAAAAGTATGTTTTTTTGTTTGGTTGTCTTTTTTGTTTGGTTGTTTTTTTGTTTTTCCTGTTTACATGATATCACTTTGAATATAAAATAAATACAGCTTATAGCACCTACTCACATTTTCAGATAACTGCAAAATTAATCATTACAACATAAGTTTAGTTCTGAAGATAAATAGTATAAATATGTTTTATTGTAGGTAACAGAACTTTTCGGCCTTTTTCCTAAGAATTAAAAAAAAAAAAAAAAAAAAAAAAAAAGAACATGAATATAATTCATCCACTTTGCCTACAATCTAAAGAGAATTTGTGATAAGAGCATTCCAGTACCTATACGTCTAAAACTGTGTCCCAAACACTGGAAGAGTGATATTTCACCATCTGCTGCTGAGTGGCTCATATCAACATCTCATCCATCTTCTTTAGCCTGTTATGCTATGATAATTTATAGAGCAAGAGTGAAACACCATCATCAACAAGCAGAACTCCTTTGAAAGCACTGGGAAAATTTCACAGAAACAATCCTCAGTAACACATACTTTTCATGGAAAGGACTTTTTAAAAATATGATGTTCATGAGATGATCTAAATTTTGTATGTAAAACATGACAGTCATTAGATGATTTTCAGTATTCCACTGTGTTTTTAACTGATTTCTGCCAGGAAGTCACACCTACCATGACCATATTGCATCTGTGCACTGTCACTGTCACTGCAATATGTACACTCAGTGTACATATTGCATCTGTACACTGAGTGTCTTCACCCCTTCCACATCCTTCATCCAATTCATAAAAAAAAAAAAAAAAAAAAAAAAAAAAAAAAAAAAAAGTTTGCCAGCTGCAAACTCCTGAAATCAATAGGTGACTTAATTAGGAGGTCAAAGAGACAAACTGTTTTCACAAAAAGTGAGTCTGACCCCAAAGTATTCTGCCTTGCAGAATGGGTGCAGATGGCTTGGATGGACTCCAAGCAATAGTCTAAAAGCTGCAACATACTCCCAGTGACTGAGTAGGAAAACAGAACAACCACTGGCACATTTTTGCTTCATTTGTTTTACAAGGTATCATGTGGTATAGTATCTTGTCAGTCCAACAACATGTATTGCAAGGGACCTTTTCCATCATACCTTGTGTGATAATTTTCCCAGATTCACAGCACACACTTCAATATATAAATATTATATATATGTATATAAAATATATAAATCCTAAATCACAGCCAGGTAGAAATCATCATCTGACAAATACCAATGCTATTTTTGTTGGCAGTACATATTATACATTTCACTTATCTCTGTAGGTGAGTAATAATAAGCACTTACATAATACTTTTGTGATTTTCATTACCTTCTGCATTTTATGCTTTCTTAATACACCACTTTACCTGAAACTGGAGAATTGGAGACCTATGAAAAATAACAGCTTTAGTGTATCATGAGTCTGACTTTTTTCATTTGAAATGTAAGCTAAGTGGGTACTGTTCTGATCTTCTGATCTTTTTTTTCTGATTTTTTTTTTTTTGTACCTGAGATGATCCCTGCTGAATTGCACTGAATTGTATGTTATCATCACCATAGCACACAGCATTTCAGTGAACCACAAAGTGTAGGTATTACAGCCCAGGCAAAGCAAGCTTGAGGTATTGACATATGTATGCTTCTAGATTCAGAGCCAGACAGGGGATCACCTGGGAGCTCCTTGTTGTACAATATTTCACTCATATTAAAAGTACCAAGGAGGAAGGATCCACAAGAAATAAAGCGTTTTTCAAGATTTCTGAAATGTTTTCCTTTGCTTTTTTTCCCTAAAGGACTGAAGGCATTCACATTAAAATTTAAATCAAAATCGTTTCACTTTGTGTGTGCCTTCACATTACTGTATCCTTCAACTTTGGATGCTCAAAGGTGCTTAGGAACATAAATCACACTGATTTCAAAGAAACATGGGCACCAAGATAGCTTTGCAGATCTGGACTTCAGTGCTTTGTCAGCAATGCTGTTTGAAATCAATATAAAGGGGTGGAAAGAGGCCAAAACAAAAAAGCAGAATGGTTTAAAAAAAAAAAAAAAAAAAGGTTTAAATGAGCAGTGCTAAACTGTTGTCAATTCACCAATTTATACCAAAAGAAAATGTGATCCTCTTGTTATAAATGGCTCAGTCTTCAAAATAGGACTATAATCAAAGTTTACAATTTATTAAAGGAATAGAGGTAAGCAAACAGCGCTGGGTGTGCCGGGAGTCTCTGCTCCACCAAGACGCACACCAGTTACATCAAGCAGCTGATTTTTATGCTCCTAGGATAATACATATTCATTACTACTTCTAAAAAAACAGGGTTATTATAATTAGTTTCCAGAATCCAAACTCTCCTACAGGAGCATATGTATCAGTCTCCGGTGGTCCTTCTGAGGGTCTCTTGTGCTGAAGGCTCATAGTCTTCATCCCTCTTGTCCTTCTCCTTTGTCCAACTTAGCTGTATGTCAGAGACTTGTGCAGTGTCCCCTGAAAGCTTTCTTTTAGTCATTCTTTGGCTTTCCCTGTCTCCTTAATCTCCTGGCCAGATATCAGGGACTTGCGTAGTGTCCCATGCAATAGTCATAATAGTTAGCAGTTATTCTGAAACCCCCCAGATATCAGAGACTTCAAGGAAAAGCCTACAAATACATTTCCCTTCAAGCTCTCTATTGACATGGATTGCTAAAACATTCCTTTGCAAGATACAAAAACTATATACATTAGCCACTCTGTTTTTGTTAGACTTGTGGTTATACAAGGGTATGTATGACAGAAGGTCACATTCACCATACCATGCAGCCCTAGCATTGCTCCATATTGACACGAATCAGATGAACACATTTCACATTCTGAACATAAACCAAGTCTTGAACACTAAGCAAAATTTACTGCTTTCACTAACCACAGTAATAGCAAAAGAGCTACACAGGAAGAGCAAGGAAAAAAATATATTGTCTTCAGCTAGCACAGTCTTCAGTATGAGAAAGCAAGTCTTATAACATTGGCTGCACTCAGTAACTGTTTCCAAAAGCAAATACATGCAACTGGATCAGGAACTAACTGTTCTTGTTAAGTATGGTTCTTTATCCCATGCTATACTTTATCTGATGCTTAAACTTTAAAAAATGCTTCATAAAGAAACATTACAAATTATATTTCTTTGTCTGTGGAAAGTTTTGGAGGTTACAGACAGTGAAACAATAAGCTATTACTTATCACTCAACTTTAAAAAAAACAGCTTCAATTACACCACACAATTGCAAGCATGCTTTCTAGTTTTTCAAAAGTAATGAATTTAAATAACCACTTTGTCAGCCTCCAGTTAACACCTAAAAACCTATTGGGATTAAATTGTAAATGAATGGTTGAACAGTCCACAACACTTGTCCGGGAAAGGGTGATCTTCAGTAATTACTTTTTTATCCCCTGTGAGACAGTAAGTTTAGAGCTCCTGGCCTAGAGGGAATGCAGCATTCTCCAGACTTAACCAATTTTGAAACAAGGTAATTTATAATAGATAATTCAGCAGGCATGCTGTAGAAGTGAGATTTGCACTGCAAATTATTTTGTCAATTAGTTTTTTCCTTTTTTTTTTTTTTTTTTTTTTTGGTCACAATACTTACTAAATAATGATGTGTTAATATCACAGAAATCTTTAATCAAACATTGACTTTGCTAGCATTGCCTTGGTTTTATGGGGAACCTGTAGATGTTCTCACATGGAGAACAATGGCTTGGTTAAAAAGCTACTAAATTCAACAAGATTATTAACTTCAGTGGTTTCTAGGTAAAATAAATAAATAATGCAGATTATAGAATTGCTTTGCAAAATGACTCCTGCAGATAGAGTCACTATGAGAAAGCAGTCCTCCGGGTTCCTCATGTAGTAGGACCTACAGCTGCATCTGTTCAGTGATTACAGGTGGTATGAGGAGGGTTTCCTATTCTATGTTGTCACCTAACAAAAATTATATATTTTGATTCTTTAGGTTCATTTTAGTTAACGATACAGAGAGGAAACATTGTAGAAGGATCCCATACAGTGTAAATATATTTACAACAGGATGTGTGTGCAAATAAAGGTTTCTGGCCAAGAATCTTAAAACAAATCCTCTTTGTGCCCCACTCTTTCAGGCCTCTGGCAGCACACTCGTATCTGATTTCTGTCTTCTTTGTCAGAACTTCTGAATTTGGCACTGTGGGCTGAAGGTGGCATAATTTACACACTGGGGGATAAGTGAAAGGAATTTAACATTAGAATCTTGGAGATAATATAAATGGCAGCCAGTAATCTGGCCCAAAGGAAACAGAAAACATTTCACAGGTATTTACATTAGCATGTTATCCGCAGCATCTTGGAGGTTAAGTTAACTTCTACAGACTGCAAATTGGATTGGCAACTCACCCACCATGATACACTATGGCTTCTTGTATATAATCATACAGTTGATTGAAATTGTAAAAATCAAGTATTATGTTTTAATTTCTTTTCTAATCATTTTGAAAATAGTGGATTACTTGGGGGATGTGAGGGGGGAAGATATCTTGTGTAATAGTGTTTGGACTTGATGACCCTGAAGGCCTTTTCCAACCTAGATGATTCTATTGTTCCATGTGACTGCCACTGCTAACAAAAGCAATGCCACGTCTTTTGTGTACTTTTGAAGATTTTCAGAAAGACTCCAGATTACAATTCATCAAATACTTACTGAGATAATATATGATTGAGAAGATAGAAGAAAGTAACTCCAAACCATACCTGTGCACTGAACTAGCTCCTCTAACAAGCAGGCACCCCCACAGCCAGCTTAGATACTCGTCAGTTTTGGCTTTAAATCTTTGAGGCTCTTAACTTTGTTTCCCTTGACAGCCTGTTTCCTAAGACTGTATCACTTTACATGGCAATAAAGTCTTCTGAATATCAAGTCTACCTCTCTTTCCTCAATTTGCATTGTATTATCCTGTGCTGAAGAAAGGTTACTTTCCCAGTTCTCTGTGGGTTGTCATACATGCAGTATTTGTACACCGTTGCTAAGCTTCCTCCCAGGTGCCTTTGTTTCCTAGGGTCACAGTAAGAATATATAAAAAAAAAAAAAAAAAAAAAAAAAAAAAAGCTTAAAGTTCATCTTACTTATCCCTTCACCCATACAAAACTTCTCTGTGTAATACATAACAGTTCCCCTCAGTTCAATTTAAATTTTTTTCATGCAGTAGGATTTCTGTTTCTTCCCTTGAGAACCTATTTCACAGCCTAACAGAGCAGCATCTCCCTTGGACCTTCTGAGGAAAAAAATATTTTCTAAACAAGGGGCCTAGTTCCTCCCTCACATGGGGCTTGCTTTTTCTAGTTCCATTTATTTCCTGATTTTTTTTTTTTTTTTTTTTTTTTTTTTGGTGAGTGAGCAAAAGGAAAAAGAGAGAAAGAAGACCTCTAGGATTACTCCTACCTAGATGTCATACTGCATGAGAGTGCCAGGAATGGGCAAAACTAAACAAAATAAGCAGCAATGAGAAAGTGGCCAAAAGACAGCTTGCCTGAACTATCCATTTCTCTAGAGTGTGCAGGAACAAAACAAACTGAAACACAAACCAATTAAAAAAATAAATATAATATAATTAATATAATATACATATAAACAAACAAAAGATAAATAAATAAACAAAAACAAACAAACAAACAAACAAAAAGAATTCTAAGTTGTATCTACCTCCTTGAGCTGTGAAGCAGCCTCTGCTGTTCCCATGCTGGGACAGCCCAGGAGTTTCTCCAATTTACTCTTCAACTGTAACCACCGATGTCAGGTCACAGGTTTAAAAGATACATCAGCTACTCCTGTAGCTGACAAGCTAACAGGGATCTTGTGGCTGAACTGTGGGGATATTTTGTCCCCACAATGGGTCACTTCCAGAAGCTTTTCCTCATACTACCTCGGTTTCTCTCTCCTCCTTGTTTTGCAGTGACTCCTCCCAGGCCACAGGAACCTTCACCCAGCACATTAACGAGCAGCAGTAGCTAGACCACTGCTAACAGGACTCTTCTGTGTTGCTTCATCATTGCTGTGGCTTTGGAGTGGCTAAGTAGGGTTCATAGTGGCATTGTGCCAGCAACCCAGTGCCCTGAACTAGGGTAGACTTATCCAAGAATATAATTGCTATAGCCAAGGGCACCATGATTACAAGACTCCAGATCTCTCTCTCATTCAAATCGAATTACATATATAATAAAGCTAAACAGAAATTTATTTTAAGTAAGAAAGTTCTTTGGATATGCTAAACATTAATTTCACAGTTACATCTCCGTACTAGCTAGCTCTGTGCCTGTTCTGAAAAAGACTGAAGAGTTCTTTACCTGTGTTAGATTAACTGTCCCTTTAGTGAATGATGAAATTCAGCCTTATGTTACAGGAAATATGAGTTAGAACTAAGCTCCTAAATTAAGTGTATATCAAGCTGATAGATGTAGTCATAGATAACCCACATAAGGACTGTGGTTTTCTGACGTAAGTAACTCTAAGTTTGTGTCAGTAAATGTGAGAACTGTCCTGAAAAATTATTATAGCTCATCTCTAACTTTTATGTAGTTGACTATCACTTGTGTTCAGCCATTCCTATATATCTAAAATATATTTCAGCTTTGAATAGGCGAGCGAAACTTCAGTCTTAGTCATATATACATATATATGAGAAGTTATTTATGTTCCTGTTGAAGTCTGGTCTAAGGATGAGGATATTTTTTCTCTTTGTTTTAGAGGCTCAGCCACAACAACCTTCTCAGCTTTGCTAATTAATCTTGCCCGAGCTGTTGACTCCACAGGTGATGAGACTCTCCACTTGTCAGCTAGGAAATACAGCTTCTGTAATAGAGAAAAGTTTCCATCTGTGAGAGTCTTAAAACCTTTATTAAAAGGTTTAAAATAAGTTCTAGGGACCTTGCCTGTGTAACTGAAGAATATTGGAGATTTGAAAAGTTTTGCAGTAGAAACTACTAAAAGTTGTTGTTTTTTTTTTTTTCTTTTTTTTTTTTTCTTTTCAAAGCCTAACTTTCCTTTCAAGCCAAGGTAGTAAAAGCTGCTTAATGTATACATGTATATATTTGCACATGCTATGTAGTTATTTACCTGCAGCATCAAAGTTTTCAGTTAGCAAACTTCCTGAAAACAAAACAAAACAAAAACACAATAACAACAAAACCATTTTCTTACTATTTCATAATTGAATAGTATGTAACGATAAAGGCTGCATTACTAGATATGTGTTATTTTTCCATTATCAACCAGAGGGAATGCTTTCCTCAAAGAAATACCGCAAGTATTATTTACTACACTTCTGGTAAGGAGAGAGGGTATGTGGGGATTCACATCCAGCAAGATAACTTGATGTGGGGATTCACATCCAGCAAGATAACTTGATGATGAACCTCAGATAAACCGTTGTGACACTTTCCCTGTATTGATGGAATGTTATCATTCTTATTCCACCTATACTATTCATTAGGAATTGATTACTAGCAAACATAACTTGAGACAGCATTCTGAACTGGCCACTGCCAGAGTGAGCAGTATTGCTCTGTTTTATTCTAAGCACACCAGGAGGTCAGCATATTTATTCCATCAGCTACTTGCTTTGATTTAATATAATCTGACCAAATCCCTGAAAACCTGATAGCCACAGGGCATGTGGTGACAGCTTCTTATTACAATGCCCATAGCTTCTGGGAGGAAGAAGCTCCAACAGGTGCTTCTTTCTCCCAGAGGTAGCTGCCCCCCATGTTGTTTCTCAGTTTTGCTCCAAATTGCCATGGTGCCCCTTTGTTTCTACTTCCCTAGGACAGGGGGCTGTGGGTGCTCTAATAGTTGTTGCTCTAATAGTGCTCTAATAGTTGGTGCTAGTTGATGCCTGGCTTTGCCTTTCTGCTATAACACTGCTTGGTGATTTATTTATTTATTTATCTATTTATTTATTTATTTCAATAGCTAAGTTCCTGTGTGCATAGGCAGAATTAAACCAAGGAGGAAATAGGAGCAGTTAGAATTGATCTTACTACATTACAAAATTTTCATAAAAATAAAAGCAAGCAGAATCTATAGGAAAAGGTTTTTACTGTAAAAGGAGAGCTTAATGTGCTACTTTGAAGATAACACCATTCTTAATGAAAAGCACAAGTTGGAGATTCTATGGGAAAAGAGTAATAAACCTCATAAAATAATATCCTGTCAGTCTTCAAAGTGAACCCACAGGAACACTGACCATACTAACTGAAATTAAGGCAACCATTAAACATTTTTTGCTCTATTATGTATTTCTCCCAGATAAACAGAGCTCATATCAATGACATCAATGGCAAATTAGAGCTTCCTGCTTTCATACCATAATTGCAAATGCCTCCTTCCCTCTCTTTCTCTTTCTCTTCCTCTTTCTCTTTCCCCCTCTCTCTTCCAACCTCCTCCCTCCCCCCTCCTGCTGCTCCCTATTCGTTTAGGATTCCAGGAAAGGCAAATCTCCAGGGATAAATGGGTATAAGATCAATTTCAGTAAAGTGATTAAAAGATAATTGCTCCATTTCTGACTTTCTTTTACAAAGGGAAACAAACAAAAAAAATTAAAAAGAAAATCACGACAGTACTTATCATTAAGCCTACATGGTGACATCTCTCATCTTTTATATAAAAATGCCTGGCCTATTGAAATAAGTTATCTTTAGTGTATCATGTAGCAACAGACAAACTTCATAAGGATAACAGGTACAGTTCTCACAAATTCCCCTGTGGTCAGAGTTGAATTCTCTGCACACACATTAAAAAAAAAAAAAATAAATAAATAAAAAAAATTAATAGAACAGATTGGAAAGCATTACTTGCTACAAAAACAAACTAGAGAAGGAAAAGAAGAATTCTGAATTAAAAAACAGGTTAACTTTTAAAAATAATTGGTGTGAAAGTGTATCTGTTCACAGTAAGGGAATGAGACTAGCATAATTTGACCAGATGGTCATATTTTAGCAGTAGAAATAATTGGATTATTTGTCTGAGTTTTAGTACACTCATGGGATGGAGAGATGTGGGAGATGTGAATAAATATATGAAAAACAACAGAAGCCTATTTGTAAAGGAAATGTTTAAAATGCTGTAGACCTTTTTCATTCTCCCAAGCTTGACCTCTAAAGTTATTACAGGCTGAATGGAGGATACAACCTGTGCATATACCAAATATTAATTAAAAGCAGTTTGGGCTGACAGGTGAGAGAAGGCAGGGCAGGACCTCTTCCTAAAAGGAGGATGTATATCTGTCAGACTGGGTCCAGAGGAGGGCCACGAGGATAATCAGAAGGCTGGAGCCTTCAGCTTGTCTTCCTGTGAAGACAAGCTGAGAGAGCTGGGGCTGTTCAGCCTGGAGAAGAGAAGGTTCTGGGGAGACCTTAGTGCAGCTTTTCTGTACTTAAAGAAGGATTATGAAAAAAGATGGAGAACAACTTTTTGCTTGGGCAAATAATGATAGGCCAGGCAAGACTGGTTTCAAATGAAAAGAGGGGATATTTAGATATAAGGAAGAAATTCTTCACTGTGAGGGTGGTAAGGCACTGGCATGGGTTGCCCAGAGAAGCTGTGGATTCCACATCCCTGGAGGTGTTCAAGGCCAGGCTGGATAGGGCTTTGGGCAGCCTGGTCTGGTGGGACATGTGGTCTGGTGTCCCTGCCCATGGCAGGGGGCTAGGAGACAGGTGATTTTTAAGGTCCCGTCGAACCCAAACTATTCTGTGATTCTTCATGTGCAGATACAGAGATTATCATGGCTACAGAAGGACAAGGAATGGCAACACTGGACACTGGTAGAAACTATGAGAACCTATAGGATTTTTCCAGTCAAAAGTAAAATATGGTTAATTAATCCTGATAATTGTTTATTTTCACAAATAGATTCAACAAATAAGTTGAATTTATTTGCACAAATAAGTTCAACAAATAAATTCATAAGTTGTTTATTTTTTTTCCATTTGTTAACACAGACACAAAGTTTTCTAGATTCTCTACCCCCTACAAAAAAGATCATGAGCCTCAAGTGTCATTTGATACTGACAATTTTGATGAACAATTTTGATGACTTGATACTGACAATTTTGATGAATCCTCAGACTTTTAGCATAAGATAGATAGAGCACTAAATATTTATTCTAATGAGATAGATTATTTGAGAAAAGATCATATAAAGCATCAAAAACAAAAAATCAGAAATCTTGCACTAGCAGTTTAAAACCTGAAAACTATAAGGACACCTCATTTTGCAAATCACTCGGGGCTTCTGAAAGTTTGTCTCAGGTATTATGTCGTTTACTTGTTTGCACAAGGAGAGGAAATGGCTCAAAAAATGTGAAGGTTGTTTTTTGGGATCCAGTTGGGTTCTTTCAAAAGGAAAAGATGACACATGAAAACAATCACCTCCCCTTCAGCACTCACTGTTCTTGTTAATAATTTCTTACTAGCATAAACAGAATTATCTGCTGGGAAAATATTAGAAGCTGGGCACCTTAAACTTCCCTTCTTCCCCCTCTCCTCTTCCTGACATGGACCACTGAAAGTCTTTCTGATCCACATAAGACACATGCATCTTGAGAGATTTTACTGTGTTAGATCTGTCTAAAAACATGAACAGACTTAATATGATCCCTTCAATGTTCCCCTGGAGCTTTTCAATGACCAGTTTCACATTGGGCAGTTTATCACTAGATATGAGAACGGTACATGCTCAAGAATGCCTTAAGATTGTTCACCATTATTTCAGGCTCAACCCTGGCATTGAGATTGTAATAACTCATTAAAACAATCTATTAACTGTTGTTTATTAACTAGCAACTCTATGGTGGAATATAATTACTTCATATGCCACCGTACCTGTGGCATACATGACAGAGCTATAATTTGTCACTCACATTTTTTCCCCAATTCAAGTAGCACTGTGAATACAAAAATACAGATAGAATACAGTCTGTCAGTTTGCACATATTCTGTATTTCTCCTGCATGAGCACAGCCCTACCTGCCATGGTGAAGTAACACCATCTCTGTCGCACCTCTGCCATGCTCTGCCACACCTCTGCCGTGCAGCATGAGAAGCATGCTGCCCTCACAGCCCCAGCCACCTTCACATCATGACCACTCCAGCTGGTGGAAACACACACAAAGGACACCAAGACCAAATGCCATTCTCTGCTGTTAAGCTTGAGATGGAGCCAGGCAGGTGCTCTTACAGATCCTGTCATCTCACCTGCTTGGCCAAGAGCTAAACTTGGCAGGCCACTTCTCTTTCCAGCTCCCAAGACTTTGTATTGTTCTACCAGATGGACCACAGCAGTTTAAAATGGAGAGGAGAGGAGATGACTAGTTTTTCAAACTACTTTTTTTTCTTCTGACCAAAATCCCTCCAGTCTTTTCAAAGTTCAGATTCAATCTTTAGTAAATTCTTTTTTAATCGCATTTAAGAGAGCAGAAGAAAGGACCTACCATGTAGTTCACAAGAATACATCCAGTAACGGTATATGTGGCTTCATAATACATTTCTACTCCTAAATCACCCAAGAACTGAAGAGACCACTGTGGAAACTGTAAGGCTAAGGTGTCTCTGAGAGATGTGGAAGCTCATTTCTGCAAGGCCTTTTTGCTCTCCAGCATATTTATTCCAAGAAATAAGAACCTCACCAAACCTAAGAAGGAACAGAGAAAACAGGAGAAAGAACAGGGGAAACATGAATCAGGTAGCTATTACAAGTGTGCTGCTGCTGCCACCCACACAAGCAGATTGTTAAAATAGATAATTACTTGTTAAAACACTGGAAGCAAGTTGTGTTGCCGAGGTAAAACTCATCCCAGAATTGGAACTATGGATGTCTGTCCTGAAGAAAGAGTTTTCAGACTGTAGTTTTCCAGTCGCTTGTAATCACTGTGCAGATTCTGGGCAGGGGTGTGGGGAGGGGCTTGGTTCTGGCAGGGCACTACTATATGTTTCATTGTTTTATTTGGGTAACTCAGTTTTTTTGGGTGACTCATTGTTTCATTTGGTACTCAGTATTCTGCTAAGAAGAGGAATCAAGCAGTTCCTGGTTCCTCACCCATGTTGATCCTCACCCAGGATAAGGCCCTTTTTCTCAAGCTGCCCACAATTGTGAATAGACCATCCAAAATTTCTTTCAGCTCTCATTTCTTCCTACCGCAAACCACTTCTCCATCTCCACTGCAAACACTGCACATAAAGCACATGTAAGGAAGTCCTACTTCTGTAATTATGTCATGTATCATGGACCTGACTGCAACTCAGTGCACATTGCTATCACTGAAGCCATTTGGCTTCTGGAACCTACAGAAGTTCATTAAGGAGAAGATTAATTTGCCTTATATATCTCATAATAAAATTTTCTTGTAAACTGAATGAACAGAATCAGGTAATAAGAGTGGTCTTCCACGTATGTTTTCATAAGAGGAATTATTTTTATCTAAAATCATTATTTTTATGCTTTGTTGGAAGTAGTTTGCTTACTCTGACAGTTAAATGTAAAATGGACTTCTGTACATGCTTTATAGTTTAGAAGTGTGTTTCTGTAATGGTTTTGGCTCATGCACTTAAAATCTCTACAAAGATTGAATCAAGCTCCTATTTTATTAAGACGTTTAGTTAAAAAAAAAAAAAAAAAAAAAATCTGCAGCAAATATTCATTTCCTAAAACACAAAATTGTAGTTTTAGAGATGGTTCCAGGTCAAAGAAATGTATTTGTTACTATATTAATCTACTACACCTTAACTGACTAAGAAGGCAGTATTTGAAAAAAAAAAAAACTATTGCTGTAGCCCAAATATGATCATTGAAATTTTATGGGTGTAACTATAGTAAGGATTTGGTGTCTCATTTATTTCTCTGCCATACATATGTTTTGCGTTTCTCTTAGCTTGAATAACAAGCCTCGACTTCTGAGTTTCATATTCTCTTTTGTTGATTTAGTCCAACAATTTTGTGCTTACATTGCAAAACAATTTTTCTTTTAATTCTCTTTCCATTAGAACGTCTAAAAAAAAAATGCTTCTGCGGTTCTAGATTCCACTAAAGACTACATTTATCCAAATTGCTAATCAAAACTGACCTTATATTCCTATTAAAGGTTTGAACTTGCTCCTAGAATTGTTCATATTTATGATTCACTTGCTTAATTGTACAGATTAGAGTTCTCCAGGTTGTAATACTTGCCTCAATATTGAAATGAATAGAAAGGTTAGGACAGTTTCATTAATTAATGATTTCCTGGAGAAAAAGAAGAAACAAATAAACAAACAAACAAACAAAATTAAAAAGAATGATGCTCTAATGCCATTAGGTGGTGATTCATAGGAACTATTTCACATTTTAAATCTTATTAAGTAAATCTCATTAGAAAGATAGATGGATTTGGGTATCGAGTCAGTTTTTTTCATGGACAATTAATTGCTTCTGATAGAACATTCATGGATTTTTACATTTCCATCCGAGCATCTTCAATGGCAAATTGCCTTCACACAGTCCAGATCCCATTATGGGTTTTAAGCCAAGTTAATATTCTCAGAATTTGAAAAAAAAAATGAAACAAAACAAACCACTACCACCAACAACAATAACTGGAAAAACATGTTTGCCATCCTTCTTCCTTATTTTTCATAAGATTCTTCCCAGTATTTGCCTCAGCCCTCTTTACACAATGACTTCTATATTTTTTGCAGTTTCACTCATGGTCTCTACTGTCCCCTTCCAGTGGTCCTATCCACACAGGCTGCAGACAGTTTTTAGCTACCAGTAGCATGGCAAATCAGGAGTTAGGTATATTTATATTGTCTTTGTTAGAGGTGAAAATAAGTACATTTTTTTTTTTTTTGCTTCTGAAGTAGTCTTATTTGAATTACTGCAACTAGACATGGATATTTTTTATAGTATCTATTATGGCAGCATCAAAGCTTTTCATAATATCAAAGATATATCAAATGTATCACTAGAAGAAAAAATCTTTCTTCTCTTATTCTTTTAATCCTGTTTGTTTAAATAAAGTAAGCTGCTGGCATGTTCATTTACATTCCATTTGACTTTTATTTGGCACATGACAACTTCAGTAGAAGAATTTTGTTGTGTACACTAAAACAGGGAAGATTCAGGTTCAATCTATTGTGGAACTCTGATTACTTTTTTTTTTTTTTTTTTTCCCCATATTCTCTTCTCATAGCAAGATATTAGCTGTACTCCAACAGACCCTGTTTTCAGTGATGAATAGGAAACATGGATGGGAACAAAGAAAGAGAAATAATTCTCTACAGAGATCATAACAAAGATCTCAACTCTCTTGAAAATCTGATTGGCATCCAAGGCAGGTGCCAAGCATGTGTAGCACAAACTCATGCTGGTTAACATCAGCATGTATTTCTGGGAGAAGGATCCATATTGAGCACCATGAAAAGCAGTGCCTGGCCTAGGTGTAATGTTTCTTATTGTTTCTCATGGGAAAACATAATGCTTGAAAACTCAAGAAAAATAACTGGCAATCAAAAGGCACAGGAAATCTAATAGTACAGGAATTAGCACTTTTTTTTTTTTTCTTCTCATCCTGGAGTTTCAGAATGAATGTGAATGTAACCTCACTGCTTTTTTTATTCAAAGGCTGCAAGCAGCCACAGGTGTCTGTTCTCCCCCATGAATACATTTGCTATATGGACCTGAGTTTTTCATTGGCATGGTTAGCAATAAATTTATGATAGTATAAAGTTAGCATGAGGTACAACATCTTGTTATAGCAGACAAACCTCTAAAGACATATCCCTTTAAAAAAATAAAAATAAAGCTTTTCTATTTGGTCTCGGAGATTGATCCAGGAATTTAATGAAAACATATGATCATCACTTTGGTTGCTTTTTCACCTGATAGACCTGGAGCCAACCAATAGGTAGTACCTTACATACATGTTTTCAAAATCATAATTAATGATACTATAAATAAAAATGTCACATATGACATAAACTCAATACAGAACTCAGAAAAGGAATCTGTATTTTGTTAGAAATCTTGTTAAGCTTTTATTAGGCGGGTATGTATTCAGAAAGAACCTGGTGTGTCAGCTCATGGAAACAAGCAGCTATCTAAAAATACAGATATTTGTTCCACTCTTTGAATTGTTTTCTCTCTCTCTCTCTTTTTTTTTTTTTTTTTTCCTGTTTAAAAATATAGTATTTTTTTTCTTCAGATACTAGGATTTGAAATTACACTTGAAATATGATGTTAATATGCAACAAGATTCACTTTTCTACTAATTCTTCTCCAGAAGGAGAGAAGGGCAAGTTGATCTATCACTTTTTAATTCCAAGTTTTTCTTCATATAGTGTCTCAGCTTCTGAGTTTTACTAAAACTTTTTACTAAAACTTTCTGAGTTTTACTAAAACTTTACCATAAAAATAAATAAATAATTAAATTGATAAATAAATTTAAAATGTAGCAACTCCTTGTGGTTTATTATGGTAACTACAGAAATATAGTGCTCAGAAGGGAGTATTAGATACTGCTGTTGAACACCGAGATGTCAAAATTTTGGCACCTGACTACCCAGGGGAATTTGTAACCCCAGATTTGGCACCTTTTTCATTGGTTGGAGAGCAGTGAGAGCTTGTAGAAACAGATACACAGAAGCCAATGAGCTGGCTGAAGATTCAGGTAGTGCTAGCCCATAGGAAATTGGAGAATAGGGACTAGGGAATTTTTCCTTCAGAAAGTACTAATTTTGGACTGGATAGAAATACTCTTCTTTCACAGAATTCCTTCTTGGACTGAAGTGTCTAAGTCAGTCTGTTTCTCTCTCTTTTTTTTTTTTTATTTTTATTTTTTATTTTTTCCCCCAAAATAGAAGGAAAAGTGGCTGTTGTCCTCCTTCCCTCAAACGTAAATTTAAAAATTCAATGGACAGATATATACTCAGAGTGATTCAAAAACATACCAGCTTTGATACTAACCTGGGACAGTTATATGCAGAATCCTTCTCCAGTGAACATATAAATATATTAAAAAAGAAGTTAAGCAGGATAGACAAAACTTACCCATTCCACATCTTAAAAGACAGGAGACCTTTCTGATTAATGAAATCTCTGTGATCAGGTTACTACTGCAGGCGTGGCTGCGACCTGAAGGCTCTAATAACCTTGCTTTCTGCTCATCACTGCTGTCCAAAAGGGTTCAAGTGCTGGTCTAGGGGCACCCTGGGTGGGAGAGTGGGGGTGTTACTGCCAGGATTCCAGGAAGGTGGAGTTGCATGAAAAGCTCAATCAGAGCAGGCTGAAAAAATCAATCTCACATGTGAGAAAAGGTCAAAAATGCTACTTGGTGAATCATGGCTACGTGATAAATCTCACCCATTGCACTTTGTGCAGCATTTAGGTGGCTGTGTAAAGGTCCAAAGGGGACAGTGCAGTTGTTGGAGAATGTGCCAGTGAAAAACAAGTTATCTGTGCGTGTAAATGGGGGTAGTGCACGGTTTAGCAGCCGAACGATACCTAATGTTGCATTTAGGGATTAGAAGTGGCTTTTAAGTTCTGAAATCCACCATTCTCTGTTAGATAATTTTCTTATATTTGTGAGAATATAAATAACTCAAAGTAGGTCAGGAGTGTGATTTTCAGAAGTGCCCTGCACTGACTTTAAAAGAATGATAAATATCCCAACATCAAACAGGAAAACAGTAGTGTCCTTGGCCTTTCTCAAAATCCCGTCTTCAGCAAACTGCAGAGCCTCAGTTTTGGTAAAACTCGTCATTTCTGTGTCTAACAAACACACCTGAAAAATGAGCTAAAGTGCCTTCTTTTTGTTTTATTTAAAAGCAATAAATCCATATTTCAATATGCTTTTTCTTCCAGTTTTAATGTAACTTAAAGTCTGACTCAGGAAGTTCTTGTCACATTAAACATTAAAAATTATTACTCACCCAATGACCACTAGCATGAGAATATATATCATTAATTATGAAAATTAATCCATCTGCAATCTGGATGCTGAGCTGTTATTTTTCCCAGTGTTGCTGCAATGGGCTTAAAGTGAATGTTCTCACATGGACCCAGTGGACCAGGTTCTGGAATTACTTCTTTAAAAATACAATCAAAATAAAAGAAGACGGCAACACTAGGAATATAAATTGGAAAGATGAGTTCAGCTCCTATCACAGTGGATCTTCTTCCAGTAAAATAATAATAATAATAATAATAATAATAATAATAATAATAATAATAATAATAATAATAACAATAATAATAATAATAATAATTATTATTATTATTATTTCAGTTAGAAGGGAGATCTGCAATCTATAAGAAGCTAAAATGTGAAGAATATCAAGATATGGGGATGGAAATTCTTGTGTTTCCTCTTGTGTTACATATTTCAAAATTACTTTGTTTTTGCCAACCACTGGAAAAAGTCTTCTCCTCATAGAGGAGCTAATTTTAGGCTCACAGAACACATCATTTGCCTGAGCTTAGGGAATTCTGGCAACATTTGTAGGATCATTCAGTATAACAAGCATGCTTCTTTCTTCTAGGGTTACTTAGAAATCAAAACTACCTTCCAAACCTACCTGACATCCTGTTAGAAGGCTTGAGTCACTGGTTTTGTGAGAATGTTCACCATCAACAGTCTGGTATGTACAGATATGTCTGTACACCAACTTAAAAACAAGCAATCAGTGTTTCTGGGTGATCTTGTTCACAATTTTTAAATTATTTTCTTGGCAATTTAGTGCTTAATTTTAGTACTTAAATTAAAAAAAAAAAAAAAAGTTAAATAAGTTAAATTTGAGTAGAAAAAAAATATTATACATACTTTTCTCCTTTCCTGTATGTGTGACAATATGCCTAGAAGTTGCAATTTAGCAGACTGAGAGCTTTGTTCTGATAGTCCTTCAGTCAATTTATCTTGGGCTATTAAAACTCTCCAACATGGAATTCAAAGATTTTTTCCTTTACACATCGTGGCCTTGGAGTTTATTCAGTCTCTGTCTGAATTCATTCCTTTTAAAAAGGAAGCACTCTTGGTTAATCATTTAAATAACAGAACGACCACTTGAGTGTACAGAATGCATTTCCAGAAGGAAAGCAGAATTGATATTTTCTGAATCTCTCTTAACAAGATGAGTCAGAATGTAAACAAGTGTTACCAGACTGTCTGTGTGAAGGCTAGCAGCAGAGGCCTTTGTATTAAAATCATTAGCTTCTGCAAAGACCCAAAGGAAGAGTCCTAACTGGAGGACTGGGATGTTGTTATGCTGTCCCTGTCCACCCGCCCTTACCAGTTCCTGACTAGATTATTATAAGATTTTACAGCTCTAGAAACCTTATAATGCCACCAACATAATTAATGAAGTAGTCTCTTAAATGCCTTTTTTTTTTTTTTTTTTAAAGTCAAATTATTTGTTCAGGCAGATAGAAAAGATACATATGAATATATATGTATATATATATATATTTCATTAAAGACATGCTCAGATGGGCTATGCTGCTGCTGAACTACATTTCATTTCATTTGGGGGACTACAAAGAACAGAAGATAAACAGGGGTTATAGTGAGGCGAGAATAAACTGAAAAACACCACAAAGAGAAAATGTAATTACAAGAGCTTGATCCTTAAGCCACAGAAATCAAAAGTGTCTGTAGCATCCTGGCCTGTCAATTTACTTTTAGTGCCAAAGCCTTACAGTGTCAGTATTTCATACAGATAAAATTTGATGTTTCTGAAACAAAGCCTTCAATGTTTTATTTGTAAGTAAGGTGCTTGTTGCTTTTTCATAGTATTCCAATGGAGGATTCTGACTGATATTTTTAAAACGTTTGTTCTGAAATTTTAAAAAGACCTTCAAAATGGACTTTGGTAAAATGAACTAAGCTACTCTAATTCCCTGTAGTTACCAGCTGACGACTCAATGCCCACTTGATTATATCACAGAATATATCTCATTTTGCTCCTCTGAGCAAGCTATTTGGTTGTCAAATTCATTAAAATATGCCTGCTAATAAAAGATGTATTCTCTATTGCATATGCAGTCCTATTGTTTGAAGTTAATAGAAGCCTGTTTGAAAACAGCAGTTTCCATAGGAACAGTTTTCCCAAATAAATCTTACATGGAGAAGTATGTCATAAATAATTGGTCCTGCCCTGAGGGAACTGTTAAACACCCAAAGAAAATGCATGGGTAGAGACAGAGAAAAGAAAAGCTATCAGAAAGGCATAAAATGATGGCAAATTGGGAAAAGTACTTTTTTTTTATTTATTTTTTTTCCCTCTTTAGAATCCTTCTCAAAGATAAATAAATAAATAAATAAATGTTCTAACTCAAAAGCATAAGAACTGTCTGAAATATAAATGTCTTTTATTCATGGAACATTGCTGATATATAATGTGAGAGTTCATGTTTTACCTCTTAGGATCTTAGTTGCGTTCAAGTTACTCTTCATGCAAATCTCCCTAGATTGCATTAGTATTGCATACTGCTTCTTTTTAAAACATAGAGAAGATGTATATGCTTTCAGTATACTTTTAGAATGTAAATTTTAAAACATTAAAACAGTATGTAGCATCTTACAGAAAGGATGAACTTTACTTTATAACACCTCAGACTATAATACTGCAGGACAAAAATGTGCTTGTATCCAATAAGTACCCAGTCTACATGGAGAACACAATGTAATTGGCATTTTCATTATCTAAAACTCTTCTAGAAAAAAATAATAATAAAAAAAAAAGTCTGCTCACCTTTTAAAGCCTATGAGAGTTCAGTGGACAAGTACCAAAATGAAAGAAATACTGGTATTTAACAACGTCTGTAATATAATAGCGGCCCTCACTCAGCTCCTGCTCAAGCTGCTCAGCAAGCAGGTGCCAGGTGCCACTGTCATCAGCATTCCCATTTATGGGTTAGGACATAAAGGATATAAAAGTACCTGTTTCAGTTGATGCTTCAGGAGCTGGGACTTTGGTTACCTAATTCTGTCTGTATGAATGGAGATAGCTGAATTTTCTTCTTTTCAGCAACAGGCTTGAAAAGCCTTCACTGAGTCACTGTTTCCAAACTATCAGACAATTCTGAGCATAATGTTTGAGTAATTGCTTGTTTTGAATTATATTTTAATTTTGGTTAGTTTCTGACAGCTAATTATAACCTTGGTCTGAAAGCCTCTGCAGCAATGGCCAAGGCAATGAGCTTCCAGCTTGACTAAAAGCTCTGGATAAGATCCACATTCAGCTAACTTCTGTAGACATGTGATTTAATTTCCTGAGCTTTTGTCCTCTGCTATGACTTCAGGGTGGACAACACAAGGGCATCACGTTGTAAAGATATGTAGCTTGCAGGAATCTCTGTCTGGAGGAAAGAGCATCTCTATTTAATGTGAAGAGCTGAGTTTTCTGTTTCTTAGTAATTGAGCTAAATTTAGGTAGCAAATAATTGAGAAGGAGATGAAACAGGAGTAAAAATATCATTTACCACAATATCTCTCACAGCCAGCTGCCAAGGAAATGACTTCTATCTTGCTGCATTTTAAAATAGTGGGTCATCTGGCTAAGTTGTTTGGCTAGGTTAAAATAAATAAATAAATAAATGAAAATCATCTAAATCATCTCAATATATAACTAGATCGTAAATTTTCTGAAGTGTTGTGTTATATCTTTCTGAAAACCTTTTCCTTATGACACTGAATAATGACACTAAATAATTGTATGTCTCCTCTACTTATACTACTGAGGCCTTCAATTGTATTCTTTTTCATTTGGAAACTTGAAATATTTTGTTAGCTAAAGCTCTAAAAGAAAGGTAAGTTATATCCAATATGTGGTTGAATTATGGTATCCAGTAAATAACTGTCCTCTTAGCTCCTCATTCTGTGTCCCTCCACACCGGAGCCTTCACTTGTTCAAGGCCAGACTGACTTCAATATACCTACATTGATTTATATCACATAAGAATTTGGCTCCACCTGCTAATAATTATTGATTTCTTTTGGTGAAAAAATATGTAAAAAATATGTAAAATTCTGTCTGTCCCGTAAGATGTGGGGCAGAGAGAAGGAGTAGGACAAAGGACATGTGATGATTACGGTGTACTCTAGATGGTGGCATGTAGGACAGTCAGTGGTCATGAACTCAGAACCAAGTTCAGATACGTAGGAATGTTCCTGTGATGTCTTACAGTCTTACTCCTCTGTATTTCACTGGGATGTGTTTTTTGTTTGTTTGTTTTTAAGTGGGGGTTTGGTTGGTTTTGTTTTTCGTTTGTTTTTGTTTTTCACTGACTGAATTGCTTGCAAAGCCACATACACAGATAAACATGACAAATATATATATATATATATATTATTTTTTTTAAATACCATAATACCATGATTGGTTTGTGGTATTTACACCACAACAACATTTTAGAACAGTTTACAACACTAGCTTCAGAGAACAATGCTGGAATGCCCTTTGGAGGCTGCGCATGGGTATCTGGAGCTGTTTTATAGTTATTTCTCATACACACTTCATTTCAAACAAAGTGATAAGGCTTGACAGGGTAATATCTGTTTCTGAATGTGCCACCATCATGGTAGTCCTCCCCAGGAAGTATATATGATATGTAGGACATTTATAGGTAGAGATACGACATGTGGTCTACCCAAATCTGGTAGAAAGATGGCAGTTTCAGCTGTACCTGACTTCACCTGTACCTGTCTTCACTTTAGCACTGTAAAACCATATTTTCCACTAAAATCTTGCAAGCCTGTGAATACAAGGAGATCTCATAGTACCAGATGATCATAATGAACACAAGAAGCTGTTATAACAAACTGTTATGTAGATTCTATTATAGTCTTTCCAGATTATGGGCTGTGAAATTGCTATCTCATAAGCAATGCTGGAGAAAGGATAAAAAAGACAAAATTTAAAACAGACAATTTGGTTCTGTCCCAAAACACAGAATTGCTGATAGGAAACAATAGCTGTTGCTAAAAATGCTACTGGAATGAGAACTGTAGCATTTCCTCTACAGGAAATGATTTTAGGAGTAGAAAATACCTAAGCAAATGGCAAAATGGCAAAACCCCAAAGCCTGTAAAAATGTTGTTTCTGACAAGGAAACATCACATAATCAAGAAAGACAGTGCTTCCACAGTTAATAATTAAGCAGGGTTGTATGTGCACATCTAATGAAGGTACAGACCTGAATTTGCTCTTTTTGAAACAAAAATTTTGAAAACGGAATTTGTGTGGTCTTTCTTACTTTTTGCCCATTTTTTCATTCCCTTTCTCAAAGTCTTTCTCCCAAGTCACAAACCTGTCACATCCAGAATAGATTCTGATACACTTAAATGTGGTTAGTTAATTTTGTCACTTAAACAGTAATTCCAATATTCACAAAAAGCACTGAAGAAATTCTGCTTCTCCCATTCAGTTGTTTACATCCCTTAAAACTCTTTTAAAAAAGTGAGTCACACTCATTATTCTCTAGGAATCAGATGCTTAAATAATAATAAACGTGCTTTAGGGATTTTTTTTTTTTAATTTTGTTTTCTGGTTTCACTTCACACGTGAAGCCTTTTCTTCACCATTAAAAAAGGTAAAAACTTCCTGTCAAATTGAAAGGTAGGATCTGCTGTAAGATCCTGATTCCAGGAAATGGGACTGTGACAACTACCACAGAGCTGCAACATTATAATAAAATCACAAGTGTTGGAAACACTGCAATTTCTCAATAAGGATTTTTTGTGTGTGTGTATAATGATATTCTTACTTTTCTCAGTGTAGGGCTCAGAACATGGAAGAGAGGACATCAGAAAGGGATTTCTTCTTGAGCCTGAGAAAGGCATACAGATCCTTTTCAAACCCCATCCCTACCCTCTTGTTCCTAGGCTCACAGGTGACAAGAGCTTTCCCTGGGGGTGCCTCCTGCCCAAGGGTGGTGGAGGTGAAGACTATGGGGAGTAGGCAGGAGGATTCCCCTTTGGAATGTAAGGGGAAGTGAGTCCCAGATTTCTCATGCCTGGAGGAAGGACACAAGAAGAGATGAACAACTGAAGGTGAATTTGCTGTGACTTACCCAGCCCAGTATAGTGGCCATGCTCACATGCCTTATACTTCAGAACTACACAGAAACCTTTAACCATGTTTGAATACTACTCATGGAGAAAGATCTTATTCTGCTGGCAGTTCATGTGATCCAGCAGGCTGATTCAGTAAGAATGATGCATTTTAAAACCTACATTAAGGATTCAGGAAGATGTTTTTCCTCTTAAAGGAATGAGATGTGTAATTCATGGCTTAGCTGTTAAATAAACAAATAAACAAACAAAATAAATCTATGTATCTATATATGTATGTATGTATGTATCTATCCATCTATCTATCTCTATAAAAAAGTATGATGAAACCAATGTATGCATTTTTATATATATTTTTTTAACAAAACAGCAAAGCTGACAGCATATATTTTTATAATTTTTGGATTTTCTGTTCTTAGCAACAGTGGTCTAAAAATAACTTAGCACAATTGATCAGTGCTAATGTTGTAATTACAGAGGTGATTTAATTAGTAATAAGTACAAAAAAAATAGACAGCTATTTGCAATTTCACTCCCTACCCATCTCCTCATTTTTGCTAGAATGCATTATCTGATGGCCTTATTTACATTGAATAGTAAAGTTTTTGTTGAGATTTTGTAATTTCTTCTCAGTAATACAGGACAGATTTTGCGTTCTTCAAAATTGTTCATTTTTTTTTTAGCTAGAAGGCTGGATTATAAACAGTGTCTTCTATGACTGTACTACAACATTCTCTAGGTTAATTCTGTCTACCAAAAATGTGCATGTCTACATTAAAACACTTTTTGAGTGTGTGCTTTTGTTGTTGTTTGTTTGTTTTTTACAGGATTTTATTTTATTTTTTTTTCATAATATTGTAGCTAAGCAGAATCACAAATTCCTTTTTAGCATTGACATAAAAGTAGACAAAATGAAAACCGGTACGGTTTCTTTGACAGTATTCTGGCTTTCTAGTGATACTACAGTGAATGCTCTGTAAATAAATAAATAATGAAACTCAAAAAAATAATCCAGTAGCCTAAATCTCTGCCTTAATCAAAGAAGACTACTGGATATTGAAGTGAAGAATATATTCACCTAAAACTTTAGCAACAGGAGACTATATTTTTCTGTGTGTGAATTTGGGAAACTGTTTTATCCCTTTTAGAATGAGAGCTGGAATGTAGGGGAAGAAGACAAGGATGAGAGGACTTCTGATCTTTTCTATAGGAATCATTTAATCTAATTTCAAAATGACATTTTCATTTTATAGTCATTTTAATATCATGTTTTAGGGACTGAAGTGATCATGATCTGATACAGTTCATGATTCAGGTGAAAGGGTTCTATCTTCACGATAACTTTTCTGAACTTTTTAATAAATAAATAAATAAATGAATGAAACACTTCAGGGAGACATGAGAAGATGACCAATCAGCGTAAAAATAGTCTGTTGCTCACTAATATCTATCCAGAAGTAAATTAAAGGGTTTTCATTAATTAATTATTAAAAAATAAACAAATCATATTCCTATGCAAATTTGTTTATGCTCTGTTCTTGGAGTAAAAGATAAGCAGGTAGGCTATTTGCTCGAGTGGCCTGTGATCTGTTCCTCACTGGCTGGAAATCAGGATGGGGATGCCTCTGCCCCCATCCCTCCCAGTATGAGGTGCAATTTATGAACACAGAATCTCCATAAAAATTCAGATATCATTCCTTCCCAGATCCACTTTTTACTCTACTCTATCCTTGGTATATTAACAAACTTCCAAATTAAGTGTCAATATATTGAATCTCCCAATTAAGAACAAAAACAAACAAACAAACAAACAGAACAGATCAATCACTTAAGGCGAGATCATGTAGTCCAGAGAATCACAGCAACATTTTACCTTCATCTGGTCCCTGGAGAGTTGGGGCAGCTGCAAGATGTGAAATGCTTTTAACTTTCGAGGAATTCACAACTGTCCTTGATGCACTTATAGCAGGGGAGCAGGTGGCAATGAAATTGCCTTGAATGGTTTTATAAGGCATGCCTGTGTGACTGGTTCATGATCCTAATTCTGTAGGTCAGGATCAAGGAGGAAGAGTGGCTTCTTTCCATCACCACCAGGCTGTCATCATGTTATAAACTAAGTGGTGGAAGGAGGTCAACAGCTAATAAATCTTATGAGCAGACTCACTACTTTCAGACAGCAGTCCCTTTAGAGATTGCTGCTGTCATTTTCCCTTTTCTTCTCCCCTATCCTCCCCAACCCCAGTGAACCTTTACATCCTCAGAAGTGTTTGGCTTTTGCTGGCCTCTGGCAAATGGAAGATGCTAGGTTTTGAGTAGGGAGCTTCTGCAGTTGCCAGTTAGTCTTTGAGAGACTAAAAGATATCAGAGAAAATTCATTGCCAGATTTTCTTAAGGGCTTTGAGATAAAGCTTCAGATTAAAGACAGGACTGTGCAATTATATGATCTTTTTGAAGATAATTTTTCTCTTTGATTAAATTACTGAAAGGTTATTACATTAAGAAAATGGTGCCATTTAGCTGTCCTCTCTAAAGGTGCTTTAGATCTAGTTGTGAAAGAGCTGTATTACACAGTCTATTACTGTATTGATGGATGTGTTCGCAGTGTCAGGTTCACTAGTAACTCTGCTGAGACTCAGCTGAGAAGCAGCCTAGAGACCATCACTTTATGTATTCTATTGATTCCCCTTTTGTGCAAAAATGATCAGGAAAGTGCTAGTAAGAGATTGTACAGAGGACAATTAGCACAAAGGTATTTGTGAAATCTTAATCATATACTGTTAACATCTTTATGTATTTAGTAGTAGTTCAGTATGTTTTATTTATTATGCTTAGATTTCATACTTTTTTACTGAAGTATTTCCCTTTCACTTTGCTATTTGTACTGCAGAGGCAGTGTTATGCTGCTTCTTGTTCCAGAACAAAGGAAGAGCCCCTAAGACAGCTGGTTTGAGTGGTGACAGCCAAAGAACCACTGTTTTCCACAGAAACATATGTAGCTAAGTGACATCTATCTACTATAGAAACTGTACTGCTGCCTTCCAGAGACTCGTGATGACAGAACATGACAAGATTTCTACACTTCAGACAGTGTCCCAGAAGAAACAGGTATCTGAAAGGCTTGAAAAAAGATTACTGCATTTGCTAGGACAGAGTACTGTACTTCACACAAAGACCAAAGGATGGCTGAAGAAGCCATGCTCATTATTGAGCAGGATGTACTAAACTAATACTATAAGTTGTAGTTCTCTAAATCACTTGTTTTCCTATATTTTCTATTATTTCTGTAGTACAAAGCCTCTACAATGTGTTGCAGCTTGAAAATCAGTAATACTATATCTGCTTTCTCAATTAACACATATCTGAGACAAAGGTAAAAATTTCTCAAAAACAACCTCAGGTGGCATCATGTAACAGCCTTATGTGGCATCATGCACACTGAGCGCAAGGAGGTGAAGAGTACTCTGTGTTATTGTTCACCCCAGCACAACTGGTCTCAGAAAGAATTGCATTTCTGACAATGGTAGGTTGACAAAAGCACCAAAGAAGCTCTTGTGGTTTGATCTCATGTCTATAAAACAAACAAACAAACAAACAAACAAACAAAAAACACAGGCAACCAAACACAAATAATGCAGGGGAAGGTTAACATTTATTCCATCCACCTTTCTAATGGAAAAGAAAACATTCTATTCTCAGTCTCATGTCATATACTCTTTTGATTCATTTCTTGAAAATGCATAAACTTTAGAAAGTACTTAAATACAACTCTCATCTAGAATAATTTCTTGAGGACTCCTCCAGTTTACCATCACAGAGGAAAAATGTCTGTGCTGAGTGGCCCACTAAGACCCTCAAAATTAACCCCTTTGCAGTCTACATGATATAGTAAAAGGAAGGGCACTCAGCATTTCAGCTGCTAAAAGAATTGAAATGCATCAAGACTGTAAATATGGAAGGCAAAGAGCTGCAGTGGTTTCATTGTTTCCTGCTGTCCTGGCAAGAGACAAGGTGTTCACCGGTACTGAAGAAGTGCAGACCTAGCTGTTTCAAGGGTAATTTCTGCCTGGGCAGGTTTGTCCACAATAATTTCAGCTGTAGAGATCAGCTGATCAAAATATTAATGCAGAAAAGTAAAGGCACCTTTATGAGGAATATCTGGTCCTATCTTAGTATTTGCTCAGGAAGTGCAAGGAGTTGCAAGAAGGCAACAAAAGGACTGCATAGAAGTAGCAGCTGGAATCTGGGAGTGTGTGAGGCTCTGTGCCTCCTTTCTATGGGTCCTCTCTTCCCCAGCTAACCATCCAGAAGGCAGAAGCTAGTGGATGTTCTGTCAGGATGTTCTGTCATATTTTGTCATTGGTATCTGACACATTTCCACAGGACTTTGGAAGGTGGAAGCAACAAGAATGAAGAAGGTGAACCAGAAAGACCTTCAGCATCTGCAGGTCAAGGCAAGATGCCAAATGGCTCAGCTGGGGACATATCCAGGCACTCGCACACTTCTAGTACAGCTCAAACAAAGCCTGAGGACCTGGAATTTTGTGCAAACATGCAAGGGATGTATGGGCAAGGGTATCAGATGAGGGACAATCAGGATCTGCTGGTGCCCTCTGGGTGTCTAATGTACAGTATGCCTTGCCACCTCAACTGTCAGAACTGAGTGATTGATTCAGTGAGTGATGGATTAGAGCTAATATTACCAATTCCTTTGCTAGCAAAACAGAAGTAACATTTTTGTTTTCCAGGAATACTTTTTGTGTCTTATATCATTCTCTAATGAAACTTCAAGAACATAACTTTAAATATTAAGAAATGTTATGTTAACTGTCCATATACCCTGTACAGTCTGGATTATGTATAATTCCTTGTTTAAGATTTTGGCAAATTTTCCACTAAATACCTGGCTCCTAGCTGAAATCTGCTATAGCTTTGAAAAGACAATGAAGATAACCGAAACTGTAATTTCAGAGGCTCTAAGCAGAACCCGGTGCAGTGACTACTGCAGAGGAAAAGCAAGCAATGACAACAGCAACTATCAATAATGACCATCTCAGGGACTCCAAAATGAGTGCCTGCTGCTTAAATAGGGCAGTCACTGGCCTAAGACAAGGATTAGTTAAGCTTTATAGAGAAGGTAAGATTGACTGCAGGTGTTTGCAGCCACGTTGACTGTTTCAGGCTTTGTGCTCATTACAACCCCATTTCTCTCAGCATCTCCAGGCTGCAACAATAACAGACTTTCTCTGACTCTGCAAGTCTGTGTCTGTGTTGCTTGCACAACCCCCTGCTTTGGTGTGAAGTCAGACCTGTGAGAATATATCTGGTATATTTCTGAATTCATGAACATAACCGCACTTACTGTTGAGTTGAATGCACAAGTGATCCCTGTACTTGCATGCCACGTAGATACAGACTAATGGTAGATAACACAGTGGCATGTGGGCATGAGGTAGGTACTGTGGCTCTCATAAATCATCCCAGTGCTCTTGGATAATATGTGTTTTTATGTTATTTGGTACCATATATGACTAAATACATACAATAAAAAAAAGCATCCACTAAATGAAAATTGACTACAGAGCCAGTTGAAATAATCTTCAGTATATTTTTTTCTCCTCCCTCCCTCCTTCTCTTCCTCCCTTCCTCCCTTCCTCCCTTCCTCCCTTCCTCCCTTCCTTCCTTCCTTCCTTCCTTGTGTGTTCTTTAAAATGTTCCTGTAGCACAGCCCAGACCTGGGAGGGATGTGATGTATATGACAAGTACCTCGTTGTGAACGATGGGTCAGGTAGAATTGAGAGCTCTGATTCCATTACCTTTCAGGGTCACTGAGCTACAGGTTTTGTGGAAAACCCTGCACATCATACCACTGGAATTATAATTTGAATGACTAAAGGTGGAAAAGGTATATACAAAGCTAACAGATAGAGTATCTAAGTAATATCTTTCTTACTGAACTAAACAAAAAAAAAAAAAAAAAAAAAGAGAAAAAAAAAATAAAAAATTAAGAGTCACACTCTGGAAGCTGTTTTACCACTAAAAACATATGGTTCATCATATCTGTGTTGGCTGAGGCAACAGACAGAAGCCTGTAGAGAGGAGGGAGAGAAAACTACAACCAGTACAAGGAGCATCCACATTTTTACCATGAATTATGTGTTTTATGGCCCTCAGAAAACACTGAACTGTCTCCAAGACTCACGTTTTCAGATTCCCACCCCAAATTGCAGGCTAAGGAACAGACAGTCAGACCTGAGCAGGGGAAAATGTTAACCAGAACATATTGACTCTGAAACTCCTTAGCTATGAACAGAAACATGCATGGTTTGTGACCAAAGAGCATTGGCATCTACAGGAGTGTAGTTATCTGCATAGTCCTTGACAGAGTTCATTTACTGGGTTTAGGCAGTGCTCAATACTTGCCATTAATACTGTTTATGCAGTGGAGCAGGGCTCTAGCAGGTAGATATTTTCCATCCGGAAACATCATGCCAAGAATGTAGCTGGTCATCCCTACTCCTGTACTGTCATTTGAGGTCCCCACCCATTTTAATTGATTAGGTTTTAGTTCACTATGCATAATTAAAGGCATCTAAATAACATGTCGAACAGTCCTCATGTAATCAGATGCTCTGAGTCGCCTTTTGGAGTGCCTCAAAGCTGGATAACCTCTGTCAATATCCATCCCTCTATCTACTGGTTATAGAAGAAAGCTAGTGCAAATAGAATACAAAAACAAAACAAACAAAAACAAACAAACCAACCAACCAACCAACCAAACAAACAAAAACATTTTATTTTAGATCTCAAGGTAAACTTCCTGCTCTGTTCTATTTCAGCCTGACACCTTGTCAAAAGGTTCTGTGGTGTCCTTCTCAGAGTATTACTCGCTTACAGGAGCAACTCCTCTGTCTGGAGTTTTTTACTCTTAAGGATATTAGAAAAGTCAAAGGTGCACGCTGAATTTCAGCAAGACATATTGTCCTTCTTTCCAATCTAAGACTTGATAAAACTTTGGCTTTTTTGTCTTCAAGAGCTGTCAGTGTTGTGGTTACAAGGGAGTGGAAATAGAAGTGCTTAAATATACCCTATATTTTCTTACTGATTCCATGATATTGGGCCACTTAATAATAAACTGTTACTCCTGCATCCAGACAGTTTTCCCCTATGATGTTGTTTCCACAACTTCTCAGTCTGTATCTCTGACTTCACTTCATCTGCTGTCTCTCATCTGCCCACACTTTAATCATTTATGACAAAACTTTCTTCCAGAAAGACAAGTTACTGCTTCCACAGGATACTTCCATGCTTTGTATGTTGTCCATGGATGGCACAGGATGTCCATGGGATGTACCTCGTCATGCATTTCTAGGCTCACCTTGTTACAAGTTATGACAGCAAAGAAATACATGGAATTATTACTATTATTTTTTTAATCACGGGTCTAGAGTGCCAAGAACAGATTAGGACAGAAAAAGAAGAATAAAATAACTACTAATATTAAAAAATAAATAATTCTAAATAGGATTTTTCCAGTTATCTGATACTTTCAAAAATCTGACTGAATACAGCACTGGTCTAAATTTGCTTTCAGGGAGCAACTTGGAAAATTGTATCATTTTAATGTCAAAGGATTAATATGTGGGGGTGTCAGGTATTGAACTAAATTTAGCTGGAGACCAGACCTGTTAAAATTAATGCCAAAGTTAAAAAATTATTAACCCTACAAGCTTTAACTCACAGCATATCAATAAGTGTTCAAGTTACAGTACAGGCAAAATATAACAGACACACTTGAGAACACACTCGTACACTTTGAGTCTTCTTTAAGTTATTACAGACCCAGTTTTCTGACATCCAAACACTCACCACTGCATGTAGGTACTGTGGTGCTTCTCCTCTATCTTTTTTTCTTAAGACCCTACACTTCCCTCTCTTTCACTGGTCACAGCATGCATCATCTTAACCCATACTTTGTCCCACTTCCTGCTGTCAGCTCCTCCTGAACAAAACACTGGGTGCTGAATTTCTACAGTACTCTGCCATTCCCTTACCATGCAGCTCCTGGTATGGCTGCCAGCACACTCGGGCAGAGTGGAAATATGAGTGAATAACAGGGGTCAGCACAGCCTCTTCTCCATGGTGTAAGACAGTGCCTTTGCACAGCAGAACCCTGGTGGCTGTCTTTCAGCATCAGTCCCCAGCCATCTGCATACTTCTTGGAGTACCTGCTCTGTAAGGTATGAATTTACTGTTGATCTCTGCAAATAAATATGTCCTAACTGAAACCATAAATAATAAACAAAATGCAGTTCCCCAATCCAATACAGCTTCTATTAACAACTATCTGCAGCAGTTCAGGAGCACACGTGTCTGACTGGTGATGTGCAGGTTAGCAAGAGCAATTCATTTAGCACTAAGGGCAATTTAGGTCTCCTAGAATACTTGGGAAGCAGGCAGAGAAACAAAAAGAAGAGATATACAAGAGATATAGAATATAGAAGAGATATACAAGAGATATAGAAAGAGATACAGATTCTCAAACCAATTGTAAGGAGCCAGGCTGGACTGTTTCTTTTTGATTGCATTTTATATTTAGGGTTCTTTGTATGTTGTCACTGACTGCCCATTGCCTGCCTACAGATTGTGGTTGTCCCTGCTGGTCACAGGCGTATTTGATCAGTGATCCTTGTTTGTTATTATGGCCATGAATAAAATCTACACTACAGCTACATTTTTGACACAAAAATAAGATGTATGGAAAAGCAGCTATAGATATGGATAGCTTTACAGCTTGCACTTGCCATTTTCTGGGGAAGCCAAGGTCCTGTTTCACCAAGTTTGCTGTGACACAATAAAAGTATCTCAGCTTAGACAGAGCAACCTTGTCTCCCAGGCTGAAGGCAGTAATCTTCCATGGCTGGAGCATACAACCAGATAATCTTTTGCAAATATCTCTTCAACAGCATTATGTACAAAAAAAATAAAATAAAAAAAAATAAATAAAATAAATCTTTAATGCATTTTTGTTGTTGTTTTCATATGATTTATTTCCAGTTGGAAAGTATTAAAATATTCCCATTGCAATATTCTGAAAGTACATGCAACACAACTAATGGTATAGCTATGGCTCTGAACAGGGGAGAAAATACTCATTTTATAGAAGAGTGTGGATATATTTTGAGCAAGGTAAAATTATATCTGTATATTTTTGGGAGAATTCAATACTAATCCCATCTGGTCCTGATGTTTTACTGAAATGAGATCATCAATTACAGTCTGTGTTTCCTCATGAGGTAATGTTTTATTTAAATTGTTCCTGATTTCTTCTGACAGTTTAAGCAAATGTAATTTTCATAAAAAGGACTTTTACAGCTTTCAGTTTCTTTGCTCAATATATAATTTCTAATAGATTTTTTGAGGCACTAGCGATTTCTCTATTTTTATCTCTCTCTTATGTGGATACATGCATAATATGGCACCTCAAACCTTTGCTTTCTTGATTTGTGATTAAATGTGGTATTAGTCATCTAGATTACTGCAAATTCAGGAAGTTTTTGTAGATATAGATATATATCTATGTATATATCTTGACTACTTCACCTCTTTTCCAAGGAAAACAAATTACTGTTTTATTTCCCAACTCAAGTAAAGACAGCTCTGTGGTTAAAATTAACAGTCCCCTTAAATAATGGCTTATGAATTAAGTTGAGCATCTCCTAGCAGTCCCTTTCTCTGGTACCTAACCTTACAAACTGTCCACAAAATTCGTGGTACTTTCCACAAAGTTTGTGCACACATAAAGATTGAAGATGCAAAGCCCAAGAAATAAGAAAGATCTCTGTGCTGGTATTCTTCTTAATTATCACAGACTTGGTTTCCAAATGAGAACAGAAGTGCAGTCATTTCCATGATGAAAGCATGATGAAAGCAGACCTAAAACAGGTGGATTTATGTATTGTTTTCCTCTCAGCTTTCAAATATAATTACAGCAATAATTTTTACCACATAGTGAATACAAGAAATTCATTATGGTTCCTGCCAATAGCTTATGCTCCAGAAAAGACCAGAATTCAGGACTTTTAAAAGCCTATTTATCATACACTTGGTTACACTGTGGGAAAACACTATCCTAATACACTGCAGCATTATCCATTTGAACTGTGGAGAAACTTTCACTACAGAAAAGACTAAAATAATTGGAACAAAAAAAAACAAATGACAGAATTGTATGAATAATAAAACAAACAAACAAACAAACAAACAAAAAAAAAAACACAGGAAGCAAGGAGACAATCTGATGGCATCATCTATGAAAATTCCCTCCTGGTTCAGAAGGTAAGAGACAAGCACTAAAATTCAGAAACATTTGATATAAATACAACATAAAACTAGTGATAGAGATCATCTCCTGCTGATCAAATATGTTCTGCAATACCTATTGAATTACACCTTTTGGTTATGATGAAAATCACTTTAAAGAAGCTTCAAATCCATGATTCCCAGATGGATAGGCCTTCATATGCAACAATTTTATAAGAGTCTAGTTGAAATCAGGGTTCAGAAATGCTCTCATGATATGTCCTTTAAAATTCCCAAACTTTTTCTGTCTTTTCTGTAAATCTGTATCACTTTTCATGCATTCATGATCTCCCTTTGACAAAATAACCTTGGAATTGCCATTGTTCTTTCCACTTCTCCTGACCTGTGTGTGTAGCAAATCTCAAGGAAAAGAAAAAAAAAAAAAAAAAAAAAAGATAAAACACAGGAATGATTGGTTCTTCTCAGTCTGTGTGGAAAACAGAAACACAATTTATTGTCTCTGAAATTCCTAGGCAAAAGCTACAGTGTTCAACCACCTTTATTTTTCCATATTTGACAGCAGAGAAACTCCAGGAGAGAAAGACTTTTAAAATAAACAGGATATATATTCATTTTACCTTTTCACCCACTATCATCTGTCCATCATTCATTCACTCAGTGTCCAAACTATCATCGTTCTGCACCCTGGCTTGTTTGTGAATTCTCCACCGGGCACCCATGGTATATACGGTAGAAGTGTGCTCTAAAATCAAACAGGTATATAGTAATATTAATATCAGAAGTCCACCTACCTAATAAAAAATATGGAATGTCTCAATTACACATTTACAATTTTAACTGAATAAACTGAGTATACTTATTGGCTTGGGAGAGGTAGATTTAGGACAGAGGTATATGACAAAATATGAACTGAAGTCATGCTTCACAAAGACAGATGTGTACCTCTCTGGGTGTGCTGAAAAGCACCCTCAGTCCAATGATGTTACTGCCAAGAGAGCTCCAGTTCTCAAAAGACATTTTTACCACTGCTGAAGCATCCCTTAATAGGGCATTTGGAGAAGGTGAGGAACTAGGTGTGGAGAAGGTAGATGAGTATAATAAGCCTGTTGGGACCATAAAGGGGAGACTGTATTTGGCATCTAGCAGGAAGGGGTGGCCAAAATAGGAGAGGGTGCTCTGGCTAGGAGCCAAATATAGAGCTGAGGTTGAATTCTGATCAGATCACAGGGGCTTATAGAGAAAGTATTACAGGTGTCACACTCTGAACAACACAAAAGCATTCAGAGCACTTTTCAGTGTTGAACCAGTACCACTCTACATACATCTTGACTATGAGGCAAAATAATATGGATCTCAGCATAATTTGCTGGGTCTTGGGTCTTATGTCTTTGTTTCAGACCTGATTATTTCTATCAAATGGCAATTATGCATAACTGCTGATGAACATGACAGCTACCTCAAAAGCAGACCCACCTCCTGTGTATTATTTTTTTTCCCTTATCATCTTTTCCACTCCGAAAGGTTCATGCAGGATACAGGATTGATTAGGAATCAAGAAGTGAAAAGTAGTGATTGATCCTCTGAAACCCACTCATATGTCTAAGTTAGGAGATATTTTCTGGTTATAGATCTTTTGCACATCCTACTCTTGTTTTCTGATTTAAGTAAGAAATGAAATTGATTGTAACTAATATGGAAAGGTTTTCATGGCAAATCAAAAGCATGGCGTACCAAATCTGTCACTGAAACTGTATAATTGCCTTCTTAAATTTCTGTTAACCAAACTGATGGTTTTTTTTGTTTGTTTGTTTGTTTGTACATATCAATGTTTCTGGTATACTTTGGTGTCTCCACCCCCTAGTCAGGATATGCTGTCATTCCAAAATTCCTACTCATCCTCTCTGTGCTGTTATTAATCACAGTGGCAGGTGGATGTGCTTGAGGTCAACATTTTTTAATGTCAATATTGCTTTATCAGTACTTCAATTACTTCAGGGGCTTTACTTTAGTAGTGTCCAATGGAAACAGGCATGGTTTTAGCAAGCTAAAGAATAAAGGAACGTTAAGATCACCAGAAAATCAATCAATCAATCAATCAATCAATCACTCATATAAAACAGGAGAGACACTGGGGGTTATAGTCACCTAGAATGTTCTGACAGCACATCATGGGAATACATGAAGGAGGAAATTTAATACGTTTTGGTACCTAGATGTCTGACTGCAGCTGCCAAGATGTTATATGTGAATTTAGAGTGTGTGTGGATAAGAAGAGTAAGGCGTCAATAAGAGCACTAGTTGTTAATTGGAACTGAAATTACTCACACCCCCTTCTATGCAATGTGAATAGTTTTTTTTTTTTTTTAGGTGTTCTGCAATATAAATAAAAATAAAATATACGATTAATATTTTATACCTTAAGTTAGAAATAACAAAAAATATTATCATCTAAGCGATACCAGTATCTTGAATGAACAAACCAAACCAATACGTTCTACTACCAAGAGCAGCTAAAGTGGTTTCCTAATGAATATGTAATGCCAACCTTAACATTTTTATTAGGCATGTCATTATTTTTTTTCATATCCATAAACACAGTGGACCATGCATGAAATTACTAAAGTGAGTTGTGTTTCTTGTTGTACAGACTTGTAAACTATTGCTTAACTGCTGTGCTGTTTGTGCTAACAAGCTTCCTTGGGATATCTTTTCTGTTCTCCTGGTCAGAAACCATATGGCAATGACAGAACGACATTTTTAGATAACTCATTTGTTTAACTAATAACAAAAAAATCCTAACAATTCATTATAGCCTGGAGGACTTGTCATGATCCAATTCAACAGTTTATTTTGTTCTCAAGAGGTATGAAAAAAAAAATTAGAGTCCTGATTCATCCACAGTATATGATAGCTTTTTTTTTTTTTTTCTTCTGAGATTTTAGATACTTTACAGAGCAACTATGCTTGTCTTCTCCTGGTAACTGATTTTTATTTATCTATTTATTGTTAATTTTTAGTCAAGTTTTATGAAAAATGCAATATAGATCATATGTTGATAATAAATTAAATGTATGAGTCAAAAGAAAAAATAATTTATAACTAAATGAAGAACCTGCTTGCAAGTTCTTTAGTGGTACACTAGAATTCAGCTAGGCTAATTGTTTTTCCTCAGCTAAGTATTCCAATTTACCCATGATTCATCTAAACCCAGTAACATGGGCAGCAGTTCAGAAACGCAGATCATCAGCTGAAGTGCTGTGGTGCAAAAGAGCTCAGTTGGATATCAACCATGCACGTGAATACGTGTTGTTGGGTTGGACACAAGTCAGCTGACCAACAGGCCCTTTCCTTTGGCAATGCTTCCACATGAGCCACTTGACTCCCAGCTCACTTTTGGGAAAATCTCTTGGTCACACCCCTTGCCTCCCTGCAGGCTGAATTCCCACCTACACACAGGGAGCAAACATGACACCAGGTCAGAGATGCAGGCTCCTACATTGCTGAAAGACCCAGCAAATAGCAAAAGCTTCATGGCAAATCTGCTGTGAGCAGCAGCCTATAGTGATGGCTGGTGGGGACACATGGAACAGTCCATGCTGCTCAGCTCTGCCACTGGTACCTTCAGGGGGAACATACTGGCATGGAGGATGTGGTCACCAAGCTTCTGATGCAGAGGGTGGCAGAGCCTGCAGCTGTTATGGAGGTGCAAGATGAAGCACAGGGAAGAGATTACCAGAGGGAATACTAAGCAGAGAACAGACATGCACCCTGTGACCTTCCTCTGCCTGAATTATATCTGAGCAACATCCCCGAGAAAAGCAAACACATTCTTCTCACAAAACAGCCATGGGGTTGTGCTTTTTTGTTTGTTTGTTTGTTTGCTTGTTTTGTTTTCCTTTGTTTTCCTTTGCTTTTTTTTTTTTTTTTTTTTTTTGGGTGAGGGGAGCAGGGGGAACATAGGGGCAGAATGGGAGGCAGGTATGTATTTTATTTGTTTACTAACACAGTGGCTAATGCTGAAACCTAGACGATTCTGTGAAAATTCAAAGTTTTAATAACTGCTAAAATTGTTATCAAAACAATGGAGAAGAAAATTGAAGTGACATGGACAACTGTTTGAGTAAATCTGAAGGATTTTCTCTCTTAAGGTCAGTGAAGAGTCTTTGGTAAGCTTAGTGTTACACATAAAGTTAGATATAGTACCAAACTGATCAGTTCTGATTATGAAAAATATTGGTAACTGCAAATGATTTAGTCTGTTGTAAAGTAGTTATTTTCACAAACACTGACTACCTGGTAAGTACAGCAAATTCTTATAACAAAATTATTTGAGGAATGAAGTGGATTTCAGCATCTACAACTCTTCCTTCAGGGGAGAATCAAGTTATGAACATATTGCTAATATGAAATAATTTGCTTCAGTAGCTGACTGAACATAACTGCATGAAAATGTATTGATTAATGTATTAACATTACCAGGGTTTTAAATAAGACTTTACAAAGCATTTGGAAATTGGTCAAAAAATAAAATAAAATGGAAGTATAGCCACAGTAAAAGAAAAGAACATGTGTCTTCAATTCTGTTCAATCTACCCCTTGATCAAGTCATTTTTGATCCAAAATCTTTATAGAATAATTATTTTTTTCATCAGAACAGAGTGATTCATCATTCTTACAGTGAAACTTGGTCCTGCTGAGCAGTGCCTGCAAAGATACAGAAAAGGTATAGCAGCATTACACAGACTTTTTGTGTACTCCTGAGTTTTCAAAACTTAAGAAAAAATTTTTTGGCTTAAATGTTAGTGCTCTACATTACTTCTGTTCTTTAAGGAGCTGTGAAGCATAGACTATAAACTCTGAGGGACTGAATATGATTTCTGAAGATGATCTGAGCAAATCTGAAAATAATTTTTGTGTAATGTCACACACATAAACTAAATCTGTAAAAACAAATTTTAATTCCCATCAATTGGTCCACTTTCAAACAATGCCAGATACCTGAGTACATATTTATCAATAATTTTATATTTAGTACATGCAGAAGGAAGATTTATTTTTCCATCAGGAATGACTGATAAGCAACATCTTTTATTAGCTTGTACCTGCAACAATGAATTACAATGCTTATGTTCTAAGGATGGTGATTTCAGCATATGAAGACCCACTAGACTTATTTCCTCTAGTGAGGTTTGGACATCTAGTGAGGTTTAGTGCATCTGTTCTGACTGCCCCATGATTCATCAGACTGCTTTGGAAGGATGTACAGAAAAACAATGACAGAAATTCTGAATTTTGGCATAAAGTAAAGGAAAAAAAATTTTTTTTGACTTGACGCTGTCATTGAAAATGTTACGTTTAACAGGAAGGCATTGTGATGTTCTGAATGACTCAGAGATACCCTCCCTCTGCATACTTAACCATCCTAAGATATGCTTTTACAGAATATTATATCTCATATGTAAACAAAATTCTCAAATCAGAGCAATGAAAAAACCTGCAGTAGTAAGAATTGAATTAAAAGTGTAGCCCTGGATTTATTTATTTATATATTTTGCTTGAACTTTCCACTAACGTTTGCCTTAAAACATGTATTTTGGATCATGGAGAACAAACATAACTGAAAGGTAGCTGTTGCCCAGAAGAATATGAAACTTGATTCTCATACTGTGGGTATTTTGCAATGCACCAGACAAAGCAAAATATTTTTACTTTTGACAGATGAAGCCAATGGACTGCAATGAATTAATTAAGAGAAATCTCCTTTTGGAAATTAAAATAAAAAATTAGAACCCCCCTAACAATTTTGTATATGTTTTGTTGTTGTTTTTGTTGTTGTTGTTTTATGGTGCTGTTGCTAGGACAAAGTATTCAGTATTTGTAGATTTGTAGAAGCACAAGGTTGACATGCTTTCTGCTGGCTAAAAAACATTCAGAAGTATCAGAATTTAATATCTGGTACTGTGGAACTAACATTGTTTATGGCAGTTATTTATCTGGTGATTCTACTTTGGCCAAAGGAAAACAATGTGATGCAACCTATAAGCTGTTTTTGACACCTAGTTTCTGGGAATCTGTACAAGTACAAACATGTACAACAAGACTATTTAGCTGGAGAGCTATGCTGTAATCCCCAAGTAGTCTCAAGGTATATTCCAAACCAGAAAGAACAAAACCCACTGTTATTTCCATGCATATGTGTTTAGCTATGTTATTTTTATTGTTGTAGTTTTCAATTTGTTTTGGTTTTGTCTACTTGAGTTTTTCTCCTATTCTTAATGGTTTGCTATACTTTCCCTGTCCTGGGATTCTTGTAATGTTAATACAAGTTCATTTATTCATCACAATATTTTTGGTGGAAGAGTCACAAGAACTATTTTAACTAACTTATGAAAGGCCCCATCAGGAATTCATAAATAGCTGAATGTCTGAACATATAAACTGTACATACACGATCAATCAGATTTCTGTTGTCACTGTCTATCAGGTGGAACCACAGCCAAGGCAATTGGCCTATCCTTGACAGACTAGGTTTGTTAAAAAATAAATAAATAAAAAAAAGCAATCACTATTACCTGTCTGTGGCATGTGTTGGTTACATGAAATACACACCTGTTTTGCTATCTCTTTCCTTGGTCTAGTGAGTACTGATTCTGCTTTAAAACTGTCAGAAGCCAGAGATTTTCCCTTTCCGTTAGAGTTATTGTAGACCTTTGACATTTCTGCAGGGGTAGTCTGAAAAACAGATGCTGGAAGGCAGAGAAAATAGTCTCTGATAATGTTATGAAACAGGAGCCCAACAGGAGAAAAAGAAGCAGTATTGCCCAGACTGCTGAAGAGAGATGTCTGCTTTCTCAAATCATCTGTTGAAGCAGAAAGCAGTGGAGAAATCTGATCCTCTTCTCCTGTAGGAAAGAAAGATATCTGTGTTTCTATCACCACTGCATTTGAGGAACAAGATGGAAAATATATATTCCTTATCCTGGGCTCAGATAATTGCTGTTTCTGTTAGTCAACAGAAACTTATAGAAACTTAAAACTTACAAGGGTTAAACAAGAATGGAAAGTACATTAACTTGTTCCTCAATGACCCGTTAAATCCTCTGGAAGTCACTATTACAGTTAGCAGAGTTATGGTTTATTAATATCTATCAGTAGTTATGTTGAACATGAACACCTAAATCAAGCTGGCTGAAAAGAGGTACATGAAAAGCATTTGATATATTTGATACATTTTTATAAGTGGTATTCAACATTGATGTCTTATGAGTTTCAAATAAAAATGTCCATAATTCTTTCTTTTCCACACTTCCTGCTTATGAAAATAAATAAATGATCTGGGACAGCCAACATGGCTTCACCAAGGGCAAATCATGCCTGACCAATCTGGTGGCCTTCTATGATGGAAATGACTGCATCAGCTGACAAGGGAGCACTGACCGATGTCATCTACCTGGACTTCTGTAAGACTTTTGACACAGTCCCAGGTGACATACTAGTCTCTAAGTTGGAAAGATGGATTTGAAGAGTGCATAAGGAATTAGTTTGATGGCCTCACCCAGAGAGGAGTGGTCAATGATTCTATGTCCAGGTAGAGACTGGTGATGAGTGGTGTCCCTCAGGGGACTGGTGATTTTTAATATCTTCATCAATGACATAGATGATGGAAATGAATGCACCCTCAGCAAGTATGTAGATGACACCAAAATGAGTGGTGTGGCTGATACCAAATAAGGAAGGGATGACACTCAAAGGGACCTGGACAGACCGGAGAAGTGGGGCCACATGAACCTAATGAGGTTCAACAAGTACAAGTGCTGTGAAGTGCTGCACCTGGGTCACAGCAATCCCAGACAGGAGTACAGACTGGGAGAAGAACTCAGTGAGAGCAGCCCTACAAAGAAGGACTTGGGGGTTCTGGTAGGTGAAAGTCTCAACATGAGCCAGCAGTGCATGCTTACAGCACAGAAGACCAACTACACCCTGGGCTACATCAACAGAGGAGTGACCAGCAGACCAAGGTAAGAGGTTGTACCCTTCTGCTCTGCCCTTGTGAGGCCCCACCTGGAGTGCTGTGTCCAGGTCTGGGGCCCCCAGCACAAGAAGGATGTGGATCTGTTAGAGCAGGTTCAGAGGAGGACTACAAAGATGATCAGAGGGATGGCACCTCTCCTAAGAAGAAAAGTTGAGTGAGCTGGCCATGTTCAACTTGGACAAGAGAAAGCTCTGTGGAGACCTCATTGTGACCTTTCAATACTTAAAGGGGTCTTATAAAAAGATAAAGACTCTTTACTTGGGTAGATAAGGACAATGGAGAATGGTCTTAAACTAAAAGGGGATAGATTTAGTTTAGACATTAGGAGGAAAATCTTCACTGTAAGGGTAGTGAGGTACAAGCTACCAAGAGAAGCTGTGGATGCTCTATCTCTGGAGGTGTTCAAGGCCAGGCTGGATGCGACCTTTGCCAAACTGATCTAGTGGGTGGCATCCCTGCCTGTGGCAGGCGGGTTGGATTTATATCTCTTTAAGATCCCTTCCAACCCAAACCATTATATGATTGCCTTTAAATGTATCAGCACAAAGCACATGAAAAGCTGCATGGCTGTATGGAAAAACAGCTTACATATCCATTAAATATGTTGTAGGTGTGCTGTTATAAAACACTGTATATCTTTATACATATGCATCCTTTTATGAACAGCTAGTCTGCAGCATAAAAAGTCAGCACACTAGTGAAACCAAAGATCTATGAGAATGATTACACAGCACATCCTAGAAAGGAAACAAGTCTTGGTTTTAGAGCTTGCACTAGCTGCTACTGGACTTTATCCTTTAATGCTTACGTTCACAGTGTCAGTCTTTATACAATGGCATTTACATGAGGGACTTAATTAATATCACTATAGCTTCCCATTTGTATACACCAAAAGCCAGCTCCATTCAAAGTACAATGAACAGAGATCAGGACAATTTGGTAGGCTGCCTGTCACTGTGTTGCTGTAAATAAGAATGTTGAATGCTTAGTTCTCCCCAAAGTTGTAACATACTATCCCTTTGGTGGTATCTCTACTGCCCTGGCAACAGATCTCTGATACTGGATGCCCAGTGAGAACTAGGCAATAAATAAATTCCCCACAACCCACACATCTGAAACTGCCAAGGTAGGCATGTGAAAAATACATCAGTCAAGGAAATGCCATAGCACACCAGTATGCTTTGAAGTACAAACTGCCTCTGTGACCACGTCTTGAGAAAGTGAAGGGAGCATGAAGAAAGATTGTGGTCAGACTGGTTGGACACTAGTAGACTGCAGCTATGCTACATGCTTACCCACCCACAGAATAGAAATGTAATCATTCAGTTATCAAAGATGACTTACATGCAGAGCATGAAAATGCCTCTTCCACAGTAAGAACTAAAGCACAGTTGCACAATGCACTAAGATCTTATTTCACAGCAAGAACAGTTAGTCCTCAATCTACACATCACAGCTTCCTGGTTGGTGCTATTTAATCTGCTAAATGCAGGTGAAAAAGGTAACAGTCTTATTCCTATTCTGGCAGGCAATATACTGACTTCCAATGTGTGCTGGATGAGGCCAATCAGAAGTGCTAGCAGAGGTATCTGCTGGAGGGCTCAGAAAGTCCCTGTGGAGCTTTGCAACCTCTGGAAATGTCAACTGGAAAGCCAGACTAATCACATACGCACAGACAGAATCACACTGACAGAAAAATCCAGTTCTTCTCTTCCTACTCTTGCCACTAGCTCACCCCAGACAGTCAGCAAAGAACTCTTACTGATCTCTCCAAAGTCAAGTCACAGGAATGAGTAAAGACTGAGATACCTTCTTTCTCCATGCTGAGAGTTACAGAGTTCTGAAAGAACACAGGAACTATTATACAATGTCAATGATTTTATTTATTTATTTATTTTCAAAATGGCTACTATACACTTTGATCCAGGTTCTTCATCTGGAAGAGATATGTATACATGGTGGGAAAAAAAGTTTTCTCAATGTTGTCATAGACCATTGCCCATGAAGTATAACAAACTGGCTGTGAAAATCATATCCAAGGGGCCTTTTATTATTTTAATTGACCTGTTTTGAATGAAAACTGGACCCATCTTTAAAAACATGACATCTTCAAAACTATTTGCTGAAGCTTGTTTCCTGTTATGGGTAGCTATGTTTATACATGGCAGATGATAGTGACTTTGTTCTTAAGTTTTCAGGGACAGGGTGATGGGAGCCAGAGATTACAAAAAGATAGGAATTCAAGGCTCTGGTAGGAGGAATAAAGTCCTAATATAGTAAGGCATCTTTGTTTCTAAGACGCTGTAAGAATTAGCACTATTCCTATATGTTATTAGCAAATGAAAGTGATTGAAACTATTGGCCATCTACAAGACCACCAACTTTGTACTACTTTCCATGGGTATTTCTGTTTAGAAAAAACAGTTCACCCTCTACGATAGTAATAAGAGCAAGTCTCTCAAATTGGCCACTTTTTCTAATTTTAGAGGAAAACCCTTGACAGGGAAACACCCTCCTACAACCATTAGCTAATAATGATGTTAAATTTTTAGCTAAGCCAATTTTAAAGAAGTTTCTCTTGCTAAAGTGCAGCCCTGTTTGTTGTTTTCCTCTTTCTTGAGCATATACTAGGTCTCTTCTACATTGCATTAAGACTTCTGTAAAACTGTGGATGTCATACCTGTACCTTCATAAAGCACCAAGATAAAATGATCTTAAGTAGAAACACCTCCTTGTAAAGCCTTCAAGCTACATCTTTTCTATGATCTCTTACTAAAGAGTACAAAGTAACAGAATAGAACCATGAAAAAAGTTATGCATCAGCTCATCTCCTATGCTTCCACAGAATTTAGCAGTAGCCTTTTAAATGGCACAGGTAAAAGACAGTCTTTTACATACAGATCTTTTAAACTGATTTTTAAGGCTAGCACAGAAAACTTTCTGCCTTTATGGAAGACTTTCATTAGAAGTTCAAAATGATTCAAAACACGGTTTTTCAGCCATTTTGCCTTTGCTGAAATTAAAAGACCAGAACACAGTCAATTTAACTGGGAAATTAAACAGGTGAGATACAGACAGAAGGTTGTCTCTCTACCTCCATAAGGAGGTATATAAATATAAATCCCCATATAAATGGGGATTGTCCAAAGACTTTAAATTACTGCATTGAATCTCAAAATATGTGGCTAATTCCTGTCTCTGCTGTGTGATATTTGGTGCAATTAGCCACAGATCTCCATACCCAAAATATAGTCACACAATCTATTGACAAAATGTAAAATTACCAGGGCTATTCAAGGGATGATAAGTAACTAAAGATATGTACCACATTCCTCACAGGTGATCCCTGGAGCAGGCTGGTAAGAAGCAATCATTGTACATTGAACTGAGGGAATGAGGAGGAAGCTGAAAAGGAGATGTTGTAGAAACTTACATTCTAAACCCAAGAATTTTTTGCTCTACAAGGATACTTCTCAACAATTTGCATTATGTAATCTCCAAGATCTCAAAAAAAAAAAAAAAAAAGATAATTTTAAGATGGTCGTACAAATTATTATTATTGTTCACATTTTTACTTTCAGTTTTGTACAATTGTGTATTAAAAGATTCAGCAGACCTAAAAAAGTAATTTAAAGTCACAGTCCCCTATATTTTTCTTTTAAATAAATATGTTGTTTTAAGTGTCTCTTTACAAAACAGCATACGATTACCCACATATCAATGAAACCAAAATACTTACAACCCATTTTTAATATTACTGTAGATAGCATAAGTCTGGCAAGATTGTAATCATGTTTAGGATGGATAACTTAGAAAATCATTGGATTTATTTTTTCTTCTTTTCTCATCTGAAATATTTTTCTTGTTCAATATGTAGAAATGTTGTCTTTAGCTACTGACAACAGTATTATAATCTGTTCAGGCCAGAGGGGAATTGGTGGTTGGAATTCAAAGCACATACATTTCTTCTAGTTCCCTATCAAAATGTGTCACACATTTTAAATAAATAAATAAATAAACAAATCCTATCCTGGGGCCATAACTCTGATGTTGAAATACCATGAATCCTGACTGTAGTGACTAATGGTTGAGGAATCTGTGTACAAAAAGCTACACTGAATGAAGCTTAAAGGCATTTCACTCCCAGGAGGAAATTAATAGATGGCAAGAATACTGTTCGTTTACAAGGTTATGTTTAACTGGTAGTGATGTCACAGAGCTGGGTAAATGGTGGGACTGCATTAATGGTCCCCAAACCCCAAATCTCAGCACTCATTAAGCCTGAGATACAGATTAATGAAGAGACATTTATACTTTCAGTCTGTGCCATAAATAACTATACAGCATTAAATTCAGCTAATAAGGAGGCAGAAGATGTCGACTTATGACTGCAAGCACATTTTCTAAATGTTTATTTTAAAGAGTTTTTTTTTTTTTTTTTTTTTTTTTCTTAAAGGGTGCCACAGAAAAACTACGCAAAGCTGTCTATAGAGTTACTTCTGGGAAACTGTCATGTATGCGACAAACAACAAAAGCCTTCAAACATAGAAATTTGGCAGAACATATGTTCTTTTAGTAAATGTCACACTTTTAAGTAGGTAGAAAACTCAACAGCAAACACAACCTTCAACCAGAAAGAACCTCTCAAATTCAGCTGTTTTCCTTGGCAAATGGGAAAAGAGGTGGTTACAGTGCACCCTATTAGAAACATTATTCATAAACTGTAGTTAGTAATAAGCCATCAGATGCCCTTTTCACTCTAAATAAAAGATACTTGGCTTATAATTGCTTCTATACAGGAATTAGACTCAAAATTTCCAGGGCTTAGAAAAATGATTTTATACTAAAAAACCCCCACAAGGCTCTGCCACTCCAGCACTGCAATATTTGCAGTAGCTATCACCAAAAGAAAGTCCAAGCTTAGTTAAATTCCTCATTACATTCAATATACTTTTAAATGTGATTTTAAGCTAATCACAGCTCTTTATTTTCTATCTCAAACTATTTATAATAAGATATCTAGAATGTATTTTAAATAATTATTTTATATATTTTAAAGATACTACTAGTCTAATAAAAAATATTTTAATAAAATAAATTAGAATTCACATTTACTTAAGAGATACGACTGCTAAAAAAAAAAAAAGTGATTAATTAATCAAGAATACAAATTGTGATTGGATTGTAAGTAACCATTATTTATTTTACATATAAGCAAATATGAGTGTCATTAATAGGAATTATATTTTCAGGCAATGAACTCATATTATTTCATTATTTATTATTTGATTAGAATTTTGCAGCATTTGTTTGGTGTCGTTTGTTAGCATTTCCAATGCATGACCAATTGACTTCCCAGATTCATCAACTGTGAATTAATTCTTTAATTTGAAAATGATTTTTTTTTTGCCTTTTCTGATATGTAAATAAAGCTTGTTTTAGTGTCTTTCATCACAAAAGAGAGGACTTCCAAAATATTACACTGTTCTGTATTTTTCATTTAGTATAATAATTTCTAATTTAGTACTTTTTTTTTTTTTTTTTTTTTTTTTTTTTTGACAATTACAGTTAAAACAACTAACCTGAATTTGTGGATATACCAAAGAAACGTATTATCAACTCTTTTAGGCAGAGGCATATTGCTGAGCAGTTTTACTGTGAAGAGTAGTCCTAAGAGACAATAGTTGACAGTGGTTGCAGCTTGTGGAGCAGACAGGGGTTTAAGAAGCAGAGTTAGATCTGATTAAGTTGTTTATAAAATACAGTCCAGGATGAGACTGTTTATTGAGGCAGTGTCCAGAGATTTTAAGAGAAATGCATAGCTTATGTAGAATTTTGTAATCATAAACCATGAAGTTGGCAAGGTAGAGAAAAGAATAGTTCCTGACATAAAATATAGCTTTTGAAACAGCAGGCACATATAATCTTATGTGACTGACTTACACCCATCTCAATTGCATCTTGATACCAGATCAGGAGCAGAAAGAAATCAGTCCCTGCTCTTCTACCACTCCAATTAAATTGGGTCCATCCAAATAAGTACTATACAAGAAGTATTTATCTCCACAAGAAGTCTGGACATTTGTTGTACTCCCCGTACAATCAGTCTGTTCATACCCCACCAACTCATCTTTATGGAGCACCAACAAATCTGTCAGACAACCAAGAACTGAATATACTTCTGGAAATGACACAGCTGATCATTTACAGAGTTGGGTCTCCTTGGTGTCATTAGCCTTCATACAGATTTGCCCAATAAAGAGAAGAGGGATTCTGGTATTTTTGTCACTTGTCTAACATATATTGACAAGTCGAGAATGATTTTTTTTTTCATTTGAAACGATACTATACAGTGCATAGTATCAGACAGCAATTTTGTTTTAGGCTAAGGAAGAGCATACAACTAATGAGAAAGGGTTGTAGCTATTACCTTAACTGAGTCAGGGAGAATTATAAAGGCAAAAATATTAGACTTCTAAGTGAACATAGCCAGGAAGAGTAATTCACAACATTAACAGCAAATGACTGAAGAGAGATTATTTCAGAAAACAGTTGAGTTTTTAGTTTTAAGATCACATTATTCAACTCATTTTAATATGCATGGAGCAAGACATGTATTACTTGTTGCTACTACTTGCTTCTTTCCAGAACAAAGCAGGGACAGTCAATCTTAAAGAACAGGTGGAATTGATGATGAAAACCACTGTTTACAAAAAAGGGTCACAATGCAGAAGAGAAGGTCACAGAAAACAATTTGAAACATGGAACTCAATTTTATGGTTTCTGAATTTATGTTATTTATAAATAACCACAGCAACCTATGACATCTCAAATAATATCCAAAAATAATTCAAATAGAACTAGGCCTAGTGGATGAAAGAGAAAAGAACAGAAAATAAGTATAAAGGACAATATATATATAAACCACCAGCAAAGAAGTTGTGTCTTTGGGAGGGCGCTAGGGTGGGCTGAGAAGAAAATAAATAATATACAAACCTCCTTATAATTTACCCCATATAATTTCCCCCATGTGGATGAATTGTGCACAAGATACTGCACAATTCATCCACATCCATACTAAATATCTGCTAATGTTATTACAACTTTGGCATCATTTTTGTGTTGTACTGGAAGAAAAATCAATGCACTGTGCATAGCATTTTCTTATCTGTTGGGAGCAGAAGCATGCTGTTTGTGGAGCTATAGAATCTGTTCCTGCCAGCTAAAAAAGTTACATGGTGTAAAAGTAGGGTTAAGCTATTTTATAAAACCTGGCACTTCCTCCTTCTGATTGTGTAGTAGAAGGCAGATCACATTTAACAAACTTTGCTCTCATTATAAACTATTGCTGGAGTTGAGATAATGCATTTCCACATCCTGCAAGGTTTGTGGTACAGAATGATATAATTTAAATATCCTGCCTTTGGTGATGAACAGCATGAAACACCAGCTTGTTTAAGTTCAGTTTGAAGCTGTTCTTCTTGTAGTAAACCAGAAGGGTCATAGATACTTACAATCTCAGCTGATTGCATTAGTTCAGAACTGGCCAACATGGTGGTAACAGGTTTTGTGTTGCTTCTTTTCATCCGTGGAGAAAAAATAGGTCAGATGGATTTTTCTAGAATTTCAGCTGACCTTCCATATTTCCAAAAAGCACACAATAACTGCAAATTGGGCTTAACTGCAGTGGTGAAAGTTGGTGGATTTTTTAATCATGATTGCTCAAGAAAAATATATAGACAAATGCCAACATATTTAATTGAATAACACTATCTCCTAGACCAAAAAGTCGAATTTTGTAGCTTTTTTTTTTCTTAAAATAAATAAATAAATAAATAAAATATATTAAATTTTGAAATAACAGATAAAGTTAGCATATTACACAAGTACAAATAATTACAAATAATTATAAATAATTACAAATAATTACAAATTACAAATAATACACAGGTATGTTAGAAGGTTTTCATTCTAGTTTCTGATCTGGCTAGAGAATGAAAATTATATTAATATTGGTAATTTTATCTAGCTATTACTTTCTGGAAAGAAACCACCAGAATGAAGACTTGTTCTGCTGGCTTTCATTCCTGCCTGTGACACAATAGCCATGAAGTCCTGTTAACTACAAAGCTAGCACAGAATATACTGAAGGGGATATGTTTGACAAATCCATTCCATTCTTTGAGAAATAATTACTTTTTGGATCACTAATATGCACAGTTTCCAATATCGTTTTGACCTAGTACTTATGACAGAACTTCCTCATGCAACTTCCCATCAGAGATTACATACATTTGTTCTCAGCCTCACAAACTTGCTGGTACACAAGGTACAAATCCTGTTCTTTCAATCAAGCAATGTAAATAGGAGTCCCACCTAAGAACAGACAAGTATTTCACACATAGACACATACACGCACATAGAACAACAACAAAAAATAATTCTACCTTAATTCTAACTTAAGCAATTTCATTGTTGGCATCTAGTTCGGAAAATAGTTTGTTATAACTGCCACCTACAATGATCTATGGTGTTTATTTTTATTAAGTAATATAAAATAATTGAGAACTCATAGCATCAGTAAAAGCACAGCAGAAATATCAGCAATTTCCTTCATTTTTTGAATGCCCCTTAACAGGATGAGCTGAACAAATGTCAAATAATTAAATAAATAAACATATAAAAATTAAATGGATTTCTATTGTTGGCTTATTTAAAATATAAATTTATGTCTTGTGTAACTACTACCAGTTTTTTTCCCACTTCAGTATTTAAGGGTAGGAATTGTAATTTTATGTACATGTAATATATGTCAATATATGTTATGGTAACTGCTCAGAAAATATAGAGACTACATCATAGTGTTAACATTCAATGATATGCATATAATAAATTTTCAACACAGGAGTCAATACAAAAAAAAATTGTCCTGAAATTAAAGAATGCAGCAATTACTTTAGAAAATTTACTTGCCCATAATACAGAGCATTCCAAATAACAAAGGATTTTTCCTGTTGTTACCAAATGATATAGTGACAGACTTGCAGACTGTTTTTGTTGTTGTTGTTTGATATTGGAGGAGAGGGACGGCACAGTAAAATAAGCAAACAACACACAACAAACCTCCAGCAGTAGTGCTTATTTACAGACTGCAAGAGGGACACATCTAGCAAACAGCTATGCTAGAACAGTCCTGAAAGTGCATATCCAAAGCATAGTACCATCTAACTGGCATGGAAAACACCTATCCTCTTACTAGCAAACATTTGTAACATAAGGATCTAGAGGATCTTCTGCTGACACTCTAATAAGCTGCCCCTTGTCACATGAGACACTGTACTTCAAAGATATAAGCCCTAATATTACATCTCACATCCCCAGATTAGATCCATAGCCCTTAGGAAAGGAAATTAACATGAAGCTTCCCACAGCCCAGCTCCATAGATCTCCTACTATGAGCATCAGCAGGTAGATTTTACCTAGCCGTTGTTGAAGATGCAGCTTCTTACAGCCCTTCCTATCTATCAGATCTTTCTGACATACAAGATGAAACAGAAAACAAATGCTTGCTTTCACCCAGCTAGACACAAGCCCCCCTAGTACTCCTGCTTTTTTGTTTTTCCTGAAATGAGAGAAGTAACACACTTCTCCCCACTTTCTACAAAAACAAGTATTGCCTGTCTTTTCACTTTTGCATTGAAGCAAACCTGGCCTTAAGGAGAAATCACCAAGTGAGATCCTTTTCACCCCTGCAGGATGCCATCATTGTTTTGCAGAATGACCTGTTCCAGCTGCCTGCATGAGCTCTAGCCCTGGGGTTTTAACACTGCTTTCCTCTCCCTTCCCACCCCAAACAACTTAATTTTGGTGAGACTTCCCATGTTTCTTGGTTTGACCCACGTACAGCTTGAAGTTAAGATAGTTTTTCATCTCGAAGCAAAAAGTACAACAGGGAATTGAGGTAAACTGAATTTTCTTTTTTGTTTTGAGTGATGGTTGAAAGGTTTTCCTTAACTAGAAAAGAAGGATAGGAAAAAAAATAATAATAATATCAATAATAAAAAAAAAAGCTTGCATTACCAATATTCAAAGACAAAGCATAGCATACTACAAGATACTGATGTCAAAACAAAACGGCTAACTTCAGCCAGGCAAACTAAGATGAATGGCTGAAACTCATCAAGCACCTCAGTTTACTAATTTTAAGTTTACTTAGTCACAAGACAGTGAGTTGTTTCTTTCATCCAAGTCCTACAGTAAGAATGTCTGAGTAACAGCATTAATTCTTAATGAAACATTTCATCTTACTGTATAACATATTTCCTGATTATCGACTCTTGCTGCTAGTGCTAGTAACAATATCAACCTAACAAACCCATTTGGGTAAGTTGTGACACTACCATTCTCTCTCATTCACTTTTATCCAGAAAAAAATATTCTCACTATGAGCATACTGGAGCTATTTAAAAGCCAATGGAGAATAATCAGCAAGTAAAATCATTGTTCTTATTGTCTATTAACAAAAGCTATCAGAAAAAGCTGATTTGGGTGAAATAAGAACAGCTGGAAAGAAAACAACAGATGGACAGAGGCATGGTTAGGAAGTCTATTTTCATTGATACTTTCTGTGCGGTCTATTTGGAAAGCAGTTAAACTTGTTGGGAAAGTTGTAGCTTGATATTGAACAAAAGGGAAAGGAATTTGCAAAGTGCTCCTGTTTTTTGAAAGACATATTTACTGAAGCAGATAGCAATATGCAGAGCTAGAATGAATATGCAGGGCTAGCATGAAGGAAGGAGAGAACAATCTGTTGTGGCATCTTTTAAAATTAAGGATTATATTTACAGTATGAGTTATATTTGTAGAGATTTAATTAGGTCAGCATTGTGTGTTAAGTATGAGGTATTTGATCATTCTCAAGATAAATCCTGAGGTTCAAAACTATTATGCGGGTTCAGAAGCTTGTTGCTAAGAGGTTTCTATCTATGATAGATGCAACCAATACTGCATAGGTAAATGAAGCAGATGATACAATGATGGTCCAGAACTTTAGTAATAAACATGAAGAATGGAAACAGATTTTAGCAAGAACTAAGTTCCCAGAGAGATTAGAAAGAGACAAGAGGTAATAAAATAAAAGGTAATAAAAGGTTTTTTTTAAAAAAAAAAGGTATGTGCTGCTCTGAGTCAATTCCCTGGACTTGAGTCCCAACTTCCAAATCAGAAATGCGCATGAAAAGAGCTGGGTATCCCTACAAGGCAGCTGAAAAAATGTGCATGAAAAGAGCTGGGTATCCCTACAAGGCAGCTGAAAAAGCCTTTCAGCTGCTTAGGAAGGTCAGTACAGTTATTTAATACATAATGCTGAACACAGGCATTACTTGAATTTATTTTTCTTCTCCGGACATTTGTGCCTGATCCCAGAGTTGCTTTCTGCCCCACTCAAGATCAGAGTCTGCTCCTCCTCTCCTCCTGGAATGCAACTTTCCCCTTTCATTAAAAAAAAAAAAAAAAAAAAAAAAAAAAAGTATATTTTCTCTGTAGAAAAAGTAGTGGAGGAGGATAGTGATTTGAACATTTAACCAAACCAGGAATCTTGATCATCCCAGTTAGCAGGTTCACAGCCTCTGCTACCAAAATTGTTCCCATCTAGCTGGATAAACATACAACTAAGCCTTTCTTCAGCCTTGTCAACACTGAGTTGCTATACAGATATCAGTGCAAGAGTCACAGACAAAGAGTAAAGCATGTGGCCTTCTGGAGTTGCTTCTGGTCCCTATTTCCACCACAATTTTTCTTCTTGTTTTAAAATCTAGTGAATGATTTAATAGCAAAGCTGAGAAAAGCCCTCACTACATACACAAGCCTGTCAGTGCTTTAGGCAAAGATTATTTACCTTCAACAATATTTGGGATTATCCTGTTCTGGGTTGCAAGGTGGTATCATGTGTTCATCATAGAAATAGCTTTGTAAATGTTTCCAGATTTGGACTCCATCCAGACAATTACAAAAATTTTAGCAAAATAAAGGTGAAATGCATCCTCCTGTGCACATCTGGATAATATTAACTGTTTCTTTAAATCACAATCTTAGAGCCTGGATAGCTTGAAGAACTGAAAGATAACCAGTTTGCAATAAAAAATTCTTCTGGGCTGTGTCCTCTTTGATACATTGGTCTATGGCAAACTGAAATATAATTTCCAAATTAATTAGAAGTTTTTCCTCACTTTTATGTGTGTGACTAGGCCAGATCACTAATTTAAGGGATATAAAAGACCCATTTTCTGGGTAAGAAGGAAGAAAGATTGGAGTGATGATATACTAGTGGACCTGACCTTGGAATTTCTTATATATGACTAAAGGTTATTCTGAAGGTAATATGAAAGGAGCAGAAGAAAAAAATGAACCAGTATTTCACTCTTAGATAAGAAACAGACAACAGGAGAATTACTAGGATGTCCAAGATGTTGGTAAACTCAGGTAATATCTTTAAACAACTGTTTTTAACAATGAGATGCTGACAATAAAACATCAAGTCTAATGCATTTGAAAAATGTGCCTCCAGAAAGGATTTCACTGTGAGCCGAAGGCAGTCAAGTGACAAAGTATTCTCTGGAGTTTTCATATCAGAGAGCAGTTGAATGGACAAAGACATAAACTGGGTATTGGAGCAGATAAGAGACTCAGCTGCTTGGTAAGAAAAGCAGCAAACGTGAAAAGTGAGTGCCCCACACACAGTCCCCAGTTCCTGAGATTTTCCATAAGCACTTGAGCACCATAATACACTTTGTATTTGGACTAGTCATATACTGCTTCAAGAATGAGATGAAAGATATGAATAATTATACTTTTTTTTTTTTTTTTTTTTTTTTTAACTGCATAACTGGAGAAAAATGAGTGTAAACAAAACTGAGAAGTGGGGAAAATGTAATTTGAACTGGATGAAAGGCGAAAATAAGTTGTTCAGAGCAAGAAAAAAACATTTGGGGTGCAGCAAAGGATGGTTCAGTACGTACCAAGTCTACATGACAAGCCCTTTCACAGTATGGCTGTGTTACACCTGTTGTGGGCTGGCTGAAGATGAGCTTGCAGATTCACTCTCACTAACTTTCCTCATCTTGTAGTTTGGTGTTTAATACTACATTTCTTTGCTTATGAAAAACACTGAGGACAGGCCAAGAACTGAGATTTTTCTTAGCCCACATTTATGTGGGCAACTTTGATCCAGTAACATCAGTCTGGTTGCAACTATATGCTGTCACAGATTCTGCATGTGACAGGGAGCCCTGTTATCCAGCTACAGGAAGATGCTGTGATGTTTGAGATGGAGGATACATATTAGGAGGTATGGCAACAGCCAGGCCAGTCCTATCTGTAATGTTCTGTAATTCAGGGATATGTTTTTAGACCTTGGTGTGTCCTTGGCTTACCAAGTACTTGAGTATGCTTCTGGGAGCCATGGATGCAAAGCAGGTGACTTATGACAGTCTCAAGTTTATGTCTGAAAAGCAAAGCAAATGGGGCTGAAAAGGCAGTAAGGCATGTGCCCATGTTCCTTCCTTAATATCACAGAAATCCAGCCACAGCAGGATGGCTGAGAGTCCAACCTATAAGCCCCATAATCTTATTTTGATGCTAGCTTTACCTTGAGCTGAAGCTAAGAATTTTGACCTCTCCTTTTGGCCTAAACTTTTCTATCATTCTATGCCCCTGTGATTATGTGGATGGTTCATCACTAGGTTATTGCCTGGACTTGATCCTTGTGGGTCCCATCCAACTCAGGATATTCTATGATTCTATGATTGCCTCCACTGTGTCACAAAAAAAATTGGTATAATAATGATTTTTTGTCACCTGATGGATTCCATAATATGGTCAATATTATCTGAAATCAGATTGAATAAGCTCCCCCATCTGTGTGCTCCAAATGATGCAAGTGATGGACTGCAATGTGAAAGTGTCAGAACTCACGAGAGAAACAACAGTGCAGAGAGGAGTTTCTAGCAGATGTCACTTCAAGGGGAGCCACTGGACTCCATAACAACGGGAAATAAATTATTACACAAGCCAGCCAAATACACACGACATGTTGATTAAAGAGACATTATCTAGCATTACAATCGATACTGTCTGTGAATTGAATCCAATATGAAGATTAACTTCAGTTTCCTGTCAGTGGGAAATTAACATTGCAGGAACTTAATGTAAACATATGAATGGCAGATGAAAGCAACAGAACTTTCCACAGTGCTGTTTAAGGTCAGCCATTTTTCAAGTTTTTTTTTTTTTTTTTTTGGTTTTAGCACTGTGCTTCCCCTACCATCTCCATTAACTATTTGCTAAAAGATTTCATTGTTTTTTCCTCTAGAGCTTTCCTTGAAAATCTAGACATTCATTCTTGGCTGTTTGTAATTGTGCTTCCCAATGTTTGTTTAAAGTTTCAGTTGCTTTCTTTTGCTCTAGTATTTTGTCTTTCATTTAAAATTAGTTAAGACTAATGTGCCTTAAAAAATAACATGCTGGCTGCATGGTTTTCTCTCTGGTCATTTCTTAGGTTCTGGGATGTTTGATTCTTGGGTTTGGTTATTTTTTTTTTCCTTATCTTATGTTTGGATTATTATTTTTAAACACAGTGAGGAAAAACATCAGAGCTGTTTTGATTGCAAGCATAAACCATTAGCACAACTATTTTGTACCTTGGTAACCTTTCTATTTCAAATGACCCTCCAGGAAATAAAAATAAAATAAAATAAAAAAATAAATAAATAAAATAAAATAAAATAAAATAAAATAAAATAAAATAAAATAAAATTTAAACAAACAAACAAACAAACAAAAAGAAACACAAAACCACATGAGCAATCAGACAATGCAGGATCAGTTATGAGGATGCACAGACCTGAGAAGAATCAGGTCTATGTGCTGAACAGGTGTAATTGCGCTACTGTGATTTAGAGTGTTCAGAGTTTATTTCCATGTCTAGGCTTCAGTACTAACTGAAAAACTTTTATTTCAGTCTTTGGCCTTCAGTACTTGTGCTACTGTTGATATACAGAAATAATAATAGAAAAATAACCATTTTGACTATTGTGTAGTTTTTAAAATAGTTAGGGGGTAAATCCAGCCATGTGTGAATGATGTAAGCTCATTATATGACAGTGTGCAAGTGAAAAACCTTGGTTATACTTGTTCATTGAATTACATATTTTTTTTAAGTTTATTTGGATATTTCATATTTTAAGTAAAACTAATACACACACACGGCTATATGTGGCTATATATCCACATATTTATGTGGAACAGATAGACTGGCAGTTGCCTGGGGCAGCAAACTGCCATATGCATAAAGATATGCATAACCTGAGCAAGAGCAAGGGAAGCCCAGGGCTGGTCCTACCTCCAAAGGCAGGGTGGGGGCATATGGGATGGTGCCTGCTGCTGCAGGACTGTTTGACTACACCCGAGTCTGTTCTCGCTTCCCTTGGCTAGCATCTGGTCCCCAGAGCTGCACTCCTCTTGCAGCAGAAGGCTGAGCCAGGGACCTCAGTGAAGCCTGGTGTGCTCCCTGGCACAGCTCCGTACGTCCACTTATGGAGCTGGCAGCTACATGAAAGTCTGTTGCCTCGGTGCCTTTAGCAGCTGTATTACCTTGCAGATTGAGCTGGATGGTCATGGCCTTAATGTCCTCCCACAATTTTATTTCTTTTGCAAGTTCTGACATTTTAAAATAATACGCAGTTGTTTGGAGAACACATATGGAGGGAAATTTAACAAAATGTATTTGCAGTCATACAGACCATAAAGGCATTCCCAATAAGGAAGCAAGCTTCACATTTTAAGCTCTCATTTTATAACAGTTGTGACCACAACCTAGTGACTAAGCACTTCAAATAACATCCTAGCTCTCTCCTTCCTTCCTGCCTGTGTCTTTTCTTCCCAAGTCAGGACTTGCCCAGCCACAACCCAAACTAGAAACTTCATTTGAGGGAGATGGAAAATTCAGTTTGCCTACGTTTCTGAGAAGTCTTGTGCCACCCCTGAATTCATCATCCCAACATACCTCTTGGTGAAAGAGGCAAATGATAAACCATGTAAAATGAGTCCTATGTTATGAATGAACCACCATCACAGTACTCTACAGGATGCTTGCTCCCAACACGTATATTTGAGCTTCAGTGTTGCGCATGCTGGTGCACTCACACAAACCCCAGTTCATCTTGTCACGCTGGCATACAAGTACCCAAAACTTCATGACACAGCAGACTGACAGGTGTCTAAGGCACAAAACTGACATTCAAAAAAAAAAAAAAAAAGAAAGTGGCACTGCAAATATTGGGAGTGAGAATGGTGATTGTTGCTTCTGGGAAAGACTGGCAAGTAGGTAATATTTTCCCATATCCCCTTGCCAAATAAACTACAGATCAATTTTCTTGTACTTCAAGTTGAAACTGCAAGGACACTTTGGAGGGAAAAGTGGAAAAAACATCCAGCAAGTTCACACAGTTGGGGCAGTCTTCCTTTCCATGGATTGACCCCCTCCTGAAGGCTTTTCTTTCAACAGACCTGCTTGTCTTGCCCCAGCACTGTCACCCTCTCCCTGGTGGGAGTCACAAGGGACACTTCACCATTTTCCAGGGACATTGAGCCAACCCATCTTCCTCCATCCCTTACCCCAAAGACCGCAGCTCCAGCCAGCACCCTCCAACCAAGTCTTATACTTTGCACAACAGTTGTCAAAGAGGCAAGGGATTAAGGCTTCCTGTATCAGCTACTCCAAGAGGAAGAGACATGGACAATGTGCCCAACGTTGTACAGAGTTGATGGAAAGCAATGCAGGTACCACTAAGGGTTTTGGAAGAGTGGTTTATGATCCTGTGGTATTTTTGCATACACGAGCTGTTGCGCTGACTATGGTATCAATATCAGCAACACAGAAAAAAACAAATGGGGACCAAGACAGTCACTAAAAGGATGTTACTAGGGGGCTTATTAGTGGTCATGCATGAGACATCAGGCATGTCAGAGTGAGGATACAGCGGGGCTGGCTAGGAGAAGGGGCTGTGAGTCGTGTACAGAGGAACCCCAGCATGGCACCTTAGGTGTCTGCCCCACAGCTCAACCTACCCATGCAGACCCAAAAAGTTGGGGTTAGCCTTCGTGGTGGCAGAACCTGATAAAAAAAAGAGTGAAGACAAATGTAAGAAAATTTTCTAGCTAGTTGGTCTTCTAAACACCAGTAGATTGTTCTGGGAAAGGTAGGAGAGCTCAAAGGCACAATGAAATCTTTACCTACTTAAATTTCTTTCATATCCCACCTCCCCTCCCCCCCACACACCTTGCCCCCCATCCAAAACAAACAAACAAACAAACAAACAAACAAACAAAAAATTAAGGTTAAGACTTAATTTGGACAGGAACTCTTTATTTTACTTTTGAAGTGAATGACTTTTCCTCCTTTTGTTCCCTGCACTCCCTTTAGCCCTGCAGTTCCCTGTCCCTTTAGGCACTGACTAAGCCTCAAATGCAGGGAATCTCACACAAAAGATGTGAGTGAAAAGAACAACAGATAAGGGCTAAAGGCTTTTACATGAGTTATTCTTTATGATGTTGGTCTGTCATGTGTTGTAAAGTCAGCTGCATTCCATTGTCATCTGGATATATTCCAGTGAAATGCAAGTTGTCACAATAAATAGAATGACTGGGCTTTTCTGGTCACTTTCTCTTAGGATGTTTCATGCAGTTGTTTCTTGGTGTGTTCAGTTTCAGGTATGTGTAGGAAAATTCACCTTGCTTATTCCAAAGTGATATAACTCACTGTTATCAAGAAGTGAGATATGATACAGGAGAGTCACTGGGAAACTTTCAGCTTTCTGAACTGGTACTAACTAACTGACTGCACCTGTGAAGCTGAGAGGCAGGGCAGACTTGTCACTTTCAGAGAAGGCAAAATGTTTGGATCCAACTCCCAACTCTTGTGCTTCCTTGTGTGCTTTTCTGGGCAAGGCACTTTGCTTTCCATGACCATCTCTTGAAATCCCGATTTTTGTTTGTTTGTTTGTTTTGTTGCTTTTTTTTTTTTTTGGGGGGGGGGAGGGAGGGGGCAGAACTCAAACTCAGAGATAATCTATTCATAACTGCATAAGGCAGCCAGCCCTGTGGGATGTCAAGCCTGTCTGGGGCCTCTTGACATTGTCATTGCACAAAGATTTAAGAATAAAGCACATGGAGAGACAGTCATAATTAAATGACCGGACAACTTGTCATTACACATATTAGACAAAGCTTTGGATTTATGAATCTGAATTGCAGATGTGTTTGTGCTGTGCTGAGAGGTTGGATGTCCTGAAGTCCTGTGGTTCAGAAAGAAAGCTTTTGTCCAACAAGTGGTTATGCTGTATTCTCTCATCACATTTACTGTTATTAGTTCGGCATTTCTCAAGTACTCTGAAGATCATAACAACCCAAGTCATGCAAAATTTTCATGCTTGCTCAGCATCCATAACTGCAGGACAGCAGAATGAAAGAAGGGGTCTGCCATATGAAGCTTATAGCTTGTGAGCACAGAGAGAGGCAGACACTATCTAAGGAAGACCAAGGTCAGTGTAGGTCATCAAGATAGGCAATGGTCTGCACTAATCCTGAGCTTTCTCTGGGAAAGAGAAGATAAGATGTCTGACAGTGACCACTCTAGAAACGGTCACTGCTACCTAAAGACCGGTGCCAAGCCCAAACTTTTGTCCTGCCGTGAGGAGCCATGAGGATGATTTTGTGTGAAGTTTTCTTCTGCACTCTCTTTTATTTCAAATGCCTTCATATCCCACTCAGCCTCAAATAGAGCATGAGCAGTCATGCAATGTGCCAGAAAGTTCATCATTTCATAACACAGTTGGTCCTACACTGAATTAACCCATTAGTAACCATAACACTTTTGGGAAGAGAAACACTCAGGTGGTAGCCTGTCTAGACCTAAGCTATAGGAATAACTCTAGTCAGATCCCCTGAAGAACTCACTAAGATATGTATAAGGAGCCATATACCACACAATTTGTCAGAAGCTTTGCATGAAAGTCACTGGACAGGTGTTTATAGACTGGAAAGAACAAATAGCTGTTTTCTGAAATTTAATGCACTGAGATGTGCAAATTGCACAACTAAGACTCACAGTTACAAGAGTAATAGAAGTAAAATTGCAGAACTGTAGGTCATTAAAAATGTAAGTAAATTTTAGTTTGTATGATACACCAAATAAGCTTTGGGCTTTGTATACTATAATGAAAGCAAAACCAATCAAATAAGAGAAAAATGAAAACAGTATGAATATGGAAGGCAGAAAAAGAAATGAAAATAAATAAAAATATCAAATTTGTTTGACAATATATTTAGATGGTCAGTTATCCCGATAGTTAAAATTTTCAATTATTTCCAATATAATTCTACTGGTTTAAACTTTCAGCCAAAAGCTGTTGAGTTTTGCTCATAGACAAAATACAGATGATACAGATGCGCTTTTTTTTTTTTTTTTTTTTTTTTTTTTAGTGTACGTGTGTGTTTTCTTTTAATTGTGAATGAAGGTAAGGTATAAAGCCTCTATCAGAAAATTACCCAGAGATGCAACCCTCCCTAAGAGAAGGATGGAGGAGACATCACATTATTAAAATCAAGGGCCTTCATTTTAAACTTGACAAAAAGAGTTGTTAAAATGGCAGGTAAGAAACTAAATAACAGAATAACACTGACTTGTCCTTCAGAAGAGTAATAATAATGAAATCAAAACACATGGAATCCTTGTTAAGAAAAGTTCCTATTGATCTAGACAAATCACTGTGGGGGTAATCATGCTCCAAACTTGATCTGCCCAGGAGCTGAGGTGGTCCTGATCCAAATCATCCTCAGCAGGAACCTGCCCCTTTCCCCTGAGCACAGAGAGAGCCCAAACTCTTTCAGTCTAGGTGCCAATATTATGTGCCTAAAGCCACAGTAGTGTGAATCTGTGTCCCTCTGCCCTGGCTTTGCCATTTTTGAGGGCTGGTCTAAGCCCTAGGAGAGCTCAGGCACATTTGGGCAAACATGACTTTGGAGCTGGTGACATGGGATGTGGGATGGGGCAGGAGGTGGGGGAGTCTGAGTGGGTCTTCAGGTCTGAAATTATTCAAAGTACCAAGACTTTGTAATTATGAGTTCTGGCAAAAATTGAAGATAGTGTTATAGTTTGTCATAGCCTGTCCACCACAAATTGTGGTCTTCTCTCCACTTCTGTTTTCTAGTCACAGATTTACATCTGTTATAGCTATATCCTCACAAAGGCTTAAAAGAAAGACAATTTCCAGGGAATATCAAAGGATGGAAAAAAAAAAAAAGTTAATATTCAAGATCTTTCATTATTTGTATTCAGAAAGAGAAAAGCTGTGATGCTTGTTATCTCACACTGAGGATTCTCATTTAAAATATGTTTCCCCCATAAAATTTGAAATTCTGTCACCAGAGCTGTGACAAGGGTGAGGGACAGAAGTGGAGAAACATTTAAAGAAAGAATAATTGAGAAGAGAAAAATGAGGCCAATTAAAGCTTTCCAGTGGCTGGACAGTGGTTCAGTTCCTGCTGGACCAGGTTAACAAATCAAGTGTGTTAAAATCCAAAAGTGTAGTGGGGAAAAAAAGAAGCTTGGGGTGGGGTGGGGTTGGGGAAGGGGGGGGATAAAAGAGGAAAGAGAAGATTCTATCGATTTTTGAGGAACATATTAGATAGATGCATGATTTAAAACTAAATTAATAAATTAGTCATCACAAACCAAATGGCATCTGAGGAGGAAGCACTCAACAAGCCATATCGCTCCTCCTCCCAAATGGCCTGTGGAAGCAGGAGCTACACAGGGGGACAGGTGGGCTTTGCTTGCCTTCCTTTCACTCTCAGACTTTAGCAGGACTCAGGTGCCAGCACACCACACTATGGCTCAGTGTTGTTTGTTGCACACCAAGAAATTTCTGAGAGAAAAGGAAAATGTATCCTCCTTTATTATTTCATGTGCATTAATGATGTCCAGCCCAGAGGGTCTCTGTTCCTGGGTTCTCGCTCTCCACCTAGTGACCTGCAGCAGAATTACAGGAGCTCCTGAAGGAGGGAGCATGAGCCCTAACTCCCCAAACACTGCTATGTCTTTAGGCAATCTTTTTCCACCTATAAGTATAGTAGGTGAATGGATGATACTCTGAATTAATTAATCTCTCTACAAACTTTATCAAGCAATAAAAGGATTTGAAGAAATAGCCTAAGGGGACATCTTGTACGTTCACTTTTGTTTCTCCTCTGCTTCAGCCATCTATTAAAATGGAAAGTAGATTTCTTCTCCATCAAGTGTAACATGAACTAATTATAGGTCCTACTGAATGGGACCTAGCCTCCCTATAAAGGAACTTTGGACAATATGGATCAAATTTCCAACTGGACTAGCACTTGTTCTTCATTTTTGTCAAAACATTGGTGCAATAGAAAGTGTATTTGCCTAAGTTGTTTTGAAGACATGATTAACCAATAAATTCAAGGCATGATGGCAAGAGAGATTTCTAGATGCCTGACTGCTACATTCATATTAGATGTCATTTATGTGTGGAATTGCTAGTGCAGTTGTCTCAGCATGCAAATCACTTTACATTATGAAGTTACATTATGCAGAAATGGAAGTCATGCTTGAAAGTCTGAACCTCCATTTGGCATTAACTGCTTCATAAGGTAGTTCAGTGTACATTACATATGTGCTTTACTGACATCAAGGTATAATAGGTATTATTTTTCAGCCTATTAAGATCTTATAGACCTATGAGAATACACTTTAATATTCATTGTGGCTTACTTATGTTTTAGTTTAGTTTAAAATTATTAGTTTTGTTTAGTTTAACTGTTATCCCATATACAGAGAAGCTGTTGCTACTTTCTTAGTGCCCCCTCATCCCGAATCTGAACTGAAATATTCAAGCAAAGTTAAAGACATTCTGAAGAATTTAGTGATAAATCTACACATCAAAAATATGTGCCGTAGGTAGTTATGAATACGCCATTTCTTTTTGATGCTTAATATTGGAGAATCCAGAAGGCACAGCTATGTGACTCATGGGGTTAAAGTCATGTAGTCTCCATAGCAGCTGTATGTTTGTTGAATGTTTTTGTTGCTGCTGTTGTTTTAATTTTTTGGATTGGCTATGGGTGGCCTTTGGCACTACACTGGGGCAATGCTCAGACTCAGTTTGTGAATCTTAACAACTTTATAAGTATCCTAAGATCTGTCAAAATCAGTAATATTTTTATGTATGAACTGCCCTTAATATGTTAAAGATGTATTTATTTGAGTAAAAAGTTACATTCCTGCCAGTGCATTTTTCTTTTTGAGGAGGCAAGTGTCCTTTCTAGGGTTAGACTTACACATTTTGTAAGTGAAATGGCAAATTCCTTAAGAGTGTGAAAACTGAATTCACACTTTGAAGACTCTTGTTATAAATTATTTCTGCTTCTGTGGTTTCCTAGTACTTGGTAAATGAGAACAAAAAACATCAGAAGTGATCAAACCTAAGCCAATGAAAGAATCTGTCACATACTTCGGAAATGTGGGTTAAAAACCTGATCCTACCAACATTAGCAGCAAAGCTATAACATGTGATTTTAGCTAGGGTCAAGGTTCAGGATTTTATCTGCCCTGCAGTGGAGATATTTGAAATGAAATCATTAGGATATTAAATAGGTTGGCAAACATTCCCCTGGAAATACAATGCAATTTAAATTTTAGCACCCTTAAACAAAACTGAACAAAACTTAACTTCCCTGCATGCTCAGGGGCAACAGTTTTTAGATACTGCCAGTTCAAACTTGTTCAGGGTAAAAGGCTTTTTGTGTGATACCTGTTTAACACCTGAAAAATTAACTGGAAATATTTACTATTTAGGGAGACTGCAGTAGCCCTGACAGATTATACTTTATTGAGTGGAAACCTTCTTGATCTTCTACAATACTAAATTTTCAAGTAGAATTTATCAAGCATGATCTCATAATGACAGTGAATTTAGGTTCATTCATCAGATACATCCAATGCCGCTAATTTGGGCCAAATGCATCCCAATAGCTCTGAAATTGTTCTTTTTAGGGATACAGTGGTCTGCCTGTGGGCTCTTTGTCACCTGTGCTGGGGCTGTATATTCAGCTGGGGCTGGGAAGAATAATCCAAGACTACCTTGGCAGCTGAGGCTCTTTTTGCTGTAGAGGACTGTCTTCTTTCATGGTCACCTGTTCTCTGTCGGGAAATATCAGCTTCCTGTGGAAACAAGAGGGTGGCTCTGTTTTTAATGAACAGGGTGGACTTGCACAGCGGTGCAGAGACAGAAAACATGTGAAAGCTCAGCCTGAAGCACAGAGCAAATATTTCCACCCTCTGGAAAAACAAACAAAGAAAAAAGCTTAACTTCTATCTCTTCTGTGTCAAACTCAGGCATGTTTGTCATCACTAATGTTTGCTAAGTCTATCCCATTTTGGTCAAACATTCAGAAAACAGTATGCTGACAGGGACAAGGACATTCCTTGATAGTTAGACCATGTGTACATCAAACACATAGAAGGCACAAACCATAGGTCTTGTTAGAGATTTGGCTTATTCTCTTTTGGAAGACAGAACTATATTAAAAATCATTCTGGATTGGACAGCTGTAGTCAGCTAAATCTCAGATTATTACAATATGACAGAAACACATCAAGAAAAATTGCTTTGCACCAGAACAACACCACAGTACACGTGCAGATATTATGCTTGTTTAAACAGAAAAACTACTCACCTACTTGCTAAGGCGCATTTTTTGGATACAATACTGAATCAGCACACACTTAACAGTGTTAATGATATGGCAAAGTAGTATTTGATTATTCAAATATGTATTTAAATCATAGCAATGTAACCAACCAATTAACAAGTGAGGTAAAGTCTTGAGAGTATTGGTGAAAAGTGAACACATTATGTATATTCTATATATGAAATAGATACTATTATCTTGGAAAACCTGAAACTTTTTAATTATTGCTATTAAAAGACACTGGAATAGAAACTACATAACTGAGGTTGGGATACCTTTTCATAAAATCTAGGACTGAATGGTAGAAGGCTTTTAGAATATTTAAATAATTGTTGTAGACACCAGAACAGGTATCTTAGTATTTTAAAAGGTAGATTGGCCTGACCTTCATTTTCATATTTGATGAAGCAACATTTGGAAACATCATTTGAAAATGAGTAGCCACTGTACATTGACAAAGGTAAAATTACAGATTAAAAAATAAATAAAAATAAAATAAAATAAAAATAAAAATAAAAATAAAAATAAAAATAAAAATAAAAATAAAAATAAAAATAAAAATAAAAATAAAAATATATGTTGGATTGTTCTGCTTAATTGATAAATGAAGTGGAAACAGTTGAAATGCTTTATTTGGACTTGGAATTTCATTACATTGGAACAAACAGAAAGTTCATCGACCAGGTCAGTCAGCACAGTCAATAGGACAGGTGTGCTACCAACAGAATAAATGCAGAATGCCTGCTCACTAACAGTGTAAAGATTGAGTACAGCAGCTTTGCAGTTTAATGTTCATTTCTGTGCAAGCTTGGAGAAGCTCTGCTTTCAAAATGAATTCAATAAACATAGGCAATGCAATTTCAGCGGTGGTGCTTGTAAGTGAATACATGATTTATGTAATTGTATGAAAGTGGGAAATAGGAAGTACAAAGCCTGAGAATCAAAAAAAAAAAAAAAAAAAAGTAATGGAGTTACAGCCAGATTAAAGTGCAATGCAAAATGTCAGTGACAACTGAAATGTGTTACCTCATTTAGCTTTCTACTTTTGTGACAAAAATGTGTTGAAAGAAAAAAAACACAAAAACTGTTATAAAGAGAGATGACATCTAGTAATACTGTATGCATACATTGACAGCTTGATGAAATACATTATACATTGGGTACACTATGAACAAAGAAATTATAGTCCATCTAGTTTAATATCCATGCTAGATAAAATTATGAAGACTATATAAAAGCACAAGTACATTTAGTAATGATGACAAAGATCTGTTATCAGCTTGTCATATAAATTAGTAAGTCAGGTGGAACTGATAGTTGTAGATGATAAACTATAGTCTTTTACAAAGTGACAGATACCATTTCTCCTGGCTAAATTAGAAATAATACTTGAATGTCCTAAGAATGTGAGAATGACCATTTTTGTCTCTTCATTCTCCTTCCTACAGCTTAAGTAAAAGTGGGGAAAGTCATTGCATTTAAAACTTCTGAGTTAATCAGTATAGTCTACAGAGATTTCAACCAAATCATAATTCAACTTTTCTCTTCCAAAAGCAATGTTTTTTCTATTGAATTTCTGTCATAGCTGGTAAGAGACATTTTAAGGATTTCACTTCCTGTCACCTTCCTATTTTTAGAGCAGTTAAAATTGTCTTTCTCCCCCTTGGACATTCACAGATAATCACAGAAGGCTGGGATTAGAAGGTATCTCTGGAAGTCCTGTAGTCCAAACCCCCTTTTCATCTCAAGCAGGGCCACATGGAACTATTTGCCCAGGACCATGTCCAAATGGTTTCTGGATGTCTCCAAGGAAGGAAACTCCATATCCTTTCAGGGCAAACTGTGCCAGTGCTTCACCTTCACAGTAAAGTGCTTCCTGATTTTCAGATGGAACCTCTTGCGGTTTAGTTTGTGCCCACTGCCACTTGTCCCATCTGTGGGCTCCGGCCTGGCTCTAACCTCTTTACACCCTCCCTTCAGGTATTTACATATATTGATGACATCCTCCTGAGCCTTTCCTTCTCCAGGCTGTATAGTCCCAGATCTCTCAGCTTTTACACATAGGCAAGATGCTCCAGTTCCTTACTCATCTTAGTGGTCCTTTGCTGGACTCCCTGCTTCTTCTTCTTCCCCACCCTTTTACCCTGCTCTGGTGGGGGCTTTCTGTGGGCTGCAGTCCTTCAGAATAAACCTGTTACAGTGTGGGTGGTTCATCGCCTTGGTGTTCCCTCTGCTGTTTCTCACTACTTTTTTTTTTTTTTTTAACTTCCTTCTCTGCCTGTCAAGAATTGCTTTTCCAAAGACACCATGAGCTTTGTGTGGACCCTGCACTGGGTCCACTGGAGCTTGGGGGAACTGGCTGTGTCAGGCAGAAGGCAGCTGAGACCTCTTCACAGAGGCAACCTCTGCAGCCCCCCATGCCTGTGCTGCTAACACCTTGCCACAGGCATCCAGTACACCTTCCCTGGTCCTGTGCATCTGCTGTGCCAGTGTTGTCATCTACACTTCTCTGCCCTCCAGTCCCAGTGCCTGGTCTTTATCTATATCTCCTCTTGTTGTCCAGACTAAGGGGGAAGGCTTTCTCTGAGTAGTTTCTGTCTGCAACTCCTAGTAACTGAAGTTAGGCACTTAAACACGTTCAGAGGGTTAGTCCCAGGGTCACTTCTGGAAACTTAACCCTTACTAAGAAAGCATAAAGTTATACTCTATAATGAGCTTTGGTTCACTTTGGCCTAGGGAGTGCTCCTTTTCATTTTAATAGGGGTTTGCTGAGTACAAGGTGAAACCTCAATATATGACTCTTGCTTCTGTTCTTTTTTCAAAATTCCCAGTGAAATGTTCTCATTAGTAACTCTACCAAAGGATATTACAGGTTCCTCTGCTGTTAAACTGAGAGGAGAAGCTTGAAAAGTTCCTTTCAGTTACTTACCCATTTCAATTGTGAATGATAGTGCAGGCTTGAATGACTCAGACTAGTATAAGGTTAAACATCTTTGATTTCTTTGTTGTATTTTTCTTTATGCTTTGCATTAAAAAATAAAAACATAATGAGCACATCTAAAAACTCCATCCATTTAGTAGTCTGATGAACAATGTTTATAAGAGTAAGTGAAAATACAGTCAGAATTACATGGAATGTCATGGACATTACTGGGATAATTCTTCTCTGGATCAAAAGTAAAAACAAACATTTTTCAATGGATCGGGGCTACCACAGACCCCACAATGGTATAATAACATTTTTTTAATAGGAGTGAAAGTTATAGCAAAGAATGATTTCTTAGCAGCTCTACTATGTATAATCATTTCTTTTTTTTTTTTTTTTTTTCTTCATATGATTGATTCTACAGTACCAAGGGTAAGAGAAATGATTCAGAAAACATGAATTTCTAAATGTTGAAAGGGCTATTCTTGTCGCATGAACACAATAACTGTGGAACTCATAGTGTGGAAGTAGAGCATACGGAGCTGTCAGTGGTAAAGACTCACAAGCATGCAGTGATAAAAGTGTGTCACAGTCCAGGGTGCTGCAATGTCAAAGACAAGAATCAAAGGCCCTGAAACAGGTGTCTGTAGCCTCATGATTAAAGCAGGCTTCTAGTGCACAGCACGCATGTAGCTTAATTTCTTGCATTTGATAGGGAAATTTAACCAAGGTCTCCCACTTGCTGAGAGAGCATTTCATATAAGATCAGTGATTTTACCTTCTCTGTTCTTTAAAAGAACAATTCCTGGTTACCTGATAGAGAGAAAAACATGCAAAACATCTTGAGAGAGATGACAAATGTCTAGGGAAAAGGAGAGTAATGGGAGACTATGAAGTCTGTTTTCCGTGAAGTTTTTTGTTGCCTATTTCTAAGTGGCTTGTTTTTTAAATATTCTTATTGCACTATGTTTAAATATTCTTATTGCACTATGCCTGCCTTTTCAGTGCACTGCACTGAAGCCTGTGGCCCTGGCACCTGCACAGGGAAACAGAAGGGAGTAGGCTGCAGTGGGAGGATGAGAACAGAAAAGCAGGTACCTAAGAGGTGCCTGCTTCAACACTGACATTTACATCCTTCACTAAATCTAGTTCTTTGCCCCATTCTCCCAAAACTGAAGTTCACCATTATGGCTGAAAAGTGGCCTTCTGCCAGGAAACTGCCATATATGTAAGCTGCATGCCAGTCACTGAGGAAGGATCACTGACCTCCCTTTTGCTGCCTCTGTCCCACTTTTCATAAAAGGCTCCCTGCACTGGAAAAGGGATGCCTCTCAGTGACTGCAGGGATAGAAGGACCTGATTCCTTATTTTCTGTTCCCATAATTATATTGGTGTTTCATCCAGTTACAGTTTCATGTAAAATGCAGGAAGCAGAGTTTGGACTGTGTTTTAGTCACCATGAGAAAAACCTTGCTTTCTCTCTTTCATTAGACATATCCTTACTACTCCATGAAAAAATGTTTTTGTTTCCATAGAAGCAAACTTGAATCCCAACTTCCCCCCCCCCACATACCCCTTCCCATCCCCTAATTCCCTTTCTTCTGCCTTTCCCTTGTAAATAGTTTTTCAGTTGGGGACTTTTCTGGGAAACAGGAGATGTGGTTTAAAGCACCTCTGAAATTTGGAGATAAATGTTCCAAGAATTACTTTACAAAGCAGAGAGGCAACCCTGCTACCTCTTCCAGAAGATGCCAATGCACAGAGCAGTACCTGTCAGAGCAGGTCCTCAGAGAAAACAGTAGCAAAACACTTTGTTTGTGGGCTCCACTGTAAAATAGGTCACCTAACCTTGACAAGACCAAGGCCACTTCAGACATATGAAGAAACAAAAACAGATGTATCAGGGACATAAATGTTAAATACAAGAGTTTACGGGCACGAGACACCTTGAAGGATCATTGGCAAATTTTGTGATGATTTTGAGGACTGTAGATTTGGACTTAGTCATATAAATCCCTTGAAGTCCTACCTTCAGCACTGAAATCCTTTGTGGTCTGGATCAATAGGCAAAAGTTATATAAACTATGTAGGTGACATTTGCCTTGGTGGTAAGTTCAGAGAGATGCGTAACAGAAAAGACCTTGAAATAATGTCAATTACCTGTTTTAAACATTAAGATGCAGGAAGTGCAAGCTTCACTATTTAAGCTTTTATATTTTATTTAATAGTTTCTTTCTATTATCTCCTTTAAAATGTGGCAGTACAAATAATAAATGTAGGAACAAGGAAGGGGACATTACAAGGGTGGAAATTAAGTATATATTCCTGTAGTCTGAATCATAACTGCCTAGTTACAACTGTATACAACTCGTAGATCAGTGTGTGTAAAAGATACCTAGATGCACAACTACAAGGAATTAAATGTGTTTGTATATTTATAAATACAGGCAATTTCATCAGAATTTGTACTTTGAATTTCTGAACTATGAAGCTGCTACTTCATTTACTTTTGGTTGTTCCATGTTTAGCTATGAGATAGGACTATTTGCTCTGGGGATTTTATTTTTTTCTCAGTGACTGTCATTATGGAGCTCTGAATGGAGAAAGTCTGTGGAACGTTTTAAAGAAAAAGTAATAATGAATATAGAATGCCAGTATAATCAGCACAGTTGCCCTGGCAGCTATGAAGCAGCATATTCACTGTGTCTTTGGGTTTTATGTTCCCTGCTTATTTGAAGTAACTGCAATAATTGCCAAACAGGTGTTTCTGCCCTTATCATGTTCTGGGCATGACTGAAACACAAGACTCAAATTAACATGTTCACTTCACAAAATCCCTTTCTGGATCATCCAGACACATGGATTATCTCCATGGTCTCCATGGTGGTCCACCAGAGGACCACTCATGTAGGCAGAAACTATTTTGATTAGGCATAGCTAAAAGAGTTCAAGAACCTAGGGGAAGCCAGAAATGTTTAATAAATAAATATCATGATAAATGCCAATCATGCCAAAACAAAATAATGACCAAAAAGGGAAACATAGCTAAATGAAACACAACAAAATGTAATGGAATGTAATACAAAATAACACTGCAGGTATAATAATACCTTTGTGCTTAGGTGGCGTACTGTGTCCAGTTCTCGACGATAACAATATGACATGCTTGTGAGCAGGAAAATGAGATGCTGAGAGAAGAAAGATTTTTGTATAAGTCATTTCAGAGAAGAGAGTTATTTTGGATAACAGATGAAAAATAACAGTACACTGTGATTAGGACTGAGGTGCTTGTTTTTCTTTATCCTTTTCAGAGGAGAACAGGTCTGGAATTTTCTGCATTGTCTGAAGGCACTACATAGAGAGGAAATACTTGTTTCCACATGATGCATAATCAACTCCTTGCTGAAAAACGGCATTATGCCCAAGAGGTTTGTAAGACTCAAAGTACATGTTGATACAGCTAATGAGAAACACCACTGCTGCTGAACATAGCTTCACAGAAAAAAAAAAAAAATGAATGCAAAACTTCATGCTCCACTGCAGAAGACAAAGACTAACAAGCAGAAACCAGGGACAAACTTTCCCTCGTAAATAAGGGCAGAAACTAGAATATGAATTTTTAGATCTTCAAAAGAAAGAGGTTACTAAGTTGCATGGAGCAGTACTCTAAGTTCGAGATAAAGATGATCAGGGTTGTGAAGGGCTTCTATTTAAGAAAGTACAGAAGCAGGCAATCAGCATCAAACATATCAGGATATGTGCTGAACTTCCTGGATCTGATACTCTATTAAGTCTCAGCAGTGCCTTAGTGTTGGCTTTACCCAGCCAAAGAACAGGAAAGAGCTCTGGTGCTGAAACAAGCCAATGATCAGAATATTATATATATCTAAAAGAGATTTAAAAGCTTTATTTATTTATTTATTTATTTATTTTTAAATATTGCTCTCATGTTTGATTGGATCTGCCAAGCATTAAAACAAGTGGCTTATCACAAAGCTGAGGGGCAGAGCTAAAAGAATTTACCAGGCAATTTGGCATAAGGAAAAAAGTGGTCCAACATGTCCCTTTACTCCCAAAAGTCATCAAGCCATCATTGTAGTTCCTATTTCAAATGTTCAGTAGTCACAGAAAGTATAAAGGAAAATGTGATCTGCTGAAGTAAATGTAACATTTTGTTATAACAAAAAGTTCCTCTATCTTTTTGTTTATTTATTTGTTTGTTTGTTTATTTGCAGTTTGCATTTCTTCCTATTCTCTTCTTACAATGTATGTTACTTATCAAGGAATTTTAATTGTGGTTATTTTGAAATAAAAGTGCTGAGTTATTTTTCTTAGATGGTAAAAACTAACAAGCTCTTTAACAACAATCTGCAGATTGAAATAATTTTTAGCAGTGCAATACATGGTCTGGTTTTTATTCAGAGAAATTTTCAACACAAAATATTATTCTGCTACAGAGGTACAGTTTTACAAAACAGTTTAAGCCAGAAATCTCCTAAAAAGGGGTTGCCATCTCACCGCTACTCATTGCTCTTTAACATTCTCAGATAAATAATTCCTGACAAATATACAGTCAAGGGAAAACAATATCCTATCATGCAGTTTCATAGCACTCTGTAATACCTACTCTGACTTGATTCAGATAAGACTGGTTGTCCTGTCCTGGGCAGTGTACCCCAAAGCCATGAATATCATTGTCTACGTAGTGCAGGCAAGTCTTACTGGCCCATCAGACTTATCTTTCCTAGATTTATTTTCCTATTGATTTATTTTCGACTGTGGATAAAAGACTTTTGCTTATTATTATTATTATTATTATTATTATTATTATTATTATTATTATTATTATTATTATTATTATTATTTTAAATAGAATGTACTTTTTCGAATGTGTTTTTGTGTATTTTATTCTTGATTTTGGAATCAACTTCTGAACAGTTTTCTCCTGAAGAAGACAGTTCTGACATATAAAGAACATCCTTTTAAAAGATTTGTTCACTGGAATAATTTAAAATGAATGATCAGCACTTTATAAATATATATATATTTTTTTTTTCTCTTTCATTTCTTCTACTCCTCCTTTCCTTAGTTTTTATTATCTTTAAGAGGAACAGCTTTATTTATGAATTCATGCCTTTTGAAACCTTAGGGGTTTCTTTTGCTTATCTAAAAATTTTATCACATAATAACTCCTTGTGCTTCCTTTTTAGTTGCATTCAAAAATTTCTTAGCAGGACTGAGCTGAATACAACATTTGGGAAAACCTAGTATTTTCTTTCTGCATGAAAGATGTTTCTAAAGCAATTCCATTTGTTGTCATTTGTGGATAACACATTTTTCTCTGTTGCAACTTTTTCTTAATTCTCTGCATGTTTGCAGAAAAAAAAAAAAAAAAAAAAAAAAGAAAAGCATACTTATTTTATTATCAACCTACGTCTGGATCTTTTCTCTCTCTCTCTCTGTCTTTTTAAAATAGATTCTCCAAATCAATTTTATTCAACCTTTTCTCAGTATGTGAATGAGTAAACTCCAAATTGCTTTTCATTTATATTAACATCTCTTTTCTCTCTCAATGAATGTGCGTCAATCTCAGAAACTAATCTCCTGGATTTTTATTTGTTTTACACTTCGTTACATATGCTGTTCTAGTAGCCTCTGCATTGTTTTAGAACTCACCAAAAGTTTCTCACAACAATATAAATCATAGGAATGTTTACCTTCCTTTCTCAGGGGTGATTATCAGAACATTCTCAGTCATCTGCATGTTGTGTCTGTCAGATGCTTATGTGCTCATTTAATGGATATGGTAAAACAGGAATTTCTTAAGCAGCTTTTTACATGGCAGATAGATTCTCTGAATGAGACTTTTCTCTTTCAGTGAAAATATAAATCTCTGACCCTCTTATCTAGAGTGCTGTTTCTGAGCTGGGCACTGTCTTTTCTTAGTTATTTTTCCATTTTTAATGATATGGCAATATTATGAAATTCATATCTCCTACTTCCTTTGGAAGGGGAAAATATTTTATTTTTCTTTTTATTTCTTCTTTGTTATTGTTCCTCACATTTGATTTATCATGATAATGAGTGAGTGAAAGTCTTCACTTTCATAGCTAATCAAAATTTGACCTCAGTACAGTACTTACTGTTACGTAGCATGACACAGTTTAGGGATGTGGAATGATAGGAATAGAAACGTTGGTTTGGACAAATTGTTCTCCCATCCCAGCATCCTGCCTCTCACAGAACACAAGCTCTTTTATTCCTTAAGGGAATAAGGTACAAGAATATTCACTGGACAATTATGAAAAATCTTGTCTTCAGGAAGAAGTTTATCTTCATTAGTTAGTACGTTAGTATGTGACTGCAGACATAACGATTTTATAAATCACTTACCATATTTACTCCAGTAGTGATATTGCCTATGGGTACATGTACAGTTTTTTGTTTTTTGTTTTTTGTTTTTTTAAACTTTTGTGCTTGAGCTGTGGGATGGCACTTCATCAGTTTACATCCAAACCTTACACCTTTGTGTGCTCAGCCTTAATAGCAAGTGATAACAATTTACCTCCCTTCCTTCTCCATGCCTCCGCAGTCAATTTGACTGCCCAGCTCTCACCTGAACCAAGCCTGGTACCTCACTTGGGACTCATCTCTCATCTCCCCAGTGCCACCTGGAATGGTAGGGCTGGGGCGGCCATGGTCCCACTGTCCAAGGACAAAGATGAAGTCCCAGGCTCCAGGTGCTGGGCACTTTGTGAGGGGTGGCAAGGGTGTTTGAGGCCTCTCTGCCATCTGAGAGCTGCCTGAGCCATCATAGAAATGATGGTTCTTCTACCTACATACCTCCTTAAATGTCCCCAGTATTGATGTAAACCTTAAGATTCAGTGGCTGAGAGTTCTGCCACTAAATGTTGCAATATTTTCTTTTTCCTTCAGGGTTATGTTTGTTGTCTGTCAGTTTTACACAAGACTTGATTATTCCTGTATTAGGGGAAAATGTAGCTGTAAAGAAAAATACCGGTATTTTTCTTCATATACCATTCACTATTTTATATAGTCTTTTTATATCCCTTTAAATTCATTTCTTTCCCTGGCTAGACAATCTCTGTCTTTGCAATATCTCATCATAGAAATTGTTCCATGTTCTTAGCAATTTTCATCACCCATTTCTACATCTTCTTTATCTCTTTTTCAATAGATTGACCAGGATTGAGCACATATTGTATCTGAGGGCATATCACTGACATTATAATACTTTCAGAAAAACAGTCTGTCCCATCCTTTTACATAATAATACCTTATTTTTTTTGCTTTTTTTTTTTTTTTTTTTTTTTGACCACTGCTCTATGGATCGTCATTCCACAGCATTCATTGTAAATTAGGAAAGCAGAACCCATCAGATTTGTTCAAATACAGGCTTAGAAGCTGCTGTATCATCTTATAGAGAATATTGCATTTTATCTGTCATTGTGTTGCTCATTTGACTCTGTAGCATTCTCTGACCTTTCATTTACCACAGGATTGATCTTATTTTGCAAAATGCTGTTCTGTTCTTCATTTCAGAGATATACCCACACTATTAATATAAAACAACACCTGCTTCCAGAACACTTGGTAAAGATGGTCAGTGTGCACAGCATTGCCACAGGAATTTGTGGGTCAAGATTACCTGTCATAAACCTATCCTGAGTTGAGTAGTTCAGGTGTGAAAAACACAGGCTATCCAGATGCCTAGCAGCTCTCCAGACCCTGTCACACTAGTGAAGCATTTGTATGCCCAGGGCAATTGCCTGGAGATGTGTGAAGGTATAGATGACAGTGTCAGCTAGAGCATCTGCTGTGAGTAGGTATTGCTGGCTTACTGATAGTCTAAGAAGGAGTACATGCTAGTTCTTAGTTTGTTTCTTATTTCTTATTTTTTATTTTTATTCAGTGTCAGATATGACATAACCTCTTTGACTCATATACTGTACCTTTTCAAAGCTGCTACCAGTCTGGTTCTGAGCTTTCTGAGCTACCATTTCTTTTCTGATAGCAATCAATTTTTAATAAAAGAAAACATTTCAGTTTCATAAGAAAACAAAACAAAAGGGGAAAAAAAAAAAACTTTCTTCCTTTGCTTCTTAAAAGGAAATAATACTGTTTGTATGTATTTATTTGTATAGAAGTTTCAGTGCTTTCCTTACTCATCCTATTTTTTTGTTTGAAGCAGAATCACTCTGTTTTTGTAAAGAAAGCTATTATTAAGGTTTTTGCTATACAGCATTGAATGCTGTTAACAAAACTTGACAATATTCTGAGTTTCTGGGAAATGTATTGTCATTTTCATGCTTGGATGCTTGAGACTAGGTATTTCCACTTGTTGCTACTATCCATCCAAAGGATAGTTCTGTTAGCCTTGACATCTCACTCTTGTAAACGTAATTTTGAGCCAACAGTCTTAACGTCTTCCCCACATTATAGAATGGTTTGACACACCTGATGATTTCTGCAGCCAAACCCCAAAATATAGCCTTCAGTCATGTGCTTTCTTGGATGTCACAAACAAGTACCTAGTTTTAACATCCATATTTGTGAAAGGAGAAAACAATCTGTCAATAGCTCATGAAACTAGAAGTTTATCCTAGGTCTGCCTTTGCAACGACTGATTTCATTTACAGATAGTGTTTGTCATGAAGTAAATTCTAAATTCTGTAAAGGGAGTTGTCAATTTTGTCTAGAAGACTTAAATTGATAAATAGCATCTCTACATCAAAAAGTGATCCTAATTAGCTTTCTATTTCCACCTTTAAATAACAAGGTTAAAATAGAATGTCATGAAAATGGTCTAGAACACGTAGGTATCTTGTACTCCTTGAATTTCTAAGACATACATTGACTTCTCTAAGGCTGATATTGGCAGACACATACCTCTCATATACTGATAGAACTCTGATTTACTCTATAAAATTACTAGCAGCTTGCATATATTCAAAATAAATAAATAAATAAATAAAATCATAGATACATAGTGTTTCCAAAATCTGGATTTCCTTTTTTCGGCAATGTTTCATGATGAAAATGAAAGCAACGTTAAAAATGTATAAATAATGGTACTGGAATATTTCTGAGACTGAGAACACTTGGAATTTCAAAGAGGAAAGTGAGTTTTTGCTTTCACTTTAGCAGTCAAATCAAATTGAAGTTTTGCTGTTTTTTTTTTTGTTTGTTTGTTTGTTTTTGTTTTGTTGTTGTTTGTTTTCTTTCAAGAACCACAAAAAAAGAGAAAAAAGACAGTCCCAAAGGGATGAAAACAGTAAATGATGAATAACAGGACTTCTAATCTCTTCTTCTCTGTGAGTTTTAGCTAGGAGAAGAGCTTTGAGTGCTGGGGAGAGGGGTCAGTCTTAACTCTGACATAATGACATTTCAGAATCAGTTCAGTGGGCATTCCTCCATTTCATTTTGTCATAAGTTGTACTGGCAACCACAGCAGTGCCATTGGTGATTCATCTTCTCTGACAGTATGGAGGTCACATTATAAGTATCCTTCCTTTGATTCTGTTAATTAAATATAGCTGAAGACCAAATATTAATAATAAAATCTATTGTTTCTCTGAGTTTCATGGATAGCTAAGTGTTAAATGTGAATACCTTTCTGATATATATTTTTTTCAGTCTTGATTAAAATTCAAGTGAAAGAATTAACCTATCTGCCTCTACACTCCACAGGGATTTTTATTATTCAGATTTATTCATTAGAAGACTTGCTATTCATGTTTGCTCTATTTGCTTTCATTAAATGTTTGGCGTTAAATGCCTTCCTATTGCGTTGCTGAATAAAAAATAAAAAAAAATAAAAATAAAGCTTGAGTGTTGTGATATAAAATTCATATATCCTGATCAATATAAATGATGTATTCTTTTAATAGAAAATAACAGTAAGTAAACAACAACAGGCAAATACACATTAAAAATATAATAAAATCAGTGAGTTCATGGTCATCAAAGACAAAATTTCTCCTTATGGAAATAAATATGATACACCTGCATCATGATTTGTATTTCAAAATACAGGAATTCTGCATTTTTTCATTCATTAAGCACATTTACAAAAAAAAAAAAAAAAAAAAAAAAAAAAAAGCAGTTAATTCAAAGACATATTACTGTATTTTTCTTTTTTTTTCACAGCCAATTGAACAAATTTGGTTCCCAGTACACTACAATACCAACCTACTCAACCATTTTATAAACTGATTTAAAAAATCACACAAAGCAGTTGTAAAGAGGCAAAAAAAATCCTCCAGCTGCTTTTTCCCCTGCACGAAACTCTAGTTCTCTAAAAGCCACTTTTTTTTTTTTTATTTTTATTTTTGTTTTTGGACTAATTCCTGCTTGGCAGGGTGGCCATCCTGCACCAAGCTAGCTGGCTTCCAGGCTGCCAGCAGCTGCCAGTGAGTTCCTGTGCTGAAGAAAGAGGTACCAGCTCTTTCTGCCAAGGTTAATCCCAAGGCAAGCACTTGGACTCAAAGCTTACAGTTTTGGGTCTGGCTGCTCTGTGGGATTCACCTTAAGGCAGGCTCTGTTTTCTCACTTTCTGTAGGGGTGGCCTGGAGTTTGGGCTCAGTGAACTAACTGGTGTCCCTGTGAAAAGTCTTTAGTGAGCAAATTTTCAAGTCTTCTACCTGCCCTGACTGTTCCCAGCACAGCCACATCCATCAGAGGATGATTGTCCTTGACAGAGCCCTGTTATTTCCGCTGTGAGGGAAGGCAGGACTTGCTGGTAGCCTGTGCTCTGGTCCACCCTCAGAGCAATATGGAAATGAAGTTCCAGGTCCCTGGGCCACCCTGTGCTACCAACAATTTATAAGGTCACTTGGCAGCAGTTACAGTTGCGGCCTCTTCCTCATCTTGCCTGATCATGAGCTGTGCGGAGCAGAGCCACTGTCATGGAAAAATAAATTATGATAATTTAATTTCAGTGGCGGTGCTACCTATATTGATGCCTGACTCTCTCAGCCTCAGATTCAGAGATTTTTTTAGGTATCTATCACCATCCATATATATCACCACATCATTTTCTCGTGTTTTCTGCAGCCTCATAGTACCATGCTGTCAGTGTAATTAGATGTCCTCAGTCAATCACAGATGATGCTTGAACTCCAATGGGCAGTCAGTGTACTCCAATAACTGCTGTTAGTCAGTGACTACATGTGGGGTCAAGTTTAAAATGATATTCAGGAAGAAGAGATGTATCAGGGTGAAGATGCTTAACCCCCATTAACTCCTCAGCAATCCCCAGGCTGAGTTTGTTTTCATAAAAGACAGGTGTAATCATTTCTAAAGAGCTTTGGTAAAACCAGAGGCTGTGTATGGGGTGCAGCCCCGCAGGCACTGTGACAGAGGCATGGTTCCCCAGTGATGTACTACCTTAGCCACTACTCCCCCCTGGCCTTATCCTGATGCCCTTGGTTTTAAACAGATCCAAATTGGGTGGGCTAGAACTCTTTATTTGCAGCTCATATTTCCGTAACCCTCTGCCCTGGTGTTTTTTCACATCAATTCACCTGCTGGTGAGATATTTGTAAGGGCACCAGTATCCAAAGACTTTGAACTGCTCTGCCAAGACAAGAAAGGCAGTAACGAATTGAGCAGCATTAATGAAGGGCAAGAAAATGGTGTTTGACTTCCGCTCCAAACCCAGAATAGTCATTAATGTTAATAGGAGTCTCCTCTGTGCCCCGCACCTCCACACGCAGACAGCACACTTAAGGGGAAGCACACGAGGTACCAAGGCAGTGCTCTTCAGGGTGCTTCAGTCACTCAGATTTATTCCCAGCAGATCAAAGGGCAGTGCAAATAGAAAATCTCTATTAATTAATCTCTCTTAAGCTTATGTTCACAACAGTTATTGCCACCTATTTTAGTTCAGTAGCATGAACCCAGCAAGGCCTGCTAAAATGAGATCCTTCTGTTAAATGAAAATCATTTTAAAAATAACAATAAAAACAATAAGCTTCCTCAAAATAAAATTACTTTCACATAATTAAATGAAGATAAACGGTCCCTGGATTCTCTAAGTATATTTGCAAGAGAAGTCATATTTTGGTCACATCATTTGCATTACTTTACAACTTTTATTTCCTACTTTAAACAAGGTTGAGGAAAAATTCTTTACTAGTGATTACAGAAACATGAGTCTGATAGGGAAGAGATGATTATTTAAGTCACATGCTGAGCTGTTATTTTCTAGGAAATTTCACACCAGAAAATATGAGGCTGCCTAAACACTAGGGCAGCCTCAGTTACTGCCTGTCACTGTACATCTGCATTACTGACCGCCTTTCAACAAAAACAAAACATAAATCAAAGCCCAGCCTGAGGGAAAAAGCCACCTACAGTCCAAGCCCCACTTCTCATGGAGCCTGATGCAACTCCCAGAAGGAGCAGAGCACAGCTCTGGCCCAGAGCAGCTGATTGTGCTGATGTGTTTGGGATCAGGCGACAAGTGATGGTTCCACAGCATGAGCCTCTGCCTAGCATAAGCAGTAATTCTCAAGGAGCACAAATATTTGCTTTTACCCTATTGATCACAGGTCACCAGAGACATTAATGCAGATCCCAAAGACTTATATATTAGCTCGAATTCAGTCTTATGTCAATATGAAATCAGTCCTTAGTTGTTGCCTTTTTTATTTTGATAGTTACTCTGGCAAAGTATGGAATTGTTTATATTTTTGTGTACTTTCTAGTAAATTATACAATTTTTGAGTAAATCAGTTATTTGGATAAATATATACATCATTGGAATTCAAACTGACTTGACAGAACACATATATGTAAACTGGATTCCCCCTGCCTTATTGAAGTGTTACTTCAAATGTCATCTAAATGTTTTATACAGGGGAACAGTGTTATTACCTCCAAAAAGAGAAAACATCTTATATCTGCCAATATATACACAAAGCATCTTTATATATTAACATGTGCTTGGTCTGTGCTTTAAACCAGAAAGAAGGTGGTGAATGTGGAAAATAAATAAATAAATAAATAAAAATTAATAAAATCTGAAAGGGTCAGGAAGAAGGATGAAGGAGAGACAACTCCAAACAGTAAGTGTAAAATTCAAATTGGGGCTAGAAAACACAAAGTAGAAGCACAGAATGGGAAAATTAGGTACCAATACCTTATGTGATGTATAGGAGAAGATACCTTAGGGACTTGCAGGTGATATAACAGTAACATGGAAAAGACAATACCAAAATTCAGAAGTGTACAGGAAGGAAGGTATCCAAGCAGAGGAGGCTTAAAGGAGAGGAAGGAAAAGAGAATAAAAAGGGGAGAAGGAGGAAAGTAAAAATAATGGTGACAAATGGCCAATCAGCATCAGCAGAATCATGAATCAATGGAGCTGCAAACTGGTGCAGTACTGAATCTGTTAGGCGATTGCACAATCAGTAGGAATCTCAATAAAAGTCCTGGCAGGAGATCAGTATAGTAGAAGAGCCAGGTTCATCTTTTGCATGACTCCAGTGAACTTGGTATATTTGTATGGGGGATGAAATGTGCCCCAGCAGATCTGCTGCTCAGGAGACTTCAGATCAATAAGCAACAGGGCAGATAATTGATATGGCAGTTAATAAATGGGTATTTTATGGTAATAACAATGATCTCTAGTTAATGAAATCATTTGTATGGCAGCAAATCAACAGCAGCAGATGACTGTAGCAAACCACAATAGATTATCTTAGAACGAAATATACGAAAATCATATTCCTTTCAAATTCTATTAGCCACAAACAATTAACATGACCCCAAATAGAAACTGGACACAGATGTTAAAAACAAATTAAATGGCAGGGTAATTAAAAACAAGTGGATGTAACAGATGCAGGGTTATCAAAAGTGACAGACTGGACAATTCGTGTAATATGAAGGTTCAAAGCAAGGGAGAGGTCAGAAGAAGAGCAAAGGATCTGGCACAGCACAACCTGAAGAAGAACTGAGCCCACAGCACAGCATACCCAGCACAGCCCCTGCAGGCTCATGTGCAGAAGGCTGTGGGAAAAAGCCACCTTTGATGTCCTAGGAAGTGTCATAGTTGCCGTAGTGCAGCTCCCCAGTGCTGTTTTTTGCAGCTGCAGGCTGCTGCAGGGTGGTGCAGGTGGGCTTGAGGGCACTGGATGTTCTTAGCACTCACCCTACTAGCTCCATGCTGAAGCTGCCTACACAGACCCTTGGTTACAGCAGAAGTGATCATCTTTCAGTGCTTATCTCTCTAAAATGAAGCCAGGATGGTATTTCCAGCTTCCTGTAAGTGTGTCTAATCACTACAGTACCAATAATTGTGATAAAGGCTTTCAATGCCTTTATAGTCTCATTCCTGTCTTGGATGGAGAGTGATTCCTACTTCTCTTCTTCATCCCAGTGATTTCTGTGAGATGTTAAAATGCAAAGAAAAATGTTGTCAACAGCTGACACCAGTTTTAAAATGCTTCAGAATAAAGAGACTTATATTTGGAAGATAAATGTTACTCTTTGCCTAATTCAAAGCATACATTTGCTAAAAGTTTGACTACCATTTCATCTCAGATGGTACATCCACCATGTGTGCAAGGGCAGTGTCGAACCTGTGTTTTCTACATTATCAGAAACTTTTAAAAATGAAGAGCTATTCCTTTTCGTCTGGGGAATATATGAACTGAATTGTATCTGATTTACAAAAACATTGTCAGTGGTGGTTCAGGCTAGGTGTTAGAAAAGGGTTCTTCACTGAGAAGGTGGTCGGGCACTGGGACAGGCTTCCCAGGGCAGTGGTCACAGCACTGAGCCTGTCAGTGTTCAAGAATCATTTGGACAACGAATGGGCCTGATTTTTGTGTGGTCCTAAGTGGAGCCGGAAGTTGGACTTGGTGATCTTTGTGGGTCCCTGACAACTTAGGACATTCTATGATTCTGTGATTCTACAGAATGAAATAAGCAATTTCCAACAACCTGCAATGTTTAATACTGAATTAAATATTCATATTGTTCCTTTATGAGAGGACAGAGAGGAAAGGATCAAGGTTTTAGTGGGGGAAGGAAAAGAGAAACAACCACACATACCTACTGTTGATTTGATCCACAGAGTGTTTTCTGTGTTAGCAGACAAACCATAACATTTTGCTTTTTCCTGAGTGTAGGTTTTTTCTTCCACAACACAAGATAAAATTGATACCCATAACGATTTTATTACACAGTGTGTAATAAAATCTTTATAAAACAGAAGACCTAGTATTTTTCATGAAAAACAGAAACGTCACTGACACTGGATGTTTTTCCTCTGCAAACTATTTTTTAAAGGGTCGTTATTCAATTTACATTTTTATCTCACTTTACTACATCCCAATGAACACTTCTGTATTTCTTCCATCTCTTTCATCGTCTGAACCCAGAAATAATCTTGTACTTTATGGATTAGCAGTGAAGACCAACTAAGGAAAGCACAGACCACCTTACTGGCATGCTGTAAGGCTCAGCGTGGTCCTCTTGCAGACCCCACAGATAGCACCTGCCCCTGCTACATTCCCATCCATATGTGTGCTGTGCATGTTTTCTGCTCCCAGACATGACACATGGCTGGCTGCAAGTGACCAGGTTTTTTCCATGATGAAGAAGCTTGCTTCTCCATGGATGAAAAGCAGGAAAAGAGGGCAGCCAAATGGTGGGTGTCAGGCTCTGCTCCCAACCCAGTGTTGTCTGTCTGTCCTAGAGTCCTGCCTCTGAGAGCTGGTTCATACCTTGGTGTTCAGGGGTCTACAAACAGACTGTGGTTAATAGACTATATTAATATTTTAAGGAATTTATCCACGTTCCCTATATTTCAGTCTTTCTTTTTTTTTTTTTTTTTTTCTGCTAACTATTCAAGCAGCAAACTCCTGACATGGGCAGGTCTCATTGCTGGGCTCCTACCTCCATCACCTGCTTCATAGAGAATTTCCTGGTGTCCAAATCCCAAGTTTGTCCTTATGGAGCACTGCCTTGACAGAACACAGTAGACATGCAGCACTACCTGGAAGAAATAAAGGCAAATAAACTGCTCACAGCAATGAAGGAGCCTTTTACTCAAATCTGAAGAAAACTCCAGTAAAGGCATATCAAAGGATGTGTCTGTCCTTCCCATAATAGCACACTGTATTTCACCAGAACAGCAAAGAAACAAACCTGACAGGCTAAATATTTCTCTGGTATCTCTAGTAGCTCCAAGTCAGATGGCATATTTTGATTTCAGATCCCTAGAACACGCACAGATTCACTGCCAGTTGATCTTGGAATGATAGAGGGAGAAGAGTTGGCCTGTTGGGGCCACAGTTAAGGGCACAGTTAACTGCTCACAGTTAAGGCAATATCAGACCTGCTGGAGCAACACTCAGGAGTGTTAGTCTGGTAGGACCCTCTGAAACATTCAGTTTAATAGTCCAAACTTAACAGACTAAAACTTTTAATACTCAAGTGTGACCTGCAAACTTGCCTAGTGGTAGCTGGAAACTACAGCACTCTTGCTGCTTTCTCAATAAAGACAAGCAAATTTAAAATATTTATTATTGTTATTATTATTGTTATTATTATTATTATTATTATTATTATTATTATTATTATTATTATTATTATTATTATTATTATTATTATTATTATTATTATTATCTCATTTGATTTAATAAGAAAATATGACCTTTTTGGAGAAAACCTGGAGAATCCATAATAGATGCACAACTCTACAGGGCTTCATGTAAAATTTCATAAGCAAGATTGTCATTGTTTTTATTTAATTAAATCCTACCACTCTCTTCTATACAGACATAAAACATTATAAGAATCCCCAAATGCCACAGCTGAGAATCATTTAATTTCCTCAGATAGAGGCTGCCTTTTCTGGATTTTCTTTGAAAGCTTAAGAATCACAGACACTATTAGTGCTGAAAGAAGGCTGTTGACATTCTCAAAATGGGATTCACATAAATCTAGTACTGGATGTAATCACACAGGTCTCCAAATCATACAGCTTTTCTGTCTTTATGTACAGACACCCCACACCAGGCAATGTTAATGGGATAGTAATAGAAGGATTAAAGTCTTATGTGGTCCCCCTTTACTAATAAATCCATCCCTGAATATTTGATTATCACATAAAGGAGAATCTTAATGGTTTCTGCTCAGCTTGTTCTATATGTGTTCTATTTCTAAGACTGATGAATACTGCAAAGGAGGGAATAAAACTAATTATTAATAATCTGTCTCTCATTATTTAGTCTAGTTGTGTTCATTTGGTTAAATCTGATTATTTTGAAATCGACAACTGAAATTTTTGCCTCTGAGAAGATAAAGGGAGTATTTTTATACATCTAGTATGAAAAGAAAAAAATATATAATACTAGAAACACAAACAAAACTATTTTATTACTATTATTTGTTTGTATTATATTTGAATCTAGTAGATTCAGATGAATTCAAGGTCCCATTGTGTGCCTTTCAAAAGCATGGACCCGGGGTCAAAAAAAAAAAAAAAAAAGAGCCCATCCGCTCTCCACCAAACCTCAAAAGCTGAAAAAAACCTGGAACAAGAAAAAAAAAAACGATTTGGAAGCAGCTGCATTATACTAAAGTGATATGAGTTAGTATGAATTTTTGGAAACAAATTACACCCAGTCACATTTGTTTTGAGAAAGTAACTGTCACGTTTGGAAGATGAGGCAGCAGATGTGACATATCTATACCTAGTAAGGTCTTTGACATAAGTGACAATCCTACAGGCAAGCTAAGTATTATCTAGATAGAATAGCATGAGTTAATGGAACCACTTTGTTCAGTAACATGACAGTTATGGATCTCTGTCCAAATGACAGGTTAAGTATTCCACAAACAATTTATGCTGATTTGTATTCATTTATGTACTTCTGTTAGTTCAAATGATTTTTTTACCTGACATCAAACTGCAGAGGCATGAGAAACATAATGATCCTTTTGGAGAACAGCGTCTGATTTAAAAATTGTCTTTATAAACTAGAGATATTTTTTTCTAAAATCATCAAGCTGGCAGGACAAAATACTGCGTGTAGTAAACAGAAACATGTAGAAATATCAGACATGTAAATATGATGTGGCAGTATCACTTCAGAAAAGAGTGTGGTCATACTAATGAAACACCAAATTGATATGATTCAGGAATATGAAACTGTCACAAAATAAGCCGGATCTCAGTCTTGCCTACCCTAATGTTATGCATCCCATGTATAACATCATAGGTTTATGTTAATGATTGCAGCTGAAGATGTAGTAGTGTCTAGTTCTGTATATCATACTTCAGGGAAGGTGTACATGAATCACAGATATTCCAAGAGAGATACAAAGGCATCACTTGAGTAATAATAATCCTAATTAAAAATTAAAATTAAAATTAAAATTAAAGCTAAAATTAAGGAAATGGTCTTGTTTAGTTTAAGAAAAAGAAGTGATAAGTAGATCATCAGATCAATCACTACATATCAGACATATAAAAAGAAGAGAGATTGTTCTCTTTGCATATTTAAGACCTACGAAAAATATTCTTTATTTTCAAAAGAAACAACTTTGGCCTTGAAGAAAAGGATGCACCAAAACAGAGACTGTGTGATTACATAAAATGATTTTTTTTTTTTTTAAGTAGAAACAATTGATCCAGAGCAATGTACGTTTACTTAATCTTTCCTGAAGGGAAGAGACTAGCTGAACTTTCACAGTTCCTTTCAGTTGTACTTTGCACTGTAAAACCTCAGATTTAACAGCGCCTACTCTGACACCCATTATTTTTTTCTTTTTTTTGTGTGTGTGATATCCTAATTAAATGTGGCTGAGGTGACCATCTATCTATCTTTGACTTTTGAACTCTGTTGACCACTTCAAAACAGGCTGGGAAGAGAAGAAGAAATTTTTCTCCTGTCCTGCCTGGACAGGAGCAAAAGACTGAAGCCAGGCAGGTCTCAGCTGCTGGCTGTTTGGTGACATTTGGCTGACCAGTAAATCATGTTCACTGAGCAACCAGTTACCATGCATGTTGCTCCATTGCAGCTCTAGCACAGTCCCCTTGTTTGGTGGTAGCATCACAGAAAAGATGGAGGTGGGGGAGGACGAGGGAAAACAAGCTACTGTGGGGTAAAGGATGACATCTGAGTGGGTAATGAACAAGCACCTGGATTTCACAGTTTCAAACTGTTCCACCCACCCAGTCAGTCCAAAACTGTTGTGGTCTGAGAAGCTGGAGTCCAGATCCATGTCTTAAATAATCACCTTGAAGTTTTACTGTATGTAAGAGGCAGTTCTTCTCCCTGTCCACAATAACGCAGGGACGTTGATTCCAGAAGCAATTACAGTTGAAATCAACAGTTTGCTTGAATTTGGGGGCAGAAAAGTATAAGATAATTTATATTGTAATTCTAGTGCTGGACACAGAGAGGCAAAAAGGGAGAAAAATGATTGTAACAGACAAAATACAAAATAACCTTTCACTATAATCTTAAGATTTATTGCAGGAGCTGCATTCGCAGAAGAATCTAGATTTTCAGAAGGTGTACATTAAATTTCTTGGGAAAAGCATAGGAATAACTGAACAGTATTAAAATCTTTCCAGGAAGCCTGTAAAAAGTAGATAAAGGATTGAAACTTGCTAAAAAACAATTCAGAAATCAAGGCTAATGAAGGCCACAAAGAAGTGTAAACAGTAATAAAGAGTAAGAGAAAAGCAGGAGAGGTGGGAGGGAATTTTCAGAGAAGGGACTAAACATGATAAAACAATTACAAAATAATTTAATACTTGAGAGGTTGATAGCCTGAGGGAGAGTTGGTGGATCTTATGAACTCATCAAGAGTAGAGGAGGCAGTGGAGAGGATAAGGGCAGAGCAAAGAAAGGTGGGTGGTTTTGGTTTTTTTTACCATCAATTTTTACCTCACATTATGTGGAGAATTGTCTTCCATTAGCTCCTTTTCTTAGGAAATGAGGTAAAAGTGTTATTACAGTTTGAGGCATCAATGGAAAAGGTGCCAAAACAAGCTTAATCTCAAGAAAAACATGTTACCACACCTTATAATATATACTAAAAATCTTTTAAAACAGGTTTTAATTAAGTAGTTGATCTACAAGTAAAACTTGCCAGACCACCATTTGAGTCATCTTTCATTTGAATCAAATTTAAAAACATCATTTGCATGTGGATCTCCTTGGGAACTTATGTACCTCTGTGAAATTTTACAAACTAAAATCGCTATTCATTTCTATACTTAATGCAAATAAATAAATAAATACTTTTAACTTGTTTTATTTTATCAACAAACACAGTAAGAGTCTCTATCCCTGCATCCCCATGATCTACCAATAAGCCACTCCTAGCAATAACCCCACCCCAAAAATCTCTGCTATATCTTTGTCAATACATAATAATTCACACATTTTTGAAGTGTGCCTACAAACACAGTTCTGTGAGCACTGAAAGTTAATGGAAGTTTGTCATGCATATCAGCTTATAGAGGCTCATTCAAAGCCAAATTAATTTAATGAAAGTACTCCAATTGATCTTAATTCACTTTGAAACCAAGCTTAGTAATAGGTGTTAAAAATACGTTCTTTTTTAAGCTTCTTGATAGGGATAAAAGTTTGATTCTGCATTTCCTAATTGAGGATTCTCGTGCATAAACTTAAGTACTAAATAAATTGGGGCTCGGATGTTCTGAAGGGAATTTATCCACACAAAGTTGCTATCGTAGGTAGTGTGAGTATAAAAAAAAAAAAAAAAAAAAAAAAGATTCACAGCTAGAAAGCAGATTTCCCTACATAACATCAATACATTATAAGTGTGCAATCCATAGGAGTTCTGCTCTCAGAAATCAAGACATCAATTTCTGCACTTTTTTTTTTTTTTTTTGTTACCCTACATGCTTCAGACTACAACACTTACATTGCATGTCAATTTCTTGATTCCTAAGGAGTCAAGTGGACATAATTCTATGATCATAATTTTGACAGTTTTTGTTTATCAGAGGTGCCTCCATGAAGGCTTTCCTCCAATAGACAATTTATCTGGTCATATTGTATAAAACTGATTCCTGTATAAAATCACTGATGAAAAAGTACTAAATATTTGTTCTAGATGAGCGTTTCTAAAAGAAAATTTACTAGAATGCAGTAAATAACACTAATTTTAGGTTTAGCAGAAAACTAGATGTTTCAGTAAGAAAATTCTTCATTATCAGTTTCCTTTAAATACCTTGGATGTGTGTAAATAAATTTCTCTACTATTGAGCAAAAAACTGTTGTTTCAGTTTGATAGCAAAAAATGTATGATGACAAGGGAGTGAAAAACTCTCAATTTTCTTACCAATTCAAATGCTTGAAAAAAATGGTTTTAGATTAAATTAAACATGCTTTGAAACTAAAAAAGCTTCAGTTTGTCTAAGATATTTATTTTCTAATAAATTTTACTTACTGCTAGCATGATGAAAACCTGTAAATAAGCATTTTTAAATAAATGTGCATGAAGATAATCAAGTGCTTCCACATAACGATCAAAGGATGATATGCATGAATATTTTCTCAAAGCTGGAATATCAGTGGTGTGCATTTTTTTTTTCAGCTCAAAATACATAACTTACTTTAAAACAACTGAAATATAATTGCACTGAGAAAACTTCATGCAAATGTTTGCATGCAATTTTTTCAAACAAATGGAGTGTAATAGCTATAATTAAACTCAATGTAGAGTAAATTGGAGATAAAAATCAATAAGCAACTCTGTTTGAAATCTCGTCATTTATTGATTCATGAGCCATTTATCTCCTTCTGCATTCCACATCAAAAGCAATTATCAGTTAATGAAATCACACAGATGCAAATCAGAAATAGGAAAAAAATATTAACAATGCCTCCAAACTGCTGAAAGTATATTTCTTTACCATGTCCACAAATTAACTTAGGAAATTAACTTAGTTTTTGTTTTTCCAGTTAAAAGGAAATGTTAACTTGCTTCACCAAAGCTCTCTTTGTGAGACTAAAGTAGTGTCAATTATTGAGGACTCCTCAACCTTATCAATGATTTTTTGGCCAAAGCGGTAGTAATGTATAACTCATAAAAATCAACCAGGCAGAGCAGGAACTTCTCAGGTTATGCCTGGCCTCCACCCCTTTTGGGTGCAGGTTCATGGGGTGTACCTCAGGTCAGCAGGCTGTGCTTCTTTCTTGTCTTCATGTATAACAGGAATATTTTCTGAAGTCTTTAATGTGGTTAGAAAAACCCATTGCCAGCAGCACCAGATTCAGTGGAAGTCCTGGTAACAATGGCAGCTTTCTGCCTGAAGAAAAGGGAAGAGTTGGGAACTGGCAGGAGATACCTAGGGTTGGTCTGAATCATGGCTGGTTCAATGCAGCACTTGTTACTCTGTATTTTGTTCATCAAAGGCTAAGTACGGCCTGCAGGATTAAATTCTGTCTAGCTCTGTAAGAGACAGGATTGTAAAAGACTGAGGTGATAAAATGTCATATGAAATTCAGTGTGAATAAATATAAAATGATGTACAGAAGAAAAAAATGGGGGGAATGAATAAATGTAGTCTGTCTGAAAAAGTGAAAACAGTTATTTCCCAGGAAGAGTGTAATGACTTTTCCATTCCCATATGCATGGTGTGCCCCCAAGACAGTTAGTGGGAAGTGTATTTGTGGTCCCTGACCAGACTTTTGCAATGTAATGGAAAGAGAATGCTTTCTATTGCTCCCAGTGTGGGGCTGCGGGCTCAGTCTGCACTCATCACACTGTGCCTCTCATCCATGGCACAGCTTTTAGGCTGCAGCATGAAAACCCAAGTGTCTACCTCTCCTTTGTTGCCCTTCTTGATCAGAAGAGCTCCTGTGTGGGCTCACAACTGCATTCAGCAGGACATCCAATTCTATTTGTTGTTTTTTGTTTGCTTATATATGTGTGTACACATATGTCTAGGTATATAAATACTACAGAATGTAGAATGTATTCCAATATAAACAAAGAGTGAATATTACATACCCAGCTATGATTGTGTTTCAGAACTTATGTCTCTTGCAGAAAGAACTATATTAGGATCAGCAATCAATGCACATTCAACCAAAATAAATATAGTGATAATTTTTACATTTATTTTCTGGCACTTATGGCATGTAATAAAAATGTTGTTACTGCAATAACAGAAATAAACCCAGCAAATGTTCAACATGTTGAAAATTTTAAGTATCTTTAAAATTGGAAGAAAATATATATTTTTTATTTTTTTATTTTTTATTTTTTTGTGAGTTGTTGAATGCCTCCTTAAACAGAGAGAGGGAACTTAACTCTGGCATTTACTTTATAACTTTCATAACTTAATAAATTTACTTAATAGCTTTCAGATATTCCAAGTGTATGCACAACAAAAATGTCTTGTTCTTCATTCTACATTATTGTTTGCTTTTTGTCTATATATATATACAGATCATGGGTCCATTTATATTTCACCTTCAAATCCTGCATGGTTACTTTTTTGGAAAACAACAACAAACAATACAGTAACAAGTCAAGTTCAACACTTTCTGGTACAAAATAGCATGAATTATTACTTGTAATACAGATCCAATAAATAAATAAATAAATAAACTTGAAAATCATAGCAATTACTGTTTGAAAACTGGGTGTACCTCAGGACTGTAATGTAGCCTTAACTCACATGACCAGCTAGCATCGCACATCACTGGCAGGTGTGTATGATAAATACCCTACTGTGGTGAAGTCAAGAGCAAGAAAATGTTTATCACACTTTTGGTGTGGGATGGAAATTGGATGTCTTAAGTGTAGCAATGGCCCTGAACTAAGAAGTATAACCAGAGCTATTGCATCCAGACTATTTTAAAGATATTTTAAAGTGTTTCCTCTGCAAATGCCTCTACACAGGTAGCACTTCTGAAAAAAAATAGATGTATCATATTCCGATGCCTACTGTGCACATCCTGTTTGGCATGCACACCTCTGTCCTTGGCTTCACAGCTGTTTACAGCACACGACAGCAGCAGTGTGCAGAACAGGGAGCTCTACAGGGAACATGGTGTGTGACACTAGTTTGAAGATAGTATGTATGAAAATGCTAATGAAAACGCATCCTCACTGAAAACACTTGTAAGTGATTTTTAGCTGTAGGGAATTAATATTTCAAGGCCATCTAAACTAAGAAGGTCCCAGCTCTTGCCTATTTAAGTGTCTGTTTCTGTAACATTTTATTACATTGTGCTCTGAAGTAGGGATTTTGTTTATCTATGTATGTATGATAGGATACCTAAGGTATCGAATCATGAATGAAAGTATAGGTATTACCATCATCTGCACAATGGAGAAATACAGCTGTCATGTGCAGAGGCAAAAGTAAAACCACTTTGTAGATTAAGTGCTTGTGTATACCAGCTCTTAAGAAACACAAACATCCCATTGATTGACAGAGGGTCCATTTTGCTCTTGAGAAGCAAAAAAAAAAAAAAAAAAAAAAAAAAAAAAGATGTGTTTCCTCAGGGCAATAGCAAAGCATTTCCAGTTATCTCTTGCTATAAGTGAAGGAAAATGGCATGTTATGTGGGTGAGCATCAATACCAGCTCCAGGAGAAACCTGGTCAATTCCCACTATGTGATCCTCAGCCCAAAGTCACAGCTATAACTGTAGCAGAATTTGAGCATATTTAGCATATCACCCAGAGTGAGGATAAACAAAAGGTTATCCTAAAAGGTTACATTTGTGTTAATCCAGAATAATTCTTGTGGAGAATCAGCCAAATATTTAATGTCACATGCATCTAAATTAAGGCTGGTACTGTGTGTGATTGTGTTTGTGCTTGTGGCATTTTCAGAACAACTTGATTACTGTTATCAGCTCTGCTTCCAGACAAAAGGAATAAATAGATAATTGTATCAGGTTAGGTGTCCAGAACAAAGTGATGAGCAAACATGGGCGATCAATGAGGCTTTTGTTGAACTGTGTGTGTGCCTTCAAAGAAGCCAGAGGAAAAAAAAAAAAAGAGAAAAATCAAGGTGAGTGGATGGCAGCAGAGAGGTAAAGCAGGTCTCCAGGAGGCTCTGATTTCAAGACATGGAGTTGTACTTGTTGTTGCTGTCTAGATCCCTTCTACCCTATATAGGAGTATGGAGACCCAGGCTGCCCTTTGGAGAAGGTCTTCCTTCAGGAGCCTATACAGGGCCTTCTACCAAAATGGTTTAGAAGGGGTCCCAAGAGAAGCAGGACTTTGACAGCCTTGGTAACAGGAGTGGAAGTGAAAATCTTACATCCTCCCTATAGTCCCTAGCCTGAGGTGTTTCCAATTACAAAACCCCAAACTGTGTCAAGTCCTTCTCTTAAAATATGAGCTTAGCTGAATAAGAAACTTTGAATTATTCTTTCTAGACAAGTCATGAATACAATGGTGTTAAAGAGAAATTTTGATTCTCTACTCAAATGTAAAACAATAAAAAGCAAGTTTTCTGAAGCTTTACATACTCCTCCACCATTAATAAGCACTTCACTGTCAGCCAGATCTATGACAAAAGTATTTCCATGACTTTGGGATGTGTACTGCAAACTGGTTTGAAAAAACATCTTCACATACTTAACAGTTTTTCTATGCATGGAATCTTATTGTCTCTAACAGAGTAGAGGTCAGGAGACAGAGAAGCATTTAATCATAGAAGCACTGAAACCACCTAACCTGATCAGGTGCTGAACTGAAAAATTCAGAATTTTTAAAGATCCTCAGAGTTTCATAGAATGGAAGCCTCCTGTATACCCTTCCCCCTGCCTCTCACCCTGTTCACAAATATATATATATAGACATATTTTTATTTTTTCCCAAGTTGTCATTTGGTAAGTAATGATATGAGAGTAAATTAATGTTTTAACTATTTTCCTCTAGTATTATAACATCAAAACGAGCAAAAATCCAGCACATGAAAGTACTTCACAAAAGAAATATATAGTTAGTTTCTTGAGTTCACACCTATAACAACTAATTAAGGTCTTGACTTCAGCAACATTTATAAAAGATATAATAGACATATATAGTTGTCCAGACTTTAACACTTTCTTGTGAAACAGCTGGTGTTGTTCAGATGTGGGGACAGGCTACTGGGCCAGACATATCAATGATCTGATCTGGTCTGGCAATTCCCCTGTTCCTGCAGTATCTTTTTGATATAAACTGAACTGTAAGAATTTCACCATATTTGGTCTCCAAGGCAAAAGCTATCTGCAGCAGAGGAAACAGCTGCCCCTCCCCTTGGTTCCTTTTCCCTTTATCACACACTGGAAACCAGCAGCTTGTCCAGAAAGAGAGGTGTTAGATTTAATTGACAAGCCAGCAGGGACAGGAGTACATTTCTTGTGAAACTCAGAAGTTTTTTCTAAGAGTTTCTGATACATTTTAAATCCTTCTCAGTATGCATCAGTATCTAATTTAAGTTCCTTTTTGCCATCTATGTGCTGCTAATTGTGATATCTGTAAATTGTTCTGTTTCTTGATGTCTTTTTTTTTTTTTATTTTTTTTTTTAGATTTAGTATTTAAAAATAAATCATTCAGAACATATATTTTGATTACAGAACTACAGAAATAAGTTGATTAACACTTTTTTAATCCTTGGGAACAATAATACTACATTATCATCAAATGTTTTAATATATGATTCTAGAGTACTACCCAGAAATTATTACTTTTAGTTATGCAAGTAGAAGTATTTGAGTTACCTAACTGAAAAAAAAAATAACCCAGGCTATTTATTTTTTTTTTTTTTATTGACTTTAGAAGCAAATTAGAAAACTACATTACATCAAGTTAACTCATATCACAAGACTAAAGAGACATGAAACACTCTGAAAGGGATTTGCATGTGTAAGATTATTCACAAAAAAGAGGCTTTAAGGAACAATCCTGTATTGTTACTAATTACACAAGTCTTAAACAAAAATGGAAATAGAAATAATGGAAAAGTACAGGCAGGTTCACTGATGAAACAGTTCATTTAAAAGTTTCGCAATTTGAAACAGTGAGCATGAAACTCATTCACCTTCCCATTGGTAGGATGTTCTACTATTAGATAAATTTCTATTGAAATCATGGGAAAATAATACTTTGTATCACTGATTTCCTCTCCATTATGAACAACTTTTCTCAGAATCCTCCAGCTACAGAAGGCCTGCAGAAAAGAATATGGGAAAACTGAAGAAAAAGCAACTAAAATCCAGTTTGATTAAACTCAAAGTAGACTCCAAATTTCCCCTCCACCCTTAGTAAAAAAGCAAGTTCTTTAGTATCAGAAGCCCAGTTAAAAAGTCATACTAGATACATCATATGAGAATGAACTTAATGTTAAAAAATTATTAGAACAACTTAATTGCCTTTAGCTTTATCAGCTGTCAGAACTGTTGTTGGTATGCCTAACCCTTAATTAGCAATGAGTTATGATTGATTAATGGACCCAAAGAAGTTTAATTTCAGGCTATGTAATGTGTATTAAAAAATGAAAGGGACCTGTAGTTTCACAGATTAGTTAACCTTTCAGTGATACAGCTTTCATTTTGATGTCCTCAGAGGTCAAAGTACATCCCAGCTGCTTTTACAGCAGAGCTCTTCATTTAGACAGCCAAGAAGAAGCAAAGACAAGGGAGTTTTATTAGAACCTAGTAGTTAATAAACCCTGCATATATGCAATCTCATTTGAATGAAAATTAATGTGTTGTTGAGTCATGTTACTATAATTAATATTAGATAAACTTCTGAATGACTTTAGACTTTCTGCTTTTCTATTTTCCTGCCTTTTCCTCTGGAGTTAGCTCTTAGAAGTGCAGTTTTGTTTTGTTTTGTTTATTTATTTATTTTTAATTAGGTTCAGAAATATGTATTACAAGGTTCCCACATAATGCTAATTTTAATGCTTTAAGACATTAGTAGGGTGGGTTGCCAAGCCATTTGCCCAAGTCTGCCCTTATTTATTCCTTAAGGCCAGAAGAAGATTCATAAGGACAGTGTTAGAGGCAATAAATCTGGTCAAACTATGTCAAAAAGAAGGTGGGAGCAAAAAAAGGTGGGTGCAGAAATAGGTAATAAAAATGACAGTGGTAATAATGTAGCTTTCATTTGAACAGAAAGTGCTTAGAAAGGATACCAATTGCCTAGTAGACTTAGTTGATCTGAATCTGCTAGAGTCAGTTTAAGGATTTACAGACTATGTGATTTACAGCTTTTCAAATATACATCCAGGATACCATCTTTTCAGATGTTCATCCAAAGAATGAATAAACAAAATGGAGACTATGTACTTCTGAATAAGCAATGGGAGAATATATAGAATTTGTCATACTTTTTCCCTAAGGTCATATCCTTAGTTGCTGCATGAGAATATCTTTTGTTGTTTTCATTATTGCTAACTCAGTGACAAACAGATCAGGGCCTCAAACCAACTTTAAAATTGTCATATAAATAACAGCAGAAGCCCCCAAACATTCAGCAGTTAGCTTCCTAGGATAAAATGTGTTCTCAGTATTTGCAGTATTAGATAGATACTATAAGGTTTATTACACCTGCACTAGAGGTAAAAAAACAGATCACTGTGAAAATTTTAAAATATGGCTCATGGCTTTGAATATTCATGGCTTTAGACTTCTTATAACCCTAAAGTTTAGCTGCAGAAAGAACCTTGTATAAAAAGTCCCTGTGAAGAGTAATTTTAAAACAAGGCAGGGCCAAATCCATATGACTATATACTGGTCCACTTTTATTCAGCTGTCTATCTTTTATCTTTCCACTGTCCTGTTAGTTAAGGTATCAAAGCTTTCACTGTCTCCAGGTGATTTCATTTTTTTTTTTTCTCCCCCGTATCCTTGGTGCTTTTGATCTTTCATAAGCATGTTGAGATGTCTTCTCAGTTTTGCTTACAGTTGTTTTCATGGCTATCTTCTAGAAACATCATTGACAGACAGAAGATGCAGAGAGAATGAAAACATAGTGAAAAACAGAGGAACATTTTCAAAAGCACAAAAGTAATTAGGGCTTTTAATTTTCTTTTTGGGAAAACACTTTAGATGTCAATAGAAAGACTGAAGAACACACTTATCTGGTTTGGAGGTCTAAGGTCCCTGGAAGTCAGTGGGATTTAGAGCATTACCCATAGGATATTCCAAATTTGCCACAGATCCTTCAGGGTACTTCCAGTACCCTTATTCTTCCTGTTATTTCTAGCAGGCAGCAGAAGGGACCTGGTGAGGGCTGTAGATTTCAAGGCTTCAGAGAAGAAGAGAGGCTTTGAGAGCCTCAAATAAAAGGCAACATGATCACCATTATGTTGTTCAGCTGGGAATATTTTTAAAGATGGGTATAAACATGGTACCTGCTTTAAGAATATTTTGATTTAAATTCAAGACAGAAAAGAAAATTACAGAAGGTGTCTCTGGGAGGTGCCATCATGGACACCAGTACCACAGAGCTCTACCTCATTTCTATTTAATTGTTTCATCAAAGCTGACTCATTTCCAGATTAATTTTTGACCTCTGATGAATGAAAATTATTCAATGGCAAAATATTCTATCACACATTTCTGTGAATTATCTCAGTCATTTAGGGTTTGAAAATGCCATCCTCTAGAATCTAAGATCAATTATTTTAATGTTTTCAAATTACTTAGGCAATTTTGCAAAAAAGATTTTGGCTAATAATTTAGGAGATTTTTTTCCTATTCTGATTCAGATAAGGCATGAAGAATTTTGTTCTGTCAGTGATTTTCTATGTATGGCAGAAATGAGGAAAGATAAAGATAGTAAATACAGAAAACTGTTGAAATATGCACTGTCCTAAAAGGGAAACATTAAGGAAAAAATACAGAGTTCTGTCTTTCATTTTACTGTGGTTGTAAAAGAAAGCTCCAAATGTTTTAACAAAAAGCACCACACAACAGAGTAAACAAAGCTAGTCTTTTAAATACTTTATTGAGGAAATCAGATTTCATAAGAGGATATTAAATTGATACATAGCTATTCAAATGAGTATAGTAAATCATGGACAGACATCATCAGTAAATCACTCATAAGTTGAAGCAGTCCTTGAGGCCTGAACCTTTTTTTTTTTTTTTAAAAAAAAAGTTAGATGTCTAAGACTAGGTGCCAAATAAAGAAATAGGGCCACTGTCTCTCACTTTGCATTTTGCTAGAGTGTTGTGAAAAAAAATCACTCAATAAGGATGGGCACTAAATTTTTCTGTTTCAAGATAGGGAAGGCTTAGCTTGGCTGACTTCTAAGTCTGACAGAAAAAGACTAACAAACTCAAGCTTCTGTCTCACAGAACTGCCATTTATTAATTTTTAAGATGAAGAGTAAAAATAAGAACGCTGAACAACATCCAGGCCATGTAGCTGGATTAGAATTTTTAAATGAAAGTGAAAGCCTTTAAATTTATTTATTTATTTATTTAAACCTGTTTTCCCCAAAGGTATGGGCTCTAACTGTGACCATATGTGGAAAATTAATATGGCCAAATTCTGACCTCAGTTCACTTGGACAGTCCATTAAACTTAATAGTCCTCTAGAGGTGTAAGCAAAGGCAGGGTCTAGTGACTGGAGATAGTGACTGGAATCCTTGTCAGAGCTCCTCAGCTGGCATGGAATGAAAACATGAAAATTTTTCATATTTTCTAGAGTTTCCTGTGCTTAGTGAAAACTTTACAGACCAACTTATGGAACAGCTCATATTTGGAAAAACAAATCTCATGGATCATTTATAACCCATACCTTGCATGGCCTTAAGCATCTCATTAACTTTACCTCTATCCCCAGCCCAAGGGAGTCAAGGAGGAGTGTCCAGAGACCACTGCTGGTTCCATGTCAGTTTTCAGGCACAGCAGCTACTCAAGGAACATGTTAAAATTACAGTTCTGTAAACAGTTGTTTCCCCTTGTCAGCAAAGTTTCCATCGAGCAAATTACACCTATATAAAGCACATTAAGCTATTAAGCACTATTAAGCTACCTGTGAGACTTTGGAACATTTCTTAAATCTAAGGTCTGCAGAGAGGGCGTTTCAGTGTGGGAGGAGACATGGGCAGAAACCACTCATAGTATCACCTCCCACCATTCCCTCATTGACATGGGCAGAAACTCTTAAGTATATGAGCCACAGCATATGCCAGCAGGCCTTTCCCAAACCCTTTAGAGGTAAGGATTGAAAGAGAAAGCAAGACTTCCCCACAGATAACACATAGACTGTTTTGAATTGCTGTCATAAATATGAAAACATTCTTCCACAAATTTTTGTGTGTTTGATTGGTGTCAGGGGATCTCAGTTGCAACTATTTTTCACTTGCACTATAGTTCATTTTAGCACTGTAAATATTACAGAGTACACTTGTAAGGACAGGAAGGAACCCTCCAGCAATTGCATTCATGTGCATATTTGGGTGGGATACTCAGAGCACAAGATTTGCCAGCTCATTTGTCATATCCCGTACTGGCTTGCTTGTCTTTGATAAGGTCTGTGCAGTTGGATCAGTTCTGGTTTCTGGTTGGTAATTCTGGACGACATCTTATCCACCTAGAGTCAGTCCTACCTGTCAGCCTGAAAAAGGACAGGAGAGAGTGGAGACTCCCCGCTGTCATTCAAGGGAAAACATGGCATCTGCTCTTGTTTATACAAGAATACATTATATTTCTATTTGGTATTTGTATACCCCTTAGTTTCTGAAACATGTTGATGTCTGATCTTCTAATACAACTCTGGAATTGATCCCCCATTCGATATTTGCCCTCGTAAGTATTTTTACTGGCTACAGCTATGAATTTTACATACATGTCAATATATGGTGCAGTACACAGAGGTGTTGACAGAGCACAATTATATCTTAACCAATCTTTTCAGTTTATTACCAGTCCAACCTCTCTATCCAGGTTGAATAAGAGCAAAACTGAAAATACAGACTCTCCTTTAACACAGATGGAAATATCTGAGTTTTGTCCTGCTCCAAAAAGCATTGTAAGTTGGTAAAATTTTGCTTCTCAGAAGCTCCAAAGACTGCATCTCCCTAGAGTTTTGAGTACAACAGCTGACAAATTAAGCTTTTGTTTGCTCAGAAATTTGTAAATATTTGTTTTCTTTTCTGCTACTTCAATATATGCATCTCTTATTCTGTCATCCACTTTTTATTTTTATCTTTTCAAAACCAAAATGTTTAGCATGTTTGACAAGTCCACAAGAGAAAAAACAGTTTATTTGAGATTCGCTTCAAATCCAGACTTCTTTGTGGATGATCTTTCTATCTTGGTAAGCCTCTTAATGTCTCAGTTCTTTGCATGTAAATAAGGCTGACATATCTTTCCTCCTTTCACAGTGTATCTTGTTTATTTAAAATATCAGGGTCAGTGAGTACATTTTATCAAGGATTTGTACAGTCCCTGGCATAAGGGGATAAGACATTGACTGTGACCTCTAGGCAGTCTTACAAATACAGTACCTAGTAATAAATAAAATTTATACTAGTTGTTATAAACTATGCTAGGTTTTCATTACTGTATAGCTCAGGAGACCAATACAAAAACTGAGACTGCTGCAAAGCAATGTGCTGGAGTAAGATGATGTTCCAAAAAAGCTGTTGTGTGGAGAATCTTTGTAAGTTTTTCTGTTTTGGGAGGGGAGACACATTTCAGCTGTGCCATCATTATTATAATTCCCATTTGAATACAAAGCACATTGGAATTACTGTATACTTAATATATATATATATGTATAAAGAATAAAAATATAAGAATACATATACACTACATTTATAAAATATATTTTTAGACAAAGTTACTCCCAAGTCCCTTTGAACATCTGTGAAAGTTCATGTAGGCAGTCCATCCAGTGTCTTATTAGGTTGCTGATATTGATACCATGCTTGGTAAAATCCCACTGCCAAAGGAATGGAGTTCACACCACCTTTGTTTCTGCACGTGGCATAAATTCTGCCTGTGCATGTGGCAAAAATTGCACCCTGCATAGAAGTATAGCCCACCCAGACATGAAGTATAGCAATAGGGAACATCAGAGAAATGAGAGGTCTAGCACAGAGACTGAAAGGATTTGTAGTTGGAATTAAAACAAAGAATGATAAAAGGAAAGGTAAATAGTGCATGTGTGGAGTAAAGCCATACACCTCATCTGAAAAGGTGAGGAGAACCAGCAAATCAAGGGACAAGAGAAATATGAGTCTCAACTATGCTTAATTACATGGGAAACTGAGCACCTAAAAAGAGAAGCAGGAGTACTATGGGGGGAAGTATTCAGAGTCTGTTTACCTCTCTAGCTGTCCTAAGAACTGAGAGGTGGATGTGAAGAAAATGCAGCAGAGCCAATGAAAGACCAACACTCTACTTCCTCCAGAAATCCTGGGAAGGATACAGCAACCAGTGGCACCAGACAGCAGAGCTGCATGGGCTCACTCTAGTCCGGCAAAACACAGTGATATAGAGCAATGCAAAGGGGGTAGTAAAAATGCTATTTACAGCTATTTAACAAACTGCTCCCCAAATGATATTCCTCTCATACAGATGTAAATAAAATCCTGACTTTTATTACACTGCACTGAAGAAGGCAATGCAAACAATCCCATCTAATAGCTGACTGTAAGTTGAAACACTCACTACCATAAATTCTGTCCATTTTTACTGCAGTTTGGGGTGTGCTGATGCTGACCACAACATTTTCCAGGGTTCTGTTTGTATTAAGGATCCCCCACAGATTTCACTGAGTTATGTGGTCAGCACAGCTTTGAGAGTACCATTACTCGTGTGCTTCAAGGCATCAGTTAATTTTTGAAAGCTGTCACTGGGATAAAATAAACCACTAAATAATCACGGAATTATTCTATCTGGTTCTAAGAAGATCTTTTTCCCTTCTGTGATGCAATCTGCATGTCTCCCTGGCTTTCATTAAACAAATTAACAACTTATCCCGTGTTAATACTCATTACATTTCTTTGATATTTGCAGTAAGACCTCTGAGGCCATGCTGTTCTGCTCCTCAGTAGTTCTATTGTTTCTAATAGCCAGGCCTTGTGGTAACAGATCTGAGGAAGCACATCAGTACCTGGTGGCAGTCCTGGAAGGAGCTGGGCTGATTCTGAAGATCTCTAAGCATCATCAGTTCCTGGGGAAGCCACACAGAAAGTGCTTGTTGCAACAAACCCCTTAGAATCAAGGTTTTATTCTGGAAAATAAAATTCCCACTGAAGTCAGCATGAACTATTAACAGCCAGACTGAAAGCTTGATTCTTCTCTTATTTATTTGATGATAAATCATGAGATACCACACTGATGTCTGAGTTACATGAGCTTAAAAGTAGTTTAAGTGGGTAGAAGTGTGATCCTGGGTTCATTGCCAAGAAGAAATTATCACTCTTCTTAAAATCAGACTTGCAGTATTTATGTGCTTATTTAAGGTTGAAAGCACAATAATGAATGAAAAATAAGTTCTGTTACTAAGGCAAAAAATACTCTAAAGTATTTTATCTCCTTTAGCATGTCTGATAACAGTGCTACTCTTTCAGTTTTTGTAGGGTTCCAGAACTGCATATAGTTGCATTATGGCATATCTCTGTTATTTGGCAATGAACTGTGAAATTGTTCCTGATGATTAACGGCTTCTGTAGGGACTTCAGAGAACAGAACTACAGAAACTTAAAGGATTCTTTTGAGCACCTGGGGAAATTTACAGCCTCCAAAGAAGTTTTGCTGAGATATTCTGCCTGATGAAAGATGTATCTTTTAAAGTGTGCTCCCAGCCCCAAACAAACATCTTTTTCATGACAACAATGGAAGATGAAAATTCTGTACATAGTGTAAATCAGTGTAATTCATTCATGTCAACGAAAACATGCTGATTTATAGCTGTGGAATAACTGGCATTTTTATTTTGTACAAATATTGTGGGAGTTTCAATTAACTATAATAACTCTCTAGTAGCTTCCCATGATTCATTTGCCTTGGCATCTCTCCTCTTCCTCCTCCCCTGTGGAAAAAAGTAAACCACATCAACAAACAAAAACTCCACTTGTTGAACATGGAACATAAACTTCTGTGTTACAGTGCTCTGACACATTCATTAGATAGTTTCCAGTAGCTGTTTAAGTCATGAATGTTCCTTTCTACAAGAGTACATTACAGAGGCTTACAAAAAATAAAGACCATCACAGACTTATACTAGGCAAAGATACTGTTATCAGTTATCTTGAAGCATAATCAAGGCTTTTGCCACAGCAGGGTGTTAGTGTTTTTATTAACATTTCTTTATATTTTGATGTATATATTTTATTGTGCACAAATATTTAAATGTCTGTTTCAAAGAATGCCTATTTTCCTCCACTTTCACTCACAATACCTGTAGCAAAAAGGATAGGATATCCTACTTTCTAAAGTAGGATACTTTAGAAATACAATCTAACATTCTAATAAAATGTCAGTATTACTTAAGAACATCTCTGAAAAATAACTAGGCTGAATGGTGGAAAAAAGCAGTCTCAGAACAGCACTGCCAAAATGGTTACTGCCGTAGAAGCTTTCTTTTGGTGATCATTTGCGAAAGAGTTAGTTTGAGGCAGATGACAGGCTGAGCATCTTTTTTTAAAATGATTCTGGAAAAAAATACATAAGCAAATGCATCTGTCAGAATACCTACCAACTCCCCTCTCCCCACCCAGTATCTCTGTCAACAAAAATGAAATGTTTATTTCTTAGATGTTCTTTCCATGCACGGACATTGTGACTCAGAACTTCACTGTTTCACCAAGTTGTTTTTGTTCAAATATAAAGTAGACCTTCTGAAGTATGTTGAGACACTCTTTGAAGCATTTCTCTGCTACCTTGTTGGGTTTTTGTTGTTCTTGTTTTGTGGTGAGTTAACTTGAACTGCATGTGTTGTAGATCCCACATACATGACTTTCTGAAAGACTGAAGAGAAAACTTCTGATAGAAATTCTGAAGGACATCAGTATGCCTTAGCATCTGTATTTCCTTTAATGTAAGTATTTCTTAACCACAAGTAAGACTTCTTACAGAATATGCAGGTCCCCTTCAGCAACCAAAAACTGACAGAGGGGAAAACTAAAAGTTATCTGTATTTCACATGAATGGAGACAAAATAGCAACCAGTCTGTTGTCATCAGTGAACTTTACTCTCATTACTTCATTCTCTCAAAGCAAAAAAGGATTTTTAAGGTATCCCCCAGACCATTTGATGGTTCAGCAATGATGGAACTGATTTACAATCTAGCATTGTTTTTCAAATCTCTGTAAGCATGAGATGAATCATCTCCACCAAACAAAGAACTGTTTACTTCCACTTTTTCACGGTTTACAACAGAGGTGGCACAGATTCATCTAGGAAGTCTGATTTCCAAGTTTACCAATCAGAACAAAAAGAGTTAGCAGCAAAGGCATTATGGCACCAACTAAACTCATAAAAGGAAACAGCTGTCTCTAAATAAAGGAGTAATTTGCTCCACAGTGGATATGCAAAATTCTTAACAGAATGGGCAACAACTATTACAAATGTGGCAATCTGGATTTATGAAATAGTTGATTCAATTTGCTGAAAAAATCATCTTATAGCAACTGTAAAATGGAAATATTAAAATCTATTTGCTTAAGAAATGTATCAGAATTTGGCAGATATGAAATTATTATATTTACAGGAAAATTAAGGGTGAGAAGGGTAAAAGGTAAGGCTGACAAAATACACAACAAAACAAAACAAACAAAAAAAGTGCAAAGAAATGTTTCCATAACAATAGTTTCTTCTACTGTATGTATGTAAATAGACAATGAGATGTCCGTATGTAAATAGACAATGAGATGTCCTTAAATCCTCAGATTTATAAATGAACCCAAAGTTAGCAGTATGTTAAGGTAATTGACAGAGTTTTTCAGAGATAATGGAATACATATTTCACCACAATTTCATATCTTGTGTTCATTTGAGCCTAAGCTCTGTCTACATAGTTTCAGCCATTATTTTATAATTACTGTTATGTTCCCATACACAGGTTCTGCTCTTGATTCTTGAAAGGGTAAGTGACAAGCAGTGTCCCTGCAGGCTGCTAATTGGGAGCTCACCTGAAAGGACCTGCAAAAATGGCAGTCAGCCTGTGGTAGGAAGAAACACATCTTATAGTGTTGGAAGATGTGCTAATACAGGCATGGATTGCACATCAAAGGGTGTGCATGCTCCCAAAAGAAAATCCAGCAGTGTATGAGCTAGTGTGGTTTTGTTTTAATGAAATTATTTCCTTACTTGAAAATATTTTATTGTCACCACTCTCTCAGGGATGTCTCATTTCAATGAAATTGATATGAAGTAAATTTATCAACCCCCTGTTTTTCTGAATTGCTAAAGGATCTCAAAATGTTCTGTCTTTTTGTTTAGGAAAATATTTTGTTCTGAAATTCAAGTTTCCCCAAATGGTTTTGAAATAACACTGAAATTAATGCTTCAAAAACATTAAAAATGCAAAATCCAACATTTGAGCAGATCTGTACATTTTTATTGTATTCACAAATACAAAGTAAAATTATTTATGTTATTTGATGAAACATTTCAATATCTCATTCTTGTTTAAGGAAATTAAGGTGGAAATAAAGGTGAATTTACTTGAAAATCTAAAGGAACCAGAAAACAATAAAAATCCCATGCCAGTAACTTTAGTACATTGTAGAAATGGTTTTATTAATTTGATTAAAATGTGGATGTGAAACTTTTAATGGGGAAAATCACTTAACATATTTTCTTTAAAAGTTTCTGATGCTGATAGAGAAATTTGATAGGAAAGTTTCTTCAAAAGAAAAAAAGCCAGCTGAAAAAAAGATTGTATAGAAACTATTAAATGACTCTTAACAAAAATCTAATTGACTACACAAAGTTTTCTGCTTTATTTTACTTGTCAGCTACCTCACTCATTCATACCTATGAAATCAAATACATCAAAACATTTCAATGTCAAATTAATTTATTTGATCTCTTTTGATCTTGCATTAAGGGGATGATTTTCTAACAAAGATACTGTACTGGTAGAGCAACTTTGTGACCATCTGATGCCCAGGTGAAATATACAGTTGCTAATGGTAACAGAAGGAATGACTTGTGGCACTTTGTGCGGTGCCATTATTAGAAATAATGTAGGGAAAACTATCCACTGCAAGAAGGTGATTTACTTTATTCCCTGCATTACATTATGAATGTATGAATCACTCATCATGATGAGTTTATATCATCTGTATAGATGATTTCACTACATATTTAATTCTCTACTCCATGTGCACAGAAATTGAAAATATCTTTCTACATACCTCAAGACAAATACTTAAATTCCCTGTTTAGCTTTTATTCAGTTCCTTCTCTACTATTCAAATTGGTTTTGTGGAATAAGTGACTAGAATGGACTAACAAATTCAAGATATTCCTATCACAGAGATTTCAGCTAGAAACACTGATAAATTAAAGAGAAACTGGTAAGATGAGATCATAGGCTATAGGATTTCAATATCATTAGTGCAAAGTCAATGAAAGTACGCAAGGATATGAAGATACAGTTGTAAAGCAATAGGTGGAAATGGAAAGTAGTCTCAGTTAGCATAAACAACAAAATAGAAGCCTCCTTTTGCCTGCTGGTAGTGAGTGGATGATAGCACTCAGACTATCAGACCTTTCAAGTTTCTGTGGGTGATTTATTTATAAGGGAAAGCTAAGACTAAGAAAATCTAGACACTGATGAAATATGATATTAGAATTTCTACCAAAGTAAAGGGAAAAAGAAATACAGAAACTGAAATGAAATATATGTGTTTTTTTTTTATTATTATTATTTTAATGATGCTTTGCAACTATATGTGGTGATGTCATAAACGTTTATCAGTACACAGGCTTACACAATGTGTTAACCTCTCTAATCATTGTTTTCATACAGGATTAGCTGCATGCAGAATGAATGGACAAAATGAACAATTTATAAATAATAGTTTTGATAGTTTCACAGTAATAAACTTCAGTTACCTTGTGTCAGAACAATTGTCACTGAGGACTTTCTTCCTAACTTACCACTTCAGCAATCCTTAGAGCCCCAAATCATTCAAAACAGTGACTTCAAAGTTCAATGTGAGTTGCTTCTGCAAGTACAACTTCAGAGAGAAGCCTTAAAACTTCAGAGTGGCAGTGTTAAAAGCAAGTGATATAAATACAACTTGCAAACTTGATGCTTAAAGAAGAAAATGCAATTTTCTTGTATTCGATCAAAATGTTTAAAATGCTGCAATTCAGGGTAGTGCTTTGAGATAGGACTGAACCTTCAGAAATTTATGACAAGATCAAAACTTTTAAATCAAGCAGGATTATTTTTTTTAACCAGAGAAAGACTGTAGAAGAAAGATATGTTTTACATATCTGTTCCATCTGTTGTTACCTTATTACATTTTATTATTAGTTTTATGACTTGGTTTATGTGAAATATTAGTTTAAATATTATAGATTTCATTAAAATACTGATATTAAATGGATTCTTCAACTGAGTGATTCTATTTTGTCAAAAACACAAACAAACAAACAAACAAACAAAAACAACAAAAACCGTTTTTGCAGTAGAAAAGATGTAAGGACTGCATTTCACACTGCATCAGCTTTCCATACAAATTCTGAAGTTGGTCTATTTAAAGTTAGCTGTCAACATTCCGAAGATGACATTTCAAAATGGCAGGACATTCTTCTTGTTGTTGTTGTTTGTTTGTTTGTTTTTTAATATACACATAAGAACTAAAGCCAAAATTATTCCATTTAGGTAATCCCCAAGCTGTTGGCACCACTGCAAGCATATCTCAAAGGAATGCACAGGTGGAATATGAAGCAACGCTTTACAAAAGTGTAGACAGTCTATTCCCTCATTATTTCATCTCCCTTTTCTCTGCACAGCTATCTGAGGATTGAAGAAGTTGTACCTTAAGGAAAATGTTGTTTTTTTCCATGTAGACACCCATCCAACTGTTAATCTACTGTCTTCTATGAGGACTGGATCAAATTTTTGTTCACTGCAGTTTCATTTAACGTTGTACATGGAACTAAATAATACTGATATTTTATTTTAAACTATATTGTATATCACGTTATCTATATAGTTGCATAAATAAATAAAAAAGGTGGAGAGGATTGTTGAGGAAGAGATTAAAAAAAATGCTGAGGTAAAGATATTTCTTAAGCAGAAAGAATTAATTAGAAATCAAGGAGTTTTCTTGAATAAGGACTCCAGCTTTTTTGTTTTCTTAAGTTGGACTGAGATGCAGAAATTCTATGTTACAAAATAGATGGGTCCTTTAATTAAGCTTACATGTAAATGTTTTATTCCTCAGCAATCCAAGGTGCTCAGCCTTTGATTTAGCACACTAAGAAAAAAAAAAAAAAAAAAAAAAAGTTTGGCTTTGAGTAATGCACAGCTAACCCACACTGACCTCAGAGAAGATAATGCTCATAAATTAAACATTCATGTTTAGACTAGTAATAAGAGTGCCATAGTGACCTTGGTATGGAGTAGATAGTGTGCATTTGACTCTAAGCAAACATTTTATAATTACAGCAAACTTACAGGAATGTATTTACTGACAAACCAAAAACATAATTCTTGGTTTCCTCTTGTAAAAGCCTGGTATAACTGCTCTGTATGTGTACTTTCAGGGCGCAAATGAAAATTATTCCAACATTAGTTTATATAGTATATACAGTGTAGTCAGGGATGCTAAAAGCTGATTGTCAGGTGTAATAAATGAAAAGAACCCAAGAAATGAAGTGGTTGGCCAAACAATCAAGTCTGCTTTGCCAGTTGTAATGATGCAGACTGAAGCCAAAATAAACTTAATTTTATACAGGAAAGGGACAAAATCTTAAAAACAAAACAAAACAAAAAACATGTATACAGGTAGACTATGTATGGGGCATTCAGGTACATGAGCTACAGTTATCTGAAGCCTGCCAGATTACATTGCAGGGAGGTATATATGTGCATGTGTGTATTTAAAAACAATTTTTATTTGCCATTTCTATATCATGCAGCATTAAATGGGCAATGTTCAGGATTCATTTTCACCATTGCACCACTGAAATGCAAAATAAGAATGTAAGCAAACTTTATCTATTGCTTTTAACATCTGCTTGCTGCTTAATAAAATTTTCAGATAAAAAAATACCCAAGGAAAAAATCATTCTATGCACACAGTGTACTGTTATGTACAGGAGTGCTGAAATAACACCATAATGGTGTTAATATTAATACCTATTATGACCCAAAACACCATTTACATTTTGAAAGTAATTACTTCCCCTAAGTATATTGGTAAAGTTATACAAGACTGAAAGGTTTAATGTAGGCTTGTCAGAGATACATTAATTTTCCTTAAAGTTTTATATTTATGGAAAAATAAATAAAAAAATACTGAAAGCTTTTATTAAAGTCAATGGAAATATTCCCATGGGATTTAAGATGGTGTATATACTTTAAGCTGTGCAGGGTGTTTAAGGCAGACCTGATCCCTGACTCATATTTGATTGAAGATTCTAGGAACCAATTCAGAACTTACTACTGAACTAAGTAAAGAAGCTATACGTTATGCATTTAGGACTCAAAATGGCAGCAAAAAGCCGATAAACATTAAAGAGGAAAAAGAATTCAGTCATGTAATAATCTAAAAGATGAATATGTCGTGCATGTCAAGCATGTTGGAGAGATGTCACTGAAGTATCTCAAAAGTATATTTTTGCTTTATTCTCATGACATTGCCTTAAATATTACTGAAGTGTGAAATATTAATTGTTACCTTCATGCTGTCCATTTCAGCCAATATTGCAAGAAAGGATAGAATGTATTATCACAGTTCTAATCCATCATTTAAGAGCAATTATTGCACAGGTTCTTAAGGCCTGGAAAATGCCTTGTGTGTATTTTTCAGATACTTACCTCAAGAAGAGTCTATGGAGACTTGTTTGTTACCTGACACTAGAAGGGACACCCTAAAGACCGTCTGGTGCCAGAGCAAGTATGTATTCTGCAAGGCAGAAGAAAATTTTTAAGAAGCCACTCTTCTCAGTACTTCCATAGAGAGTCCTAACAGATTGGATTCTTTTTTTGCAATGAGGCCATCTATATGACTGTTGCCTCTGTCTGTGCTAGCATTCATGTCTGGGAGAGACTGAAGATAGAGGCATGGGGACAGGCTAACATGAATGCCTGGAAATATAAAAGACCACAGACATTACCCTCTCTATAGTTAATGCTCTGGCTCTGCATCTTGGCACATCCAGAAAATTCTGTTTTTTAAAACCTTGTTTTGAGTCTAAAATAAAGATATTGAAGAACAGTGTTTTCACAGAGCTTAAAGCTCAATTTCTTTAAGCTTAATGAAAGTTCTAAAACATTCATATAGACTTGGCAACCATACATACTACTGCAGAGCATGTAAAAATCTCAGCCAAATACCCTTCTGTCTCTTTTCAGTGGCTTCAAAACATTTTTTCTTCATTCTGCTTCTCTCACATGCCCAGTGAAAAAGCATCTAAAATGCCTTAGAATGCACTCTGTATTTCAAGTGGTGTTGCTTACCTTCATGTAAATATTCCTCAGAAATTACAGTAGGCATAAATTTTATCTTTCTTTGACTTTTCATTACAGTCAGTTTTCCAAAGAACCATTTCATACATTGCAAATTGAAGGCCCTTGCCATTAACCCAAACAATTTTGATGTCTTCAAGCCAACAATCTTACCATCCATGAAAAGGGATCCTTTTGTATAGCTCTTTTCCTTTAGTCCTGAAAATTGTCAGGATATTCTCTTTTGCCTGAATCTGTGGGGTTCTCTACAAGCCATCATATTATATTAATTTATGAAGTTTCAGTTTTATGGCTTACAGACAGAGGAAATAAGATTAAGGAAGAGTGAAGCCAAGATAAAAGCCCCACAGGGTAGCAACTTGGAAAGAGTGCTAAATAGTGTCATTATCTCCCATAGCTCTTGCTAATATGACAAATAGAAACAGCCTACATGGTGGCTTAAAACCAGGAGAAAAGGGTTGGCTGCTGAAGAAGGATGGAGAATATTGTGGAGTGATTTCAGGGCTATAAAAGCATTAATGCTGCTGGCATTCAGAAAGCAGCTTGTGGCATCCAGATAGAAATGTCTTCTGAAAACGGGAATAAAACGAGCTGAGATCTCATTTTCTTCTTCCCAAGGGAGAGATAAATACACAAGACCTGACAGGAGATAATCCCAAAGCTAGCCATTGGCCCACTCAGCATGGGAATTTCAGTTCTTAGAATCCTGGAATCACTTAGGTTGGAAAATACCCTTAAGGTCATCAAACATCACTGAACACTACCAACTCCACCGCTAAAATACATCCCTCAGTGCCACAACCACACGTCTTTTAAATACCTTCAGGGATGGTGAGTCCATTATGACCTCCCTGGGCAGCCTGTTATAATGTCTAACCACTCTTTCCATGAAAAAATTCTTCCAATATCTAACCTATACCTCCTCTTGTGCAACTTGAGGCTGTTTCCTTGTGTCCTGTCATTTTTCACCTGAGGAAAGAGACCAGCACCCTCCTCACAACAACCTTGTTTCAGGCAGTTGTAAAGATCAGTGAAGTCTATCCTCAGCCTATTGTTCTCTAGACTAAAAAAAAAACAGTTCCCTCAGCCAGTCTTTTTAAGTCTTGTTTGCCAGACTCTTCACCAGCTTTATTGCTCTTCTCTGCCCACTCTTGAGCAACTCATTATCCTTGTTGTAGTGAGGGGCCCAAAACTGAACACAATATCCAAGGTGCAGTCTCACCAGTGCCAAACACAGAAGGACAATCACTTCCCTAGCTCTGATGGCCGTGCTATTTTTGATGCAGTTCAGGATATCATTAGCCTTCTTGGCTACCTTGCCAAAGAAAAACATCTCTGAAAACAGAAAAAGTATGAAAACAGAAAGGATCTTCATTAATACACCTCATGCCCTTCAGCAGCTTCTCAGGAGACTTCTTTTCTTCAATTTCAGGACATCTGTGGGTTGAGAATAAACCACCTGTATTGCATGGGGTACATCCAATTTTCTCAATGGGACAAATGCAAGAACTTATTTCTGCATAGGATAGTTTTTGCTTCCTAGAGAACTTTGTATTTTGCTTTTTTTTTTTTTTTTTTTTTTTTTTTTTTTTTTTCTTGAAGGGGAAATGTGGAAGGAGAGGGGTCCCTTCAACACACATTTTAACATTTCTTTTTTTTTTTCTAGATTACAATACTCTGATCATCCAGGTCTGTTTACTAAGGAGAGCTACTGCCAACAGATGGATCAGAAAAGCTTATGTGCGTTCTAATGAAACCAATCTTTCTAATTTACTTTTCCCTGCAGAATGTTTTTATGCTTTCCTCATTTCTTTAGAGTGCAACTCTCAAAATCATCTGTTTGACCATGGTCCCAGGATGGTATTTGTGATGCAATAAAATATAAACGTAAAAAAGATAGCTATGCTTAGTTTAAAAGTCAGGCAGGTTTCACAGGTGTTGCTGAAGAGCCTTTAATTATTTAGAAGTGACACAATAGCATCACAATTACTGTTACCTTGGATGAATATTCATGAATGGATTAGATAGTATAGTAAGGCTGGGTGAACTTCAAAAGGCTTAGAGTTAAGTTCTGAGGCAGAGAAGCGTTCAAAGGTTTGGGTGCATATCTGAAACAGCTAACTTGCCTGGAGCTATGACTGTCAGACATGAATCTGAGAGGTTTGAAATCAGTGCAAGTTGGACTTATGACAAAGATTTAGGGCTAAATCACTAACTAATTAATGGGTAAAAAAATGTCTGTTAAAGCACAGGTCCTCTAAAACAAGAAATCCCCATGAAACACACCCCACCCATTTTCAATCCTTCATAATACTATCGAATGCTTGTTTACACCCTTTAAGCTTAAAGAAAAGTTTCCCACCATTTAGTTTAGCCTTGTGGACCTCCTCTGTCTTGTTCCTCTTCCCAGGAACTTATGGGTGTGCTTCTTCTCTTCTGTCTTGAACAGACAAGGAATAACCTACTTTTCATCATCTACAGACCTCCCCTTGGTGGAAGTGAAGATCTGTTTTATCTAGAAAAAAAAAAAAAAAAAAAAAAAGTTCATTAAAGTAGCTGTGATAGGATGACTAGAAAAAGCTTAAATACAATTCTACCTGTTTAGCATGACTTTATTACAATGACAAAGGCCAACTCTTACTCGTCTTTGAAACAATAGCAATAGCAACATAACCCCTTTAAGACTCTTCCTCAGATTTGCATAAGAAGTGTTTCTGAATAGGTCCTAGCTGTGGTCAGTGCATCAGAATGTCAATAGTGTCGAGTAGAACGCTGTCTCTCTTCAGGTTAAACAGGAAGGTGGATAGATTATAGGAAGCTCGATGAGATATCATAGCACAGTAGAACTAAATCCTTCCTGATATTTCCTGTATTAACCAACCTTAGGCCATGCCAGACTATCTTGAACCTATTTAATTATTCAGTAAAGTAAGCTGACTGAACATTAGCCAAAGGTTTTTATCTCCATTCCTCAGCTGCAGTCATGTTTCTTTGATCATGCCCAGAATTTTTCCAGAAGTTGTTGGATCTTCCTTATTTACACTGGATTGATATTAAGGAGGCACCAACCACTTCTAATATTATTTTATAAAGAAAAATCGTATTTATTTTGACAGGCACTGTACAATTTTCATTTTTATTCCATGAAAGAACACAAACATGGAATTTACCATACTTGATTGAGACCACTAGGGTTGGTGAGCTGCTTCTGAGCATGGCTATGAACTAATTCTTCAAAAAGTTAATAAAAAAAAAAAAAAACACAAGCAAACAAACAAACAAAAAAATAATAAAACAAAGCAAAATTAAAACTACAACAACAAAAAACACAGTGATCTCAGTTTTGCAGCTTTAATAAAGAGGAGGTTCAGATTTTCTTTAAGTAATTGGCTAACATTCTAAAACATTATGTAAATTTATCAGTGTCAGCTATCTGAAATCTCTTATTTACTGGCTATAAATGTGGCTAGACATTTAAAGTAGAGTTTACTTCTACACTTTCCAAGAAAATAGTGAAGGACTGGGGAACTGTCTGGGGCCTTGTCCTTAATGAATCTTGATCTGCATTCATTCAGCAACAATAAAAATATCCAATTACCACTCTTGTGACAATAATATTTCCTCAGTCTTTTAATCTATTAAAAAAAAAAAAAAAAAAGTTAAAATGAAAGTTAAGGCTTTTATTCATGCATTGGGAAGAAAAGAAAAATCTGTGCAAACTGTTCAGGATAGAGTCTGAATTTCTTTCTAGTACCACAGTGTCACAGTGTCACTGCAGTCAAAGGAACAGCTCTGAACTGATGCAGAGGGAAAGCAAGATCAGGATCTCACCTATGATGTATGATGCATTTTCAAACTGGAGAGCTGCAATATGAGCTGACAGCAGTTTTCCCACATGAAAATAAATGAACTCACTGAACTTTCTGGCAAGGCTCCACTGTTTCATCAGTTAGGCAAATCATTATGTTATTCATTGGAAAACAATGAGATGCACCAAAATGAAAAAATGCCAGCTCCCCAATGAAAATTTAATATGCTACACATGTATATGTAAGCAATAGAATAATTATCAGTTGGTGGGGGGGTGATTTTGCATTTCTTTTTTTCTCTTTTCCAGTGGCTTTTGCTGTTTTGGTGAGGTGCTAGACTGATGCCAACTGTCTGAAATTTATGCATTGCAAGTCCAGCAAGGAATTTGAACTTTGTTTTCTCCATAATTCCTGGATTCTTGATGGGAACCCTTGACCCTTGAGGACGATTTACATGTGTTACTCCCTTATGCTTCTTGACTTGAAAGAACTTCCTTCTCATTGCCAGCCTACATAACACATTCTTCTTAACGTGCCCTTGCAATATAAGCCTTCACCTTCAAATTGAGGGTCAAATGTGAATTAATGGCCTGCACTGACTTCATTTTGCAGTTTTGTTTTTTTCATCTGAATGTTCAATTTTACAGTTCCCTGAACACAGAGACACAATGTTTTCCTTCCTACTTAGTGTTATACTTCTTTTTTCTTAAGCAGTAGGAGTAAGCACTTCTCTGCTATTCAACTTTTTCATTGCAATGTCTCTTAAGCTGAGCCACTATTTCCTACTGTTCTTTTTTTACATTTTAACTTCTTTCCACACCCCTGTCTTGGTCATTGCATGTGTGACACAGCACTGCCAGAGTTCAGAGATTCTCCTGTGGGATACAAAAGAGTCCCACTCCTCCAGTGCTGACAGAGAAAACTCAAAGCTTATATTTCCACACTGCACTCAAGTCACCATGATAGGGCTCAGTTTGGAAGTGTTTGAAGGTTCAAAAGATACTGAAGTCTCTCTACACCCTATCAGATGAGACAGCAGAGGAGTGATGTACCTGCAGACTAGAATTTGGTTTCCTTGTATGCATTAAGTTTTAAAAGGAGTGTGAAAGTGTTTGTGAGGTGCAGCCCTTTCCAGACTAGAGATTAGAAACAATGAAAAAGAGAGTTGAAGAAAAAAGAGAATGTTAATGGTTTCAGCTGAACAGAAAATAACAACTAGAAACAAAAGCTGAAATAAAAATCTCATCTCAGTCACAGGATAAGACAGAAAACACTTTGAAGATAATATTTAAGAACTGAGGTCTAGTATTTGGTTTACAGCCACAATTTTCATCTGTAAACCATTTTCATTGTCCCCAGGAGATTCGTGAGTTACTTCTGAGAAACAATGAAGAGACAAAGAGCCAAATTAAGTGAGTTTAAATTTACTATAGAGGTCAGTGAGCTTACATATACTATAGAGAAATCTGGATCTTCTTTTTTTTTTTTTTAATTTATTTATTTATTTATTTTGGATACAAACTAAAGATTGAAAGTCACTGGTTCAGTGTGGTCTTTTTAAATGACAAAAGTATGGTGTTAATACTGCACCATTACCTTAAGATGAAGTTGAGTAAATCATGCCATTGCAGTTGTGTTAGGTGGCTGTACATCTCAGATTCCTCACCTTGAACACCTTGCATCTCATGGAGAAGAATCTAGTGTGTCTTGAAGTGAAGTACCTATCAAAGTATATTCTTTCAAAGGAAAGAAGAGGAAGGGAAGGGAAGGGAAGGGAAGGGAAGGGAAGGGAAGGGAAGGGAAGGGAAGGGAAGGGAAGGGAAGGGAAGGGAAGGGAAGGGAAGGGAAGGGAAGGGAAGGGAAGGGAAGGGAAGGGAAGGGAAGGGAAGGGAAGGGAAGGGAAGGGAAGGGAAGGGAAGGGAAGGGAAGGGAAGGGAAGGGAAGGGAAGGGAAGGGAAGGGAAGGGAAGGGAAAAAAGAATGCAAAGGAAGTAATGGTGTTTTGTGTTTTTTTTGTTTGTTTGTTTGTTTGTTTGTTTTCATTTGTATGTTTTGTTTTTCCCTAAATGGTTTGTAAGGTAGGTGAAGATAGTCTGGCTGAATTCATAAGTGTCTGTGAATAAAGAGTAACAATTGTCAGAAAAGTCGCTAGAAACATGCCTATTGTATTTCACCTGGAGTAATTTCAAAGTGATTTATAAGTACTTTGAACCTTAAATTTCCTGGTCAAACCAAAGATCTTTCTTCAGTGATTAGTGGAGTATGCACCTCTGATCTCAGACTGAGACTTTTAGTTCTTCTGATTTAAAGGCAAATTACTCATCTAACTCTAGATGAAAATACAACAGAGCATTGAAATGCTGTTAGCAGACAAAGGGCAGATTTAAAATAGAGCTGTACATATCTGCAGGAAGAGCAGAACAAATAATTTTCTGACTTGAAATTTACCTGAGTGCATGGATGTACTCAGAGAATAAATCCAGAATTCAGTAACCATTTTTCTAACTTTATCTTTCTTACATCACTATATATTTGTGCCACTGAAGACCTGTGCTAAGAGGAAAATAATGCTGTCTGGCATCCCTTGAGGTTGTTGTATGGCTTCTGTGCATACAGGGTTGTTTTCCTATTAAACAGAAGCCCCATTTTGGCTTTCTGAGGAAAATATCTGATTAAAGAATTCATTAATATTGTGTCCATAGTGCATGCAGATCTTAAAAGCAGCCATATCTTCAAGGGAAATCTCCCCTTTCTGTCAGCACAAATAAACCTAAGATATACTAGCCTTCCATTGGAAATAAATAAATAAATGAAATGAAATAAATAAATAAATAAACAAATAAAAATGAAATGAAATGAAATAAATAAAATAAAATAAAATAAAATAAAATAAATAAAATAAAATAAAATAAAATAAAATAAAATAAAATAAAATAAAATAAAATAAAATAAAATAAAATAAAATAAAATAAAAAAATAAAATAAAATAAAATAAAATAATAAAATTATGAAGGAGTAAGTGAGGAATATTGAGTCTTTCTAGTTGAGCATAGTTTCTAGCTATGGGCCTTCAGCATTATATTTACACAGAGATTCTGCCTTGCTCTCAGAAAATATACAAAATGGCACCAAATGAAGCTTGGCAGAGGAGAAGCAGAACAACAGTGCACAAGGTGATTGGGTTTTCCTAAGAGCAGGCATCATGGGGTGCAAGTTCAGAGAACAGGACCATGCAGTTCCCCAAGGAAAGACTATTCTCATGCACCAAATAATCCTTTTTTTTTCTGTCCACTTACAGTTTCTTGTGTACTTTAATCTTCCAGAAACAACCCCTCCATACCTCTCTAACTGGGGGCAAAATATTTCTTCTTCAGGGAAATAGAAATGTTGAAGCACAGCTGAAATTCCTTCTCCAATGTCGCAGGGAGATGGGGAGGCTGGTCTTCTTTGTCTTCCTACTAAAACCCAGACTATTGGAGATGCCGGGAGTAGGAGGAGGGGGGTTCCACACCTAGATCTCCAGAAGCCTCCCATTCCTTCCCATTCAAGGTAAAATGGGGAACTTTCAAAATCATACATCCAAAAACAAAATAACCCAAATAAGACAGCAGAACCAGAATAGCCAACCACTGTTTTGAGCCATGCAATGACTGGGGTACAGACTATGAGTATCAATTTCCTACAATGATGCAATTTCTGAGCTATCAGTGAGAGAGCATACTGCCTCTCTCCTCTCAGTCCAGGAATTCTGTTGTGATGCCAGGAATTCACTTAATGAAATTCCCAAAAATTTCAGTGGGAAAAAGTTAGTTTATTTTGGACCTCAGCATGCAAGTGCAATTCTGAAAACACTCAAGCTCAGAAGAGAGGTAATAGTAGCAAACTTATTGGAAAGATGGCCTTTACTGCAGCCCAACAGAAAAGGAAGCCACAGTTGTGTTTCCACGTACAGAAATAGAATTTCTGGATCTTGAAAAAGATGAGGGGATGCAACACCATGGACATAGTTCAGCCTGACTCCAAAGAGAAGACAAGGCAATCCCCCCTTGCTTCTGGAAGCAGCTCTTCAAAGTATGGCCTTCGGGTGAGCTCACATCACCAGCCACCACCCTGTGCTTCATAGCACTTGATTCCAACCAGTATCTAAAAAACATATTTTTCTGAATACCTGAATCACGTAGATCTTGTAGTCCTTTTGGAAAGCAATGTGAGGGGAACATTTGAGTCACTTAAATCTGTTTCAAACCCTAACTCTTTGCCTAATACTATTTTTAAATATACAGACACTACATGTGTGTATAAATACAGACAAGTGTCCTTATATACACTTTAATGAAAAACAATGAAAAAGGAATGTCTAGTAATAATGAGCCTCCAACCTTGAGGTTAAATATTCATTTTCTGTTCAGGAAAAAGACCAAATATGGACTTTCATATTTGAATATTTGTCTCTGCACTTCTGTATCCTCAGCTTGACACTGCTATGAAATGCTTATGCAAGTACATTAAATTTTAATTGTGATTGAACACTATTTTTCCTTGGTTACATGTTTTAAATTAATATGTAATTCCACTGGAGGCTAAGGAAAGCTCTCTATTCAGTTCACCCAGGCTGAGAGGTAGGGCACAGTAAACAGTAACCGGGACAAATTTTGAGGAACTGAGTCTAGCCTCTCAAACGGATTCCATTACAGATGTAATAAAAGCTAATTTTTAGTAAAAATAAATAAAAAATAATAATAATAATAATTCTCACAGAATGAAATCAGAGAGAAAATTATATTTAGAAAATACTACGTACATTTTCCATACTTAGCATTTTTTAAATTTTCCTTTCCTGACCATGTTAGTATGCTTTCACATGTGTAACAGCTGCCTTAGGCAAGCCAAACATCATTATAAATTCCTGAAAGCCAAGTGCCAGAATAATCCCCTCAGACGGTCTGACAAAAAAGAGACATGGGTTGAGGCAGAGAAGGGGAAAAAACAGCCCAGGGCTGGAGGGAGTTTTGCAAGTAGCCATGGAATCAGGAACCAGTGAAATATCAGGGAAGAAGGGGCTTTCAGGTGCCAGACAGACAAAGCTCTGTTGCCGTAAAGAGTAAGGAATTTTAGCAGGACCTAAACCCATTTGCATTCCAGCTTGTCCTCATATATCAGAGGGACTGGGGATGGCTGGGCTTAGATTCTGAGTGATGTCCAATTTGGCACTATAATATATATATAGTCATACTTGGTGTATATTGAATTATCACCATTCCAGATGCACTAATGATGCAATCGGCACGATAATTCTGCTCACATCAATCACAATCACAGATTCACAAATAGTGCAATACACTTTGTCTAGTAAATGACTTCTGTAGTTTATTGAAGCAACAGGATTACAAGTTCTTTTGTATTGTCAGTAATAAACACACTGTCTGCAAAGCACACACAAATACCATGAATATGACAAACACAACCAACTATGCACATTCTAACTTATCAAACAACTCTATAGAGAATGTTAGGTTCCCCGGGGAAGCCCTCAGTTTAACCCAGAGTTCAAATCTCACCTAACAGGTGTTCCCTTTTGGGGGCTGGTGGGGGGGGGGGGGCGGGGAGAGAGAGAAAGAAGAGAGGTTCAGCCTGTTGACTGATCCCAGAAGTCAGCAATGTCCTTCCAACTTGTCTGCAATGGTGTTTTCCCCCATGTTTTCCTTCTCCTCTCTTGGGCCATTTAATACTAGTTTCTTACTTTTATGTGGAGATTGATTGACTCTAGTCATACGTATCTTCTTTGTGATTTGTATCAGTTTTTCTTGCTTTTGTTTAAATGTATTTGTTTAAAAGGCTCAGAGAAACTCAGAGTGCATGCTCAGTGAGGGGTGGTTGCACCTTGGAGGTGGGTAGCCTTTGGGATGGGGGTGTGTTTTGGCATTATAATGGCATTATAATGAGCAAAGTTCACCCAAAGGACATGATTTGGTTACCAGTTAAAGTCAGGGCTGGCCATGTGGTCTAACAGTTCTGCAATACCATCTGGTTCCCCATCCCTGCAGTGACAGCACAGAGCCTGGCTGCAGTGTCTTCACTCCACTCCACCCTCTGTGAACTATATTTCTTAGAATCAGCACACTGAGCTTCCCTGGTGTTATCAGTACCTAAGGTTGCAGGCTATGTTGCCAAGGGGACTATCATGGAACAGATTTCCTTGCATAACTGCCGCACCTCACCCTGGCAGTTTCCTCACACTGAACACTGAACCTTCTCTTAAGACATGGACAAATGTTTAGCCTCATTGAGTCACCTCCAGCAATTATTCCACAAGCTCACATACAGAACCTCAATAAAACTCAAAGTTTGCATTCATAACCATACTATATGCATACCAAAACATAGCTTATTTTAGCAGATATACTTGGCTAAATCTTCAATAGAAAATTTTGTTTCATAATCCAGACAAACCACAATGGTGGTCTTTATGGGTGTTGGGAGCTGAAAAGGTGTAACTAAAGTTGGGTTAGAGTTCATAATACATAAGCATTTATAATATTAGCATCTGCTTATTTGTGAAGGATGTTTCTTGAATCTTTGACTCCTGGCCCTGCTTCCCTTTTTCTCAGAGCAGAGGGGAAAAGAAATCCAGTCTTCAAATTTAGCAATACTGCATGAGGCCTACAAGAAAGCAGGAGAGGGACTCTTTGTCAGGGAGTGTAGTGGACAACCCCTGGACACTACACTTACCCCTAGGACAAGAAGTAATGGTTTTAAACAAAAAGAGGGTAGGTTTAAACTGGATATAAGGAAGAAATTCTGCACCGTGAGGGTGCTGAGGCACTGGAACAGGTTGCCCAAAGAAGCTGTGGATGCCCCATCCCTGGAAGTGTTCAAGGCCAGGCTGGATGGGGCTTTGACCAACCTGATCTAGTGGAAGGCATTCCTGTCCAAGGCAGCAGGCTAAGAATTAAATGACCTTTAAGGTCCATTTCAACCCAAACCATTCTGTAATTCTATGATTCTATGAAAATATTTGCAATAGGTGGATCAAATCCCTTTGCATGAGATTCATTCTGCAACCCATTTTCTTCAGACATATCTGGAAATAAAGCATCTGTATTTACAGTCAAGCAGACATCTGTTCTGACACTGGTGAAAAACATTACTGCTAATTTGGGGGTGGGGGAAGCACTTTCTCATGTTCTATAGCATTATGAAATCCTCTTAATAGATGGACAGATTTTAGTCTGATTATATACAATTTAACAATTTAACAGTGGAATGGTAGTTTATGTGAATTGTTTGCATGAGCAAATGTTTACCAACATAGCCTAAAAGTTTATTTGAACTTCTCACGGTAATCTGAGAAAACTGTTGTGTTGTTAATTTCAACAGTTATTAATTAGCAATGCTTACTTTTGCCACAATTTTCTGACAGAAGCAACAAGTTGGACTGTAATGATGTCACTTATTAATCCACCTACACTTTAGTGTCATCTTCACAAAGAAAACCTGGCAGGCTTCCTTTCTTTCAGGCTGCCCTGCAGAAGGGTAGGCCAGATAGGAGCCAGTTCAGGAAGCCACTTTTGGCTTTCTGAGAAATTCATTAGAATACAAGAGATTAAATCCTTTCTCCCCTGAAATGAATTATAGCATTTCCATTAACAACCATTCTGTGTCAGAATTTCACTCAAAATGCTTTTATATGCATAAAACAAACAAACAAACAAACAAAAACAAAACAGTAGAATCTCTCATAGATATGGGCGGATACTTTGCTCTTGTTGGCCTTGTGCTACAACACTTGTTAATCCACTGAAGAGTAGAATTTAACTTCTGTAGTTGGAGATATGAAGATGGCAGCATATCAGTTTTCAATGGAGGCATACAGGTCTTTTGTTTTTCTCTTTATTTAACCAGTAGAGTATATAGCAATAATATTCAGCTTTTGTATCCAGGTGTCATTTTTAAAATCTACAAAGCCTTTGTAGCAATGGCACAGGGGAATGTGTTGCAGTATGGCACAGTAAATATATTCCACAGGAACAAATTTTTTACTTGACTTAAAAGAAAGATTTTATGGGAGCCAGGTAGAACAAATCTTCCAGATGACATGACATAAATTCTTGAGCTCATTCAGACAAAACACCATCTCAGTTTTATGCAGTGAAATACAAAAGGCATCTTGCAGAAATCAAATTATGAGCCTCACCAGGATGCACCATTGATCTGTGTCACAGGAGTCATTTTGTAGATTACTCTGTAACAACATCTTACACTGGTGTGGCAGAGAGCAAGAGGGACCATAATGGTGCACAATCCCTCTTACAACACAGCCAACCACAGCTTCACTCACAGAATCACAGAATTGGCTAGGTTGGAAGAGACCTCAAGATCATCGAGTCCAACCTCTGACCTAACACTAACAGTCCCCACTAAACCATATCCCTAAGCTCTACATCTAAACGTCTTTTAAAGGCCTCCAGGGATGGTGACTCTACCACTTCCCTGGGCAGCCCACTCCAATGTCTAACAACCCTTTTGGTAAAGAAGTTCTTCCTAATATCCAACCTAAAACACCCCTGGAGCAACTTTAGCCTGTTCCCCCTCATCCTGTCACCAGGCACGTGGGAGAACAGACCAAACCCCACCTCGCTACAGCCTCCCTTGAGGTACCTATAGAGAGCGATAAGGTCGCCCCTCAGCCTCCTCTTCTCCAGGCTGAACAAGCCCAGCTCCCTCAGCCGCTCCTCGTAGGATTTGTTCTCCAGACCCCTCACCAGCTTGGTCGTCCATCTCTGGACTCTTTCAAGCACCTTGATGTCCTTCTTGTAGTGAGGGGCCCAAAACTGAACACAGTACTTGAGGTGCGGCCTCACCAGAGCTGAGTACAGGGGGACTCAGCTTGGGGTTATTGCACCCCAGGTGCAGCACCCAGCACTTGGCCTTGCTGAACTTCATGCAGTTGACCTCAGCCCATCAGTGCAGCCTATCCAGATCGTCCTGCAGAGCCTTCCTACCCTCACCCTTCGGGAGTATTGGAATGAGGCACTGTAATACAAAAATCAAAAATTACTGATTTCTAAAGTCAAAGAAAGTAAGATACCCTGTTCCTCCCAAAGGAATTCTCTCTGTTGGCAGCATTATACATAACACCAGAGCTCCTTTCTGCTCTCAGAGGGTAGAAGTGCCTAAGAAGAAAATTATAGCAGTTTCCTGCAGCATCATGATCACTGTCTGGAAGAGATTTATGAGACAAGTCATGGTGCAGCCAATATGGTCAAAGAAGCCCACACCACTTCCAGAAATATCTGATTTTCTTTCCAGTTTGTCACAGCTTGAATGCAAGTCTCCAGGTGCTCTTTGGCTACCTTTGGTGCAACCAGACTTCCAGGCCTACAAGTGGGGCTGCCCACTTCCCCTGAACACATCACAAGCCATGGACTCAGGTGGCCTGTTATCCTTATCAGTAGTTACAATATTCAGTGCCATCTCACCTGGATTGTTTACTATACTGAACAAGTTTCCAAAGCTGTAGTTTCCTTTTTCTCTGTCTCATCTTTCCATCAAGGTTCTCCCTTCTGACCTTTATTTCTGTTTTCCCAGATGCTTCTTCTTTCCCAGAAAGATGTCCCATTTCATGCCTACCTTGTCCCCCTTTGCCCTGTGCACCTTCACCTTCACCCTTCCTCATATCCCCTCATGTACTTCTCTTTCTTTTAAGCTCTTCTCATTTATCTCTGTTCCATTGCCATCACCCTTCTTGCATCATAGACCAAACAAAAACCTTGGAAACAAACAGAATAAAGTACAATCCATGAACATAGCTCTCCACTTCTTTACGCTTCCCCTGTGGGATTTCAGGGGCACAACTAAGGATCTGCCTTGGGGCTGCTGTGGTCTTGGAGCACCTTCAGCCACACCAACCCTTGGGGATGTGGCATTTGGCAAGGGCTGGCCAGAACCTGAGCACCCCCCCACTTCCAGACAACCTGCAGAACTCTCAGACATCTTTCATGACTTGCTTCACATGGGGGAAACTCTAACCAAGGGGAAGATATGGGGAGAGGCTGGGACAATTTCTGGATATATTCTCTCCCACCCCACCTGATAGCTTTCCCACAGCGGTTTTCCATGTGAGCAAAATCAGGGATGTTCCATCCCTTCTCTCCTGCTTTCCTCAGCACCATGCCAGAGCAATTAATAAGCTAGGTCTAGAGAAAGCAAAGCAGATTTTAGTCCATTGTTTTTCTAACACTGAACATAATGAACTGTGTTTTCATGTGTTGCATCAGAGTTTATTTTGTTTCTGCTGACACTCAATATCTGTAGATATTAGAGAGCAGAGCTAGGATAATCTCTTGGGTAATTTACTCTATCTGCCTGCACCACTAAAATTTGCTATTCATAGATTCCTACACAATCCCCATTAGTTTACCTTGATTACATGCAATGATAGTGATTCTGTACCTTCCTTCAACTGACTTTATTATAATGTATTATGTATAAGACTGCTTCAGTATCCACGGCATGGTTTAATCAAGCCTGGGATGTAGTGCTGTCACAAAAAGTGAAATCCCTAACAACACACCAGATACCAATGATGCCTCAGCACAGAAGAAAAATACAAGGTGCTCGAATGTCTCATCACTGTGAGTTCACTTCTGTCACAAGCTGTGAAGCTTACCTGTACACAGCTTCATGGTTTCAAGTAGCAGTCTGGCCAACTAGCCTTGACTTTATTGAATGTATTTATTTTTTACCCATCTGCCTAATTTTCACTCCCAAGGTGTCACTCTTAATTCCAGGTTCAAGCATAGTCCGCAGCTCAAAAGCAAAACCCGCTGACAGTCAGTGCCCCAGGTGCACACAAGTCTGAGGTAGAAAAAACATGTCTGGTAATAGGCATTTCATTGAAACAGTGGGTTGGGAATCCCTCACTGGGTCCAAAACTAGTGCCTGTCCCCACAGCCTATCTCCCTCTTCAGTTTTTGGGTGTCAGGCTGGGCCTCAGCCTAGAGCTGGCTCACATTTGGCCCAGGTGCCTCTCATGCTCTCAGTAAAGCACCAAGAGCAAATGTATGTTTTGTACAGATGCATTGTATACTTGACTGACTCCTAGATGATCAGAAAAAAAATAATAATCAGGGAATTCCCCTCTTACCAAATTATCTGAATTCCCCCACATATATCACTATTGCACTCTTCCATCCATTGCCTCTGTGAAAGGAAGGATAACATTCCTTTCTTTAGCTCCTATACAGCAGTATAAGTCCTATCATGGTGAAAATATGATGAGAGATTACTGAGAAGGCCAGAAACTTTTTTTGGCTTTCAAAACTATTTCCTCAGGAATCAGTTTGAGAGATGTGTGGAGGCTTGCTGAGCATGTAAGTTATCTACTTCAAACTCATGGAGCCCTAGGGTAGTCTTAGGGAATGACTGTGGTGAGATAGCAAAACAATTGGGACTGAAAGACAACTAGCTGCAATAGGAGGTAAGTAGGAAAGAGGTAGGGAAAACACAATCTACTTGGATTCTGATCTATAGACATAACTTTAGCACTGAGACCAGATTTCAGATGAAGCTTTTTATTCTTCAAAGGAGTTACATTCACTAATTGCACCTAAGAATTTGTGCTTTCAAACACTGATTTGTACATAGAACCAGTTACACTGTGGTGTATATAGCACACTAAATCTGGCTAAAAAACATAAGCAGTATGAAACTTGTCTGGATTAACATCAGCAAAAACTTATTTTTGATTACCTTCCAGTATTCTTCATTACATAATCAACAATCTTGAATGTAAAATTAATTTTATTTTTCCCATAGTTTTTAACAAGTGAAATATATAAGTAATAAGATTAGATGATGATTCCTTGTTTCTGACACCTCCCTCTGGCAATTCTTACCTTTTTCAGAGTGCTTTCCAAATTTAACTAATAACTATTCTAAATGCCTAAGAGTTTTGAAATGCCTGGGCTCAGCACTCCCTCATTTTATTTGCTCATCCAGACCTCACAAGCTGTATATTTTATAAGCATTTAAATAATTAAAATTTGAACCTGCAGGGCTTGCCTTGCTGATTTCGAAAAGAGGAGAATTTAATGGGAAATCAACTTTAATTGCATTATCTTAAATAGAAAAATGATTTGTCAATGTACATTACCAGATTTTATTTGGCAAAACAAATTCTTTCAGCGGAAAGATTCTGTTGCCTGATTTAACTAGGCGTACTACAGCAAGCATTAATAATTTCAGAAGCAGATAATGTAATCGTCTTGTGTTATTGACACCACAGCTTTTCATGCGTTGTTCAGACTAAAGAGGCAAACATAAATCCAACACTTTGAACTATCATTAATTTCTGAGATTTTTGTCAGACAGAATTGGTTTGTTATTTCGGTATCATCTACTATCAAACTAGCAACCCAGGTGATTAGACTTCTAATGTGTTTTCATTGAAGCCTCAGCTGAAAATATAATCCTACGGGCTTTTGTAAAAGCAATTCCACTTATGGGGAAAAGCATACTACATTTTTGAAATCCATTGCTCTCTTTAGCTGACTTCATCATATTTATGATAAAATGTAAACTATTTCAGAAAGCTTCTGTAGAGTTCATTTTCTGAAATGCAGTCTTCTGTCTATCCTGTTGCTGAAAGAGAACAGTTGGACAGGAACTATATATCCTAGCAAACATTATCTCCTGCAAAAATTATAGGAATAGAGTTTTCCCATGTCTCATTTACTGCAACAAAGGAGAAACCACTCATTGACACCTCAGGGTGCAATGCAACATAAAAATAGAAAAAAAGGCACAGCTCTGTTAGTTGTCTAAAATAGATAGGCTGAGGATTAGAAAGAGGCACAGAAACCAAAAAACAGATCACGGTTGGAAAAAAAAAATAAAAAATTATATATATATATATATCAAGACAACTTGCTTAAAGCAAAGACAGGCACAGTCACGTTAATTTCTCATATATTTTGCATACAAGAAGTTGCTGCAAGCTATTCTCCATTGTTATTTTCTGTCCATTGTAGCAAAGCTATACTGATGTCATTGGATATACTCTGATTTGTCAGCCAAGAACATGGTCATGTTTATAACTATATGGCCATGTTTATAACTCTTACTAGCTCCTGCTATTTTGACACACTTTGTTGTCTTTATATTCATCCTAAGTGAATGGAATATCTCTTACTCTACTGTAATCCTGAAACTAAAAGCAATATTTATAATATAACTTGCATAAATAGCTTTATCAAGAACGCATTCTCTATTTAAAAAGTTAAATCTTAATGAAGACAGGATGGTTTTCACCCTAGCACAGAATAAGCAGAGTTTTCACCAATTTAAATTATCAAGAATCATGTCAACCAAATATCTATTTTTTTTTCATTTAATTTTCAGAAGAAATTAAAAAGGGGAAATTTATGAAGATAAAAGTCAAGAAAACTGTGTTTTTAAATTGCAATCTGTCCCTTAAGAGTACTTTTTTAACATAGTGGTATTTCAGTTATAGGAAAAACACTATCTTTCCTTGGTAATGTTTCTGAACTTCTACTTTTGCAGTAAATCACATCTGCTGGCATCGAGTCTGTTTTTAACTGCATATAAATGATTTGCTTAAGTGCTTATGCCAGAAGATAACTTTCCTTAAGCTTGCAAATTGTCTGAAAGCTATGTTGTGAGATGGTTTTTGTCGGCATAGATAGTTAGAAAAAGTGTAGCTATAAAATGTACTGGCAGACATGATTCTCTACAAATACTTTATATGAAATCACATCTGGTACAAATCAGATCTCAATCACATCAGAAGGACACTTGCGCCCTGTTAATGATACAAACACAACAGAACAGAGATGGATGTCCTTAGTTCACTGTTCTGTAGGAGAAAGTGATTAAAGAAATTCAAATAAAGTGTTTACTCTTGCCAGTGCTGTTGAAAATATCGCAAATATAAACATGCAGTGAGGATTTAGACCTTTACCACAGTTCTAGCATGCAGCTGTGGAAGTACTTTTATTGAGGTCTGATTGAGTTGCTTTTATTTAATCAAACATATTTTATCTCTGGAAAGGAAAAGCTTAGGAAAGAGACAAGAGCTCTGATTAATTTCCCTTTCGAAAGCATTTTGAGCAAAAAGTTTGAAAAAGCTGACTGAAAATATCCAAATGTGATACATTTTGTTACATCCAAGTGAATGATCCATGAAGCTAACCTGCTTACACTGTGTAACACTGAAAAGTGGCCTTCTAGTCACCTAAGTGCAGCTATTCATTTAGACTCAAATACATGTACATTATGCCCTTGGCACATGGACCCTAAACTCAAGCTAAGCTTTTAGGTTATCTGGAGTATAGCTAGCTCTCTGTCTAATTCCTTTGAGGGTCACAGGCTGGGCCCTAAGAGATGTCTGTTTACTCACAAACTATGATACAGTGGTGGCATCATCTTCTTTCATGTGCTTGCAAGCAGAGGACTATTACTGAATGGCTGACAGCTCAGTACATAGTGCAGGTCAGCCCTGGCCTACTTGCTGAATTCACAGGGAATCCTAATGATCAGCTCAGGTGGTCCTGGCTGGCCCAATGAGGCCAGGCATCTGTATTTTAGACTTTGATAAACCTAGACAGAGAGGCACTGACATAGGTTTGTGTCTGAAATATTTTCTGTTGGCATTAAAATAATCAATGAAGGTTTAGAATGAACTTGTCTCTTTACAATGTTAATTTACAGTAAGAAATACATATATTTAGGATCCAATCTAAAATACTTTTTAGAGGCAAAAACACAAGATGCCCTCTTTACTAGTGCAGGTCAGAGGAGGAACAGTGAAGCTGGATTTTTAATCCAACATTTCCAAGTTTTCCCACACTTTCATATACACATGAAGAAAACCAAAACTTTATAACAAACATGCAACTAACCCCTTATGAGCCTATTAATGTTTATTTAACACCAGTGATGCTCAGGTGCATACTGAAAATGCCCATTTCCTAATGCTTTTGGGGCACTTGTTTATGGGTGCTAGTGGGACAAAAGTCATGGACAGTACATTACATTGGATGTGTTTTAAAGCAATCTCCTAGCAGTCTTCTGCACTCTGCACAAAACACAGCACTATTCCCTAAAACCAGAAGGAATTAAAGAGTAGAGAATAAAAAGCTAATTGATGAAAGGATCAGACTAAACAATTCTTTCCAGCTACTCTATTCCCCCTAGCTCTGGGCAGTGTTTCAAACATTTATTTGGGCTTCCAGCATGTACCTGAGACCCTAGGTTTCTCCTAAAGGTTTGAGCAACCAAACCAGAATAAGAACTTATATGGCATGATGAAAACCTTGTTGAAGACAATTCAGAAGTATTTTTGGTTTTTTATTCAAGGAAAGAACAATGATATAACTTGTATAAATGCAGAATTTTCAGCTGGTATGTCTTCTGGAAGTATCTTTGCCTAGTGGAAATTCTCAGTTCCGGAACTCATAAAATACTTCTACGTTCTTTATACACCTCTCTGGGAGGTGCAAAGAATCCATGCCTAGGTGTCCTGGTATCTTTCTCTCTTTCCCTTCCCTGACAAAATCATTGTTAACTTATAGCATTTTTTGTTATATTGAATGGAATAAAACACTAATTTAACTCAGGTTTACTAAATAAGCAAAGAAAAGTATAGTTATCCTTACATCAAAATCATAACAATAATCAGGTCCTTTGCTTCTACCTTTGACTTTATTTCTCACCATGCCCAGAACATCTGATATGCCAATGCAAAGGACAAAAAGGTAGAGTTTGCATGCACCTCTTTCAGCTGCCTCTCCAGCAGTTTAGAAGTGGAGTTCAGAACGCTGTGTAGAGTCATGATGAGCTTGAGAATATCATACCTATAACTCACACTACCAGGCATGCTCAGGCCACAGGGACACCCCATTGAATCCCACAGAAGCTCACAAAGTTCTGTTTAGTTTGTATTTAAACAGTGATCTCACAGCAGCAGTGGAGGTCACATGTTATAATTCTGCTGCCAAGCTGTGACAGGGGAAGAGCGGAGGATTAGCATTGTCTTGACAACTCCACCAATACTTAGGCAAAAATGGCATTGATGGTGTCTCCTTACAAGGCTCCTTCTGAGTTGTGAAGACCAAATCCTGTTCTCATTTACACCTCACAGCTTCCCGGGAGACAGCAATCTAAAACTGTATTTATTCAATATTTAATTACAACCTCACATCAGTCATGGGGGTTATACTCTCCTTGGCTACAAATGAGCTGATCTGCTGAGGAGCAGCAGGAGCAGAAGGGCTGTGGTGCAACGCCTTGACACCCATCAATACAGGGCTAAACACAAGTCTACAGCTTTTCTCTACGAGACTTCTTGTGTTTTTCAGGGACAGATTCTGCCCTTGCATATGCCTTCTCACCCAGTGAAGGTAAACAGAGTCCTTAATTCAGTCCTTAATGCACAGAGCAAGTTACTAAAAGAGGAGTTGTCAGCTCTGTTTTGTCAGCTCTGTTTTGTCAGGCAGAGTTAAAAGTGTTCAGCCAACAGAGTTATCAGCTGGCTCAGTTGAGAAGAAAAGCAGATTGGGTCTGAGTGCTAACAAACCATAATAGTCTTTCAAGGCACATCAGGAAGCAGCAACCAGATAGTCTGGTGCTACTTGGGATGAACTGGGAGCCCTAGGCTGCACATTTTCCAATTGGAGGTAGAAGTAATAAATACTAAATTGCTAGAACTATAAGATAGTTAAAACACAATGTTATCATTAAAGTAGTCCTTTTGTCTTTTGCATTCAGAAAAGTCATAAGAAAAGGCATCTGGGGAGGATACCTACATCAGTGTTAAGGACTCAGTTTTATCCTTTGGGCTTCAAAACACTTCAAGTGAAATCATGATCTTGCATCAGCAGAGATGTAGAGATAGGAGGAGTTTGCATTTTTAAGGTAAGTAGCTTGTATTTAACTAAGCAGTTTTCAACAGATTCCTTTATCTACTAATGTAATAGTTACTCCCCTGACTTTTGTGAATAATTTCTTCAGAATGTATCCCACAGAATTCAAGAGGCTGAATTTAACTCTACTGCATCAGCTGTTGTCAGCTTTCAGTAGCAAAATATACTTGAACAACTAGTGTAAGCTGTCTCTTTTTGCATCAAGTATATGTAAAAGACTGAGGAAATATTCTCTTTTGAACACAAGATTAGACCAAAATTTTCAATACGTATATCATGTCCTGGCCTTATCTACTTTCTGAAGTTTGTATACTACAGCAATATTCAAAGTCATCAACTTCATATTTAACTATCAATTAATAGTCAATTAAACATCATGTTAAGCACAGTTGACCTAAACTACATTATTCAATAAATAAAATTAAATTCCTCGTTGCAAAAATAGCTTTGTTTTATATTTTTTCAATATTGATTTTATTCAAAAAAAAAAAAAAAAAAAAAAAAAAAGATTTAAAATAAGAAAGATGTATTTAGGGCAAAGAAATAACTCATAAACTCTTCAAATTTCAAGGTCAAATCTCAGAACCCGTTGCCAAGATGATTCTATGTTTTTTGTTTGGTTGTTGGTTTGTTGGTTTGACTTGGCTTGTACCATTTTTATTTTTCTCCTGTGGATTTTTGAACTGAGACAAGGATCAGATAATTTCTAATTATAGAAATTGAAGAAGGAGATCAAATTACTTTGTAGCATCCATTCCCTGAACTATCCTGATACTGATAGGAAAGCACAACATCTCATAAATCATAATTTAAAGAAGCATCAGTAAATAATGCAAAACTGTTAAATGTGTTTACCAAAGCAGACTTTCCAAAACAATTCTCAGAGGCATTTTCTGTGGTGCAATTCATACCAACTGCTCAGAAAGATTGCAGCTCAGGGAACCCCTTAAAACACAGAAGAATCTTCATAGGATTTGTTCTTAGAAAGGAACAGTCTTTACTCCTTTGAGATAAGCGAATGATTTTGTCTTCCTGTTGCTTACTGGCTTGTGTGGCTGTTGGTTGAAGATGCATTATTTGGCAGTAGCTTACAAAGTTTGCTTTGGTTTGTGGTTTCTGAGTAGCCAAAGAATTTCACATCTGAAAGTATGATTAAAAATAATAATAAAATAAATTTTAAAAGTGTCTATAATCACAGGAGATGGATAATCAGTAAATCAAAGCAGGGGATGAGACTGGAGGAGGCAAAACCTTATAAAGCTGAGTAGTTCAAGAATCAGATAACAGTAAACGAGAGACTGTAAGGAGAGAAAATGAGTGCATAAAGGCAAGCTATATAGCCTACATTAGGATATTTGGTTTATTTTGCTATCAAAATGAAGGATGAAGAAAGATTTTATTTCTCTATATGAAAAATCAAAGGACAGGAAAGTTTCAGTTAAAGGCTACTGCTGGTGGAAAAATGTGTGGAAATGAACATAGTTATGCTGGAAACTAAGTGAAGACACATTCGTTCTGCCCTTTACCCTTACTGTTTATTTTATTTTATTTTATTTTATTGGGGGATGGAGGGGTGGAGGGGAGGAGAGACATTCACTATTTCCCTTGACCTCTGCTAATGTTGTAAATGAGTGTTTTGGCTTGCATATTCCAGTATATTTCATTAGTATCTATTTGTCTCTGCTACCTAAAAAGAGGTTTTCATTTTCATCCTATTTAAATGCAATTAAGTAATTCATATCTTTAATGCATTTCATTCTTTATCAAGTTACCCAGAAGATCCCTGCCCTTTGCTGTACATTATGTACAGCAGGTTGTGCTGTTGGCTGTTGAAAATACCACACAATTGTATTTATAATGCTGTAACTTGCCATTTTCACATGTTCTGTTTTGCTCCCCTAAAAGAAGATGGCAAGTTTTTCAGTGCAATCATCCTGTTTAGTCTGTTTCACACCATGTTTTGTTTGTTTGTTTGTTTGTTTGTTTTGTTTTGTTTTGTGACATGGACAGTGGGATCAAGTGCACCCTCAGTACCCTCAGTAAGTTAGCTGATGACACCAAGCTGTGTGGTATGGTTGACATGCTGGAGGGAAGGGATGCCATCCAGAGGGACCTGGACAGGATTAAGAATTGGGCCTGAGGTTACAAACCTCAGGAAGTTCATCAAGGCTGAGTTCAAGGTCATGCACCTGGGCTGGGGCAGTCCCAAGCACAAATACAGGCTGGGCAGGGAAGGGATTGAGAGCTGCCCTGAGGAGAAGGACCTAGGGTTGTTGGTTGATGAGAAGCTTGGCATGAGCCAGCAATGTTTTCCTGCAGCCCAGAAAGGCAACTGTATCCTGGGCACTATGGGCAATGGAGGTGATTCTCCCTCTTTACTCTGCTCTCGTGAGACTCCATCTGGAGCACAGCATCCAGCTCTGGGGATCCCAGCACAAGAAGGACATGGACCTATCAGAGTCCAGAGAAGAGCCACGAAGATGATCAAGAGGCTGGAACAATTCTTCTATAAGTACAGGCTGATAGAGCTGGGGTTGTTTAGCCTGGAGAAGAAAAGGCTCTGAGGAGACCTTACAGTGGCTTTCCAGTACCTAAAGGAGGCCTACAGGAAAGCTGGGGAGAGACTTTTTTTCAGGGTGTGCAAATATAGGACAAGGAGTAATGTCTTTAAACTGAAAGAGGGAAGATTTAGATTAGACTTTAGGAAGAAATACCTTATTCTGAGGGTGGTGAGACACAGGAACGGGTTGCCCAGAGAAGCTGTGGATGCCCCATCCCTAGAGGTGTTCAAGGCCAGTCTGGATGGGGCTTTGGGCAACCTGGTGTACTGGGAGGTGGCCCTGCCCATGGCAGGAGGTTGGAACCAGGTGATCTTTAAAGTCCCTTCCAACCCAAACCATTCTGTGATTCTATGATTGTAAGTTTAATATTAACACACAAATGACCAGTATAACCCAGTCCCATTTACATTACAAAGTGGTTCCATTGAAATCACTCTGATTTCTTTCTAAAACTAGGGAAAAAATCTGGCTTTCTGCCGTATAACAAGATGTTCCCTTACCTTACCTTTGCCTTAAGCAGCTTAATTTAAAAACACATGGACCATAACAGTAATCACCCCAGGTTCCTTGGAGAGCATAATCTTCCTGCAAGTGCTCACTGAAATTCTACTCTTTACTCTCTGAGGATGAAATTATGGCACAATTAACACAAAGGGAGTTTTGCCATAGAGTTCAGTGGAGAAGGGCTTTCTAACTTCATCTTATGCTACTCACAGAAGTGCCATTAAGTCTTTTCATGAAAGACAGATTGCATCAAGCTGTGAGAAACTCAGTGCAAACTGGCTCTTTTGGTTTGTGAGTTTTGCACTGGAAAAACCTACAGACAGACACATTCTGTAGGGAAGACTGCATGAGTTTCCACATATGAGAAAGAAAAGTCAAAGCACCACGAAGAATATCATTTATGAAGAGTACTGTTTTTTCTTGGTGACTGTCACTGCTGTGGATGCTCTTATATTTAGGGTAATATCAAAGACTCCCCACACTCCTCTTCCATTTTGTACCTTTCCTCAGATACAGTTTTCCACAAACTCATGAGTTTTTAACAATCTTTAGGACCTAGCTACTATGTCAAATTTGGTTAACCCTGGCTAATAACTTCAAAAGCTTCTTTTTCTGTCTATCTTGCTTTCAAGTCCACACACAGAGAAATGATCGTGTTCCCTTAGGAAACCAAACTACAAAACCCTTGAAAAAAAATAATCATGTTAATTCTAATTTATCTAGCTAAAACTGCAGGACTTTGGAAAACCATCCAGGCAAGAAAAGTAAACAACGTACTGTAATGAATAAAAAAGCACATAATGCTTTCAAGTACATAAGTGAAAACACAAGACCATTTTATTTCAGTACAGGTTTGAAAATAGCCAGCAATGTAAACTCTATCTGGTAGGTTCAATACAGTATTTATAATGGTTTCAGAGTTCTGCAGACAGACAAGGAAACAAGAGAGGTCAAAATATATTATAGGCCTAGGTCATAATCACTGTAAAACTCTTTTTGCCACTGTAAATTTAACTCAGCTAATCCATTGCCTTGTCCCAAAAAGAATTAGCATCTCCACTGAAATACAAAATAGTTTCTAATCAGAAAGGCACAAGTTCTGCTCTCAGTCATGTAAATAAAACAGTCCAAGTCCAGTTTTCTGGGGTAAGGTTTCAATGGGAGAGTAGACTTGTACTGATAAACCAGAGAAATAGAACTTGATCCTAAACTTAATCAGAACAAAAATAAAGTATTTATATTGTTATTTGACTTTTTTTTCCTCCTATTACTATTTGTTTGTCATATGTGGATACAACCAATACCAAGGCCAGTACACTACCTGGCAATAGATACATGGGGAGAAATAATATCTCTGAGGCTTTTGAGATATACAGAGATTAGGCACGTTAACTTCCCCTTGCCTTTATGGTCTCACCTCTTCTTGACCACAAAGAAGTTGGAAAGAAGATTCCAGAGCACATGGGCTGCAATTATATCTGTTCTTCGCAAAGAGTAAAGCTCATCATATCCATGCTAAACTGTACACCAGCTTAAGAATGGGTGGAAAATAGGCAGAAAATAGCTCTTAGACATACCATGATTAAATCTCCTGGAGCAGAACTTTATGTGAGTAGAGAACGGGATATTTGGAACAGAAAGGTCAATTAAGAATCCAAAAGCAAGTCTGGATCTAAACTTTACATCTGGGTTGTGATCTATGTGCCATATCTGGGATTTAGCACCATAATAGGCACTACGTTTCCTCCCCATTGAGACACTGCCATTAAGTCCTGGACTACCTGGAGTTTTAGAGCTGACACAAATGGTAATTCCCATCTTCTGAGATGCAGATAAAAGTTCTGCATCTCAGAGTCTTGACTCTAGCACATCAATCACAGATGCCAGATAAGAAAATTCTAATGAAGAAAAACTTTTGACAAAAATAAAGCTTCTTCCATGTGGAAATATTCTGTGAGAAAATGCCAAATACTTGCTTTCAATAGCCCTCTTAGATCAAGAAAGCCAATTTGTTTATAATAAAACTTCAAAATGACATTTTAAAATGGTTGCAAATATCTCAACAAGTGTCACAAGACCAGAGATACTCCTGCTGAGCCTCCTGTGATGTGACTGTTGCCCAACTGGGCAAGCTTTCTTTCCCAACCATAGTGTTCCCTGCCCCATACTATCCCCTACAGCTTTAGAAAGGTGGCAGGGAAGTACTGTTTTAGAGTGCAGACAATGCCAAAAGTGTGCTTTGTTTTATTTTACAGTCATTCATGCAATTTTCAGGTTTGAAAGAAATGAAACGTGGAAACAGAAATGACACCTAATGCCACTGCTCTTTAAAAGAGAGCCTGCTTTCACAATATCCATGGCACAACCAGCATAGCAAGGTAGGAGCTGTTTGCTTCATATTAATTCTTTTTCACATTCGTTAGTAACTTCATATGTATTATTGCTTTCTTGCTTACCAGTGATAAGTCTTCAAAAATAATTTCTCAAAGGAAATGTCTCTGTGCTTCCTGAGTGGACACCAAATCTCAGAGGATGAGATGAAGCAAAGAAAACATGAATAAAACAAACAAACAAACAAACAAACAAACGAAAAAAAAAAAAAAAAAAAAAAGAAAAAGAAAAAAAAAAACATAATAACAAGGAAAAAGTCATTTCACTGTACTGATGGGTCTGATTCTTCTAGATGCTGAATAACCCTAGCCAAAGGAGCTATGTCCAAAGGTGCTTCAGGTTTTCATAATGCAGATGCCAATACAGGAGGATATCTGCATTTCTAATCTAAACTATAGCAGGTTACTGGGTACTTAAATATTCCAGAAGCTGGATCCTGTTGTTCTGTTTCTGCATGGAAAAATGTGATACCAGAGAAATTTGCTTTTCAACAAAGTATGCTTAAGAGAATAGAAGGCAGGGAGGTGAAAGGAAGATAAAGCAAAAAAGTAACATAAAGTAAGAGCTGTGTTTCTTATCTGCAAATAGTTTCCAGTCCGGGGACAATAATTCTCTGTAGGTATTAGATTAAACTAACGCATAAGCAAAGAAACAGAAAGAATATTTGCTAAAAGAATAGATTATAGCCCATCTAATATAATTTGTGTAACCTAATTGGAAGAGAGTTTTTTTGTTTCTTTGTGTATTTGATGTTCTTTCTTAAATGCAAAAACATTTTAAACTAGGGGAATATTTTAAACTAGCAAACTGTCCCTGCACTCTGGGGTAAATAAATGCATTGGTGAGCAACCTTTTATAATTCAAAGAACCAAAAAATCTTAATACATAAAATACTGCCATGAAAAAATGGTTGGTGTGAGAAAAGAGCCAGAAGAAAAGTGGCTAGATAGTTTGAATGATTCATTAGATTAAGATTTAATATACATCTTTCTGCTTTGAAATCCAACTGCTAATGAGTAGTGAAGCAGAGCAATCATATAGAGATCATATAGGCAAATAGGCAATGATAGCTCTCTCTGAAAAGAGGAGGATTCAGCACTACTTTTCTCAGGGGTTTTATGTACAGATCAGAAGAATTTACTTTGTCGCTATTATGTGACAAGGGTGCTAACTACACCTTAAACAGCCCTGGAAAGAATTACTGATGGAGGGAGAGTACCAGGGAGCTCCCTCTCCTTCACTCTCACTTTCATCCATAAGGACAAAGGTCCAATCTCAAGGTCTGGTCGCACAGCAGCAGGCACAGATGTGATCAGCTCCACTGACAGCTGAAAACATTGTTTTGATTTTCCTTCACATGCACCAGAGGACCAGAGAGGGTGGGAAAAGGCAAGAAAGATTAAACTGTGGACTTCCCCTTGCCTGCTGGATGGATACCAAGGGAGCAGACAGTTATGGAGAGAGAAGAAACCTAGTTTCTCTTTTCAGATAGGAGTTATTTGGGACTATACTTAGATAACATAACTCATGCCATGAATTAGCTTTTTAACACCTGCAGAGATGGATGATTTTTCAATCCAGGTACTTGCACAGATGTAAGTGTATCTTTCTTTATGTTTTGAAATATACTCCCATGTGTATATTGAGTGCTGTGTTCATTTGAGTTGTCTTGCTCTGTAATAAGGACATTCATTTCTCTGACCTCCTGGGAGACACTGACCAAAGCCCTGGAGGCTAAATGTTGAGCTGTGAATGAAGGCACAGACTTAAGCACAGAGCAGTGCAGTAAAACTGCCGGACAAAAGAGAGCTTCAGTGAACACCAAGCACCACAAAAATGCCCTCAGCTACCACCATGAAACATTCCCTTTAGAAATAGCTCTGGCTTCTTATCGATCTTACTTGTCTTTCAAAGATTGTTGCCCACAGAGCAGAGTTGTGTGCTTGGATCTTATTCACTGGAAGTCCAATGGCTTTTGGAAGACACTCACTATCCAACTCCCTGCTCTTGCCCAGGAAAAGGCAGTGGGAACCCTACTGTAATACAAAATATCCCACAAAATGTCCCACAAAATAGCACTGGTGTTTTTTTTCATTGATTTTCTTCATGGGATAAAACAGTCAGGGAAGGATTTCCCTGTAAATCATTCAGACATTACCATTATACTTCAGTTGTTTTTTTTTCATGTGGAAAAAATTATCCTTAGAATACCTTCATTTCTAATGAGTGCTAGGATCACAGGGACATTGGCAGTACTCCATAGGGACATTTCTGTCTCACAATAAGACTGGATGCTTCCTTGAGAAATTACCAGATTCATTATATGAAAATTAAATTCTGTATGGTTTTCCAGAGACTGCAGTGATATTTCCAGGTTTGTGTTTTAGGCCAGAGGATGTTAAATATGAGACAGATGTAAGCAACATGGTACAAACAAAGACTGAAAGCATATTTAGGACTTTACATTCTGAATAGCCTTTACCAAAATCACCACTTCTCTACCCATGTGGCTGGCCTCTTGAGGGCCACTGCAGGGAGCAGAAGCAAGCCCTAAGAATTAATTTAAAGAATCCTCCGTCTTCTCAATTTTCTTCTGAAGACTGCTTAAAAGGTAGAATCTGGTGTTGAATTATGAACACTGTTTAAGACTAGGTATCACAGAGAAAATTATAGGCTATTTTGTTGGTGGTGTTTAGTTGTGTTCTGTTTTAATATATATACATATATATATTTGTTGCTAGAGTTTTTGCTGATATAAATGAAAGATAATTCTGCTTACTATAATACAGGATGATCTTCCAGAAAAGCACCCAGTCCTTGAGTTACAAAGGCAGAATGGAGAAACAAGACATTTCACTCCTTGCCTTCGATTGTGAGTCAGCATAATGGGTTCAGTTCAAGTGCAGATCCTATTCTTAATGCATTCACAGCATGCACAATTTTTGTTGTGTAACGGATCCATTATCTGGAATGTGTTATTCTTAATGTATCAGGGCACAATTTCTTAGCTCCTGTGGTAAATGCACTAAAATCTAACAATAATAGTCTGTCAACCCTCCACATTAAGCTTATATTGAAAAGAGGTCTGAAGGGCACATAAACACATTTTACATTTCTTCAGGTAGTAACACCTAACTTATTTGTTTGATGCACATAAACTTAATGATTTCAAAAATACAGTGTTTCTGGAAAAAATAAATAAATTCCATACTATCTCTAAATTATATTGTGCTAGAAACTGATCCAACTGATCCAATGTGTGGAAAAGTCAACAAGAATCTTCTTTATTTTGATGTGCTTTCTATTATTATATTGGGTCTTCAGTTTAACAAAAGCCTTTCATTTTTTTCCCCTAGTGATTTTGCTAAACCTATGCTCATATTTGACATTAACAGCAAATTTCCAGACTTGAAATACACAGATCACTTTTGATTTCAGAAGTACAAAATATGAAGTGGACAGATAAAATTTATTTTTAAAGAAAATATAATGTTAGAATCAAAACCTTTGTAATGAAATCTATCACTGCTACTGAACTAACAGGAGCATATTAGCAGAGCAAACACAGCCAAAATCTTTTGGATTAACACTTGATGCAATCAAGTGTTGATTTGTTCACTTGATCAAAGAAATTTTAGTATATTTTGAAATATGTTGTACACCTTGAAAAATATAATACACCTTGATACTTTTTCTTTCCACTTCTACCAGTATAAACCACTAATTAACACAGAGATGTCCTCATGTACAACAGCAGGACCTACATGAGGTGTGAAAGGGAGATTACTAAACTGAAAAGTTTTTGGGATGCAAAGTGCAAAGACTGTTTTTCTAGATGGTTTCTTAATGACTGTCTGGTGTTCTTTCATTTTTCAATAGAATTTGCAGAGTTGGGGGTTGTTGGTGGTAGTGTTATCATGTCTTTTCCAGACAGACTCATGTCAAGAAAGGAGTCAGCTATCATCCTTGTAGATTACGAAGATACTCATTAAATCTCTAAAGGGAGTTGAAGAACCAAGTGAAGCAGAGACCACACACATTGGCTTCTTTACAGCCAGGCCAAGATGGAGACATGCTAGACCCTGAGTAGCTCAGCTGGTGGAGTCAGATGCCTCTGAGCAACAGGATAATCCACAGCTCTCTCTCCTCTTTTTTCCAAAAAGAAAAATGCTCATGAAAAATCAGTCTTAGGGACATGGTTTAGTGGGTGACACTGGTGGTAGGGCGATGGTTGGACCAGATGATCTTGGAGGTCTCTTCTAACCTTAATGATTCTATGATTCTAAGATGTTCAGATGTTTTAAGACTCTAGATGTGAGTATATCACATCGATGATCTGGACGAGGGCATCGAGTGCACCCTCAGTAAGTTCGCAGATGACACCAAGTTAGGTGCGTGTGTCGATCTGCTTGAGGGTAGGAAAGCTCTGCAGGAGGATCTGGATAGGCTGCACCGATGGGCTGAGGTCAACTGCATGAAGTTCAACAAGGCCAAGTGCCGGGTCCTGCACCTGGGGCGCAATAACCCCAAGCAGAGCTACAGGCTGGGAGATGAGTGGTTGGAGAGCTGCCAGGCAGAGAAGGACCTGGGAGTGATGGTGGATAGTCGGCTGAATATGAGCCAGCAGTGTGCTCAGGTGACCAAGAAGGCCAACGGCATCCTGGCTTGTATCAGGAACAGTGTGACCAGCAGGGCTAGGGAGGTGATCGTCCCCCTGTACTCGGCTCTGGTGAGGCCGCACCTCGAGTACTGTGTTCAGTTTTGGGTCCCTCGCTACAAGAAGGACATCAAGGTGCTTGAGCAGGTGCAGAGAAGGGCGACGAAGCTGGTGAGGGGTCTGGAGAACAAATCCTACGAGGAGCGGCTGAGGGAGCTGGGCTTGTTCAGCCTGGAGAAGAGGAGGCTGAGGGGCGACCTTATCGCTCTCTATAGGTACCTCAAGGGAGGTTGTAGCGAGGTGGGGGTTGGTCTGTTCTCCCATGTGCCTGGTGACAGGACGACGGGGAATGGGCTTAAGTTGAGCCAGGGGAGTTTTAGGTTAGATGTTAGGAAGAACTTCTTTACTGAAAGGGTTGTGAGGCATTGGAACAGGCTGCCCAGGGAAGTGGTGGAGTCACCATCCCTGGAAGTCTTCAAAAGACATTTAGATGTAGAGCTTAGGGATATGGTTTAGTGGGGACTGCTAGCGTTAGGTCAGAGGTTGGACTCGATGATCTTGAGGTCTCTTCCAACCTAGAAATTCTGTGATTCTGTGATATGTTGCTACTTAAGACCACCATCTTCTGGGACAAAATATTATTAGGACTGACAGTACTATAGCAGTGGGGACATAGCTACCCAAAGCTGGAAAGATGTCGTGTTAGCAGAAGAATAAGCACTAAACCCCAAATTTGTATAAGAGAGGAAAATAGCAGCCTGCTGTGGTTGTAAGTGGCACAACCAGCAGAGTTGAGTGGCTTTGTTCCATGTAGTATCTAATAACACCCAAGGATAACAGTTGTGGAGATGGAGTGGAATGGAGATGTTTGTAAACTCAATAATTGACTTTTTCAGTGTAAAATTAAGTAAATAAATACCTTTCAGTATTTTCACTAAACAGAAATACAATGAAAAAAATGTGGATTTCAATGTCATCTCTTGGAAATCATGCAGGGGTGAACAAGTCAATTTCGAGTTAGGACTTTGAATTACTGGGTAAAATCCTCCGCACAGAGTGTTGTAAAATACTTCATTTATATCTAATATGTAAATTAAATGAAAAAGCCTTCTAATAGAAAGTATCTTCTGCCTGCTAACTGTCACCTGAACACTAGGAAAATATGGAAATAATTCTTTTATGTTTTCTTTGTTTTCATGTTTCTAAACTTCACTGGGGAATGACACTCTGCCTATTGCATATGTGTATGCTTTTTTTTTTTTTTTTTGGATTAAGTGTAGGGAATGCCAATGGTTGCCAGACACTTAATGCACTGCATGTTTATATACTTCAGTAGGGCTGAAGTGTCTGTGTGGACAAGAATCCTTTCACCTAAAGACCCTCCCTTTTCTTGCCCTGAGTTGTCAAAATATATATCAACAACTACACAAGCTGAGCAGATTTCATTTCTCTTTAGGTCATTGGTAACTACTGAGTACAAACAGTGGGGAAACTGCAATTATTTAATTTCAAGGCTGTCTCTGCATTTGACCTATTATAGTGACTGGACTATTCACGTAGAATCTGCTTAAAAATAAAATAAAAAATAAAAGTGTATATATATGTAGTCGATATTTTATTTCATTCAGATATGGAACTGTGTAAAATTATTTTCTTTTGCTTTTTTTCCACAGCAGAAAACACAAGTAGGTTAGCTGCTTGCCTGTATAACAATGAATGTTTATGCTTTCCCAAGGTGGTTTGGAAAATTAGTTATTTAATTTTGTACATACATTTCCACATACATTGTTCTATAATAAGGCCTAAGCTTTCAGTACCAGAGTATCTAATTCACATGGAAAATGTGGAAATCACTTAAAAATTTTTACTTTACATATATATATATATATATACATGTACATATATGTGTGTGTGTAAATAGATATGCAGTGGGCTGGGGAAATACTCATGTGTTTTCTTTCATTTCATTTTCTGTTTTTTATCTCTTTATTTAAGTGCAGAAGTTATGAAATCTAGTGTAAGTAGGTAGAAGTAACAGGCTAGACAGGAGTAACAGACATAAAGGCTTCCTCAGAGAGACCCGTATTTCACAATTGCTTCTGGGAAGAGTGAACTCTTTTTATCTTGATTTTCTTGTTGTTCTTTAACAGTATAAGAAAGATAGAAAATACCTGGCTCTACTGTTAGTCATGTAGGACACAGCCACTCTGTTTCTGTTCTCCCAAATGGCTGTATATGCTTCCAAACATCTGGAGCATGTTAATTAGAATATCCATATATTCTGTTCCATTTAATAACAAAACAGCACTAATTGGCTTTGCACTGTTTCAGGGCAACAAAGATGGCGAAGGGTCCACAGGGGAAGATGTATGAGGAGTGGCTGAGGTCTCTTGTTTTGTTTAGCCCAGAGGTTGAGGAGAGGCCTCATGGCAGCCTGCATCTCCCTGACGAGGGGAGCAGAGGGGCGGGCGCTGAGCTCTCCTCTCTGGGGACAGAGACAGGATCCAAGCATGGAGCTGGGACAGTGGAGGGTCAGGGTGGGTGTTAGGGAAAGGTTCTGCACCCAGAGGGAGGGTCAGGCACTGGAACAGGCTTCCTTGTGAAGTGGTCACAGCACAAAGTCTGCTGGAAGTCAAGAAGCATCTGGACAACACTCTCAGACATAGGGTTTGATTTTTAGGTAGTTCTGTGTGGAGACAGGGGCTGGTCTCCTTGTGAGTCATTTCCAGTTCATGATGTTCCATGATTCTGTGATATGTTCATGAATTCTTAAGGCCTTTGGCTTGTTTATCAAGTCACTTGCAAATATATCTGAAGAAAGTTGCCAAGTTTTCTTTCCAAGAACCACATGTTCTTGATAAGAAAACAGGTGTAATGGTATAGATAATTGCATCTGAAATCTTCAGCAAATCTATTTTATTTGCCCCCTGTTTTGTTTAAAGAAAATTAGCTCAGGAAACAGCAGTCTAAGTAAAAGTGAACACAGAGAGAGAGAGAGAGAGAGAGAGATTTATAATCCCTCTGCCTTGCTTATTTACCATTTCTCCTTCAGACTGTTGATACCTTGTGGGTATAGGAAAACTCTTTTCTAGGGCCTTGAACTTCCCACTGAAGTAAAATGGGAAGACTTCTGCTTCCATAATGATGACTTAATTAGGTTTTGTAAGAGACGTACTCATGCAACCAAAATGACCCTGCATAACTTATATTACTAGTTATAACCACAAAGTAAAACCAGCTTCAAAACTGAATCTCTACTACAAGACACTGACTCAGATTTGTCAGTGAGCACACTGCTAAGAACAGAAGCTCTTTCAATTATCCATTTACTGAATTTGAATTACATCCCTGGAGAAATACAGGATCAGGAAAAATAATTGTTTATATATAAACAGATTTTTTTATAAAACCAACATGAAACAGAAGAAAAAAAAAAAAAAAAACATATCTTGAAAATTAGTTAACTTTTAGTTTGAAATTTATGCGTAAGTGGTAAGTAGCATGAAGAAAACTTACAGAGTACCACGTAGTGTAGTAAGTCCACAAACGTCGAACACACTAAGGTTATCAATTTATAGGTTATTACAACAAGCACTGCGCCAAAACAAAACAAAAATCCCACAGAGCTAAGGGAAAGCAGGAAAAAGCCAATTATTTCTCATGCATCATGAACACCTGAAGAGCAAATTGCCTTTTTCTTGTTTCTGATTTTTTTTCTGCCTTGATGGATTAAGATTGAATGCCTGGAAAAAAAATATATATGTTTTAATCAACTATGTCTCCTTCCTGGATTTCATAACAAGAGACATTTAATAGGCATCAAGAAATTTGTAAACATGTTATATCAGTGCAGGAAGGGGATTTTCTGTTTTTAAAGCACAGGTTTTTACTGACATTAAAAGCACAGAAGGAATGTGTGAATACTAGTGAATAGCCTGAAGAAACAAAATCTAAGCAACTGTAAGAGTTAAGGAGCAACAACACAAGTATTCACAGATCAGCCTTATCCCTTCTTTAATGTAACTACCCTCATTTTTCTAATTTCAGTCTAGATGAGACATGCCTTGTGTATTTAACTCAGGTCAGACCATAGTATTACACATGGACCATTTCCAACAGGAATCTTTACGCTGGCATCCTCTTCATAAATCTGTCCCTGATTAAACACAGCTCCTCCCTTCATCCAAACACTCTAAAACAACCAATACTTCTCTCTCCCCTCAGCCTGCTCAACTATCAAAAAAAAACAAACAAAAAAAAAAAAGGTTAAAAATGAATATTCATCTATTTTCCATGATACGGGATCAAATAGGATGATTAGCAGGTCTAAAGAATGAGCTCAGCTGTGATGAATGGTACCTATACCATTAAAAGCAACCAATAAATATTAAATTAGTTCCATCTAAAAGCTTAAGGCACAAAGTTATGTACTGTACTTGCTGGACCTTTATTGAAGTGGAAAAGGCTGCAGGTTAACTTTTAATGTGTGTATAAAAGGAAAATTGTTTTTGGCCTTTGTACTGTTTTTATTACAGCCACATGGTAAATCAAGTTATGCTGATGAATTTACTAACTAAGTTTAACTTCTCATTAAAATAATACTGTTCCCTGTACATAACAAAACAAGAACAGTTAGCAAGAAAACAGGCATGACTTGCTCTCGTCTGATTACTAAAATGCTCATCCCTCAGTACTCAGAGATGGGTTTTTTTAACAGTAGCTGCAATCATTTGAGCAAATGCCTTTGAAAGCATGCCCTCAAGTTTGACTAATTACACAATCACAGCATGGATTTGGAATTTTTACAGCTACTTGGAAAGTTAGAAATGAGAACAGGAACCAGTGCAGAAGAGACCAAAAGATGGAAAAAAAAAAATAATAAAAAAGTATAAAAACTTTAAGCTCTCACTGTGCTATGTTAGGGGCCCAGTTCTTCAAGAGTCAGGTATTCGGCTTAATTTTAACTGCCTTAGAGTGCTTTACATATAAAAATGAATTTTCCCTTCCTCCCCCCGCCATTTTAATAATGCATGAATATATTAATTAATAATACCCCCTGTTGCAGCAATGAGAGGTAGACAGGCAAAGAACTACTGTTGAGTGAGTCACAGAAGTTGTCTCCTACTGTTTGAAAGGACAATTTACTGTCCCTGGAAGTTATACATTTCTTCAAAAGGACCAAACTGGACTTGATTCTCTTTCTAATCTTACTTCTTTGGTGGTGTACTGAGGCTCTTCACACACTGTGACTCCCTTGGTTTTGGCAAGCATTTGGCTTTGGGATGGTGAAGTGCCATTGGCCATATCTCCTCCAGTATTCACCTGAAAAGCCTGGGCTGAACCTACATGTGGTGGAAAGGCAGCCACACTATCCTTCAGACTCCATTTATTTTTGCAACTGCATAAACTCTACAATAGCTAAATCACAGCAGTCATTACCACAGCACATGAAAGGTAAATGCGTGGAAAACTTTCTCAGGAGCAAATATTGAGGAGTGGCCAGCAGGTGGAGGAAAGCAATTGTCCCTCCTCTACTCTGACCTTGTGAGGCCTCACCTGAAATGCTGCATCCAGATCTGGGGCCCCCAGCACAAAAAGGTTGTGTTAGAGAGGGTCCAGAAGATGGCCATGAAGTTGATCAGAGGGCTGGAGCACCTCTCCTATGAAGAAAAGCTGAGAGAGCTGGGGTTGTTCAGCCTGAAGAAGAGAAGGGTCTTCATTACAGCTTTTCAGTACCTAAAGGAGGCTTAAAAAAAAAAAAAAAATAAAAATAATTTTTTTCCTCTGGAAATGAGGGAAATAATGAGAGGAATGGTTTTAAACTAGAAGTGGGAAAATTTAGATTAGATGTTAGGAATAAATTCTTTACCCAGAGGGTGATGAGGCACTGGAACAGGTTACCCAGAGAAATTGTGGATACCCCATCCCTGGAGATGTTAAAGACCAGGTTGGATGAGGCCTTGGGTAACAGGTTCCAGAGGATGGCATCCCTGCAAATGGCAGGGATTTGAAAATGGGTGATCTTTAAGGTCCCTTCCAACCCCAGTCATTCTATAATTCTGTTACTCTATGAAATCTGCTTCAGGCTTCTCTTGCCCCCTTCCAGAAATTTCCTGCTTATAGGCCTGTGAACCAGCTTGACTTGTATGTCTCTGATTTTCTTCCTAGGAAAGATAGAGTGCAGCCTACTTAGTGCCTTGTAGGGATGCTAGACATGGAACCTTCCTCCAACAGGGGAGGATGAGGACAAACAAGGAACTTGACCAGTCCCAGGGGGGCTATGCGAGATTTATTCCCCACTGGTATCCTGAAAGAAGAACTGAACCTGACTACTAGCTCTGCAGAGAAAAATGCATGATGGAAAACACTATTTTAAAAGACTGAGAAACTGGATTTTGTTTTTGTTTTTGGTTGTTTGCATTTGTTTGTTTGTTTGTTTTCTGGCCCATTAAACACTGCAATAAATGTAGTCCTCTGTACTCATTTTCAACAGCAAATCCTGATAAAGATATTCATTAGACAGAAATGTTGACTGTATGTCAATAAATTAAAAGGCCTAAGGAGGGGAGGTGAAACAATTCTTTCAATATTTGTTCTAGGAAGCTTTCAGATAACAGCCCATCATTGGAATCACAGAAAATGTCTCTTTTTTGAACTTCCTGTTTTTCAGACTGAGACACTAAATATACTGAGCACCATTTTAATCAAAGGAAAACACTTTCCTTTCAGCAATTAATCATATTCTAGATGAAGGGATTTTTTAATTTTTTTTAAATAAATAAATAAATCCCCAAAAACTCCCCATCACCCTGGAGCAGTCATGCTAAAGGAAGTAAACCCAGCTTTCAGAATTATAAGCTTCTTTGTTCAGGCTTGTTTTGCCTTAGTGAAATCTGGAGAAACATGTATTTTCCCCTAGATATGAAATATTTCCTTTATACTTCCTGATATCATTCATAATGTGGTCCTTATCACCATCTGAGAAAAACAGAAGTATTAGAAAATAGCAAAACCTTCTTCTTTGGAAAAAAAAAAAATATATAGATAGATAGATAGATAGATACAGAGAATAAAGATGGGAGTAACCTCTATATGTGATTGTAAATTCCTCAGCTATCTGAAGTGTCAGATCAAGGTTTTTCCTCAGGTGAAACTATTTTCATATTGCAGGTGAAATTTTGCCTTTCTAGACCATTCAGATCCCAGGAAAATGTTGTATTCAATATTATGACTCTTAGTATTTTATTTTCTTCTTATCTTTAATAAGATCTTTGCCAAGAGTCTTGGAGTGTCTCACTTGAAAATATAATTTTCTCTTCTCAAAATATTTTCATATCCAGCTGCAGAAATTAGGGTTCCTCTCCACTTCTGAATGAGAAACCTGCTCTGTGTGTGTACTGGATTGCTCCAATGTAGTTTTTGTTTGTTTGAAACATGGTAACATGGAAACCAGAGCAAGGAATCTGAGGCTTTAAAAAAGGAGAGCCTCATGTTTTATATAGTTTGTTATAAAGAACCGAGCCAGGAAATCTAACTTAAGTGAAGACCTCTCTGCTGCTGCAGCACTGGCAGGTAGTCACCAGGATCGAATAGACTTTCTACTTTTTAAAGTCCAAATTGAGAAGGTACTCAGGAATTAAGACTAATAAAAAGTCTATGCTAACCAAAAGTTTCTGTACAGGATTAAATTTAATGCTTATTTATGTTCCTGGGGTAAAATAAACAGTGGTTAATACAAGATGTGATTTATATAGTGGGGTATAAATAAATGGACATTAAATGGTAAAGCCATGTAGTTAGCACTGCTTGGGGCATTTATGTGTTACCCAAAGTAAGTATAATTCATGTATGGCAGACGTGATTTATCACTCTACCACGTTTGCATTTGTGTCTGTGTACTATAGCAAAGTTGCACACGGTAGAAAGCTGGAGTGGTACAGTGGTGATTCAGTGTTTATAGGAGACAGAACAGAAAAAGCTTAAAGAGCTTCAGTGTGAGGGATAAATAGCTCAGAGGACTGATCTGGGTAAAAAGTGTAAAGTGAAGCAGTGGAGATTAGATTACATGTCTGCACACACCTCAGTAACATGTCCAAAGAAACATTCACCCCTATAGGTATCAGTAAGCCATGTTGGAAAGAGCTTCAAAGTAGAAGACCACAGGATTTAAAAAAATAAAAATAAAATCTTAGAACAGCACTAAATTTTTAGCCATCTATACCCTGAAGAAGCAGGTGACTCTGCACCTCTGTGCCAGCATGGAGTTGGTGTAACTGCACCAAGGAGAATAACAGGTGCCATAAAGCTGGTGTCATGCTGAGCTGTACCAGTCCAATGAACTTCAGCCACAAACTTGCTAACTGCTTTTTAATTGTTCCTAATGACTGCTACTATGGCTTGGCATTTAATCTATGTTTATGAAGATGTTAAAAAGGATTGTTCATACCAGATTCAGGTCATGAAGAAGGAATACAATGTCCTTTTTTAATGTTAAAGCTATTTAAGGGTTTTTGCCTAAAGGCAAAGCTCATGATATTCATGTCTACAAAAGCTTCAATCTCCACACAAAATACGCACTTCTGCATTTGTAAATTTATCAGGACAGCCTTTAAAAACAAGTTTTAATGTCTGAATATATCACAGACTCACAGTACATATAACCCTGCAACCGGACACCCTTCTGTGGTCATCTGCACAGCTGAAGAGCACTCACCCTACCTGAGCCTCAAGGCAGAATAGTGGGCACTCATCTGAGAGCAAAGGCTGCAGATTTGGCTGGGGGTTTGTATCATCTGTTCCAGTAGTGGCTGATGCCTCCACCATCATACTGCCATTCAGAGAGACCTGGACAGGCTGGAGAGCTGGGTGGAGAAGGACCTCATGAAGTTCAACAAAGATAAGTGCAGGGTCCTGCACCTAGAGAAGAATAACTCCATGTACCAGTACAGGTTGGGGGTTGTCCTGCTGGATAGCAGTTCTGTGGAGAAGGACCTAGGAATCCTGGTGTATAAGAAGTTGACCATGAGTCAGCAGTGTGCCCATGTGGCCAAGAAGGCCAATGGTATCCTGGGGTGCATTAGGAAGAGTGTTGCCAGCAGGTCGATGGAAGTGATCTTCCCCCACTACTCAGCCCTGAAGGCCTCACCTGTAGTGCTGTGTCCAGTTCTGGGCTTCCCAGTACAAGAAGGACATGGAGCTACTAGAGAGGGGAGCTGTAAAGATGATTAGGGGACAGGAGCATCTCTCTTATGAGGAAAGGCTGAGGGAGCTCGGCTTGTTTAGCCTGGAGAAGAGAAGACTGAGAGAATGAGACAGAGAATGTATATAAATATCTTAAGGGAGGGCATCAGGAGGATGGAGACAGACTCCTTTTTGTTGTGCCCAGCAACAGGACAAGAGACAATGGACACAAACTGAAAGGTGGGAAGTTACATCTGAATACAAAGAAAAAGTTCTTTACTGTGAGGGTGACAGAGTTGTGTGCTGTAAGAGGAACAGGTTGCCCAGATAGGTTGTGGAATGTCCTTCTGTGGACATATTCAACCCCCCCGGATGATGATCGAACATGTTCTAGAGGATCCTGTTTGAGCACAGGGGTTGAACTAGATGATCTCTAGAGGTCCCTTCCAACTTCTGCCATTCTGTGAGTCTGTGATTCCATTATATATCCTCAAAGACTTTTACTCTTCCTCCATTTCCCCAAAGTTGTAAAGCACATTGAGCAGTCACATAGTTTTTAAGTTGCTATTTCTGCTGGTTTAATGTGCAATATATACTTTGGCTGGGAATGGCCATAAGGTCATAACTTGTCTGATTATGGATGCAATACATTTACAAGTTCCTCTCCTTTTTTCAGTGGCTAATACATCTTCCATAAAGTGCTCATTAAACACTCCCAGACCAAAGGTATTTTATTTATGGATGTTAGGTAAATTGCCAAACTGAGGGAAGCTAAGTTGTCAAGGTTAAAGCTCCTATAAGAGTGTGATGATTTACACAGGTGTCTGAATAGAAATTTAAGTATCTTCTTTAGACAGGTTTGCATATTTTTGTTTTAAATATTATTGAAAGAAAAGAAAAGAAAAGAAGAAAAGAAAAGAAAAGAAAAGAAGAAAAGAAAAGAAAAGAAAAGAAAAGAAAAGAAAAGAAAAGAAAAGAAAAGAAAAGAAAAGAAAAGAAAAGAAAAGAAAAGAAAAGAAAAGAAAAGAAAAGAAAAGAAAAGAAAAGAAAAGAAAAGAAAAGAAAAGAAAAGAAAAGAAAGGAAAGGAAAGGAAAAGGAAAGAAAAGCGCTTTTTCACAGAAGCTGTTTCTGCAAAACAAATGCAAGAATCACTTTATTACATGAAGACGAAATGAATCCTTGAAAAGGTGAACGAAAAAAGCTATGGTGCTTGCTGAGTTCTCTTCTCTAGATAATTTACCTGATACTCAGAGGTTCCCCAGTGCTGTGTCATACTGTATCTAACATTGTATCTAACCATGTCTAATTTGTTATCTTACAAAATAACACAGAAGCCTATTTTTGTTCTGTATTCAAAAGATTTCACTTCCAGTAACAGACAGACTACAGGACCAAGCATTCCTCTGGTCTGCCCCACACACTGACATTCTTCCAGTATTACATGTAGGCTTGTTTGTTATGAACATTTGAACATTAAGGATTTAGTAGCATACTTTCTAAAACAGTCACTCCTACAGTTAATGCCTTAAGAATTCAGTACCCATTATAAACTTAGAGTTGTTTGACTCTTTTGGCAAATTTGGTCTTAGTATTTATCAATAAAATGTTTATCATAAATTTAAAACACTAGGCTTCTTATGCAAGCCAGGATGCTGTTGGCCTTCTTGGTCACCTGAACACACTGCTGGCTCATATTCAGCCAACTATCCACCAATACTCCCAGGTTCTTCTCCGCCAGGCAGCTTTCCAACCACTCCTCTCCCAGTCTGTAGCTCTGCCTGGAGTTATTGCGCCCCAGGTGCAAGAACCAGCACTTGGCCTTGTTGAACTTCATACAGTTGACCTCAGCCCATCGGTCCAGCCTATCCAGATCCTCCTGCAGAGCCATCCTACCCTCGAGCAGAACGACACACGCACCTAACTTGGTGTCATCTGCAAACTTACTGAGGGTGCACTCAATGCCCTCATCCAGATCATCGATGAAGACATTAAAGAGGACAAGCCCCAGCACCAAGCCCTGGGGAACACCACTTCCTTACTGAAAAGTGTGAACAGTATAGATGAACTAATATCTGTGACAATTTATGGTAACTGCTCTGCCTTCTACATTATGTCAACCCTTCAGCAGACAAAGTCTGCCAGTAGCTCGTCTCCTTACCTAGAAATCTTAGAAACAGTTAAAATTGTCACCAATCACATAAAAGATGGATAAGGAAAACTATTATAACCATGTACTTCTCTGGATGTAAACAACAGACTAAAACTGTTCAGAAATAGCCCTCCGTACTGGGGAAAAAAAAAAATACAAAAATACAAATTATGCAGCAAAACCACTGTAAAGAGTGTATAAATAAGTGAATTATGGTTAAGATAATCTAATGATAATCTTCTTCATAGAAATCACATGTAATTTAAATAATCTGAAATGGGAATGTGGAAAGGGTCAGTTCCTCAGTATCTTACCTCCATCTGGTTTGTGAAATTCTCCTTGCAGGGGACAACAACCTACAGGACTTTAAGCCCAAAAGCTTTTGGAAAATGACAATTAAAGAAAAGAAAGCATGGGTCTGAGTGAGCTGCATGTGAGGAAATACCTGGAGCTTATCAACTACTTTTTTATTTTATTTTATTTTATTTTATTTTATTTTTATTTTTATTTATTTATTTTTTTTCTCCAATACATTTCCTGGAGCATAAATACCCTTTTTGCTTTTGTGGATTTACATCTTTTAAATCAAAGCAATTATAAGGCCCTTTGAACAGATTTTCTTTGCAGTCAGTTGGCAAAAGGAAAGTCCCCTGCAAGAGATGATATAATAATTCCTTCCTCATCACAACAGGCTACAGGGGAAATACAGACAAGCAGATCTCCTGCTGCCTTAGATATACCAGACTCACCAGAACTAAATAATAAGTAGAAAAATCTATTGAACAGTCTGCATCCTTGTGTGTGGACAAAAAAGTCAATAGTACCTGGAAAATACCCTTCCATGTTGGAAAAACAATGACTGCTTATATACAGATTACGAAACAAAACCACAGGAAAAAGTACAGAATAAAATGACATCTAGTTGAGATAGTCATATTGGTATAAATTATGTTTAATTTGTTTAGTCTAAGGTAAGGAAAGTAAGAAAGGGGAGCTATTTTTTTTTTTTTTTCCTATTTAATGGTCTTAATAAGGTCCCTGAATTTATATGAGAAATATAGATTGGACTGTGTAATTCATTTAAATTAAAGGCTCTACCTTTTATGAAGAGATTATTTACTGTTCAGTATTTGTGTCTCCTTCAAGACAAGCACTGTGATGAGAAGATTTCACCTGTACTGTAGTACTTTTTTTTTTCTCTGAATCTAAAGCCTGTTGGTATCCCTTGGTTCCAACCACTTGTCAGGCTCCTAGGCAGGCGCTTGCAATTTAGAAAGAGAAATTTCAGATGACATGGACAAGCAAAATGTATGGACACATCTGCTATATTTAAAATAAAGCGAGAGAGAGAGAGAGAGAGAGAGAGAGAGATACATGTGTTTTTTTGTTTGTTTGTTTGTTGGTTTGTTTATTTCTGGCTTGAAGCTGATATGTTAGAGGACATAAATGGAAGATCTTTCATATCTGACACTGAGTATACATTATGAACTATATCCCCCTTTCTCCCTAAGAATTTATTATTTTTCCTGCTTTCTTAATTCTCAGGCTTACTACCAGGATATTTTATAAATTTCGTTTTTTCTTCTATGAGATTATGAGTCTGAAATGAAATGTTTAAATCACTGACACAAGAGTGATTGGATCAATTCTTATGACCATAGAAAACACACATAATATGAAACAATAAGGAAAGGCAATAGCTGATAATCAGACCAGGCACAGAGTAATCATGCAGAAGATAAGATAATCTTCATTTTGGCTGGACTATTTTACTCTAAACCTTCCTTAGATATTTTCATTTCTTATCATTTGAAGTAACAGGAAAAGATGAATTGACTCTCATCTTAATAAAGTATACCTTGCTTAATCCAGTGTAGTTCCTGCAATGTTTTTATTTTCTATCCCATCAATTTTATTAATTTAATTATGGAGTCTGTGATTTTCCCCTTATTTGGATATTAATTTCAGGGGAATTTGCCACATAGCAAACATGCCTATATGTTATTGATTCCTCCACATTTCTCCAGATTATTATTTTTTAAGGGGAAAAACCCTTTGAACTGTTCAAAGAATACTTAGAAGATGAGTACTGCCCTAAAATATACCATAGGATTCATTGTTATTATAACAAGAATTCTGTTTAGTTTAGTCTCCTGAGAAAAAACAATATACCTGACCAGTGAAGATGATAATCTGGCAGGTTTAGAAATGAATTTGAATTAAAACTATTAATAAATTAAATCCTTTCTGTTTTCCTCATGTTACTGGGGTTTGTTAGGATGTATCTAATAGGGAGTCAGAAATTCAATCTGGAAGGGTCAAGGTGCTGACACACAGGAGGAAAAGGAAGCAGAAGGTATTGTCATTTATATACAAAGGTTGTCATTTATATACAAAGGTTATTGGCATTTTTTTTTTCCAGGGAAAATATTTTTTGGAAAGAGAAAAAAAAAAGAAGTGCTTTTTAAGGGACAATCTGCAGAATCACTAATACTGCCATCAGGTTCTTGGGCTTCATGTGGATTTCACTTGGAATAGCCTTGCTATTAAAACAGCGAGCGGTCAAGAAAGAGTGAGAAGGAATCGAGGACAGTTTAAAAACCTCTTTCAGTCATGTCTTTCGGGGTATTTTACAGAGATGGATAACATCATCCCCATGGAAGAGATACTAAGACATGGAAAGATGAGCAACTTCCCAAAGGTCATCCAAAGGACACTTGTCAAAATCTAGAGTATAATATTTATACATATTCTACATATATATATATACCATTCCCTGAGATTACGTCTGTTAAAGAGAAAGACTCTGAGACAAGAAAACTGAGCATATGGTCTTCCTAGAAGGAATAAACTTTCCTAGAAGGAACCTGAATAGAAAATTGATTGGATTTCATTAACAGTTGTGCAGAGCACCTCCACTGTGATGCAGAATCATAGCTGGGCAACATGTTGGTAGAAGCTCACTTCTAGCAATAGCACATCTTTATAGATATGAAATTCATATCACATATCTTTGCTTTGTTATTCTACTAGCAGAATTTGACATCCAAATTCTAGAAATGATTGGTTGCTTATTAGTTGCTTTAATTTCACTTTCTTCATCTTTCTTGTTTGTTTGTGTGTTTTTTTCTTATCTTACCTATATGTCTGTAATAAAGTACATTATGTGTTAGATTTTTTTCCTTTGAAGAGTGTCACAGCTGAAATATTTCATTTTTTCACCTGAAGAAATCGAACTATATTTTGCCTCATATTAAGAATAGGCAAGTTAACTTGTGATGTTCTGTCCAGTAGCGGAGATCTTTCCAGAAGATTAATTGAGTGCAATAAAAAACAAGAGTGGGTTAGTATGCTCTGATTTATTAGTAGATGTTACAAAATTATAAAATAATGTCACACATGAGTGGGTAACAGAAATAGAGGACTGGTTTGCCTGATACCAAAGAAATTACGTGTTGACTATTGAAAAGCTAAAATTAATTGAAAGGAAAATGAGTTAAGGTATCATAATCTCAAAACATTGTGAGAAAAATTAAATGCCACAACACTAAGTGACTTAGAAAGAAGAGTGAGATACGGTATTTCAGGGAAACCTGTTTTAGGGCCTGCCTTAGATTTGCTGCTGCTCCCTTGAGTGTGGATCACAGGGAGACAACAAAGCAGTCATCTTTGACCTTGTCTACACTTGCCCAAGTCCTGCAGAAGATTTAGGGACACTCATGGCCTACAGAAGTGAAAAGATTTATCAAAACTCTTCTGGTGGTCAACTTTCTGTGTGTCAGTAGCTGCTTCCCAGAGAAGGCTGGGCAGGCAAGCAGAAAGGAGCATGGGATCCTACAGACCCTGGAAGATCACTGCAACCCCAGAATAAAGCAGCCCAGGCCAACCAGTCCCACCAAATCCTTATCCCTTTGGCTAAGGGGATACAGCCATCCTTCAGCAGGGTGGCATGTGCCCATACATGCAGACCAGCCTGCAGTGTCTGACCAGTAGAGAACCACTGCTGAACAGTAGAGAACAGAAGAGAAGCCATCTCTCAAACAGAAAGCCCTCTGAATGAGCTTTACCTGAAAGGGGGTTATTGTTTCCTGTCAATGACTGAAAGGCATGGATGAATTCCCCTGTTGCTAATGACCGACAATACGACATTTGTGAAGGTTCTGAAACTTTGGAAGAGGAAAGATTTGTTTTACAGGTGAGGAAGGATTTGTTTTACAGGTGCAGTTTTCTGGAGAAATTGCACCTAGTAGATAGTTGAAAGGAAAAGGTACAAGCAACCAAGAGACTAAGTTACATATTCTGATATTTACTTGAAAACAGACAAAAAAAAAAAAAAAATCCCGCAAAAAATATTTTCAGAGGTATCAAGTGGACAAATTACCAACTGGGTAATCTCAAGAGGGATTATGAATGACAATAGCTAGCACAGCTACCATGAACTGTCTCTAGAGTCCATTGCTCTATATATTCATATAAAATAGTAGAAAGTTAAAATGACAGTTCATAGGAATGTACCAAATTCAAATTTTTATTCATTATTTGAATTCTGGATATAAAACAGGTGACTATGGATAAATTTTCAATATGTCATCTACATGTTTGCATTCAACTGTTTAATCTGATAGTAGTTTAGCAAATTACTTGCTTTTTTCAGCATTGGTTCCTGTCCACAATTACAGAAGCTGAGAGATCACAGAGGTTAATTTCAGAGAGACTCACTTTCCTACTGTGAGTCTCCTCCGTGTGTCCCATCTGCCTGTTCCCACTTCTTCCCTACCCCAGACTGAGTGCCACCCTTGAGACGTCTTTTTTTCATATCTGTTTTTCCCTGTCTGAGTCAGTTAATGTAATTTCTTCCATTCACAGAGGTTTTAGATGGGACCATGAGTTATTTCAGGCTTTTTTTTTTTTTTGTCACACTCTTCATCCACAGCCTGAGCTTCAACATTTCTCACACCGTGTAAGTGGTCTGACAGTGCGCTCTCAGGGACTTTTTCAACCAGAGTACAAGAGACTTTCAGTCTCATCTGTCTTGCAGATTTTTTTCTAACAGTTAAATAACAGCTATTGTGAAAGAATCCTGAAGTCTAACTAGATTTCACTTTATTTTTGGGGGAAGATATCATTCAAGAGTAAGATTTGTTGAAAACATGATAGGTTTTTATCTTAACCCTGTTGGATTTTGTCTCATGCTAGTTTCCTCTGGCAAGTCATTGTGATAGTGACGAAAACAGTCTGTGCCTACACCTGCACCACGTTGTTCATGGGTGGATTTGATCAACAAAGTTAGAGAGCTGCCTGCTTTAGCAGAGTAGGAATCCTACAGAGATGAATATCTAACACAGGGATGAATTTTCTGGATACAGCTTGCTTTACATTTTTTTCAATGTAAAACATTAATTCTTGTGCTCAAACAACTTTATAGCTTGCTGACCCTCCTGGCAGATGGGAGAGCCTCAGTCTGCTTGACAGGGTTTGAAATGCTCTACAAAGAAGTTGTCTGTGTTTTTGTTTTTTTGTTTTTTTTTCTCTTTTTTTTTTTTTTCTTTCTTTTTTTTTTTTTTTAATTGCATTTGTTTTTCAGCTGCATAGGTACTTGTAGCATCATTCTCTCACAGTGATTGGATGTCATCACTCTTTTCCTCCTTGGCACCCCCTCCATGGGCTCTGCTGGGCTTTGCAAAACTAATTTCTTCCTTTCAGACAAGGGGTTCAGTCTTCTCTATCCTCATGCTTCCTCCTGCTTGCTGCAGAACAAAATTTGCCTCAGCCTAGTCTGTGTTATCACTTACTGCAATGCAAATAACACCTCCTTCATTACAAAGTCAGTGTCTTCTCATTTCTTTGCTGGATATCTTAGCTAGCTGGGTTGTTTTGTGGGTCTAGGGTGATAACAGAACTAGTTTATATTTTCCAATGTATTTTATATTTTATACTGAAATGCTGAGATTCTTAATATATGTTAAGAAAGATTTTAAATTGCTTTCACTATAGCCATATATATTCTTTCTACCATAATGCTTATCTTTCCAATCTCTATACTTTAAAAAAAAAAAAAAAAAAAAAAAAAAAAAAAAGCCACTGCTTTGTTTTGTGTGAAAATACGATTTAACAACATTAATAAATGTCTACAGTTTCCCTCTACAAACTTCTGATTGAAGAAACCTAAGTGTAAGGTTTAAATCATATTTTTTTGATTATAAAATAGCTGGTCTCTAACAGCAATTTATCTTTATAACACCATTCTCCTATGCCATCTCTTTTCCTGCAAATCAGATGTTTGGCAATAAACAAAGCATGTGTAAGTGATATTACCTACGTTTCTCATACAGTCTTCAAGGACTTCAAGCACTACAAAGAAGCACAGTTCAGCACTTTCTGGGTAGTTCTTTATCTGAAAGGAGTATGTAAAAGTTTAACCAATGAGATGTTCTTTCATATCTTCTCTTTCTGTCACAGGAATTTGGAAGTTGGCATTCAGATGCCCAGCCATGTGGTTTAGTAAAACAGTTTCCAGCTTACATAAAGCTGGAATCCGGCATACAAAGTTTATTTGACCACCAGGTATGAAATTCCCATTTTGGGCCCCTATTTGGTTAAAGTTGAAATGAGTTCAGCCTCTTTCCATTGAGAGTGAGCAAGCTTCCCTACACCTCAGTTCTCATTAGAGCTGGCTGGATGAATTATTCCAACTGAACAAACTTGCAAAATGCATCTAAAAACTTAGTGCTGAATTATTTTTCTTTGTGAAACACTGAGTCTACGAGTTGTTACAAACCTATTTCCCCCACATACACCCTCTCCTGAATATCTTTCCAGATACCTGCCCATGAATTACTGTTCAGTCTTTTAAAGTATATAAAAAATTAGAAGGCAATGTGGCTATACATGTCTCTACTGCAAAACTCATGTTTGTGGGATAGAGAAATGTTAGTATTGAATATTAACTTTTAACATATGGGATATTCCCTTTTCTTTTCCAATATACAGATGCAAATCTAATTCAGATTGGAATTTTTATGTCGTTGCTAACATTATCTAACATTATCTAACATTAGATAACATAATGTTATCTACCCTTAATTTTAAGTAATATACTTGCATATCTATTTGCATAAAACTTTTCCTGGCTATAGACCAAAATGACCTGAAAAAAAAAGGAGTCTTCTGCTCCTACTGGAGAAGAAAAGAATAAGCTCTGTGGCTAATGTGAATGCACACTAAAAATTTATTTTGGTACAATTTTGAATATAGCTTTGAGTTGTACCATTTGAATTTCTTTGTATTTCTTGTGGATTTTTTTTTTTGCTTGTTTGTTTTTTGTTTACAGGGAGGTGGGAGGGTAATGACAAAGTTTTAAATAAGCAACCTAGACATAATATGTTATCTTGCTCTTGAAATATTGTAGGAAGTGAGAAGAATCATAGATAGTATTTCAAACCCAGCCACCAAACATGCCAGCATGCATCCTTCTGTCATCCTAGAGCTGTGATGATGAGTTGTGCTTTGTGGCCATTGTCCCTTCTCGCTTTGCTCCCTGGGCACAGTGTGCTGACAGCCCGCAAATCACGTTTCAGTCCACAGAGGCAATAAAGAATTCACATATAAAAGAAGCATTAAAAGGTGAAAACTTATATTTATATATGTATATATATATATATTCACTCAAAAAATAATGATTATCATATATATATATTTTTTAAAAAATAATAATAATAATAAAAAACATTGGCTGCCTCAGCCTCATTATCTCTTTCTTTGTTTCTGGTAACAAGAATCACAAATTTAGAAAGAAGGAATTCCCAAGAGAGCAGGATACAAGCCTCTCTGGCTTTCATTCCACAGCCCCACAGTTCTGGGAGACACATGGAACTGACTTCAGAGACTGTAAATGTTGGTATCTGGATAATATAAATTCACTCCAGAACAAGTTTTGGCAAAGCTGATTTTAATATCTGTCTGAAAGCAGCCTCTGCTCCAGTTCTGAAAATCTCTCATGAGATTTTTGAAACTCAGAGAGTTTTCAGCTTGCATCTCCATGGGAGACCATCTGGAATCACAGTAAGACCACTTCTGCCTCTTCCTCCTCAGGCCCCAGCAGTTTCTTCACACAGGGTGGTTCTGGAAGTCTTATGGATGTACTAGGTCTGGCTGGAATGTTAACTTTCCCTGCAGCAGCCCATACAGTGCTGTGCTCTTCTAGCTAGAAGAGCAGTGTTATCACACCAGTGTTGTGTCTACTGCTGAGCAGTGCAACAATGCTGGCACAGCATCAGGACTCTCTCTAACCCTCCTACGGGGTGGGCAAAAAGTGAGAAGAGAAACATCACCAGGGCAGCTGACCTAAACCAAAGGGATATGATGTCACACTCAGTAATAAAACGTGGAAACAGGAAGGAGAGGGGAGGGGTGGGCTCTCATTGTGAAAATGTTGGTCCTCTTCCCGAACACCAGCTACATGTGTTGAGGCCCTGCTTCAAGGACGAGGTCAAGCATCGCTCATTTGTGGGAAGTAGAGAGTAATTTCTTTCCTCTGCTCTTCCACATAGCCTTCATTTGTTTCATTTGTTTTCCTCCCTTTTTTTCCCTTTCCCCCTCCCTTTTCCTCTTTCCCTTTTTTTTTCCCTTTAGTTAAATTGTTTACTTCATAATAATCTTTCTTTAATTATTATTATTATTGTTTCCCTTTGATTAAATTATCCTTATCTCAACCCGTGAGTTGTTCTTTGCTTTACTTCTTACCCTCCTCATCTAAGGAGGGGGAGTGAGAGAGCGGTTGTAGTGTTTAGCTGCCCAGCACGGTAAAACCACCAAAATGGACCAAAAAACTGAGATAGCAGCAAAACTAGACTGCCTCACAGCTCATTATTTTGGGCTACTCTGTGGCCATAGCAGCCCCAGAACCGTAGTCAAAGGCTCATTGCCCAAGGAAGGAGTGAAGAGTGTCAATAGAAAAGATGCAAGATTTTATTTGATCATCAAAGCCAATATAGTTTGGAATGTTTTTTACACATTGGCCCTTTGAAATGAAAATTGTTCAGCTGATTTATTTTTTTTTTCCCAAACTGATCAAATTTGCTGAACAGGGTTTAGAATGATAAGTCAGGTGGAAAAGATAAAGAAACTTCAGGTTCCTGAAGAGATGCCTTGGTGACCTAACTGCTTACAAATTAAAGAGTGCAATTCAGGTCTTCTCTAAGCATCAGCAACATTATAATAATAACGGCAAGTGAAAAACTGTCATCATTTTGTATGTGCTTTTATTCCAGGGAAAAATGAAAATTTAAAAAAATAAAATAAAATAAAATAAAATAAAATAAAATAAAATAAAATAAAATAAAATAAAATAAAATAAAATAAAATAAAATAAAATAAAATAATAAATGTTCTCCATGTATCCACCATTGTACTTATTTGATCATTTGTGAAAAGAGCAAATCACTGTTGACATTCATGTACAGAGAAAAGTTTAAATTTTATACACTGCTGCACCCAGTATAGCTCAAGGAAAGTTCATGCTATCAAGGCCACCCTTCTTAGTAATTCAGTCACCAGAAGATATTTTTTTGTCTTGTTCTTCTGTCTTTTTTTTTTTTTTTTTAAATAGAGTTCAGGATTAGGGTATCATAAGTTGATCAGTAGGTGATCATAAGCTTTTCTGAATGTGGCTACAGGCATGAATTAGAATAATAATTTTGTTCTTTCTCTACCTTTAGAAAAAGGTGCAGAGATGGGAAAGATTAAATGGAAGAGAATAAAGTGGATGAATCTGCCAAAATAATTGTAAGAAATTAGGTATTTGCAAGACTAGCTCTTTTCCCTTAGCATGAGCCTTAAGCAACAAACTGAAACAGCTTACACAACAATGGCACTGCTAGGTCATTTACCAGTCTAACCATGAAAAATAAAAATTAAAATATATATTTTCAAAAGTAGCTAGTAACTGTTATCTTGAGTTTTAAATGTGGACCCTGATTAAATAATAAAAATAATAACAATAAAATACTTTAAGAATTCCCAAACTGTGGCAGTTTAGAAAGCATTGTTAAGTGTTTTTTTACTTTATCTCACTTTTCTTACTTTTGTTAGTATATACATTATTTAATGTCTACCAGAGAAATAATAATATGAACATAAAGGTTCATCCTACCATAAATAAAGGTGATTCAAGAGGTAAAATTTAGGCATAAAATGGGCAGAGCTCACTTAAGTAAGTTTTTAATAGCTGACAAATGCAAAACTAGTGCAAAAGGAAAGGAAATATGAGAACTGCTCCATATACAATAGCAAGTTGCAAAATTAAATTCAGCAAGAGATAATTTAAAACTAGATTCTATGGAAATAATAATAAAAAATGATTAGATTGAGAAATGATGTCATAGCAGAAGAAAGAGCTACATCTTGAGTTGATACTATAATCACCAGACACTGAGCTGGAGTCTGCTCTCTGTATCAGCAAACAGACTTGTACCTCCAGGGAGGCTGTCTAACTAACTGTGTTCTCACTAACGCATAATCCACACCAAGGTAGAAGTTTTGGCCACATTAGACAGTACAGTGAATCAGAACATCTTCCAGCTGCATAAATACATAGTTTTGTTTTGTTTTATTTTGTTTTGGCATGGGGGAAGGTGGAGGGTGTTAGAAGGGGTGTTTTCCCCAGGTCATTGCCACCCACTGGTAGGGAGCAAACAAAGCCCCACTCAGTTTGGAAATGATCTGTGCAATGCACCTGCAAACAAAACAAAACAAAACAACCACAACAACAACAACAAAAACCTTGATAGCAATGAATCATTGCTTGTCTCTAAAGGATAAAAAGAAAGTTAATTAGGTTGCCATGAGTGAATACATTTTTTTTTTCTTTCCCTGGGACAATTTTATAACAAAAAGAAAACTTCCTGGAGAAGGTTTTCTGGCCTGGGCACTGCTTACCCTGGCTGTCCCAGGTTCACACAAAAAACCTGCAGTTCTTTGCAAGTATTTTAGCAAGTGGAAGGTGCAGGCTTGTTAAGCAAAGGAACTGCTTAGAAATGACAGCTGTGTAATTCCAGTGAAAAGACAAATAAAGGGAGTCATGATGGTTATCATGATCATCATGATAATGATGATATTTTCCTCAGAAGGAAAATAGTTAAACTGTACTTTTGTATAGATCAGCATTGACTGCAGGCAGCAAAAGAATAATGTAGATATGTCAGTAAAAGGAATCAAAAGGGGTAAGATATATATCTAATAATGCAGGATTCAATCTATCATGATATGAAGAGACACATTCTGCAGAATAAATGGGGGAAAAAAGGTTGATTACATACTTTATGCTTACAGAAATAAATAAAAAATAAATAATAATAATAAAAAAAAAAACACTAAAGGTCTGAATAGAATTATATTATGATTGAATGATCTTCATTTATTTCAACAAGCTTTGTACTAGGGTTTTATAGCACCAAATAAAAAATAGAGATATTCTGGTCATATATTTTTGTCTCCTGGCTAAGGCATCCAAAAACTTCTTTATATCATATAACCTTTAAGGCCTGAATATTCCCAGAATTATTTTGGAGGCAAAACCTTTTAAAATTTCCTTTTATAAAACAGATACTTGGGGGTTACCTGTGGCCCAATCATAATCTTGCTATAGCAACATTTGTGGTTTGGCTTCCACTGAAGGTGTCATTATAAACTACTGCAATACTGTAACACTAGTAATCACTGAAAAAAAAATTAAAAAAAAAAAAAAAGGATTTTCCCAAGACAAGTCTGTTATTAATTCCGTCTTACTTCAGTAAAATTATTCGGTAACATTTTCCAACCTAAAAATTATACAAAAGTATATTTTTCTTCTTTTTCATTTATTTTTTAATTTTCTCAGCTTGAAAACAATAACTTATTCTGGGAACTTCTCTTTCACATTTTTATGAGATTCTGATTAACAAGAAAAAAAATCCTACCGCATGTTATTACTTGTTCTCGATTTATAGAATAGGATTATTTGATCCTTTTAAAAGTTACTTCATCCAAGGTGAAAGAAGGAGGAAAGAAAAAAAAAAAAAAAAACAAACAAACAAACAAAAAAACACTTTTTCTTTGTTTGAAAAAGATCAAACTTCCATTCCATTCCACCAATTTTTTGAGAGTAGGATAAACTAGAAATGAACATAGAGTCTTTCTGAAAATATATAATTTTTTAATCTAACATTTGAATATAAAATAAAATCATACCAAAACACTTCTTATAGATAGGCAACATTTTTGGAAAATTAAACATGAAAGAAAAAAAAATAGCTTGAATTCTTTTCAGTAATTTGACAAGCTCAAAAGCTAAAGCTTAAAAATTTTAGGAATTCCTTTATAGGAATAACATGTAAAGCTCAAGGCTCATTTTACCAGTTTAATTTAAAAGGGATAAGATTCAGATCTAATTTTCAAGAACAAAATTCAAAGTATATTAAATCTCTTGCTACTACTCTGTGCTCAAGACAGGGTTTGTGGCAGGATGCAGCCCCTGAACCCTGGCACTCTCCTGGCCCCAACAACCTGTTGGGTAGGGGACCCCAGAGCAAAGCCACCCTTTGGTCACCTGGAGCTGCTGCTCTCCCTTTCCACACAGGCTTCTGCACCTAACGCTGCTGTGCTCAGTTTCATCTCTTTATTTAAGAAGTGAGCTCCATAACAGGAGGAAGCCCGACGTTTATGCCTGTTTGCTTTTAAAGATGAGAAACAAAGGGAAAATTTTGGTGACCTTTTGATTTTGAGAGCCCAGATCAGAGCAAAGCTGCACCAGCACAGTGTGGAGTCACATCCTCAGCCTCTCCCTCCTGCTTCATCTTTGGAAGTCTATCCAGAATCTGACAAGTGGGGGGAAATATAGAGTGAGTTTCACTGAGTCCTTGAGCTGGAAGCAAGAACAGACCCTTTTTGCCTTTTGCTCAATGTTACATTTGTGACACAGCATCATTTTCATTTGAGGTGCACTTAGCTGCACTGCCTTCATTCCTGTCCACCCTGATTTGAACACTGCAGACAGAGGCAACGGCACCTAGTACAGGAGCTGCTCGGCGCTTGCCATCCTTTGACTCTGTTTTCTATTTCTCATAACTTTGTAAAATTTACAGATTTAGACTGAACTTTCCATGCATGGTATCTGCCTCTAGCAGAGTTTTGTTTTTGTTTTCTTTTTTAAATGTTTCAGCCAAAATAACATAGCTGTTTCCAAGAATACACTTCACATTTAATGAAAATATATGTCACTGTCCACAATAAAAGGAAAATCATACAAATGAAACAAAAAACAACCAACCAAACAAATACAAAAACCACCACCAAACCCTTGCAACAATTCTGTTGAAGTTATATTTTGTTCACACTGGAAAAACAAACAAAACCCCAGGCTCATTTGAAAGCAGCCCCTTGTAACTATAGCAGCTAGCTTGTAACTATTTTTTTGAAGTAAAAGTGTTGCTGTTTTTTGGAGAAAGAATGTCATGCATGCTTGTCTTTCCATATTTTCTGGGGAGAATCCACAGGAGAGAAAACTAGGGTCTTGCCTTTGAATAAGAACTTCTCACTGTGTTCAAGCCAAGAGATTTTGGCTCTGCATGTACCCCATCGGAAAAATGACTACAGAAGTAGGGGTATCTTAGTGTGCATTGGGATAGACAGACTGACTGAATTGGGGGAAATCCCACATGGAGTGGGGGAGCCAGGGTAGCTGGATATGGTCGGTCAGAGCAGCAGCACTTTCCAGCTTAAACCTTGGCAGCAGCTGAGCTTGCCTGCCTTGGGCTGTGGTGGGATGCAGCTCCCCAAGCCCTGAGGGGCTTCACAGCATGCAGGCAGGGTCAGCTGAGCTGGCGGGGTGTGCTGTGTGGAGGGCACCCTCAGAAGAGCAGACTCCTTCTGAATGTAGATGTGCAGTTTTATTTATTAGAAAAGGCCAAGGCCAGGTTGTACAGGGCTTTGAACAATCTGCTCTAGTGAGAGGTGTCCCTGCACATGGGAGCATTGGAATTAGATGGTCTTTAAGGTCCCTTCCAACCTAAACCATTCTGTGATTCTATGATTCTGTAGAGCAGCATCAGAATAGTATATGGTCAGTTTGAGTGCGGCAAACTGTGCATAAATATAAACTAAGGGTCTAAAAAATTGGGATTGCAAAGGCAGGTTCTCAAAAATTAGAAGCAGTCCTAACGAAGGCAGCTTGTACATCCCTAATGCAGTTCTTTCAGAAGTTCTGTGTTAACAGTATAGCATCCAGCCACAACAACATAACAATATCCATTTAGTTCTCCCAGAGCTCTGGTGAGATTACCAACCCCAGGATCTCTAAGAAAAAGATAATGCTGAAGTACAGTGAATTCTCTACTTGAACACATGGAATGCAATTTATCATTTTGCAGTGGATTTGACTGACAGGCTGAAAAATCCTACTCTGCATGCCTTAGAGGAGCAGTAAGTCACAGAGAGGCAGGATGCTCGAGCCACTACTTCCTCACAAAGCAACAAAGAGATCTCATTTCAGTTCCCTTCTCAGCTGGGCACAGCAGGGGACTCTGACTGCTAATTAAAGAGCTGGACCTCAGCCGTATTTTCAGACTTTGGGGATTCCTTCATCACATGGATCAGTTGTTGCAGAGTTGCCCAGGTTGTTGCTTCTTTTCACTGTTCTCTGTCGGGTTTTCAGGCTCTTTGATCCAAATCTTCAACTGGTGTAAATTGGTACAACTCCCCAGGGACTTAGTTTTTAAAGATAAAAGCAAAATGCTATTTAAAAGCTTTGCTTTGTCAGTCTGACTGTGAAAAGATGAATAAAAATGGCTGCTGCTTGCAGTACACAACTGGTTGCCTTAGTAATAAAGTCACAGTCAGGTTGAAGGGACCCTGCACAGGACAACTAATATAATTACAGAAGTGGAAAGACAACCCTGGCAGAAAGGTTTCTGGCAATTAGATTGAAAACGGGCATCTAAAGGACAATTAGTGTGCTCTTTTGCTACTCTTCAATTATGATTGAATGAGGATAACTCTGGCATTTCATACTGAGCTTGCTGAGAAAATTTGCTTTACTCATAACAAGAATCATCTGCTCACTTAGTGCAGGAGGAAATGCTGTGTGGATGGGTTAATCTTGATACCTATGGCAGCTTAAATTGGATTCCCCTTTCCTTGTCATGGTGCAGCCACAGTCCTTACCATTACTGTATCAGTATGTTTAACTCTGTTGCACAAGAAAACTGTCTTTTTTTTTTCTTTTTCTTTTTTTTTCCAGCAGAAAAAAGAAACAAGATTTTATTGTTCAATTTAATTTCCAGTAGAACTGTTTTTTTATTTGTGTTATTTGTAGGCATGTTCACTGATGTATATTCCTCTGGTGTAACCTTTGTCATTTGCTATATATACCACATGCATACTTAAGCAGTTGGGACTAGCAATTTTAGATATACGAATACACTTAGGAATCCTGAGAGGATAGATGATCCCAGATATTGAAATTTAAGACAGTAAAAAGACTACTGTTTGTATGTTGCCAAATTATCACATTCATACTCATAACATTTTTAGGAACTGTATATTCCATGGGAAATACATAGCCCAAATTGACGTCCATAGAGAGATTTGGTTTATCTATTTAAAGAGATACAAGCCTCAGACTTCTCTCTCTCTTCACATCTATGTTTCATTGTTCATAGATCTGCCTTGCTAGAGTCACTGTGTGCTTGTGATACTTTCTCTCTTCTCTAGTGGGAACACCAGCTCCTTCAAAGGCTCCTGAGCACCATTTGTTATTAAAATAAAAATTTCTATCCCCACATGATCTTGATCTAAACCAGCACCCACAGCATGCTCTTACACTATATCCACACAGCTTCCTCCTTATTCTCCTTGCAGTACTAATCACTCCCTTGATGGGCACCTCCTGGAGCCACTAACTCAGCTCATTTAGCAGCAGTCATGTTTCTAACCAACAAGGAGCTTTTGGTGAAAGGAAGCTTTCAGAGATTCCTGAGAGTTTCAATCCATCCCAATGATAGGAAAAAGGAAAATGCTGTCAGTAGCCTTGCTGATTCCTTGCTGAAGCAAGGAATTCAAGGAGAGAATGTATGGGGGCAGAATGGGGCAGGATTTGTGTGTGGATGAGTGACTGTTGATGGATGACATTAACAGTAGTGATACTTTAAAGAGGTGGAGTGCTGTGACTTATTATATTACAGAAAAAAAAAAAAAGATAAAGAGCAAACAGCACAACTGCAAAGTGCATTGTTTCTCATCTTAGGTCACAGGGAGCTCTCTTTTCGAATAGGTGCCTGATGCACCTTGTGGTAGAGCAAACAAATGGGAAATATATGACCTACTTTAAGAATTCAGCAACATTTAAAAATTCTCTCTCTGAGTAGTGAATTTTGTTTTCCTTTTCCTATCATGTCTCAGTCAAGAGATTTGAAACTAGCCAAAATGAGCAACTACATACAAATAACCCTGACATAGGTACAAAACCACAGTACTCCTCTATTGACATGGTACCACTAGAGAGTTTTTCCCAGTTTAGAGATGTTCTAGAAAGGGATTAAATGGCTTTGTACTAAAGCAGTACTGAGGCTTTATCAATAATCACAATTAAATGTTGTATCAACTGTCCAGTTAAAAACAATGTTTCAATGTATAATATTTATACATTAATATTATACATTCTTTATAATATTTATACATTCTTTACTATCCTTTTGGCTCAGAAAAGTTTCTTTTTCTTGGCCCAGACACAACATGAAAGGAGGTGAAGGGCTACCATCTCCTAGTTGACCTGTTCTGAGCATGCCAGAATCTTTCCTGCCAATCTGGGGCAGCTTTAGGTACAGAGAAAAGATGGACCTGCATCTGGACATCCAGAGAGTAGAGCTTTGAGACACTTCCATGACTAGGTACATGGTGGGCAAATTTGAGGATCACAGGTTAAAATTTAGAAATCCCAGCTGGATGTAGGTCTCATTCCAAACATTTAAGTTCTCCAGCAAAGGAAGACAGCTTATGGAAGTGAACAGAAAGGCTTACCTTGATTCAGTGAATCCTTTATGTGCCAAAAGCACTATAGAACAATTAATCTTTTGGCAGTTGTGTGAATAATGTCTCCTGATACACAGTCCTTGGGAATGTTATTACCTTATTTTTACGTTATCCTTCATATTGTGTGTGTTTCACTGAGTCAGGCTCAGAACTCTCCTTATGTTTATGATAAGATTGTTACAAAGCTTCCAAAGAAAGAGTGCGAATAAGCTGGCAAGGAATTTGCTGTAATTTTTTGGTCTTGTGAACTACCTGGCACCAACATGAAATATAAATCCCATTTACCCAGAGACCCAGAACCTGATAAGACTTTCCTGTGAATAACAAGGTTTAGTTCAAACTTACTGTACTTTTGAAAAATACCAAAAATCTAACTCTATACTGAAGAATATAAATTACAGATTTTTGGTCTCTTGTTCCTTGGGTCATAGCATTTTCTTACTATGTCACACATTTTTAGTTTGAATCCTGACTAGAAGCAGAAGCTTCTTCACAATAGGCTGATCCAATTTGAAGTACATGTTCATTTAATTCATAAATTCCCTCTGCCCTGTGCAGAATGAATCAACACATTCCCATGTGTCTTCCTAATAGAGAATCTTATATTAGGAACCAGTAATAAAGTATGTTTGGGAAGATTTAGCCACCATATGCCTTGGCATAATTTGAATAACTGTCAAAAAAAAAAAAAAGAAAAAAAAAAAAAAAGTGTGCATTCTAGAATTTAATGGAAACTCTGTGTTTTCATTAAATAAAGTCAACACTTCCTACTTATCCTATTTTGTTAATAAAGTCTCTTCTAGGAATGTTTATTTTATAAAGGAGCTATTTAAATAGGTAAAACTGTTGTGCTTACATTGTATGTTAGTTAACCAATTCCTACATATAAAATGAAAGATATCATTTGTATACAGCGTCTGGAATGCACTATAACAGAAATATTCAGAAAAAATAATAATCTTAATTTATTACTAAAATTATTTCCAAAAACTAATTCCAGTAAAAATAATAAGATATATGTATATATAAACAGAAAATTATCTGTTTTATTTGGAAAGATTAACTCCTACATATTCAAATTCATTGCACTATCCTAACATGCAAGAAAATGTATCAGCTATTTTAACTTTAGTTATCCTGAACTCAGTTCTCCAAGGAGCAGGTAACACTTAAAATATCATGTTTTCAAGTTATCTTCACTTTCTGCTGTTATCCCAGAAATAATATGATATTAAATCTGTTTTTCAAGCATCCACTAGAATCAAAATGTCAAGTGAGTCATTCTTTCAACGTATTAGGAAGACGTAGTTATTTTTATTTGTTGAAATTATCATCATTTGCATATTCACTCCTATCACTAGTAATTCAAGAAAAAATTACTAAAGATGTGATGGTGATTTTAGACAGACTGATTAAACACAACATTATAGCAGAGTCAGTCAGTTAGTCAGAGCAATATTCTCTAGTTGATGAAACTCTTGTTCTAATTATAGGGTATTTATGGCACAAAAAATAGATGGTATTGCTCGTGACTCTGTACACAGTAATTTCAGGTTACAGGTGGTTCGGTTTTATGTGTTAGGTGACAGCTTCTCAGCAGACCCAATAGATCCCCTGAGAGGTACCAGTGAAGCTCTTATCATTTTTTTGCCATATCTTCTAAAGATTGCTAATTCAGGCAAGGTTATACTCACCTATAAATGTGATGGCAATACTGTAGTTGCTGACAGTAATACCATCAGGAACAGAAAGCCCACTCTCCCCAGTCATTAAATTGATACCCTAGCTGAGTTTGCTCCTGTGTATGACCTATTAAATACCTTCACAACAGGATTCCTCTTAGTTTCACACCGGTTAGTCATTTGCAGTGGAAAGACAAAAAAATCATATCATAAATCTGAATTATCCCAAACAGTCTTTACTTTTTTTTTTTTTTTTTTTTTTTTCATGTAGCTGTAGGGTGCAATGCATGTGGATCCACACACTCCAGAAGATATTCCTTCTCTTCCTTTACTGAAGACATATATTCTTTATAGAAATAAAATGTACACAATGTTTTTGGCATGCTTGTGAATACATGTGACTTTTAGATATCCCAAGTCTTCCAGCAAAAGTAAGTTGACAGTAATCTTTTTCTTGCATTATAGGTAATATGCCAATCATGGCACATCAATTCCTGTTCATGTATTTCTCATTATATATGGAAACAAGGTGAGAAGAGGAGTTAGGAACCATCTAGGAATTCAGACATTATTCAACATGCATGCATGGTAGACTAATATTTTTTTAGATTAACATTTTTAGTCAAGATCAGGGTGAAGAACATTACAGAGATAGTCTAGGAGCAGGAGACATATGTATTAAAAGTGTCTCCCTCAAATACAAGACTTTCTTTTGTCATACATAATTTTAGAAAATCTTATTTTCATGTAAGAAACCACCTCATCATTCTAAATGAGGAGAGTACCAAAAAAATAGGAGAAGTTTAATCACTTACAGAATTAAAACAACAAAAATAAAAAATCCCAAGCAGAGATTGCTGAGTAAAGCCTGCTTAAATCATACAGTGTTGTATAACGGAAAATGCTCTAATGGCCTGTTCTTTGCCATTAGCTCTACCGAGTTATTTTTTGCATTGTTCATCAGGCCCAGGCTTCTCTCCAGTTTTTTATCTAGCAAGACTTTCCCCCCAAGATTGGGATCCCAGGGACTGGCAAAGTCAGGACCCTGTACAACGTGTCAGGGGCAACACAAGTGCCCCTAATGGCAGACCTCACTGTTTAGCCCTGCCTAACCTCCAGGCTCTCTGGAGAGGGGGACTGTTTTCTGTTTTTTCCCATATTTTCCCTGTCTGGAAGAAAGGATGAGAGGGAGAATTCAGTACATCATTAGTATGATAGCATCATGTACCACTTACCTTCACCTCCAGAGTACTTTGCAAGCATTTGCTTAATTGATCTTTCTCATGAATTGAGGAGAAAAAAAAAAAAAAAAAAAAAAAAAAAAAAAGAATATTTTATCAGTGTTGCCTGAACATAACCACAAGTTCCTCTCTTTGATTAATTTACTTAATATTTTGGAGTTGTTCTACTCTCAAATCCTTAAATCTTTTCCTTACTTTTGTATATAATGATACCTTTCAAGGACTTACCCCAAATATTCACATCTTAAATATATATTGAAGCTGGTATTGATTTTTGTGGGATTGTTCCTGGCTCCATGGCTTTCATAGAGCCATGGTATTTGGTCTCTTTACCTGTTTATGTTGATAGTTTTATTCTTTGCATAGCTCAGGTAGTTCTGTAAATCATTTTTAAATATTTTTATTTAAGAGATCATATCTTAATATCAGTTGATAGCATACAGAGTAGCCTAAAGATTTTGTGACTGTTGAGCTATCAAATTCACTTTAGCATATATTACCTATGTCAAAAAGTAAACCATATATCCATTGTCCAGGTGATTACACGTGTAAGTTTCATTAACTCAGTGGGAGTATGCTTGCTAATCTTTAAGAGCTCCACATGAAACACAATGACATCTGTTCACATGTTTATTACACCCATAATTAAAAATAAATAATGGAAGAGATTATCATAATGAGGATTTAAAAAAAATAAAAAATAAATAAAGGCAGGTGATAGCTGATATCCATAAAGTGTGTTCTGAGATTCCTCTGTTATTTCCTAGTGAAGGAAAAAATCTCTTTTCCTATTTCTAGGAGAATAACAGTTCCTACAGCATTACTGTTACATGTGCTACCATAGATTTTAAACATTGGCTCTTCAGGCCAGAAAGCTTAATCTAGTAAAAATACAAAACAAGGTAAAGCTCCCTGTTCAAAATAAATTACCATGTGGAAATAACAGGTAAATGTACCAGAGGGGGGATAACAATATAGCAAGTTTTATGCATGCCACAGTAAATAATGATTGTCACACATGCCACACCTTACAAGAGCTATTATCTCTAGAAAATCATGTTATTAATTAGATTAAGAGTATATCATATTTGACCATTAATTTCATATTTCAGATTCTCTTTAAATTCAGATTTCTCCATTAGCTGAATCTTTAGCTCTTTATTTCAGTCTTCCAAGATTTGGTGAAATTAATTGCTAAGGAATCTTCCTGAGATGCAATCACATGCCTTTCCAAAACAGATTGATCTAATGCCTGATATTGAACTTTCTACAATGTATACTAGTGTCCAAAGACATGATATTCTTACTAAATCACTTGCTTATCCAATATGCCTTAGCATATTGGCTTTTTTTTTTTTTTTCTATTTAACAGACACAGGGAAACCCAGGATAGGTAAGCTGATTTCATATTCTATCTGTAGTCTGTTCTTACATTGCCATATTGTCTCTTTAAAAGCAATTCAAAGATATAATGAACAAAGGCTGGTTGATACTCTGAAATGTATTATTGTTTAGATTGAACCTTTTCTTATGCAAATTACATGGTACTATATTTCAAACTGAGAAATAATCATGGGCAATGAAATGAAAAATAAGAAATGAAGAAAAAGATGGACAGCAAACAAATTTTATTCATTTGACCAAAGACTGAGAATGCACAGAGACAAGTAGGTACAAAGAACAAAACTTATACTTTAGATCAACACAGAGAAAGAAAGAAAGAAAGAAAGAAAGAAAGAAAGAAAGAAAGAAGGAAGGAAGGAAGGAAGGAAGGAAGGAAGGAAGGAAGGAAGGAAGGAAGGAAGGAAGGAAGGAAGGAAGGAAGGAAGGAAGGAAGGAAGGAAGGAAGGAAGGAAGACCAGAAGAAAAACAAATAAAACATTAGTCAACATGGTGTACGCAGACCATATCAAACAGGCTTTTTATTTGTTTGTTTTCAGATAAGTCTTTCTAGTTGTAACATAATAAGACAGTGATGATAGGAAATCTTTTTACTTTTCCTTCATTAGTTGTTGTGACCCATTCTGAACCTTTTGCCCTGCCTTACTACATTGTCACCTAAATCACAACTGGCAATTGCAGACTTTCTTAGTTGCCTAAGGATAAATTACTACTTTAATTTGAATGTGTTGTCTATTTCTACTCATAAATAATGACTAGTATTGCTGAATGTATTATCCTAATTATTATGTTTATCTAGAACATAATAATTCCCAGCCTCTAAAAACGCTTCTGTAGTGTTTTACTGACTTTGTCTCATCATCCCAGGTATCTCTGAGAAACTTATGATCCATTGCTAAATGCTGAATCTTTCTGGCCTTTTGTATGATCCTCAGAAGAGCATTGGACACTAAGCTGATCCATGTGTGGGATGTCCAGGGAGAAAATTGCAGATAGAAGAAAAGCAGGAGTCTCTCAGTTTAAGGCCTAATGGCAATTTTCCTCAGCTGCCTCTGCCAAAAAGCTTACCTTGTTAATATTTATAGTGTAATAATGATTATCTCATTCACAACATTGCAAGAGGACTCTATCAAGCTCCTTGGTCTATGAACACTCCAGGCATTGCAGCCTCTTACAGCAGAGAGTCTGCAGAGAAAACCCAGTTCCCTCAACTCTACAAAATTGACATAAGCTTTTTCTTCCCCCTTCTATTTTCAGATCTGCTTCTTGCAAGCATAACATGTACATAGATATAATTTGCAAAAGAAATACCACAGGCCTGCAGAATTGATCTGAAGTTATTAGTTCTCATTTTTTTCTGTTCTATATTCATTTCAAATCCCATTGTTCCTGCCTATGCCAGTTGGCATACAAGAATGAAATAGGGCAAATACATCCTCTTCTTTCACTGTAAAATGCTCACTGTTCCTCCATGAGATTTCTAGTGACCCCAAATGGAATTGCACTGTTGGCAGTGTGGAAACGGTCAATAGATTCATTGGCCTAATGGTTGTCTTCTTGTTTTTAGCATAAATTCACTGAAAACTACTGTGCTGTAGAAGGCAAGCAAAGAAGAAAGTTCCTAAGAAAATCTCATTTAGCTACTGGATTCAATACTGTTATATCCAAGAGAATACATCAATAACCTGGGTCATTTGCAGAGTTAGACTAGGAGATCTAAAAGTCTTTTGCAGTGTTAGAGGTTTCTGAATCTACAGCATTACTTAGAGGACAGTATGTCAGCACTTGACTGCCAATCTTGACAAAATACAATACCATCTCACTGTGTTTTTTGTTTTTTTGTGTTTTTTTTTTTTTTTGTTTGTTTGTTTGTTTCTTGGTTCTTCAACAGGTTTTGCTCCTCAAAAAATATTCAGAAAGCAGGTTGTACCTCACTGTCCAGAGCTCTTTGATAGTGGCTTCAAACCCTCCATATCCATGCCTTACCTGGCAGCACCTTATTATTAGCTCCCTGAACAAACTGGACTCGCTGCTGTGCTTCTGACACAGAGTTACATTTTCACATAAAGCCAGGAATTTTAAAACAGCTAGAATTTCAACGTATTTTTGAATTGGATGTCTTCTGCACCTTCTGGTCACCTTCCACTTTCATCTTTCAACTTCTGCTGAAAGACAATATCTTTCAGCAAAGATGAATATCAGCTTCACAACAATTTAGTAAGAACATTAAACTCGATTTCATCTTATTTTTCCAGAGCCACAAAGCCCAGGCTAAGTGGGATCTTTTATCCAAGAACTGACACCACACCACCTGAAATATGCAGGAAAAAGTCTACAAATATGCAATTAGACTCAGTCCTGAAAGAAAACAAACAAACAAGTAAACCTCATTTTGTTTATTTTTCAAGAGCATATTTTGTATCCTTTTCTGCAGAGTGTTAGCTGCCCTGCCCTCATTGCCACAGTGTAGTTTCTCAAAAAGGCGTAGTAGTCAGTGTGAGTATAACACAACTGAAATTAGCGGAGCTTTACTCATATGCATCAGCTGAGTATTGCTTTGCAGTTTTGCTAAAAACACTGCAGATAGATTGGAAAATGTGTATGTGAAAAGTTTCTGATACTGCAGCAAACAGTCGTATGAACATTCTGTGAAAATGGGTATTTAACATTTCAGAATGATTATTCATATATTTAGAGTTTAAAAACTGTATTAAAGAGGGTAGGATTTTTTAATTTTTGTTTTGGTTTTTTATAATGGCATGAAACCTCTGCCACATTTAACAGATAGAAAGAAAAGAAGGAAAGGAAAGGAAAGGAAAGGAAAGGAAAGGAAAGGAAAGGAAAGGAAAGGAAAGGAAAGGAAAGGAAAGGAAAGGAAAGGAAAGGAAAGGAAAGGAAAGGAAAGGAAAGGAAAGGAAAGGAAAGGAAAGGAAAGGAAAGGAAAGGAAAGGAAAGGAAAGGAAAGGAAAGGAAAGGAAAAAGAGAAAAAAAAAAAAGAAAAGAGAAAAAAAAGAAAAGAGAAAAAAAAGAAAAGAAAAATAAAGAGAAGAGAAGAGAAGAGAAGAGAAGAGAAGAGAAGAGAAGAGAAGAGAAGAGAAGAGAAGAGAAGAGAAGAAAAAAGAAAAAAAAGAAAAAAGAAAAGAAAAGAAAAGAAGAGAAAAGAAAAGAAAAGAAAAGAAAAGAAAAGAAAAGAAAAGAAAAGAAAAGAAAAGAAAAGAAAAGAAAAGAAGAGAAGAGAAGAGAAGAGAAAAGAAAAGAAAAGAAAAGAAAAGAAAAGAAAAGAAAAGAAAAGAAAAGAAAAGAAAAGAAAAGAAAAGAAAAGAAAAGAAAAGAAAAGAAAAGAAAAGAAAAGAAAAGAAAAGAAAAGGAGAAAAGAACAAAAAGCTTTTTTCCATTAACAGTGAAAAGTTTCTGATAGGTTTCCACTACTTTAAATTAGTGCAAATCCTTTATGGACATAGGTTCAGATTGGCTGTAATATTTTGTATGAGTTTTTTTAATAAGACTGATGGCAGTATTTGAAATCATGAGTCATATGGTAAACCAAGGCTCATACAAACAAGCACATAAATTTATTTTTAAAATCAGTGTTTCGGATTCATTCTGATGTCTTCTCTCCTGCTGGAATCTGAAGGAAAGTTTGTAATGTTTTCAGGTACATTTTTAATATAAATCCATCTGAGACATTTTTACTGGTCTCATCATATTTTTTTTTATTTTTTTTTTTGTAAGTTCTTATGTCATATACCCTCACTGGAATATCTAACCACTTCTCAACTGCACATGCTAGCAACACAATTAGCATCAGTCCTGTGCTGTCTTTTCGCACATGCTTTGCCAGAGGCAGAACAATGTGCATTGGAGCACCTTATTTTGGTTTGTTCCTGAGTGCTGATGCTTTCTGTTGTTTTTTTTTGCAGAGTGTTATGCAGCATGAAAATATATTCAACCTTACAGCATAGGAAGCTACTTGGGTGAAACATCTAAGGGCATTTTCATCCAAGCTTGTCCCCCTGTAGAAAGTACCTGTGAAAAAGACTGAAGTAAGAAATAGGTTAATTAAACTCATGTATGGTATATCTGAGCTTTCAGACTGTCGGGTGCATTACAATTTTGAAAGACAAATATCTTTACTTATTTATTTTAAATACATGGGTAAAAGTCTTTATTTCTCTCTCTCTTTCTCTTTTCCCCTTCTATAACTCTCTTTGAGGTTGATGAAACTATCCCTGACGAGCTATTCTCTCCTACATTTACTAACATGGTTTGCCAACTCGATTCGCACATTCAGTAGATACCAGAAATGAAGCATCCTGTAATATCTTTTGGGAACTATGAAATATCAGTCTTATTTCAAGCACAAGCTCTCTAGTATTAAATTAAAGCTTTTTTAAGTTGAAATTTCTTTCTTTGATGAACAATTTAGCTTCCATTTTCCACCTTGATTCCTTGGCTGCCATGTAAACTGTCACATATTGCTGAAATCAGTTTTGTTGGAATTGCAATTTGAAGTTTATTATAGATACCTTTCCCTTACAATATGCTTTACTCTATTAGACACAATGCTTCTGAGCAAACCTTGCTCCCACTTGGAGGTTCATTCGGTCCAAGGCAGAAATATATAAAGTAGTATTTGGAGTAGGTGTGAAAATGCTGTGGAATCCAAATTATACTTGTCAACTCTTCAACTTATCACACATATTCCTTTCAGCTCTGATAGCCTCTAGTTTTTACTCTGATTTTTTGATGGCACTTGGATCTTGTACCCTTTTATTTCTTTTTCTCTTTCACTTGCCTTTTTTATACAGTTTCTCAGGAGAAATTAGCAGTGATGATCAATGGTTAGGTTGCTTTGAATAATTCTGCTGCATGAAAGTAATCAGATGTGGGATTTCAATAGGAAGCTCATTAGGCCAACATGAGTCAATTTAACAGAAAGTAAGAAATATTAACAAATAGATGCATACTGTGAGAAAATGGCAGATCTAAGCACTCCCTAGACAGAGAGGAATGCTATTTTCTGTGTGTCATTTTGGACTAACAACAAAACTAAATCTGATATTTTTGAAAGACTTAAGTTCCGCAGGAGTAGCAAACATAGAAATACTATAACAGGATTGCAATTGCAATTCTTTGCAATTGGCTGGAAAGATCAACAGATTTTTGAGGTTTGATCCTCAAATATGAGGATCCTCAAAATGAAGCCTGTTTTTAGATAGAGAACTGGAATTTGTCTTCCTATGTTTGTTTCATGGCCTGAAGATTTTTCCATTGGGTAAATGGAAGCTTTTTAACTTTGTATGGAGATAGGAAGATACTTATGGTTTCCATTTCAGAAACTGTATTCCAGCTTCACTTAAATTTGTTCAAAATAATAAAATAGGATTTCCCCTTGACACATATTAGTTTAGTTTACATGGGATCAGAAAGATGGTCTTATCAAAAAGTTCTTTCGAACTTATTAAACGTACATTACAATCTCTATATTTTTTCTGAATTAAGTTTTTTCCTTAAGTTTTATATGGTAGTGAGTTAGAATGGTTCAAAAAGCAATTCAGAAATATAAGTATCAAATGTAAGTTACAAAATGTTCTGCAGTGGAAGAGAGGGAAAAGAAGAAAAAGAGTCTGATGGGACTTAGGAACATACTTAGCTGTAAGCATGAGCTTCGGCATTTTGATTTTTCAGTGCTTGTTCTTTTGTTTTTCATCTCTCTACTCCAGAAACATTCACACAGTGGAAATCATCATTCTAAATGTCTTGAAAGTTAAACAGACACCATTCAAAATTAATATTCATCATGATTTTAAGGAAAAAAAATAATACCCATCATCAAGTTTATGTTTAAAAAAAGTAAGAAAAATCTGGATTTCTGGAATAGAACTGTTTCAAGACTGAAATCACTGCTCTGTAGTAAAACCTAAGAACAAGTAAGCTCAAGCTTAGAAGGGCCTCAGGATCACAAGCCCTATCAAAGAACTATGTCATTTCTAAATCAGGTTCCTGGCCCCACCTGAGGCACCCAAGGAGACCTGGAGTCTTTCAGATTTGGGACAGCCCAGGAATGGACCTGTCTCTGCACCACCGAGGGCATTAGGAAGCCCAGGACTGCTGTTCCCCAAACAGTGACAGAGAGAGCTGCAGTGTCTGGACATGTAGGTGAGATGGCTCAGCCATAAATTCCAATGAGAATTGAACAGTTAAATTCCTGGATTCTCCTTCCTTCTGGAACAAAGAAAACACAAGATGGTTATTTCCCTCATATGCATTATAAAAATCCTAAGGGTTATGTAATGCACTGTAACATTTTATTTAGTTACAAATACTAATTGGTATTGTTTATAAGACACAGTACATGGAAATACAAACAAAATACCTGTATTTCTAGAAGATAATAGAAGTGTCATGGATCTTCGTAGATCATCTCAAGAACAAGAGAGAAAGAAAAGGACATCAGTTCACAGGCAACACTTCAAAATATGTATTTTCAGAAGCCATGGCTATTGATGAACCACAGGATCATGTACTTCATTCATTCATCTTTCCTTCAGTACTCAGCAGCAGGGATGGTCTGTGCCCTGGAGAGAGCGCAGTGGTGCAGACAATACTTCATCCCATCTTTATGACCTCTGCTCTGTCCAAGTGTCTTTGCCCAAGCTGGGATCCAGGGACCCCTCTCCACAAGGGTTACTTTGGATGTCACTCAGAGGTATTTCAGATTCACTGGATGGCTGGCACGCATTACCCCTTCAGGAATGTTTCAGTCACCATTTCCAAGCTCTTGCATGCAAACAGCAATTCCAGGAACTTTCTTTTTAATGAGAATTTCACTCCTGAGGGAAGCTAATATTGCAAGGAATTTGAGACCCTAGGCGGGGGCTTATAGTGCTTCTCTTGCTGTCCAACCCTCTGAACATTTGTAGTTGCATTAGCAATGCACATTTTAGCAAACCTTGCCTGGGGGTCCACAATGAGATCCATGCACATAAAAACTGGGTTAATCTAAACCCCAACTTATTTGAACTTCAGGGCACATGAGGCCATAAAATAGGCAAGCCAAAGGGAAAAAAGAAAGGAAAAAAAAAAAAAAAAAGAGAGAGAGAAAAAAAAAAAAAAAAAAAAAAAAGCAAATACCACTTCTAGTGGGGAAAATAATCTGTGAACATGTTAATCTGAACTTGGAAGGATTCATAAAACTGTGAAGGAGCAAAACTGTACTTGTTTTACTTGTGCTTTCAGCCCTAGCAGAACTAAGCCTCATACCATTAATAACAAAAATACAGCTTTAGCTCATTTTTCAGGTTTTTATTTAAAATGAGAAAGCCCTGTAAGAAAGAGCAGAGGCCAAAGAGCTTTGCTTATTAATTCAGTTTTAATAGGGATTGTTATGTACTGTAGCATTATTCTCCATTATTCTCTGTGTACACTGATGTTCCTGTTTTCTCTCCACTCCTCTCCTTAGTGCGAAAGCTGTCTCTTCTCACTAATTAAATTTCATTACCTCCCACTGAACTGAAGAGACTGAGAGATTGCTGGCTGACTGCCTTTGACACACTTAATCAATCCCTAGAGAACAAATAATGACCCTTTTTTGTTTCTTTTTAACTTGTAACCTTTTTTCCCCTCCTGAGACACAATTTCTCCAGTCATTTGAATGTATGTCCATCTTCAGTTTCAAAACCCTAATGATAATTCTGTGGTCATGTAAGCAATCGATAAGAGCATAGATATTCTTCTCATCTTTGGCATGAATACTAAACTTGCAATGTCATTTTGCCCTTAAAAATTCACTTCAGTGTTATTCATAGAAAACTCTGGAATCATGCTGTCTTGGGGCAACACTGATCCTGTGTTTACCCAGTCTTATCTACAAGGACATTTACATGAAAGCTGGGCTTCATTTAGGGAACCTATATAAACAGTACCTCTTTTTTTAAATAGAAGGACAAATCAATACACAATGGCACTCCACTGATCTAAGATAAGTGACATTTTACATGAACTTTACTGTAATTCTCAATTGACTGGGTGCTAAGGATGCCTCTTATCAGGTAGTAAATCTAGGCAGCTCAGAAAGACCAAGTGAAAAAAATTAGTGAACTTCTGGGAAACTGTATTTTCACATTTACTTTTATAGGTATGCATGTAGTGGGCAGGACACATGAACACTTCTTTTGCCATTCAGATAGAGTACAAGAAAATTTATGTTTATTAAAAATGGTGAAAGGAATTAAAATGGTGAAGGAATAAATTAAAAAATTAAAAAATAGTGAAGGAATAAATTGGTGAATTAAAAATGGTGAAGGAATAAATAGACGAGAATAGATGAGATAAGAATAAATGAGAATTCTTAGCTGAGAAAGCAGCCCTAATTTAGTGGTTAACCCAACAAAATGGCAGATTATACCTTGAAGCATCAATACACAGAAAATTTACATGCATGTAAATTTTCATGTGGGTCATTTTTATCCCCTGAGGTCATTTTCTTACTGTCCTTGATTGACTTCAGAAAAATGAAATCTTTAAAAGATTTTAGTTTGTCAGCTGACTACATGAGTCTTCATCCCCATGGTGAGACTTTGTGAGATTTGATTACATTTATGTGAGCAATTACCATGTATAAGCATGCATCTATCCACTGTCATCAACCACCTAAGTGTCTAAATCCCCAGAGCATACAAATTATTATGATACAACTGTGGAAAAGGTTCAGATATCTTTTTTAATAAACAGAAATTCTGCTGTGCCACTCGTCTCAGACATCTCTTTTAGTTTAGATCAACATTCCTCCTTTGTCCACTTTCTGTGCTGTAATATGAAAGTTGTACATGAGATTATCAGTTCTATTTCTACGTAGATCAGTGTGCTAGAACTGATTGGTCTATTTATTTATTTATTTGTTTGTTTGTTTTATGATTGCTTAATGGATTAGATAACTACCTGCTGGTTTATAGAACTCTCAGTTGTGCAGCTCTTTCCATGAGGAAACTATCAGCATATTTTGCTTTCCAGAGCTGTCTAAATCCTCTTCATACCATGACAGGTGTTATCCACACAGTATGAACAACTATCCAATTAATTGTAAGATGGCTACGTAACCTGATAATTAGAAGTGACAAATAATAACATGGAGGGCCATGGAAAACAAAAATACTTAATTTCAAGACTATGCCAAGTTCCAGAAATAGGAAACAATACCTAAAATCTTCCATCAACCTCTAAAGAGTAAATTAAAAAAAAAAAAAAAAAAGTGTGTGTGTGTTGTTATCATCTGAACAGACGTATTACAAATAAATAAATAAATAAAGTTCCCTGTCTCACAGGATTTTGAAAGAACAATATAGCAAGAGAGAACATAATGTTAAATACCTTAGGTCTTTAAGGGAAATGCAAGCATTGCCTGGCTAAAATTGGACAAAGTATACTTTCTTCGATGGAAATACTAGAGAAATTATTTTGTCCTCATAATCAGACCTCCCTATAAAATTCATATAAAATATAAATTTTATCTACCAATACAGAAGATTGCCCCAAAGCACCTTCTAACTTTATGAAAAGTAAAAACTCAACTTTCCAATAGAAAGTGCAGAGCCACATCCATATTTTTGCTTCTCCTACACTGGCATAACTGGGTAGTTTTTTATTAATTGATGTCAAAGAATTCAAAAGTTAGTTTAGGCACAAAGCCCTTGTCTTCTTGGTTGATTGTATCTACGTATAATGTAATTGGATCTATGTGTAACATTTACACTTATTTAAGGATTTATTTTATTAATGAAAATTTGAAATAATATAATAATTGGAAGTCCATTCCTGGTGCTTTGTCTTCAGCATGCATTAGAAGAGCAATTGAGCTGCTGACCTCTGCGCTGATAACCACAGAGCACTACAGAGGGAAGACAGGGAACTTTTACTCCTGTGCAATACATCACCATGAAATGTTCTCACCCACTCAATTTCCTGAGACTAAATGAGGATACTGGCTTGTGCATCACCTGCTGGGTGATCTGCTGGGATGAACAGAAAGAACAGAGCCACTAGCAGAGCACAGAGGCATTAGTAGAGTGCAAGTCATCCTAGCCTGTCTCTCGTCTCCTCCCACTCAGCTGTGCTTGCCACACAGCCAGAAGTGATGAAATGTAGATTGGGACATGGAAATGCAGCCCTGTATGTTCTACTAGAAAGGCAGATAAGTAAGTTCAGATAGATGTAAGATAAATGTATGTCTAGGTTTTAATAACATACAGGCACAAACAGCTCATGTCTCTTAAAAGTCAAAGAGCAATTAAAAATGCATGGTGATGTTCCTGTTAGGCTCTTCAGCATAAAAACTGGGGATCTTATTTTCCTGGATAGTGAAAACAGCTTCATGGTCCATCCTTAAGCAGTTCTGGGGCCAAAATCTCTGCAAGTATAGAGTCCATAGAAAATGTCTTATTTTAAATATATATATATATATATATATCAGAGAATATATTTCAAATTCTTTTGAAAGATGAATGAAATACAACTTAAAGAGAGTGGGCTATCTGCCAGTGCAAACTCTGGAATCTTGTTATAAATGTTACAGTCTTAACGTCTGAGATAAAAATGTGACACACACACACACACACACACACACACAGGGTTAAGTCAGTGGCAGAACTCTGATGAACTCCAGCAGGGATGAGGTTTTTCTTCAGTTGTTTGTTTATTATTAACTGCTATAATCTTTATGCCTTTACTGTGCTACATCATTAGTTCTTTCAGACTGCTTATAATACTTGCTATTTAATACTCCTATTCAATTGCCATCAATATTCATTAAACATAAATTGGAAAGGAAAGCATCTGTTTTATATAGTGACTAAATAATACCAGTTTGCTATGTAATTCTGATTATAATTTGCCAGTTTATGTTCACTTGCAATTGTCAATCATATTCATAGGTGGAAAGAAAAATCCATTCTTTCCTTGGCTAAAGCTGCATATTGTGGTTCTTAGTAACTGCAATCAAAATTACTGTTTGATGATGCTTGAAAGATTATCGTATTTTATTTTAAAGTTTCTCTCTATATATACTAGTATCATCTAGCTGTATTTCACTTTCATGAGATTTCTTGGATATGAAGAAAATGTCTAATGTGTAACACGCACCACATTTTGACTAATATGCCCAAGGAGATGCAACAAATCATATGACAAATTAAAAACATAGAAAATTTGAATCCATACCAATACCAATTTAGTTTAATATTCAGACATGAAGGAATAATAGAATGAAGAGTTTCTGGGGTCTCTTTTATTTTTACTAGAATGGCACTATTTTAAAATAACTGGTGCAAATCTCTGAATTTGTCATTGACTACAGGCAAAGGATGAAACCCTGTGGCAAAATATAAATACTGAACACGGTTCCATGGTGCCAGTTCAGACAAAAGATCTATTGAAATCATAAGAGATGTTAGCTTGGGGAGAGACTGGAAAAGCACTACTCTGGCTTATAATAGCTCCTGGCTGCAAACTCTAATTATGTATATATCTACATAAGAGAATGGAAACACACATAATGCAGAGCTGACAGTTATATGTTTCTTACCATTAAACTCCTTTCTAGTTTTTACTGACATTATTCAGTACATTGTATTTTTATAGTTTTCAAGTCCTAAGGACCCCAAAAGTGGAGCTTATTTGACCTAACGTCTAAATAGAGGTCAAATCAGAGCTGGTTGTCTAGACTCTCTAGATCATTGGTGGGAAAAACAGGCAATTTTGAGATATGAATCATTTGAACTTCAGGCAAATACCTGAATTAGATAATATCAATGACATATAAAATGCCTGTTTCTCTCCAGTGATCACAAATAGAGCCTAGACCACTATTTCAGATATAGACAAAGACATTATAGTTTGGTCAGTTAAATCTCCCTGTAAGGAGGATGGAAAGCATTTATTACAACAGGTCACAAACATTAACACTGCAATTTCCCCCAAAAAGGGAGAAAGTAAAAAATAGCTTTTTGGAGCGTAAAAATTTCTATTGCTAACCCCTCTAACTCCATTTCTAAGTTACAAAGGACAAAGTAAGGATTGGTCTAGAAAGATTACATGGTTAGATCTTGTAAATGCTACATGACAGCAGTGAGTACTTGGAGTATCAGAAATAATTACAGATGCTTTACTTTGTTGTACAAGGACCTCAGACATGGCACTCTCTTCCAGGGGCTGCTTGTCTGGAGAGCAGCTCTGCCCCAGCACACACATATCAGGTGAGCTGAGAATCCCCATGCTCTGGGTAGTGAACAGTTGACGGCATATATGGAGGTACATGGTCAGGATTAGCTGTGGTGAACAGTATTTGATTCTGGTTTCTTCTTACCAGATGTACTTTTCCCACTCTTGTAACTGGAGCACCACTGGAGGTGTTATTGTTTCAAAGAACGTCTTGAACTTTCTGCTCTTGGTATGTGAAGCTATTTGAAGTGGGGTTTAGCTATTTATTCCCTTTTCAATTAAAAAAAAAAAAAAAAAAAGGAAGCTAAATGCTGGCTTTAAATGACTTAAAACACAGTGTTGAGCAATACATAATGATCTTTGTAATAAACATAGAATCACGTGAGGTTCTTTCAGACCTGTCAGGTCATATCGTGTTATGTCAGCAGTGATGTCAGAGATCTCTGAGCTACCATAATTCATAATGATGTGATCAAACATGATAAACATCATGTCTGAACAAAAGTTCCAGAAAGAGAAGGATTTAGAATCAAACTATAGCTATATTAGCATGTGACTATTTCACATGTATTGTATAAGTGTTGAATGCTATAAGTATATACATTGATTTGTGAATTTTTGGTCTGTGGCTTTAAAAAGTGAATGCTATTTTCCCATAGACTGTCTAACTGTTTGTTGTGTGTTTTTTTTTTTTGTTTTGTTTTGTTTTGTTTTGTTTTGTTTTGTTTTTTTGTTTTTTTGTTTTTTTTTTTTCTAAAAATCATCTGCCAAGGTTGAAATACAGCTCTCAAACTGCCAGTGGGCAAATAATATCTATTTATGGTTCTTCATAGTCAGATCTTCTTTTGTAGGTTTTGTTTCTTGTTGAAAGAGAACAGCTTAATCCCTTTGGCACCAAGATGCTGTTTAGTAAACCATTCTGGGAGAGTTTTCTCTATAAGAATTGTTTTGAAGAGAATGAGAATCGACCCCTTTAACCTGCTCACATCTGCCTCTCAATGCATTCTAAAAAGACTAAGAAAAGGTAAATTAAATCTGGATACGCACAGTGCAAGAACTTGAGCCTCTGAGGAATAAGTCTTGTTCCCTCTAGGTCTGGTCTCTCATTACTCAGACTGTTGTTTCACAAGTGTAATATATGCTACAATCTTACATATTTTATTAGCTATAATTTGAACTGATAAGATAGTTTATAATGGACTAAATCCATTTCACTAGATACTATGTATTTTTCAACTCTGTCAAAACACATAAATTGGCCCAAAGACCTTACAATCTTTTCTATACCACGTAAGTGTTAAAAAAAAAAAAAAAAAAAAAAAAAAAAAGTTTAATTTCCAGAAACAGTCGTAACAGATCAAAGTTTGGGTAGGTGCTCAAGTGGCACAAGCCAATGTAGCCATCAGCATTGTTGCAATGAATTTAACACAAGAAAGTGGAGACACCAGGTGTTGTTTTCAGCATGACCATGGCAAGATTACAGCAATCAGACCCTGCTACGATGACCAACCTTTCACATTCTCATATTGTATGATATCAGCTGTATGCAAGGGGAAACAGTAAAGTGCTAAGGAACCACAACATGTTACATGCCTTCAAGGGCACTCTAGCATTAAGAAATTCAAATCTGCCACATTCTTATTATCTGATTTTGAAACAGCCTTAAATAGATGAGTTTGACACTTAACTCTCTATGACTTCTGTGGAAATCCATCTATTAAGTAGTTACTCTAGTCTCAGTTTAACAATAAAACTACATAATCTTTCTGCATTGGGAGGTATTATTCAGCATAAATAAAGGTAAAACTATCAAATCCACAGACTGCTATCTAACAGGACCATGGAGTAAACATACTGTGCATTAATCTTTACCAGAACCTTAGAATGAACAGCTGCTTCTGTTAGCACAGAGGAAAAGAAAGTGTCCCTGGTGGTCTTACCCTGAGGGTTTTTCTGTTCCTTGTTGAAGAATTTGTATCAGAAGCTAAACATCATGATGCTGACCATCACAGGAGCTGGATTTGAGGTAGATACTTCAGGTTTCAGGTAGAGATCAAACTTTCCAGTTTATTACAGATAGGGAAATAAAGCCAAAATCAGTTCAAGTACAAAGCAGCTTCTGTGTCTCTTTAACAGCTGTCTGTGGCTACACTCCTTGTTGTTTTAACAAAGTTTGTGAAAGCAACAGTGGAATTTCTGAAGAATAGAATGTTTTTGACTAAATTTAATATATGTTAACACTGAAGTTGTTGCTCTAACTGTAATGGTAAAAGGGTCTGATGTTACAAGAATTCACATTTTTATTACAAGAACAACTTACCTGAAAAAAGCAAGTGAGGTCTTATATCAGGCACATAATATCTTCTGTGAGTGAATATCAGAAACTTGCTTTTTTGTCTTTTGGATATATCAGTTAGTCTGATAGGAGATACTTCATTTTGTTACAAACTTTGACTTGTCTAAAATTAATTTGTAATGCCCTTGTGTGTATGCATCTTTTGAGATGAAGTAAAGTATTAAAAAAAAAAAATCAAGGAGAAAATAAGATTTTATTTTATTTTTTTTTTTCAGGATATCTATCAAGAGTTGTGCCAGGTGTCATCAAACTCCACTGTGGTCAACTTCTTTAAAGTGACTCTTTTACCTGAAAATCTATACAGCTTTTAGTTGTTTAGAACTGAGGACCAGCCAATTCTTCATGTCTCATGTAAGACCTGTTCAGTAACTGTGTTTAGAAAATATTTACTAGACATGTCCATAGCAATGAGCTAGCTGTAGAAATGTCTTATTCAGACTTTTCTGGAAGTTTGTTACATCAGCTCAACACCTTTTAGCTGGGATGACTGAATGTATTTCTGAGGTTTACCAGTTGGAAGATTAGGCAGGTAGGTAATTTAGGGTTGCAGACCAAGCAAAATGGAGTTCAGAGTCTAAATTACGGCTCAGATCACAAGTGACTCCTGCATGCCACCCCTTTTGCAGATTCTGCCTCCAGCAGAAAAGCCATTTGCATTGCAAGGCCAGGAGGGAACAATGTAAGGGAAGGTATATGCCTGTGACAGTGTTTTATGTATTTATTCTCAATTTTTTCAAAGACTAAATTATTGCTTTACTATGGATTCAAAATATTATGATGTGTTATAAAAAAAAAAATATATAGCTTTGTTTGTTTGTTTGTTTTTGTGATGGGGTGAAAAATACAACAAAATATTTTCTTATCAAGCTCTGACAACAAATAACAAATGCTAAAAATATATGATTCTTCCACAGTATCAACATAAATGCTTAACAAAAACACTTGAAAAATGAATGCTGAAGTGTTCTGTAAAACTATAGTAAAAGCAATCATAGTTACAGTAGAATAAAATGGTGCAACCACCATGGGGAAGTTTTATGCCAAATACTTAAACAGTGTATAATAACAGGATTTATGTTCTCTTCAAAACTTCAATCAGGAGACATTTTTTTTCTCATTATGTTATTTTCAAAGAATAAATCTTTCAGAGTCCCTACATCTGACATCTGATCATTTCTACCATGCATGGGGAAGTTCTAGCATTTCTAGCATGACTGGGAAGTTAATACTCAAGAGGACAGTCCTTTTTTCTGTGATTATAGAAGTCTATTTCAGGTGTACTCCCAGTGTGCTATTGTATTTTGAAAGCAGTGTCACTCATGATTTTTCAAAAAAATCCAATGAAACAGTATATTGCCCTAAATAGCTAGAGGTTATGTGTAGGGTCACAATTTAATTCTCATTTTCTTTGCCTATGAGTTTTATTTTTAATTTCAGTTTGATTCAAACTGTAAATCACATTTGCACCAGAAGTATCCTTATTAGGAAACTTTCTATGTAATTGGCACTTTATTCTCATGTACTTACAGTTTTCCTGTTTGGGCACTGATGAATCTTCTATGTTTCTGGATGAATTATTCTTTGAAAAACTTTAATATCTCGGGGGAAAACAGTGTAGCTGATATGCCAGACTGAGACTGCTTCTTTAGGGTTAGAATTGAGAATAGATAAGTTTAACTGTCTTTAGTTCCTAAGCCTGAAATAGAAAACACAGACTTAAAGTCAGTGGTATCCTATGCAGACAGAAGGATCTAACACCAGGAAATTTATTTGCAGTTCCCTACTTTCTAATGTGATGCCCTATATGACTAAATCTAGAGTGAGCTTAATTGACAGACATTTAAAGTTGACTTATTGACACATTTTAGCAGACAAGTATTTGAACACTGGTAATAAAAAATTGTGGCTGTCCATGGTCAACGATATATCTATTTATTTATTTACTTTGTATTTTAACTGTCCTCTCTGTAACTCAAAACTATGCAGACTGAAAGTTTGCAGGATATTTTGTCTGTTACTGGCTCCTAGGTAAAACATGCCATTTACCCTCCCTCTTCAGCCCAACCATACTCCCCAGTGGTGGGGGCATCCCCCTTGTTTGTGCAGCATGAGCATTATGACTACAGTGCAAAAGCAGCCACAGGAGTCAACCCTGCAGTTTGCACCTCAGGCAGGTGGAGCAGCCAGCATGAGAATCCACCCTGAGAGAGGCACCTGCATTTCTTCTGATACCCATAAAAAGCTAATTTATATCAAAAATAAATGACTTTTATAAATGACCTTTAAATGACTTTGGAAATATAGACTGTTGGTGGGGTTTCTGATGTAGAGAGCTTTGTAAAAGGGTTGTAGGGGCCACAGCTGGAGTTCTAATGGAGAAAGATTCTCTTGGGATGAAAAAAAAAAAAAAAAAAGGTTTATAAAGAAAAGGAGAAGCTAATCACTCTTTGTGAGAAAGAAAAGGGCTCACACAGGCCCTGCTCTCTTAGCAAGGACATTTGGCAATGCATTTGGAAGAAGGATAACTGTAGTACAGCTGTATACATACAGTCCATTCTACACCAAAACCAGCCCTTTGCAGAAATATTTCCATGAGGAGTACTTAGTTTTTAAAAATCTTCACACTTTTCATGTTAATCTTGACTGTATTTGTATTTTCTTCTGAAGCTGAAGGCCATCTCCCTTCTCAGAACCCTGCTGCTTACTCAGGGCCACCCCTGCTGCCTTGGGATGAGGGCTGGGGAGAGGCTGACAACTCACCTACCAGCCCACCTTTGCCCACCAGCCCTGCTGGCCAGTGCAAGTCCTGCAGCCTAAGCAAAAGGAGAGGAGGAGAGTTCTTGTGGCCCAGGAACAAGACTTAAAGCCATTGGGAACTTGCACATTCACTCAGCTCCTTGCAGAGTGTCTTGTTTCCACCTTGTTTATCCTCTTTCAGCTAGTCACCACTGCAAAATGCAGGTATAACATGTCTACTGCCATTATACTGTCTAGTCTGTTTGTCCCAAAGCAGACTAAGTAGACTATAAGTCATTAAGAGCAAGGCATATTGTACAGCTGGGAAGGTGTGCAATGCCTAAAGCAGGCTCTGTCCTTAGGACCTGCATTAATAAATACAAGTAGTATAATACTAATATTTAAGAATTACCTAGTTCTTTATCCCATTTAAAATATTGTCCAGAATTTGCAACAATACCAATATTCTTTGTCATTATAAATGCCTGAGATTACATCTCAGGCATTTACTTAAAAATTTACTCATTTACTTAAAAATAATTTACTCATTTACTTAAAAATTTACTCATTTACTTAAAAATAAGATTTTTTAGTAAAATAAAAATAGACTGAAATGGGAAGCCTGTGTGCAAGTTAAGGACAGAATATGAGCTTTGTCCTTAAGTAATTTGAAATTCTCCATGTTAATGTTATGCTTCAGGCTGAAGAAAATGGTATAATTTTAAGTATATTTTCTGAGAAAAGCCGTATTTATAGTAATATTTAAAATCCACTGCTAGTCTGTAAAAGCAGAAAAATAGATACATCTAGAATGGTCTGTTGAGCAGAGATAGAATTATTCAGATTATTACTATTTAAAGCACCGATGTTTACTATAAAACTGGTTTTTTTTTTTTTTTTTTTGGTTAGGATTAAAAAAAAAAAAATCAGTCACTTTTTTCCTGAACCTATTAAACTTTGATGCTTTTGGAACAAATTTTGCTACGGGTACATATTTTATCGCATAATAAGATTTAAAAAAAAATACAGATATTTTTGAACACACACGTAATATAAAATTCAAGAAGCAATTGTGCATTGATTTTATTACAAATGAAAATACAATAGTTTATGCAACAGAAATATTAAGTGATTTACTGTGTGATTTGAACTGTACTAACCTTCAGTCCTGTAAGATTCAAGATATTTGAATACATTCATTCAAGTAGTGTCAGTGAATCTCATTTCAGAGAGCAAGGCTATGTTGTAAAAAACTTCCCACTGAGATTATGATATTCTTTTTTACAAGAATATTTGAATCACTTTTCTCCAAACAAATATTAAAAACAAGACAAAACAAAACAAAACAAAAAACAATAAAAAACAGTTGCTTTATTCAGTTCCTGCTTGCCTTATACAGTATTTCCAGTATTTCCATTAAAAATAAATAAATAAATGTTGATATCTAATACAAAGAGAATTAGATGCCTTAATAAACATATTTGTGGATGAATTCTTATACAAAGGATGGCCTTGACAAAATGTATTAGAAAATCCATTACCATCCCAAGGGACCTGTTGTATTATTTTTAATTTTACTCTGGAAGAACAGAAAACATACCTATTTTTAAATAATGTAATAAAATCTCTGAGCAATTCTGCCTGTTTGTGTTTAACACAAATCACTACTTGCTGTGGAAATGGCAATGTTTATATTTGAAATATTTTGATTATAGCTTACATATATTCCAGTCAGATAAATAAATCTCAAGGATTATCTTTAAACAAATAAATTATTCGTAAACACAGTTTCAGAAAGGCTGTCATGGTTAGCTATTTCTATGCTATGGCATATAACACGACTGTGAAATCTTTAAACTCCCTATATGCACTAATATGTAAAGAGGGTGATTTTGTAAACTGTGGCAAAAAATAGGGAGTTTATTTCTTGTCTGTTGTGGTCTGCCCTTCATTAAGTTTTATGTGAACCAGTCATTTGTTTCAGACACAGAATGCTTTGTGAAAAACCCGGTTCAGAATATTTGAATACCAATGACTGAGAAAGCACAATAGTATAACTTTTACATGTATAGTTATTGGCAATAAATCTGTTCTATTCAGTTTCTCTTACTCTAGCTTCTAGCTCTAGCTTCTGACAGATTACTGGTTAGCTAAGTCCCTGCTAAATATTTATTTTTAGCCAAATCCTATTTACATGTGCAAATCCTGGCTGTACAAAATTTTGCATATGGCATTACTGCAGTATTTGGGAGACAAATATCTCTTTATGTGAGCTGAACGTTTCATAGCCCCACAGCTGTTCTTCTTTGCAGGCTGGCAGTGTGGTGGGTGCCCTGTGGTCTCCGAACTGCAGAAGCTACTGACAGCCTCTGCCATCCAGGAGGAGAAGTGCATGTCAACAGCAGAAGCAGCTGGCAGAAACCTGGCAGGGAAGTGGCTTTCAAAAATGAGGGTCTTCAGTGTGCTCTGAAGTCTCATTCCAGCTCTGCAAATTGTAATTTTGATTCACCAGGTCCGCACTGGCTTGTAACAGCCAGGAAGCTTCCCCTCAGCACATCAGTCAAACTGTTACTGATATAGCAGCCAAGCGCTGACGCAGCTGGAGCTCCCAGTGCCCACCCTGGCCCCAGGTGTCTGCACTGAGGACTACAGTACAGGCCCAAATCTGCGGGGTACTCAGATCCTATTGATACAAAGACTGCCTAAAAGTCCATTAGTATGCTGTATTTTAAAGCAAAATTAAAACTGCTATGAGAAAGAGAAATGCAAATTACCAGTGTAAAGTAAATATGACATGTTTGAGCTGCAGTCAGCTTACATGATTCAAGATCTTTTGTGCTACATAAGAATAGGCTAATTTGTACAATGTCAGAAGGAAAAATCAAGCTGTGACTCTCAAAGTGTTATTTTGTTGTTGTTGTTGTTTAATTTCAATTGGCTTATTCAGCTTTTCATTTAATTGAAACTGAGAAGAATAAAAATTAAATAAATGTCAAACTCTATATGAAGCTGCTACAACTAATAGGCATAGCAGGAAACTTTGTAATAGTAATACTTTAAATCAAACTTACTGGCAGAAAGCAAGCAATCAGTTTCATTTGAAAACTTTCCATTAGAATGGTTTTCCAATGGAAAACAATGCTCTTTTCAGTAAGAAAGTTTTTTTCCTATTAAAAAAAAAAAAAAAAAAAAAAAGATTTATCTTTCAGAAAAAAAAAAAAAAAGTCTGTGTCCAAAAAATGTAGCCTTTAAAATATCTCATTAACCTGTATATTATCAGCAGAAAATTTGCCAGGTGTTAAATTGCATGCCAATGTAATCAACATTAGATTTTTCTGTTTTATAATTATTATTATTATTATTCAACCTGATATGTGGCCGAAAAATTTAAAATTCCTGTGAAAAGGAAGAATCTTCTCTTCAAATCAAATACAATTCTGTGAATGGACATGGTAGATTTAATTTTAATAAAATTAATTCTAATATTTTTTTTTGTTCAGTTCTTTTTTTTTTTTTGTAATTTTAATACGTTATCAAAAACGTCTATCTATATTTTAGCTTAAAAAAAAAAAAAAGAAAAAGAAAAAGAAAAAGAAAAAAGAAAAGTAGAAAAATATTTTAAAATATCAACCTTTTCCCATTTTCCAAGTTCAACCATGCCTTGGAGTGAACCTCTAACCACGTTTAAATTAATGGCAGCTCTACTGAGAGTTACATTCTTGTTTTTTGAAATACTCATGATTTTTTCCTAGCCCAGAGCAATTCTAAAAAGGCTAGCTGTCCATTGACTTTAATGAGGCTAGAGCTGTCCCTCACACAGATTCACTCAGCACACCTTCATCCTTGAACAATGAAATACTTTATTATTATTATGGACAGCATAGTGAGGCTTCATTACAAAATTTGTCAAAACCAAAGCCTTTGAGCATGTTCCAAAGATTGTTCTGCTTCTATTCAATAAACACTTTTAATAATAGGCCTTAATAATCCAGCCTTTAGCACAAGCTTTATTACAAAAATTAATATCTCAATAAATATTACACTGTGAGCTTATTTGGGGCTTTGTCATCCAAAGCAAGCAACAAATATGAACTTGACAGTTACCATCTGGTTAATTTGATTACAATTACTGATGAAATAATGTGTAAAAGTATAAAGAGGAAGTATGCTCAAGTATGATCATCTTGAGTAATAGAAGTCTGACTACAAATCACATCAGCCATGTCCTTACTTAAGTTGTAATATCTGCAGCCTCAATATAAAGAATGCAATATTGCTGAATTTAAATCTGTATAAAAATATTTTTATTGTTTTATTCAATATAATCAGCATATAATATAAAATATAATAATATAATATATGTAATATAATATAATATAATATTAATCAGCATATTTATAATAATAAAACACCATCATTTTTGTTTGTTTTTTTTGTTTTGGATAGAAATGCAATGTGGAAAAGAAAGATTCCCACACAAAGTTCAGATTAATTTTGTCAAAGCAATTACTACAATATTTCATGAATATACTATGAAAAAGTTATTCAACTTGTTTTGGATGTAAACATTCAAAACTTTTGTAGACCTTGTTTCCAAAAGCAAGGTCTACATATACTGGTGCCTGCTTTGCCCTTCATAATGCACTTTAAACAAATCCTTGTTACATCTTTTAAGGTGGTTTACACTGAACACATGTTGCCCAGCTAAACCGGTGGTGGCAGTTTTCTGGTTCATAATGTCTTCTCTGTTTTCCTGCTTTGATTTAAGCATCACAATCTTTGCTTTCTTACATATCTGATTTTAATGTCAGTCATGTGCAGGAAAGCATCATGTGTGTGTTGACCATGAGTGTTAGCAAATCGAACGTGAATTGGCCAAGGAACCATTGATGGATAATGAAAACTGTGACATCAACCTGAGCTGACCGTGAATTCTACATAGCATTTACGGAGATATTAAACAAAACTGACTACCTCCTGCAGTATTGCCTATGGGAGAACCACCACAATGAGTGCTAGATCAGATCTGGATGTTTTTGTTAATTATCACATCAAGGAGAAATACAGAGTACTTTTAATATACAATGACAGTAAGGGAGGAAAATTCCACTGAAGCCGGAGAACAAGCATTGACTTTCTTAGACATGTTTTATCTGTCTTCTCCACCTCTTTTTTTCTGCCCAAACCTGCACCAAGTTGTTGCAGCCTCCAGCACCTGGTCAGCTGCACAGATACCCCCTGCACATGCAATATACAACCTGCAGAATATTTCAAGGGAAAGGAAGCATATCTGAGCCCCTGCCTCACTCTCTGTCTGTCGCTCGTGTATTATTCCCTATGCATCCCTTTGCAATTCCTGATAGAACTTGGTCCTCAAAGAGACATTATCTGTAAGACATGGTCATGTCATTTACTGAGAGCCTATAATTTTCTGATACTTTCTGGTAAACTATTTATTAAGAGCTCATTAATTTGCTTTTTCTCCAGAAACAATGGCTTAATTCCTTATGCCTTATGCTGGCAAGGACAAGGCCTGAAATTCTGTTTGAGTACCTCTGTTACCAAAAAAAAAAAAAACAAAACAAACAACAAACAAAACAAACAAACAAACAAAAAAACCCACAAAGTTTTCTAAAAAGCTCTTTTAGATTGGAAAGATTTGAAAATGTCTGCTCACTGAACTTAGTCTGCGGAACTTTTTTTTGTTCAAGCATTTTTAGACATAGAGTTTCTTACCATATAAATATAGGCACAAAAGCTCTTCTTGATGATACTACTCCTGATCTGTCATTTCCAAGCATAAGAAGCCTATGTCTAGACTCTCATGAGGTAGACAGCAGTGAGCTAGACAGTGAAGACTGACTCTGTCTATATATAAACCAAATGCTTAAGTATGTTTTGTGATATTGTCAGTATCTAATTTGGTCAAATTACTGACCACAACAGCAAGGCAATACAATCTCTAGAAAATGTTTCTGGAAGTGTATCTTTAAAGTAGAGAACATAGAAAAGGCTTTACCTCGAGCAAGTTAACATACCCCTTAATTTCTTCACAGCTTCATTGATATAAATGAGTTCCTTCACTCATGCACACACACTCATGCACACCATCAGTTGAATGCAGGGTACATGGCTATTTATTTAAAACTAAGTAAGCAGAACTCTAGACCTTCTATATGTCAGATATAATTTTCAAAAGGATTGTGCTTTTGTAGCATAAATGTATCCTGAATTTCTTGGTATACAGTGCAAGTTCCTCCACAGATTTCTGAATGCTGTAGCCATGCCCAACAAGATCTACCAACCAGTTGCTGAACCCCTGACTCTCTTTGGCTTACTCTCTGTCAGTTTGTTTGTGGGTGTATTTAACAAGGGTATTTATCTGAGTCAGTCCCCAATAGCTTGTACAGAGGAAAAAGGATGTCTGTGAACCACTCAGTGCAACAGAGTTCAGAAGAGGATATAATCCAGATTTGGGTCTCAGTAACATCTCAGGATATTGAATAATGCTTGTTGCATTATTCTGGATCATATCAAGGCAGATCAAACAGATGGTGAAATCCTTTAAATTCCTGATTGGTTTTAGTCATTTTTCAGCAGCTGTCCATTAGGAAGAAAAAAACTAAAACTAAAACTAAAACTAAAACTAAAACTAAAACTAAATCTAAAAATAAAAATAAAAATAAAAATAAAAATAAGGAATTAACCCTCAGGCTAGAAATCTTAATGCACAACAAATATTCTAGAATGTCATGTTGTCATTTCACCCAGGAGAAAGCTGAACTGAAATATATTTTAGAACCTAAATTTACAGCATTTAGGTAATTTGGAAAATATTTTCTTAGATACTGTAGTTGTTTCTTACAGGGACAATGTTATATATTCTGTCTATTTGAGAAGACCAAGAGGAACAGAAACAAAGCTAAACATTTCACGTTTTGCCTTTCAGCTTCTTGTGTTTGTTGGGCCACATCCTTATCACTCATTCTGCACGCATCCAATTGACACCAACAAGGAGAGCACAACAGGATTCTCGAAGTGAGTGAGATCCCTCTAGCAGCAAGAAGCAAGCCCAACTCTTACCCTTGTACCACTCTGGACAAAAAGCTCATTAAACACTAATGTGGGAAACATGAGCTCCTACCACAGCAAAAAGCATTGTGTTTTTATTAAAAGCTTGGTCTTCTGCTTGTTGCTTTCAGTATTTCTTGTTTGTCCAGAAACCAGAAGATGCCACTGAAATTCTAGGCAACAGCTATCTGATAGTAGTATCCTAAATTGAGCAGCTGTATGATAAAATGACTCAACCTTTGACCACATCTCCATGTCCTTCCCACTAACTCACCTATCCTGGATCTGCTCTGATCTTCCACATCCCAGGGCAGTTTTGCACATTCACAGCATAACAACACATTAAAAACAAACAGACCAAAATATACACACTTGGGAAAAACAACAACAACAACTAAAACAACAACAGCAAAAAAAGACAGCCTGCAAGGAAACATTTTCAAGCTTTTTCCAAGTACAGAAGATGCTTAACCAAAATTATGCAGGCCTGATATCCAGGATGGGCAGTATGCTTGAGCTATGCTTGGTCTCTGGGAATCCATGAAGGAAAGTAAAAGTTATGCTTCAAATAAGGGAAGAAACTCTTTTCTTATTACAGTGTATTTTTTTTCCTTATTAGGAAGTGAATTAGCCACCAAGAGTATAAAATATTTATATATGTACTCATTGACTCATTTACGTATGTACTCATAGACATATAAATACATACACACACACAAGTATAGAAATCCCCTGCTCCCCCAAGCATTTTACAGACATTGGGCACTCTGGGATACCTGCCAATACACGTTGTTTAAATACTTTCCTGAGGGAAAGCTTTGACCCATGGCTGCAAGCTTGAAGCTGAGGAGCTTCCCCATGCTGCCAGGGCTGCAGTGGCAGAGCACTGGAGCCCTGGGCTTTGGACCACAAGCAAATGTATACCCTTGTACAAGATGTGCTCACTCATGTTCTTCCCATCTTTGCAGGTCCAATTTTTGCCCCTGTGGACCTGTCAGTACCTCTTATATGTGTAGAGGCTACACCCTGGGGTTTATCTGTGAAGTACATTGCCATAGATCTGTGCTGCTCATATATCTGCTTGCTCACACAGTTTAATTTTAGGCCATTTATTTTGGTGCCTTGAAGAAAATGCTATTGGATTTCCCTGCTGTTCAGCTGGAGGACTTTGCAGTGTGCATATGCCCTGAGACTGGTGCAAAGGAAACACATCCAAGGCCAGGAGCCCTCTTACCATTCCTGAATGAGCAAGAAGTGGTTATCATTAGGGCAAGAAAAAGTATTTGCAGAATTACTAAATGTAAACCCAGGACACTATTCTTAGAGACTGATTTTCAGAAATGTATTAGTTATTCTGAGTGATTGAGTGAAGACACTTTGGAAACCTGTTTCAAGCTCTAAGCTTGTAAACACTTCACTCCACTTGTTGCTTACAATCTTTGTCCTTTCCAAATACTCAGTTCTTCATGTTCTGCTATCCATAGCCACTATTACACAATATTGTTTCAATCTCTGTCTGGATTAGGAACTCCACAAGGAGCTTTGAAGATAGTTGTATGCATATTCTTAGAAGGAATCTGCATGAAAAAATAAAAAAAATAAAAAAAATAAAATAAATAAAAAAAAAAAACCCTTCCAGAGTGTTCACATTGCTATCCCTTCACAGGAAAGTAATCAAGACAAAAATTTCCTTTAAAGAATGTGTGCAAGTTATAAATAAAAGAGGCAGAAATACCACTAGAATGTATTTTATATTATTCATTGAAATGCAGTAACTCATTTCAGTGTTGCCCTAGTTTGAAAGTTTGTATCAGCATGAAAATATTTCTTAGATTTTAGACATTCCTTTCTTTCAGACAGTTCTAAGTTGCCTGAAACCCATACCCAATCTAAACCTCCAGTAGGTCATTTTCTGTTGTCCACAGAACAACTTGGGCTGCTTGCACAAACTGTTTAGCTTATCTGCAATATTAGTTCTACAGAGACAAGAATTGCATTATTCCATAGTGGGTTTTGTTTATTTGTTTGTTTTTGTTTTGTTTTGGTTTTGTTTGTTTGTTTGTTTGTGTGTTTATTTCAGTGAAAATTATCCACAGAGCTACAAAAAAAAATCCAGAAAAGGAAGTTTTACTTTTTTTTTTTTTTCTCCTTTCTTTCTGTTTGTTTGTTTATTTCCTGCAGTGCTTTTACATCTTAAAATAGCTGGCATTTTTTCTGTGCCATATCTATCCCTCTCTAAACCAATAAAACAAAATATAAGTTGCTGCTAAGTAATTCTCCCTCTACTGAGGATGATTTTTTTGCTCACTGCATGAAGACAGTATTCTATTATACCTGCTAATTCTTTTTCTACACACATTTTCAGAAAACCTACATTCAATCAGTCTTTTTCCAGAGGGACATGTATTGATGACTAATTTTACTTGAGTTCTTACCATAGTGTGTATGTGCTGTTTCATTTCCATTTCACTAATGCCTACAAAGATGACTCTTTTTATCCGCAGCTCTCTGGGAATGCTTGTGAAATTCAGCTTCTGAAAAGGATTTGTGGCATAATATCTCAGCTGGAGATACTGTAAGATAATACTTTTTCTATAGCAGCAGGGAAGAAATTAGCCCATGTATCCTGTGGGGTGTTGTGAAAATGTTTGAGGGGGACAAACTAATTACACTATCTCTTCAACAGAAAATGGGCAGATTAGAAGAGCTACAACAGTCTAAAATTGTCTGGAAAGCTCACAAATGATTACTCCCTCCTTGTAAAAGTAAAGTGTTCTGTTAAATTAATAAACCTAAAATCAGCATTCTTAAAATCAATAAATCAGGAAAGGACTTAGGTGGATTTTTTTTTCAAAAGTATATAAATCATTTGGTCTATTTATTTGTGTTCAGAAATCACTTTAGATTGCAGATTTCCAACCTAAATTATAAAAACTGCTGCCCAGGTTTTAATATCTCATTAGAGTCTCTATTTTATGATTATACTGAGCATATTCCTGTCTGAGGTATCTACAATCACTTGATGTTAGTAAGTCCTTGGCAGAATTAGTTAAAATGTTAGTACTGGAAATATATTAGAATAACTATTGACATGTTAGATTTTATATGTATTTTCACTCTCCCTATATATCCATTCTCTTTCTCCCTGTATCTAAATATATGTGTACATAGATGCATATACATACAGGTATTAGAAATACAAGTTTATGTTCATATAAACTTGCTAGTCTTGCAGTCCACATAAGACTGATTCACTAGAGATTTTATTTTGATGCAATAAGTCTCAGCCAGAACTTGTAAGACTACTGAAATTCAGATTCTTCTTTGTTAAACACAAACATTATTTTTTTTACAGAGACATGAAAAGATACCTGCCTGAGCACCATTACATTTCCCTACCTCAATTAGATAGTTCCCTGTCTCATTTCCTTATCATCTTGTAGTGAATGACTGTTACAAAAAGGGTATTTGAGCATTTGCTGAAAGGAATCCTGGTGGATTCTGTTTAATTAGAAGGCATGGACATATTTTCATTAGTCTACATAGATGGTGATACTTCAAAAATATTGCATTTACATCAGTGGAATCCCAGTGTTACTAATTATGTATGAAGATCATAATATCTGTGGCAAGAGTCAGGGTGCTCCAAATATCATGAGCTTCTGCTCTAGATCTTCTGCTCTAGATTTCTTCTGCATGCAATGGCATCACAGAGTAGTTTACGCCAAAAAAAAAAGGAGGGGAGACACAGGATGGAGGACATATTAAAAGTGATATCACGCACTACAGTGTACAGTGTGATAGACAAGGAAATCAGGAGCAGATTCATGGGACCATCACAGCAAGATAGTAGAAAAATTATTTACTATTTCCCCAAGTGAATCACTAAATATAATGTTTTGTTTTATATTACATTTTTATTTATTCTTTCTTTCCATTTGTTTTCCATTGTTTCAAGAACGTGTATATATATATATATATATATATTGCCTTAAATTTAAATGCATTTAAAAATTATTTTAACAGACCTATCAATAATTGGAGAAAATCATCCCAGTTATTTGTTCAATGCTTAGTTCCTATGAAGATTTCTTCCCCAGAGTAGAGAAAAATTATTCCTCCCCTTCCATACCTCAATCTCCTAAGGGCTTCATCTATCTGAAAGGAGCAATAGCATTTCCATTCCTACCATTTGATCCATGAATAGCCTGGATCTGCAGAACTGTCAGTTACTTCCTGATAACAGGAGCTTTGACAACAGTCCAGGCCATCTGGGATTAATTTATAGAGTTCTAGGGAGGCAATTATCAACTACACGACATGCTGTATAAAAGGGTAGGAGAAGAGTAGCCTGCAGTTGCTTTATGACTTTGGTTTAGGTGGTAGTTAATATATACTCATAAAATTTGGTGGCTGCTGTAGCAGGGATTGCACATTTTCAGTGTATTTCAGTTGTGTTGTTCCTGAGACAAAAAGAGATAGAAGATAAGGCAAAGTTCAGTGGCCATTTTGCAACTACCCAACAGCAGCATCAGTAACAATGGTGTTCATTTCAAATTGTTCTACAAATCCCATATGGTTATCTTGAGCATGCCCCAGCTGAAGTACCTGAGGAAAAAAACTCATGATACCTGGGCTTTAGAGAGTCCCTCAGCACCAGTTAAGGACCACCATCACTCACTAGATGGGTCAGCCAGTCCAAGGAACGTTTCTCGTCTGCTCACAAAATAGCCCCCAAAACCATTTATTTGCATCTGTTCCAGCATTGCTTTGTATGTTTTTCTGCCATAGATGAAGCAGTATTAATGCAGCCTGTTTACATGAATAGTTGTTGTAGGAATGATGGTTAAGCATGACAAGTATGAACATACCTGCCAACACAGGCACCACAGGTTCCAGGTTGGGCTGCAGACCATCCTCCCAGCAAAACATCCTTCAAGATGGAGAGGATTACAGTTCACAACATGGTAATCCCACAGTGTGTCATTTCCACAAAAGTGAAGTGTATAGAAAAGACCTATAAGCTTGCTGTGGTGTCTAAAGCAAACAGGTTATTCAGACAATAAGAAATGGAAAACTATGGGAAGTCTGATCTCAGAAAGTACTAAAATGCCCTGTCTTCACAGGAAATACAGCTTATTTTGAAAATATTGAGAAAAGAAGATGGATGTCAGGCAAGAAGCAGTTGTCAAAAGTTATTTACTATGATATGACAGACTTTGTTCCCCTTTGAGATGTCCTCACAACCCTCTCTCAGGTGAGCAGCTGAGAGCTACAGCTATTCCCAGCCCATGGCACTGCCATGGCCTCTTGGCCTAGCTCTTGCATAATTTAGGTGCAGCTGGTCACTGGCCAGATGGATATGGTTCCCTGGGACTGGGAAGAGGCTGTGCAATGGTGTTATGAATGTCCAATGTCAGGCATTACAGCAGGGGAGTGTGGTACAGCAGCCAAAAGCACGGCTCTTACACAGTGGGTCTGAGAAGTGACAGACTAGAGCAAGCAGGGGGTGAGCTTTTAGGGAAAGGAAGGGTGGACAGTCCCCAGTGTCTCCATAAATCAGCATATGCCAGCAGGGCAAGAATCCTTCTCATAACAGCTCTGCTAACTATTCTGGATCTGGCCCAGAGGTACTTGTTAATGTCTTTCCTTAACAGTGGGAAATGATCCATTTCACTTCACTGGTAGAGCCCCCAAATATTCCAGATCCTTGATAACTGACTAATGAGTTTAAAACTGTGGAGGAAGCTTAGTTCTTTTACATTTAAACAGCTCCTGCTGATAAAATATCCCCTTTGGCATGCAGGCACCAGCTGCTCTGACAACAAGCAGCCATGGGAGAATCTGGATTTAAGGATACCAGCTTGTTAGACGATTTTCTCTCTTCATGGCACTCAGCATGACTCAAGACACTATTTGAAGAAGTTTTATTTTGTCCGAGTTTTCAGTTTGGCGGTTTTAATTTTTCTTTCTCAGAGCTCCTTACATACAGCATACAGAGCTGCTGTCCAGTGAACTCGTAGCATTCCTTCACTCCCAGCACTGCCTGCCCAACAATCCCATCCTGCAGGAAGCTTCTGCATCTGCAAGGGGCAGAAAATTCATTTCTACTTCTGACTTGCATCCTAACAAGATGAAAGCATTCATCCCTTCTGACCCCTCTGCACTGTAAGCTTTTTCTCTCATGGGGCTGTTTGCTGGCACAGGGAACTTGGTTATAGCTGCTCTGAAGCAAGCATCCTTCAGCAACAGCTACAATTCTGCTGTTTCCTGGTCCTACTTAGCAAGATGGTTGTGTTCTGAGAGGGAGAGAGAAAGGAGCAGCACTTGCAAACATCCTGTTTAATGTAGGCATTAGTAACACAGAGAATTCCCATATTGCATGTAGGAAGACAATTTCTTTCCAAGAAAGCTGCAAGTGCTGGGCTTTTGGTAGCTCTTTTGTGTAGTTTCTGCTGCTGCCTGTTGCATTGTAATGTAGGCAATGTCAGAGAAACAAGTCCCTGTTGTTTCTCCTCATATCCTCTATGAAAGAGCATCACAAACAGCGGGAACAGAATATTGTTCTCTCTGAACAAGGACTTCGTCATGTTTAAGAACCATTACATATGAAATCAAAACTGGTTATGAGAGCTAGCCAGGTTCTCGAAATTGCTCAGCTCTGTTAGTCTCTTCATTTAAAACAACAACAGTAAAAATAAAATTTAAACTAAAAAAAAAAAAATGTATGTGACTATCTTCCTCTATCAACTGGTTTCAATGATTATTCACAAAGCAAATTAGGGAAAAAATAATAAATTCTTTTCTATAACCTCTTTTCTTACGTTTGCAGGCTACTATAAATTGAGTAACCAATAAAAGTGTTTAGATGACATGCAATTTTTTCAAAGCTGATCAAGGATATCTGAAATCCAATACAGTGCTAGAAACTAAGCAATTAGGAAAAAACTGGTAGGCAGATTTCATGGATAACAGATGAAATTTGTACCTTGCAAGATCCCTGGTACCTTAGAATTTAGGATAGAGCACTTTTCCTCTGAATTCCCACTGATATCTTACTTGATCCCATGAATAACCCCAACCCTTTCTTTTTCTCTCCCAAAATTGTAGGAATGAGTTGTGTTTGAACAGGTCTATGGTGTAGGTTTCAGCCATAGAACAGCTTTGGTATTTAATGTGTGCTAAAAAAAAAGATGATTTACTTTGTTTGGATAAATTTCAAAGCCATTCAAATCATTAAGTCTTTTAAGCACAATTATTCATTTAACGTTCAATTAGTTATATCTGGACCTTTTCCACAAATATAATTTGCTTAAGGAGAGAATGTACAGCAGCACCTTGATTGTGTGAATGATTGAAAACTTCCTGGTGTTCTGAGGTGACAAGGATGTTATAAAACTGAAATCAGTACCTAGAGGTCTACTTGCCCTCAGATTCATGGAGAGGAAGTATGAAAGAAATGTATTATAAGGTATTGTTTATGCTCATGCTGAGCATTCTATTAGCCCAAAGACCGATTCCTAGGCCATATTAATGCTCTCCACTCCAAAAACTCCCACTAATAATCATCTTTCAGACGCTATACTTGAGACTCTCTATCAGTGTAATTAGTTAGAAATGTAGTCACTTTCTTAAAAGTCATCTTCTTCTTTTTCTATCTGTTGTGATGTAAAATGGCCTTCATGCAGTCAAAAATCTGGCTTCTAGTGTATCGCCATCAGATCAAATGACGTCCTGTTAACCCAATTGTATGAGATGGAAACCTGTGAAAATCCCTGGAGAATTCAATGTCAAAACCAAAGAAATAAGTTGCTGAGTTCCTTGCAAATTTGTAGAAAAGAAATACTGTATGGATGAATTTGCTCTAAATTTCTCTTTTTGTCTCCTGTGTTGTCATCCCAGCAGCATTCATTCCTCATGTAATTGCTCTGCTTAATTTAGAGAAGTTTGCATTCTACCAGAGGTTTTATTGTCTCTGCTTGTCAACCAATGCAGTTATCCATCACAAGTCCCACAGACAGCTGCACTACTAATAGCTGGTTTAGAACAGGGCCAGATTCATGACAAAAAGCACCACCAAAACCTACTGGGAGTTGCTGCCCCACATTACCTTCTGGATGTTTATGGACTGAGAAAAATACATACACTAATCACTGCATTTTTCTACATTGCCTGGGTTAATGTACTGTGATGTAAAAATTAGACAATCATTTTCTCTTGTTTAATGTTTAGAAGGAAAACTGAAAATGCTTTGGGGCAACACCTCAGCAGGCAGAAAGTAATTCGGTATATTCCTTTTTGGTAATGCTAATCATCTCTTTTTATTCATTTATTTATTTATTGCTTTCACATTTTTTCAAATCCTCTTTGATCTCCTTTCTTGTTTCACTTGCTGAAAAGTGCCCTTGATTCGAAAAGTCAGACTTGTCACCTGGAAACTGATACCAAGCAGTCAGTTAGAAATTACTTTATTTTGCTAACTTTCTGCTAATTATTAACTCTGCTAGTGAGCTGGGGGTTGATTCCCAACACTATTTCTCCATCTGACAGACCAGTTATCAGGTTTTCCTTTTGTAAAACCGGAATCTTTCAGCACTAGTCGGTGAGAAATATTTTCTTCCTCCAAAACAAGAAAAACATTGTATATCACTTAAAAAAAAAAAAAAATCACAGACTTCATGCTGATTCTTGAAATATAAGAATAATAAGAAGCATTAGTCTGTATTTTCTATACCTTTGTGCTGAACAACTGTTTAGCCATCCTGCTGTATTTTTATGTTCTTGTTATTTGCTCTGTGCAATCAGCTGCAATGCAGTGAAATCTATAATCATTATAAATATATATATCTAGTGATATATAAACAAATCTTGTTATTTTACATCCATATCAACACATAAATTCAAATAATGACAGAGCTCTACTAAGTGTTTATATCTCATTAATGTGGGCACAAGAATATCTGTTCATTAATGCTACAGATTTTGTGGCTTCATCAGTGTCTTTATGTAATTGTCCACATTTATAGTTTACATTTTTAAGATAGAAGTTTCTAATTTTTTCTTTCCCAAGATGATCTGACAGTTCAAATCTAGGAAAAGTTGTCTTCAGTCTTGGTAAGAGAATCTCTGACAAAACAAGGTTTATAGGTATTTCTGTTTAGGGTTATCAGAGAAGTTTATTTAACAATTCCATCAAGAAAGGATATGTGGCAAATTGCTCAAGTTATGTCATCAGAAAGTTTATAGATTAGGTATGATAGAGATTTTTCATTAAGTTACAGCAGAAATATAGTTTTCCCTTCGTGACTAAATAAATAATCATCAGGGGCTTTTATGGACAGGTCATTAGCAGTGACATTCTCGCTGTGACAACATTCCAACAAGCTTGTATCATTACTGAATAGCATGTTCATCTGTAATATAAACATAATCTTCCCTATTTCTACCTGAGTATTACAGCTTTGCTCATTCCTGTATTCAACAACATTTATTATGTTGTTCTTTTATGCATTATCCAATTTTCCAATAGAGCCTAATAACTATAAACCTTGTCCCCACAATTTTGTCCTGAAATAATTAAAATGCATAAATAACTTTAGATATACAGTTCCACTTTATGGCTAAATCAGTAACTTGTGGTCCATTCTTGTGGGGTTTTTTATGCCCAGGTTTATAGATTTAAAGCTTTATTTTCTTCCTACTTGGTGTTGTGCATCTCAGATTTTGCACTCTTATGAGCAACAAATGCACTTTACCTTTAAATAAATAAATAAATAATAAAAATAAACATTTATTGTTGGAGTTCACTTGAGTCTAATATCGTGTGTGAAAGTATACTTCTGTGAGCTGTGCAAGAGAAAAATGGACTACATTTTTGTCACCTCCACACAGGACTGTGAGGTTTGTGACTGTCTTTGAAAAGGATAAAATGATACCCCCTCTCAATTCAGCAGCTTTGTTCAATTGTCTGAGAGACGTTGAGGGAGAAAATTGGGGCAGCCATGGTATCATGGTTCCACCAGGAGCAGTGTTGACTCTGGGTGCTATGAAGGTGACAGCTCACTTCAGCAGGGTTAATTTGCTTGATGGGACCTCTCCTTGGAGAGGAATTTTCTTTCTTGTGGTCATTTCTGGGATAAATATAGACACCATAAGATGCTGTCCATTTGCCAGACCAGCAAGGAAAGCACAGTCATCTCCCCAGAGAGGGCAAGTGCAAACATCCTTCACTGTGTGACTATAACAACAACTGGATGAAAGGCAGATTATGTTTTAGGCAAATCAATTATTTAGGGAAATCCTAAATTTTCAGCAGTAAAATTTCTGTGATATACCACACCTCAGAAGACAAGGTCAGCTGTACTTTGTGCTATGATGAGAAAACCCTCTATCTGCATTCTTACAGCCATCGGTGAGGTACGTGAACAAAGATAACTCTTCCTACAGTTTGTGTATTTTAAAGGTGATGTTGCACAAATGATGGCCCCCAGTATATTTGCACAGCACAGCATCCCTATCAGAGCTGTAATATGAACAAGTGACTTCCTACCAGGGCTATTTGGCTTGTCTCCTGTTCCATTCTTACACAGTGTCAACTTCTGGGGATGTACGACCCCCAAAAGGATGTTCTTGCCTTTCTGAGGCATCACAGAGGAGCAGAGAACTTCAGACAGGCAAAACAGCAACTAGAAAATGTACCAACACACACACTCCAACTAAAACAAATCTTGCTTACTGCAAAATTAGCTAAATTAGCTTTTGTTTACTTGCCCCTCTGAGAGGTTCTTTTGTAAGTTATCAGCTCTAACAATTTCACATTTGTCATGTCCAGGCATGTTTGAATAGTGGTTGCTAATCTGCTCAGTTTCTCCATCCATGGGCAAAGCTAAGAAACCCAGTGTAGCTATTTAGAAGGCAGGGAGAGAAGAGGATACAGCTCATCCTGCCTTTAAGGTTGTATAGAAAACCTTGGCCACCTCACCTTTAGTGGATCATAACAGAGAGAACCTTGAAGAGATTGTTTTAGAAATTACATTTGCAAGCCCACTCCATTTTTCAGGGAGCCTGAGAACTGACATCTGAACAACAGCAATGAACTAACATGCTCCTAAACTTACATCGGTGTTTTAAATTGCACCTGTGGGCCTGTTTGCTTTAAATTTCTCAAATTGTCATGGTTCAACAGAGCAATACTTGTGTGGCAAATTAGAAACACAAACAGAGACACAGGTTGAAAACTTAAAACATAGTGATATTCATTTCTTTCTGTAACCAACAAGTAATTATTTACTTCTGCTGATATGGAGAATTTCCTGTAATACCAGTAATGAGGATATCAAATGTGAGGAAAAATGGCCAGTTTTGAGACTGTAGTAAATGACTGATATCTTTTGTCAAGGAAAACATTCTTCATTTTTTAAAAGTAGCTTTTAACACATCTCTATTTTTTTCTCCATTTCTTTATAATCTCTACACTTACCCCTCCTGTTGTCCAGTCTTCCTTACTGTAGTGTAATATCCTATCCTAAATATTAATGCTTATGCCTTCTGACGTTTCTTTTAAGATGCCAAAGTAATATTACCATCCCACAGAACCCACACTGCATATATATGTATATATTCCCACTAACAGAGCTTCATCCTGATCTTCCAGAAAGGGCAGAAGGAGGAGGCCATTGGTGCTGCTTGTGTTCATGAGAGTGATTTGTGGTGCTGTCTGTGACCAGCTAAGAACACACATGTATGTGCTGTACCCCTGTGCCTCGTGGGAATACAGTCTGCCTTCCTACTGGCTGGACCTGGAGCCTAGAGCAGCAGCAGCCTTGCTTCTGTATGGAGGTTACCAGATTTATCCCTCCCTAGCACAACTGACTCTAATTAGGCTTACAACTTCAGAATATTTAAATTATTTTTTTCTCTTATGAATAAATGAATCAAGTATAATTATCAACAATATAAATATTTGCATATTAATATTTTCATGTTCGTATTTGCTATAATAGCACTAAAATCAACATTAGTTTTTCCACAGGATTCAACACTACAAATTTTACCAATTAAATTTACTTTTATTTTTAAACAAGTTCAAGGAGGAGAGGCTCACAGATCAATGGTCTAGAGCCAGGCAGGATGCAGCGAAAAAATAAATAAATAAATAAAAATTCAGCAGCCATGTTTTGAAAAGGATATGTTACATTGGTGCTTCTGTCATTTCTTTTGCTCATTAGTTATATTCATGAATGATGGTAGATCAAAGAAAATTGTCTTTTGGTCCTAATTCAAGATTAAAAGAAGCATCAGTGGCAGGTAAACATGGCTATATAATTGAAAAAGAAAACAAAGTGTGTAGACAGTGTGGCAGATTTTATAGAATTAACAGAAAAAGCTTTCTGACACTATGAGGGTTGTTGGTCAAGAAAGAGTGTGTTACAACTAGGTCAGTCAAAATGAAACCATTACATGCTGTGCTGCAGCTCATCAGAGAGAAGGTATAAAACAATAAAGCTTATAGGTTTTTGCTACAGGCCACCTGATCAGGAAGTTGATAAGGCCTTCTACGGAGAGCTGGAAGTAGCCTCACAATCACAGACCCTGGTTCTTCTGGGGGACTTCAACCACCCTGTTACCTGCTGGAAAGACAACACAGCTAGGCACAAACAGTCCAGAAGGTGCCTTCAGAGTATTAATGGTAACTTTTGGGGAGATGAGTGAGGAGAGGTGTACTGCTGGGCCTTGTACTGACAAACAAAGGGCTGCTTGGAGATGTGAAGGTTGGGGGCAGCCTTGGATGCAGTGACCATGAGATGGGGAAATTAAGGATCCTGCATGGAGGAAGCAGGGCAATAAGTAGGACTGCAACCCTGAAGTTCAGGCAAGTAAACTTTGGCCTCTTTATGGACTGAATGGAACGAATCCCACGGGTTAGGACCCTGAAAGGAAGGGAAGCCCAATAAAGCAGGTTAATATTCAAGCATCACTTCCTCCAAGCTCAAGATTGCTTCACCCCTACGAGTAAGTCAAGCAAAGGGAGCAGGAGACCTGCATGGAATATCAAGGAGCTTCCAGTAAAAGTCAAACAGAAGAAGGAAGTCTACAGAATGTGGAAAAAGGGACAGGCCAGAAGAAAGAAGATGGAAGAAAACCAATGACACTCCAGTCTTCAAAAAGGGCAAGAAGGACTCAGGAAACTACAGGACAGTCACCTCCATCTCTGGAAAGGTGATGGAACAGCTCATCCTGGAGGTCACCTCTAAGCATGCGGAGGAAAAGAAGGTCATCAGGAGTAGTTAACATGGATTCACCAAGGGCAATCATGCTTAATCAATCTGATAGCCTTCTATGATGTAAATGACTGGCTGGGAAGAGGAGGAGAGAGCATCAGATGTTGTCTACTTTGACTTCAGTAAGACTGCTGACACTGTATCCCATAACAACTTCATAGGCAAGCTGAGGAAGTGTGGATTAGATAAACAGAGAGTGAAGCACATGCCTGTGAAATATTCCAGAGGGATGGAGTCTCTGGCCTGCTTTTCTAGTCAGATGGACAATAATAGAGTAAGGGCTGACACAGTTTTAGCTTGATCTCATTACAAACTTTTCTGTATTCTTAACTCGTACACTTACTGTTCAAACACCCGTTGACAGGCGACAACCTCCCTGCTGCTGCTTTCAGCTTCACCCTTTTACTTTCAAGTGCTGCTGTTTTTTTCTTACTGTGACTTCACTGTTCTCAGCAGCTGCTTGGCTAATGCACCTTTGTCCAGCTTAAAATAGTCAGTGCTCCTTTTCTTTTCAAGCCAATAATCAGGCCAGCTACTACAACTTCTTCTCTGGGGATGAATTCCTCTAAGCTAAGCGCGCTGCTGCTGTACTCTGTCACCTACTGTGCATGCTCTGCCAGTGATTGCACATGAGCTGAGCCATGCCCTCCATCCTCACTCAGTTCTCTTCCCAGGCGCTCCCAGTATCTGGGCTCAAACCGCTCTCTGCACTGCTTTCTGCAGGCCCCAACCAGCACTGACCTCTGTGGTCTCTCTGTATGGCATTCTGGGCTCCCTATCACACCTTTAGGGTAAAGGCACTGTCTGCCCTTCCTTGGGGATTGCATCTGGAGAGATGCATCCCTTTGCTTCACAGATGTTGTGGGCTTAACTGCAAGGCTGCCAGTGCTGTGCCTGTGGCATTTTCCCCTCAGATATTAGGAGCACTGTTTTTTTTGTAGGCTTCATTGCTTTTCCTTCCCATAAATGACATGATACCAGTGACAGCAGAATTCAAAATTAAACTCCTCCAGGATTTTATTTATTTTGCACTTTGCTTAAAAACACACTATAAGTGCACGTACATTCTGTAGGCATTGCTGTGTTTCTCAGATCACAGTGTTACACGTTTGCAGTTCATCTATTCTTCCAGAGCTAATTGAAAACCATGATGTCTGTTACAGCTGGCCATTGTCAGGAATAAGGACACCTCCAACTTGTTTCCACTCCACTGGCAGCTGCTGCTTTTAGATACAATATGAAGCTTGGATTAAACCAAATTTCTGGAGTTTAAACTTCGCTGAGTGTTTTAGTTTTATTCTATTTTTCGCTCAGGTTATTTCCATAGTTCATTTTACTTATGGTACCCAGTGTAATTCAGAAACCATTAAAATGGGAGGGCTGATGGAGTTCTGCCTCATTAGGTGTCTGGAGCAGCAGCAGCCCATGGCAGGCATGCCTATGCCAGCTGCAGGAGCCTGGGGACCCCCACACCACCCCATCCACAGCATAAGCACAGCAGTTCATGCAGTCACACAATTACCTGAGCAGCCCCAATTGAAAAATAATCTCACAAAAGAAAAGTGGTTCATTTCCAGCTGGATCAGTACCCTGATTTCCACCCCCCCTCCCACCCCCATAGTCCTCCAGTTATCTGTGCTACCAAAACTGATCCAGTGCAAGGACAAGCAACTGTGAAAGTGACCTGCTTGAGAAAAGATTTCCTCCAAAGAAATCCCTGTGGGACTACAGCCCAAGGCTCTGCTGCCCTGCAAAATGTTAAGAGATGGTTACCAAACTGCTGCCTTATGCTAGGGCCTCTTCCCTACAGGAAAGAGAGCTTTGTGGGGTGTTCTAATGTTGCATGACTTATATACACTGAAGGTCTTGGATTTCGTGAGGGAGAAAAAGTTGGGGGCATACACTGGGGCACACACGCCAAGATTTTTGTGGCTGCAATTGAGCTTGCCAGCAGATCCTCAGGACCACACAATTTGAAGGTTTCATTTCCAGGATTTAACTTATAGCTCCTACCTGGTATATTGGAAATGCTTTGTGGAAATCAGTAAATTTGCCTATTTCATGGGATTTTTTTCTGTGGAACAGGCATAATCAGTCTTTATATTCCTTGTGAAAAAGCAGAGGCAGTATATTCCTTGTGAAAAAGCAGAGGCAGTATCTTACAAATAGGTATTCCAAACACAAAGCAATTTCATGTTTATACCTATGACTATGGTATTTTTTAACTTTCAGAAACTTTACATGAGAAAGTTACAGTTGCTGAAAAAGCAATGAATTACTCAAGCTGAACTTTAACACCCATTCAACATCTAATTAGTTGAATTACAGCCACTTTGCAAAGGAATCAATCAATTCTCTAGCTTTAGTTGCCCCAATGGTTCTGAAATTTGATGATGTTATCATTACTTCAGAGGAGACACTCAGTTAGCATTTTAATAAGTGCATTTTCACCCAGCAGTTTAGCTCCAAACCAGGAACTATCATAAGTTAAAATATTATCTGCAAAATGCAGATTCTCCTGGGCCAGCAAAGTGTCCACATTTGAAAACTTTTCTGGTAGAGCACTCTTATTACTTTCACGAGGATCAAGAGAATTACCATCAACCCAGAGCTTCATGATGTGCAGAATGAGAAGGTAATTAACAGGACAGAGTTTGAACTGAAGTAATACCTTTGCAGAAGCAGCTCAAAATGAATTATTTAAATTCACTATTCACATATGAATAAATGGTGAGATGAAAAGTACCTCCAGAAGGTTTAAACTAGCCTTTAAATACAAAGCAGATGAATAACATGCTACCAGTTTCCTCCAAGTTAAGCAAATACATTTGATGTTTCACAGGAGCACTGTCAAGCCAAGGCTGAAGATGTCTGTAAAGTTTGAAGCACACAAGATAAAAGGATATATACACATACGGAAAACCCTAAATTGGCTTTGGTTCTTGACTATTCACACTGCTTCTTCAGGAAGGGAAGAAGGGTCTCTCAAAGCTTTTAAATTGCTTGGTCTGATTTCTAATCTATACTTTTTTTTTTTTTTTTTTTTTTTTTTTCCCTCTGAGAAATTGTACATGAGCTCCTCGCTTCCTCCTTCTGCTGTAGGATGTTGAGAAATGACTCAGGAGGTGACTTCTCTCAGGGATCCATTTGTTTTTATACTGGAAAATGTTCTGTAATGCAAGCCAGTTCTAGGAGAAACCCAGAAAAGACCATGGCTATATCATATTCGAGGTTCTGGCTTAGCAGCCTTTGGGCGGCCTGGCTGTGTACTGAGGGAAAGACATGTTTCTTGTGAGGAATCTGGTAGAAAAGCAGTAAGCTCTGAACCACACCAGGTGGAGGAAAGGGTAATTCAGCCCCACAGGTCTGTCCCTTGCCTCTCAGCTGACACTGTCTCTTCCCATTTCTCTCAGGTAGGCTGATGGCCTTCCAGCTTGACTTCACCTTTTGTTATCTTCCTTTAAACTATTACTCTATTTCTTCTGCTTTCTTGAGTACAACCCCTAGGTGAATGATGACATAGTCCAAAAACACTTGAAAGCTTCTCCACAACCTTGTAAAACCCTTCTGGCACATAGCCACCATTAAGAAATTCATTTTTGAAAGTGAAAATTTCAGAAAAAAACAGATGGATGAAAACAAAGATTTAAAATGACAATGTCACATGCTGTGAGTCAGCACACAGTGGCAGCTTTCATTTCTGTTGTAAGAAACATTAGCTGCTGTGCCAGACTGACATTATTTGCTGTCTGGAGAGTTACACTGCTTCTTTTCTTTTTCTTTTAGTGCGGGTGGTGTTTTCATCCATCCCTACGGTGGCAGGGAGGGGTACAGAGAGGACACGGAAAGCCAATCTGATAAACATGTGGCTCAGGGGCTGGTGCCAACACAGAAATCTTGGGTTTTTCGACCATGGGGCACTTTACTCAGCACCTGGCCTGATGGCCGCAGACGGGTCCCTATCTTTTAGGGGAAAAAGGATCCTGGGCCAGGAGCTGGCAGGGCTCATTGAGAGGGCTTTAAACTAGGTAAGAAGGGGGATGGGGCTGAAGCTAGGATTGTTGGGGCTGTGCCAGGGGGAACAATGGCAAGGCCAGAGGATAAGGTAATGGCCCAGCTGAAGTGCATCTACACCAATGCACGCAGCATGGGTAAGAAACAGGAGGAGCTGGAAGCCATCATGCAGCAGGCAGGCTACGACTTGGTTGCCATCACGGAGACGTGGTGGGACCAGTCTCATGACTGGAGTGCTGCAATGACTGGCTATAAGCTCTTCAGAAGGGACAAGCAGCACAGAAGGGGTGGTGGTGTGGCTCTCTATATTAGAGAGTCTTTCAAGGTTGTAGAACTCGAGGCTGGGAATGACAAGGTCGAGTCCCTTTGGGTTAGGATCAGCAGGGACAACAAGGCTAGTGTCCTGGTCAGGTTCTGCTATAGACCGCCAAACCAGGATGAGGAGACGGATGAGGAGTTCTACAGGCAGCTGACAGAAGTTGCAAAATCTTCAGCGCTTGTACTCGTGGGGGACTTCAACTTCCCTGACATATCCTGGAAGCACAACGCAGCCCTGAGAAAGCAGTCTAGGAGGTTTCTGGAGAGCGTGGAAGATAGCTTCCTGATGCAGCTGGTTAGTGAACCTACCAGGGGTGGTGCCCCGCTAGACCTTCTCTTCACAGAGAAGGACTGGTGGAGGATGTGATTGTCGGGAGCTGTCTTGGGCAGAGTGACCACGCAATGGTGGAGTTCACTATTCTTGGCGAGGCCAGGAAGGGGACCAGTAAAACCGCTGTATTGGACTTTCGGAGAGCTGCTCAGGACACTGGTTGGTGGAGTCCCTTGGGAGGCGGTTCTGAAGGGCAGAGGGGTCCAGGAAGGCTGGGCGCTCTTCAAGAGGGAAATCTTAATGGTGCAGGAACAGTCTGTCCCCACGTGCCCAAAGACGAGCTGGCGGGGAAGAAGACCAGCCTGGCTCAACAGAGAATTGTGGCTTGGTCTTAGGAGAAAAAAGAGGGTTTATAATCTTTGGAAAAGTGGGCAGGCCACTAGGGAGGACTATAAGGATGTAGCGAGGCTGTGCAGGGACAAAATTAGGAAGGCCAAAGCTCATCTGGAGCTCAATCTGGATACTGCCATTAAAGATAACAAAAAAATGTTTTTATAAATACATCAACACAAAAAGGAGGACTAAGGAGAATCTCCATCCTTTACTGGATGCAGGGGGAAACTTAGTTACAAGAGATGAGGAAAAGGCGGAGGTGCTCAATGCTTTCTTTGCCTCAGTCTTTAGCGGCAATACCGGATGTTCTCTGGATACCCGGTACCCTGAGCTGGTGGAAGGGGATGGGAAGCAGGATGTGGCCCTCACTATCCACGAAGAACTGGTTGGTGACCTGCTATGGCACTTGGATGTGCACAAGTCGATGGGGCCGGATGGGATCCACCCAAGGGTACTGAGAGAACTGGCAGAGGAGCTGGCCAAGCCACTATCCATCATTTATCAGCAGTCCTGGCTATCGGGGGAGGTCCTAGTTGACTGGCGGCTAGCAAACGTGACTCCCATCTACAAGAAGGGCCGGAGAGCAGACCTGGGAAACTACAGGCCTGTCAGTTTGACCTCAGTACCAGGGAAGCTCATGGAGCAGATCCTCTTGAGAGTCATCATGCAGCACTTGCAGGGCAAGCAGGTGATCAGGCCCAGTCAGCATGGGTTTATGAAAGGCAGATCCTGCTTGACGAACCTGATCTCCTTCTATGACAAAGTGACGCGCTGGGTGGACGAGGGAAAGGCTGTGGATGTGGTCTACCTTGACTTCAGCAAGGCTTTTGACACCGTCTCCCACAGCATTCTCCTCAAGAAACTGGCTGCTCTTGGCTTGGACTGGCACACGCTTCGTTGGGTTAGAAACTGGCTGGATAGCTGGGCCCAAAGAGTCGTGGCAAATGGAGTCAAGTCCAGTTGGAGGCCAGTCACTAGTGGCGTTCCCCAGGGCTCAGTGCTGGGGCCGGTCCTCTTTAATATCTTCATCGATGATCTGGACGAGGGCATTGAGTGCACCCTCAGTAAGTTCGCAGATGACACCAAGCTATGTGTGTGTGTCGTTCTGCTTGAGGGTAGGAAAGCTCTGCAGGAGGATCTGGATAGGCTGCACCGATGGGCTGAGGTCAACTGCATGAAGTTCAACAAGGCCAAGTGCCGGGTCCTGCACCTGGGGCGCAACAACCCCAAGCAGAACTACAGGCTGGGTGATGAGTGGTTGGAGAGCTGCCAGGCAGAGAAGGACCTGGGAGTGATGGTGGATAGTCGGCTGAATATGAGCCAGCAGTGTGCTCAGGTGACCAAGAAGGCCAACGGCATCCTGGCTTGTATCAGGAACAGTGTGACCAGCAGGGCTAGGGAGGTGATCGTCCCCCTGTACTCGGCTCTGGTGAGGCCGCACCTCGAGTACTGTGTTCAGTTTTGGGCCCCTCGCTACAAGAAGGACATCGTGTTGCTTGAGCGGGTGCAGAGAAGGGCGACGAAGCTGGTGAAGGGCCTGGAGAACAAGTCCTACGAGGAGCGGCTGAGGGAGCTGGGCTTGTTCAGCCTGGAGAAGAGGAGGCTCAGGGGCGACCTTATTGCTCTTTACAGATACCTTAAAGGAGGCTGTAGTGAGGTGGGGGTTGGTCTGTTCTCCCACGTGCCTGGTGACAGGATGAGGGGGAATGGGCTACAGTTGCGCCAGGGGAGTTTTAGGTTGGATGTTAGGAAGAACTTCTTTACTGAAAGGGTTGTTGGACATTGGAACAGGCTGCCCAGGGAAGTGGTGGAGTCACCATCCCTGGAAGTCTTTAAAAGACGTTTAGATGTAGAGCTTAGGCATATGGTTTAGTGGGGACTGTTAGCTGTGAGGTTGGACTCGATGATCTTGAGGTCTCTTCCAACCTAGAAATTCTGTTTCTCTGTGTTTTCCATGCTTAGTTTGGCATGGAAATATCTGGCAATATTATCATATGTGATAGCGTTGCATAAACATCACTGCCACATTTATTTCAAGTACACTACCTCTATGAAAGTTCATTTTCCAGCCAGATTTCACTAACCTTCATTGCTCCTGGAAAACAAAATGACACAGCATTTCCAAAAGGTGATAACTATCAGAGAACACCATTGGTCTCACATTTACAGCATTCCAGTTTAACAATTTGTTGCTTTCAAGGTTTAGTCAGACATTAGGAGAGGAGAGAGAGGATAAATAAGGAAAATGGAAACATGACAGGCCATCCTAGAAAAGGACTGAATGTTAGCTATGGGAAGCAGTAGCTTAGTTCTCAGCCACTGCCCACAGTGGGGAAGATCAAGGCTGGATTTGATGCATATGTTCTTCGGTTGCTGTCAGGGGAATTACTGCAGCAAAGCAGGATTTCTCCTCTCTGTTACAGGATTGGGGATCTTAAGAGACTGAGGTATGGTAAAGTGGCCTAGAAGATTTGCATGGAAATTTGAATGAATAAAATAATTAGGTCATACAGCCAGCAGGAAACTCTGCTGAGAGCAGAGCAGCCAGACAAGGACAGAGGTGGTAGCTTTTATCATGCTTTAGAAGGTATTCTCTTAATTACTACAAAAGTATCATTAGATTTCACCTGGTTAATTAATATACTACCTTAATTATAAGTTTGGTTATGAATCCTAGAAGGGTTAATATTTCCTCAGATGTAAGGACCAAATATTACACAGCTCCCATTACCATCCCCATTCATTGAAATGACACACTGTGTCTTTGATATAATTAGCATTACAACATCTCCATGCAGGAGGCAAGAAACTACTATTTGTTTTTTCATTTGTCAAGTGGAATACAAGGGAAATTTCCTGCTGATATCCTAGGGCCTGAAACAATGTCAGCAACCCACTGTAGAGCAAGTGTCTGAATCCAGGACCCAGAATTTTTAAGTAACTCCCCTGACTCCTGACCCATAGCTGCTTTTTACAGTGCTTATGCAAAAGGTTACATGTCCCAACAAGCCACGACAGGGTAATACACTACTGATTTTTGGTCTCCTTTATATTGATAAAGACACACAGACCTATTTTTGCTATGTGTCCTGTGTCTCCTCCCCATATCAGGCTCTAGCGGGTATTTTATACCAAATAAGCCAGTCTCCTAAGAGCCCTGGAAGACAAACATGAAGAAAGGGAATGAAGGTGTAAAAATGAAGGGAGAACCACCTCTCTTGATGTAAAACCAGCTCTTCACAGCAAACCTATGCATTTCAATCTAATCTTCTAGACAAAGTTCAGCTTCCTCTCCCAGAAAGCCCTCTGCTATCAGCACAGTGACCCTGCACATGCTAAAGCAAAGTCCCAGCTTATACAGATCAAGACCTCCTGGTAAAAATATGCTGATCTCTGAAGAGGAATGAGAACAACAAACCATGGACGTGGTTCAGCAGGAAATCTAATTCTCCATGTTAGGTTTCTGTATGAATTGTGCCTCACTCAGCTTAATGCATTTGTCCTTCACATTCATGGACACAACTTTTTAAAGAAGCAGAATGAAAGACAATAAATTAAAAGAATGTGCAAGGTACTGAAACAACTAATCTGTTTTATCTCTTGGTTTAGGTATGAATCCTAGAAGAAAACAACACGACTGACATGAGTTAATTTCCTTTCCATTCTCTTCCCATTAAAGATTATGAAATAGTGAATTATAAAACAGCAAATTCATAGTAGACTAAAACCGCTTTTAATGCAGAGAATAATAAATGTGTTGAATATTTTACTATTTTAAAAGATTCAGATGTAAACCTGAAGGAAACTTTTGTACTTAAAGGTATGAGCAAAAGCAATTAAAGTGACAGGATTTTTTTTTTTTTACTCCTTTTTCACATTCCAGTCACTTCAGGATTTTTATATGCCATGACAGCCAGTCGTAAGCCAATGAACCAGATCCACAGCTTGTAAAAACTGATGAAGTTAGTAGGACTAACCCAGTTTAAACTTGCTGACACCTGGCCCAGGATCTCCTATGAATGCCTCATATTTCCTTATCTTTTTATATTTATAAACACTTTAGCTTTTCTTTCTGCAGAGCTTTCCTGGTATGCCCTTGGCTGCACAAAGCTGTAGCTGGTGGCCACCGCAGTAGTATGCTACAGAGGAGTATAACACTAGGAGAGGACATTTTATAATACAATATTTAAACAGTGTCCCCAAGGGAGAGGTATTGGGTGGTCAGTCCCAGGTGTTTCTCTGCCCTTGTCCCATGACTGGAGGTGCACTTCGAGGAGATGCAGTGCCCAGCTCATTTCTCCACACTGCAGAGCAGGGAACAGGACCCTTCCTGCTTAGCTTTGTATAACATGAAATGCAGAGTTGCCTGAGTAGCCTGAAAAGTTCCTTATAGTTTTGCATGGGAAGCCTCTCCCTGGATCACCCCAAGCCCCAGACAACTCTATTTTGTTCTGGCTTAAAATTCCTTCAGGTCCCTCTACCAGGTACTCAGCTCGTTCCCCAAGATCTTAAATGGCTCATTGCTTCCTCCCAAGCAATGAGCCATTAGCCTACAACAGTTAGCCTACAGAAACATAGGTCTGTATGGACTTTAGCTTTTAATGTGTAAGTATGTACTGGAGCTACACTGCAACACAGCCTGCAGAGAAAGAGGAAGCTGTGTTTTATCAGGGTGAGTTTGGGAGACTTACAGACTCCAGAAATTAGTGTTATAAATTTGTCAGCAGGTGATGTGTGGCTGCAGAATAATCCCAGCACTACCCGTTGTGTCCTTTGGATGAAACATTAAAGAAGAATGGAAGTTAACTATGCATGAGATGCACTAAAACTCTATGCTTAAATAACACCCATCCACAGTATTTTCTTATTTCATTTCAAGTCGCCTTTTTTTCCAGTGTGGAAATTCATAACCAGATGAACAAGTACTTTCTTCCTGAGTCTTTTATTTAAATGCTTTCACTATGCCTTGGAGGAAAGCAGATTTTTACATCCTTGTAGCAAGACTGAAACATGGAAAGGGCAACCATTTTATGCTTGCATTGCACAAGACTACAAAATATGCAAGACATTGGAGAACATTTCCCTTCTGGGATTGATTCAAATCTCAGAACAGGGTGATTTCATTGTGACCTCCCTTTTCATGTCCCCTACAATAATTCCATGACATTATACTAGTTTACCCAGGAGTATCTGAGACATGTTAACTAACCACTGAAACAAATGGAAAGCTGCCCTTTTCTAACAGAAAGAATTCCATCTGTGCAAAGTTATCTGAACAGAGATAGTTTCAAATACCAGAAGTTTCTACCTAGATTTTGTTGTTTATCACAGTTCCACATAACATAAACGTAGAGTTTTGCTTAAAAAAAGTAAAAAAGTCATTTAACTGAGTGAAGGTGATGGTTTCTATTTATTTCAGTTGGAATATGCATCAAAATGCAGATTAACACAACATTCTGGTTTTAATAGTTCCCATTAGAAACATTAGACATAATTTATGCCTTTTCTGCTTCAGTGTTACTTTAACATTATTGGTAAAACAACCTATGTTCCCCACATTAAAAAATAAAAAAAATAAACTGGAGGGTATTTTTTTGAGTAAATATTTCTAATCCAGCCTTTGAAAAATGCATTGTTCTTCAGAGAGAAAATTAACCTCAATATTAAAAAATAAAAGCAGCAAATGCAATTGTTTTAGTAATCTTTATCATTTTGAGAATGATGCTCTCAAGACCTTGGATGTCTCCTTTCTGATGAACAGATTGATTTCTGGCATCAGCTGTAAAGTTCTCAAATGAGAGAAAAACAATGATGCTTGAATTAGCATGCTAAGACTTTGCAACTTATAAGTCACAAAAGTGATGAACCTTTTACTTTGTGACACCAACACCTTCAATAGTTTGAGTTATAACCTGTTTCTTGTTCAATACCAATGAAACATTAACTTACATCAAAATGTGCTGTAAGTATACTAAGATTTCTCAAAGTTTGCCCTACATAAACACCTCATTTGTGTTATTTACTCATACTGAAGACCCTGGTGGTGTAGTGCGAATATGAAAAGATATTTTTGTTGTTGCCAGGACAGGGTCAAGACATTTTTACTGTAAGAGAACTAAACTCATCTGCTTTAAAGCCTTTCTCAGCTGGACAACCATAGAAGTGATTATCTGTCAGTTAGCTGTATCAGTTGAGAGCCACTTCGTGAAAGCTGACAACTGTATGCTAACAGATGCAGTACAACCAATAACAACAGGTAAATCAAATCTGAACCACTTATCTTGAGCTACTTGTGGATCTGTTTCTATTCTGGAAAACATAATAGATGTGGAAAGGAGAGGAACAATAGTAGTGGCTTGGTTGTTAAAGGAAAAAGTACTGATCTGTTCTGATCTGAAAATGGTACAGAAGTTGCATTCCCAGGTTTTCTCCTTTACCAAGAGTCTTTCAGAAATATGTCATCTTTCAGCTGGAGGTAAAGGGAAATTACTTTTGCAGACTTGATCTCTTTTATGGCCAGAGCCAATGTTTTTATATTTCTGTTACACCCATATGTCATGGGAGATATTCTAATCTGGTGTAAATTGGCATAAATCTATAATGTCCCCTTGAGGATGAGCACAATACCTCCTTCTCTGTACATTACTGCTTATTGTGTTATCACAAATCATTGTACCTAACGTTAAGAGACTGATCTCATTTCAATCAGCATAGTACTGATGTTAATAACAGTACAAATTGAAAACATCCCTGGAAAAACTGTCTAATGCTTAGTTCTCTTCAGGAATGAAATACTGAAGAACCTATTGGTCTTGTGTTAAGTGGACATCATCTTCAAGAATATTAGATGGATTAAGATGACTTTCAGCCTCCTCAATACAACCCATCAAATGCAAACCCAAACTTACTTTTCTGTAAACAAACTGTCATTCTGTTTTATGATGATACCTCCATGTACTATCAGAATAAATGACAATAACATACATGTAAGTTGTATTGTTATCTGCTTGCAGCTGTTAGAATCACATTTCTGGAGAGATCCAAATATCAGCTGTGCAGATTTCTTTGAAATAGAAGAAAAGCACAATGCAAAATAGAGGGATTCACTCACAGTTTGGATAGTGGGAAGACTCTCTCGCCATCAACTGCATTTTCCATTCCATTCTTCTCCTGTCCTCCCTTAGGAAATTTGAATCCAATGTCATGAAATATGTCTTATTGTCATTTATAAATATATATGACCTACAGTCAGCAGAATTGTTAGTAATTTAGATAATTGAAGATGCATTCCTGTGTACAAAGGAAACGACCATTCATGTGAGACTTCTCAGAACCATCAGATTTCAAAAGGCCTTTATTATATTGAGAGTTATATTGAGAGTTATCAAATTGGCCTAAAGGCTTTTCTCAACATTTTCTTATCATTTATTTTTTACTGCAACACTTAATGATGGAAAATTGTTTCAAAGAGATTGGAGGAATGGATGATGAATTTTGTAGACATTGTACACATCTTATTCCACTGATCTTAGTAGAAGCTTATTTAGGGAAAGTCTGTAGATTTTGGTATTTGAAAAGCAGTTCCATTGTTAGATATATGAAGCTAATTGTGGGATTGGAGCATGGAAAGAGAAGCTCAAGGAGCTACAACAGGGAGACATGGAATTGAGAACAGGACCAAAAGATTACTTTAAAACTCAATATTTTTTTCCTTCTAAATTTGAGACATACGTAAATCCCTGAGCTCTGCTGATTTTTGATATCATAAATATCCTATACGACATCATAGACCTGTAAAGCATGGTCCATGTTTCTATTTCAATATAATCCTGAACATGTTGTTCTACCAGAAATTCACAAACTAAATATAAGTAGATTTTTAGGCCTGAGTTCTGGAAATAGAGAAGCATGTCTTTGAGAGTCCTCTAGATACCATTGTGTTTTGTCAAAGTTATCAGACTAAATTCACACTCAACACAAGTCATCTGAAGTCAGCAGCATTGTACCAGAATGAACTTGGCTCAGTGGGACTGGACTCAGGGTAATATTTAGTTCATGTTGTATGTAGTACAGCAGAAACCTTTTTGTACTTTTTCATTTTTTTCAATCCTTCTTGGCAAGCATCATTGCTATGTCAGAAGAGGGTCTTTCTGTGTCATAAATGTAGGCTTTTTTTCTTATCTTAATTAAAACAAATCCTGCCTATTCCTTAAATTACTCACCTATAACATGAATGATTAGAAATGCTAATAATATAATCAATCTATCTACAGAGGTAGGAAAATTCTCATGCCTAGATTTTAATGACCTTAAATATTTCTGTATAAGGCATCACTTTGAACAGTTTCCTATGGTTCTTCATCTTTCATAGTATCAGCAGGTGCATTGGGAGAATATTTTTGCTGTACCTCACCAAAATCATGAAAAAACAAGACTGCTCCTCTCATGCTGGTGTGGTTATAAGGAGATATTGTACACAGGGCTGGAAATGTTCATCTTCAGAATATGAAATCTTTTTTGCATTTGTCAGATTGCCCTAACACCCTTGAGAAACATTGGCTCTCTCCCTCAAAGGAAGCATTATAATAACAGGATAACCTGCACTGGATTCTCAGCTGTCAAAAATCATTTTACCTTTTTCACTTTCACTAGAGTTATGCTTAAGCAATGCAAAGCAATGCGCCTGTGTCACCATACCTGACATTGGTCTCGCTTGTTTCCTCAACACTCGTGTTGGACTGTGAATTGCCTCACTGGAGTTTCCCCATATAGCTCCAAAGTCTCATTCTTCCACTGATGGACATGTAGTAGCATCAAACCTTCCTAACCAATCTCAGCAGCATCTCATCCAGCACCATTAACACCATCTCACACAGCACAGGATGCCTGTTCTCCAGCATGCATGAAGTCCAAACAGGTCATAAATAATCCTAGTTTATGAGGAATGCCACTGCAACACAGAAACAACTTATTGTGTCTGATGTAAGGCAACAGGTTTGATTCTGTGAAGTGCCCTTGTGACTAAAATGCCTGTGCTGCTGACAAATTGTCAGTGATAGGTATCTAAGACATGGCGTTTCCAGAAGAGATCATTATGCAAGGTCAGTGCCTTGACTTGCTTACTGCAGGAACAGAATGAACCCTTGGACCCAGAAGTATTTAAACCTGTGCCTTTGTTATAATCCATGAAGGAAGCCTGCTATAAAATTGTAATTCTGGTTCAATTTGTCACTATCTCCAACTAAGGCACAGGTAAAACACTAAATTTAGGAAATCGTTGCAATATTTTAAATAAGCAATTCAACAAGTGTAGGATATTATTGCATGATAGAGCTGCTATCTTTGCTTTCCAGAGATAGAGTATGCTAATGTGTGTTATCTCAAAGTTTGATAAGGAGATGGGGAAGGAAGAAGATACAGTAGTCTGTCAAAATGCAGATGTTAATAATGCTCTGTAAATGAAGTCAGGGGGACCCAAAGAATATTCATTCACTATTTGTATTCATTAAAAATATTGCATTTCTTCAACCTGTTTGCTGATTGTTCTTATATGGCTCTTTAACTTGTCAGGTACAACATGACATTGCTTAGCACTTTATGGACCAAAAATTGGTCTTTGCAGGCTCTGGCCACCATCCTGTATTTCTTCCCACAACTTAGCATTTAGGCCAAAACACAGATTTTGAGGACTCTTAAGAAAATATTATCTCATCCTAACCTTTTTGTAAAAACGGAATAGATCAATAGTTCTACATCGGCTCTAAAAATAGAACCCCTACCAAATTCACATAATACATCTGATATAAGGAGGAAATAATAGATGTGATATTTGCAATAACGTCAATTACTTCCAAGCAAAAACAGTTAGCAAATCATGTTCCTCATGAGATTTTTCCATTTTTTTTTTCATTGAATGATTAAGCACATGTCTCCAACTAAACATTTATATTTCTTATTTTAGTATTCACACAAAAAGCTATTCTCTCTCATCATCTCTAATCAAAATTATTTATATGTATTGTGTAGTGCTTTTCATTTGGTTTTGCAACTTGCAAATGAATTGAATAAGCTCAGGAGGGAAGTCAAAGAACTTAATATGAACTGTCTAAAAGTCGTGCCTGAATCAGCTATGTGGTCTATCTGAACAAGTTGTCACACTAGTAGACGTGACCAAGCAAAATTCTGGAGGCAGGTGAAATTAACTGTCTTCAGGACATGTCTGTTCTCTCTCAATTGACAATCAGTTGAACCTAGGTGTTATTAGAAACCTAGTAGAATTTAAATGGTGAAGCCATATGGGATGTATACTACTTGAAAAAAAAAATAATAAAGAGGAAAAGTGCAGTTTAGTGACTCATCCCACCTGTACTATAGCTTTTCCAATACTTGCAGACCAGTGTTTCAGGCTCAGAAACATGCTTTACTTCGTGTTATTCCAAACTTTGATTTTTTTATTGATTATATAATTTAGACATTCTGTGACTAGGATTAAAAGTGAGACAAATATAATTAAAAAATAGAGTTTAAGAATAAAATTACAATGAAATCCAACCCCAGTTCATTTGCCCATCCTAATCTGAATAGTCTTACATATCTGAATAGCATGTACATAATCTGAATAGCATGTACATAAATTCTTTGATGCCAAAATTTACAGGAATATACCCAATCTATTTGCATCCACACACTGTGGACTTTCTTTGACCTCCCAAACAACTATGTTCAACAAAAGAAAGGATCTCTTCCAATGATTTTGATAAGCCAATAAGTCAATTTTTCTAGTTCTCTAGGTGAGTTGACCCTTTTTTCTACCCTCAAATTGGAGGGAGAATGCTCTTTAAAGCACTTAATGGCTGAATAGCCACATGTAAGTTGAAATTCTAAGACACTAGTGAAAAAGTTACTATATAATTCTAACACTACAAGGTGTACAAACATTAGTTTCATGTAGGGTTATAAACCTACCATCTAATGTATTGTCACTTATCATTAATATAAGTTTCTAGTTTTCTGGTCAAGGGTACATTAACATTGTTTTTGTGTTAGTTGAAGACCAATCGAATTCCACAGAAAATTGCTTCTTTTTCTGATCCATGCCCTTAAGCCGAGCCCATGATAATGTCTTAATTGCCATTATACTGCCAAACATTGATGGAAACTCAAAATTACAAGGTGGTTGGAAATCTTTGTAGTCAAGCTTTGAAGTATCATTATTTCAGAAGCTCTTAAAATTGTTTAGCTGTCATAAGATATTGAACTTATTTTTTGCAACTCCTTGTCATATTCAGAGATACATTGTTTTAATATACTTCCATCAAGTCAATTCCCTCTGTAGTAGATTACAGCAAAGTATTTGTATTTAATTTGGATAGTTGGTGAACCATAATATCCAGTAATTATAACATATAGATTTATTTTCTACATTATCCAAAATGTTTCGCTCAATTGTATCTTGTCTTGGGAACCTCTGAAGTAAAAATGCCATGGCAGAAAGCAATGTTTCTTAGCTTTCCTGTGAATTACTTGTCAGAGAATTCTAACTATGTGCAAAAGTACAAGCTTTAGGCAAGACTTCAAAACAGACTTCGGTGATCTTTAATGTAATAGAAAAGGTAACAATGCTAATAATAAAAGCTAACAATACTTACCTAACTGTCCAGAAATCTTGTTTCAACAATATTTGTGAAATCAACAAGTGAATAGAAATAAGCTACTTCAGAATGCAAACATCGTGTTTGTGTACTTAGAAAAAAACTAAAATGTTCAACCTTTCCCACCTGTTCATCTGTCTTTGTCTGTAGGAATTTCATAGAGCACCAAACATCCCTTTTGAAATACTTGGAATGAGTCTCATATACTAGTTTTGAAGAACAGTGAAGAACAAATTATCATTATAAAGCCACAAGTTAAATGGAATTATTCACTTATATCAACTTCAGTGAAGTGATGTATGGCTACATTGTCTGAATTTTGTTCTGGTTTGATGAATGAAATACACAGTAATTAAATACTTTTGAACACCCAAGCTATTTTTTCTTATAGAGGACAAGCACTGGAAGTTCTGATACGTGAAAATTATCATATTGTTATTTAGGAAGCTAGGGAATGTAAGCTGGGACAGCTGCAACAAGGGCAGACCACTCCATTTATGCACATACACCTCCTGCCATGCAAACACCCAGAGAAATTCAGACTTGAATGTTTCATGTCTTCCAGGGAAGTTGCAATTATTTCAATTTTTAGGCTGGTCTAGGTTAACAATATGATTCTGCAACATGATGTACTGTCTGGCGAGGGACTTCAAGGCAAATGCACATGACAAGGACTTCAATGTTACCAAGCTGAGTGGTGCAAATGATACCAAAGAAGGAACGGATACCATTCAAAGGGACCTGGACAGACTAGAGAAGTTGACCCATGTGAAACACATGAGGTTCAACAAATCCAAGTGCTGCAAGGTGCTGCACCTGGGTCACAGCAATCCTAGACAGGAGTAGACTGTGAGAAGAACTCATTGAGAACAGCTCTGCAGAGAAAGACTTGGGGGTTCTGGTAGATGAGCCATCAGTGCACACTTGCAGCGCAGAAGGCCAACTGCATCCTGGGCTGCATCAACACAGGTGTGACCAGCAGGTCAAGGGGGCTGATTGTCCCCCCTCTACTCTGCCCTTGTGAGGCCCCACCCACACTACTACATCCAGGTTTGGGGCCCCCAGCACAGGAAAGGTGTGGACCTGTTAGAACAAGTCCAGAGGAGAGCTACAAAGATGCTCAAAGTGCTGGAGCACCTCTCCTATGAAGAAAGGCTGATAGAGATGGGGGTGTTTAGCCTGGAAAAGAGAAGACTCCAGGGAGACCTCATTGTGACCTTTCAATACTTAAAGGGGTCTTAAAAAAAAAAAAAAAAAAAAAAAAAAAAGAAAAGAAAAAAAAGATGGAGGACTCTTTACTTTGGTAGTGATAGAACTATAGGAAATGGTCTTAAACTCAAAACAGATTTAGATTAGACATCAGGAGGAAATTCTTCACTGTAAGGGTAGTGAGGCACTGGAACAGTTTGCCAAGAGAAGCTGTGGATGCCTCAGCCCTGTAGATGTTCAAGGCCAGGCTGGATGGGGCATTGGCCAACCTGATCTAGGGGGTGGCATCCCTGCCTATGGCAGAGGGGTTGAAGATAGTTGATCTTTAAAGGTCCCTTGCAATGCAAACCATTCTATGATTTGAAGTGCTACAAGCATTTAGCAGGTGGGACGTAGGTAATCTGACATCAAACTTAGTTTTACTCTTGGCCTAGTGAAGTGCTTTGTTAGCTGATCTTTATTGTTAAATGTCAGCCACTCTCTCTGTGGAGCAATAGGAATAGAGAAACATAAGCAGTGACTACCAACAAAATGAGGCCTACGCACACAGTTTGATGGTGTTGTTTTCTCCACCTGATTTCTACTGGAAGTAGGCATCAGAGGATTTGCCTTTTGTACAATGATGTTGCAAGGCAGCAACAAGTGCCAAATAAAAGGAACTGAACATAAGGGATAAGTATTCCAAAATAATGCATGGGATGTGCTGTCAGAGATCCATTGGTAGGGTTGTTCAGGATTATGCTTTGTAATTAAGTGATAGGACATTAGAGTTGTTGTAGGACCTGAGAGGAGTGGAAAATGCAGGCTGTTTTATTATATACAGTGACTTCAGGCCACCTAGGCAACAAGCAAACAGTCATGGCCTTCTTTGCTACTACCATGCTTCCAACAGCAGAATATGCTTTATTAAGCATTGGTAGCTGTTACAGCATAACTTCTTCAGCTGAAGTGACAATAGATTTTGCTTTTATGGAAACCTCCAAATTGTCAGAGAATAAATGTTGCTATTTATCACAAATTCCTAACATCTACAGGAAAGCTTATGAGAATTAGATTTCCTGACGGAAAAATGGAGGTGAATGCAAGACCAAAACCAGACAAATAACAAACCACTTGTTCTTGAGGTATCTTACCTGAAATAGGGAAAAGTACCCAACATGCTAAATATTACTTTTTTTTTTTTATTTACTAAAATGATGGGAATGAAGACGCATTTTCTTAGATGCTCTCTGAGCACAGTGCTGAGACCCTGCTAGCTTCTTGTTCTGACTAAACTTTAAGTGTTGCCTTTTAGATAAGCGCGTGCTGTGCTTCATTTCACTTGAATTTCAGGCTGGGAACAAAATAATATGAATCAAAACTTTCAGTCCTGAGATGTTGCCTCAATTTGTGAAAATGACACTGTATTCAATGAACCCCAGCTTTACCTGGGTAAAACAAGCTTTACTTTCTTGTAGTTGTCTTCATATTGGCTGCTTTTATAAATATTGCTCCCCCCTCCCCCCCCTTTTTTGGCCCTTGGAATCAAAGAAAATAAGACAGTGATTGACCTTGGAGACTGACCTCTGAGCTAGATACATCCAACAGCAGCAGAACAAATGTAATTCTTTGCCTCTTCTGAACTTTGAGAATCCCTTAATATGTATCATTCTGCCTGGTGCTCTTCCCATGTCATACGCTTCTTGTTTCTTATGAGATTCTTTTGAAATGGTTATTTCAGAAGCCCCACATTCAATATTTTCCAGATCACCCACTTGGTGATCATTTATGCATGTTCTCTGTGCAGATTTTAAAATAACTTTTGTTTCCACTACTTTCACCTCACTTCATTCTGTTGCAATTTATTGTTTTTGCTAAACAATGTATTCCTAGCATATTCCCCTTTAGTAAGAGATGTCAGCTTGATTCCCCTGTAAGAGATGTCAGCAAAGTTCCTTGTTACATTTAGCCACTTGGCTTATATACCATTTTGCCTTTCAGTAATGGTTGTATCCAGAGCATAAAAGAAAGCCTTTTCCCTTGCTACTGTTTATTTCTTTTTCCTGTTGCTTCCAAAGCATGGAGCATTCACTCATTTAATTTTCTCTCCTTTTGGTCTCTGTACTTTCACATTCCTGCCCTTCCCATCACTAGACCTTCTCTTTCTTCTGCATTTCACAAGTTGAGAGGGGGATATGAGGGACTTTAAATTATATCCTAAGCTTTAACGTATATCCATAAATACAGAAGAATCAGAGAATCTGTCATAATAGAATAAATTCGAGAAAAAAAATGGGATGCCAAAGGCCTTGCTCTTGTTTGTACTAACATATTCAAACGTATTGCAAGAGACTAGCAGGACTTCCAAAACAGAGCTTGTTGCCCGAAAAGGGAAACCACCTAGAGCCTTCAGTATCTAACGCACCCCATACACCAGCCACAGTCTATCTGGTCTGGAAATAATGATTCTCAGTCAAGTAGATAGCATGACAGGCTGCCCTCTGATATTCAGAGGGGACATCTCACTGCCCACACTCCACCATCATGCTATCTGATTACCTCTAACTCATTTACTTTGACCATTTCCCATCTCATTTTCCAGTGTTTTCTCTTAATGATTAAAGCTCAGAATCCTTGGGAGATGCTGTTTTATTGCAACTGTTTTGGGCACTGCACAATTTCACAGAGTGAGATCTCCAACATTTTCCCCTGCATACCTCTCCCACCAGCTTTATTCTGCCAACCTGCTGGCACTGCAGATGCTACTGTGGCTGAGCTCTGCTCCTGCCATGGTCTGGACCATTTTAAAGAAGACACCCCCCGAATGTCATGCACCGCGTGCAACAGTCTCATTGGGTTAGGTGACTCTTGCTATATTGATAAAATCTGATTGTATTATACAGTTCCAGATCATTCTCTCCAGTAACAATCCAGTCAAGCACAGAGGGAACAAGAGAAAGCCAGCAGAAGTAAATTGAGTTGCCACTCTTAAGTCTCTTATGTCCATACAAAAATCCTATACTCTGTCTTTCCAAAGAGACCACTGAACACAAACAGCACACTAATGCTGTGTTGATGCATGCATATTACTGAGCTACCTGTGACACACAATGATGCACTTTGTAGCACTCCATGTTGGAGGTAATCTGGCTCTATATTACTTAAACACTGAACAGGGAGGCAATGCAGTCTCTCATTATAGATGCCCAAAGCCTTTCAACAGTAGTATCTACTTTAAATGAAATTGTTAACCTCCAAATCCCTTCAAAAATTTGTGAGTTTATCAAGGCAAGAACAGGTTGGAAATTTATTTCTGCTTCCTTACCAAGTGAAGTGGTAGCTGCATGCTAAGCTTGTGCGTGCTCTGAAGGGGAAAATACATCAAGTGAGCATTCCCCGGTGAGCCTGTCCCAGTATTGCCTATGCTGTTGATCTGGCTGGTTTTGACAGGCCAGAGACTTGCGACAAGCACAGTCTGTTTCCCACAGGCCTTCTAAATAAATAAATAAATGTTGTTATTAAAGTGATAGAAAAATCCCAATTTGACCTGGAGATACACAAAAACCTGGAATTAACAAATTGCCAGTGGTCCTTTTAGCATGAACTTTTCACTAAGGATAAAAACAAAGGACATTACCTGTTTAACCATGAGTAGATATGTTAAACACAGGAGATGTTACACATGTTACACACACCTTGCAGCTCTGTATTCTCCCTCTTCTTTCAGGCCTAGATTTACCAGGGACTAAGAGGATTCTAACTCACCTTTCCCATTATACATTACCTCAAAGACTGTGTACTTCCTGGTGAGTCAGATCACTCACAGCTGTAGCCACTTTTCTGAATCCTTTGAAGTCTTTACCATTTCATCTACCTCGATGGACATGATGGAAAGCACCTGGCTTTGTTTACAGTATCTGCCTCCTGACCTTAAAACTTTGGCCAAATTTCACATTCTTCAGTCTCCTATTGCTTTTACTCTAGTGTCCCTGATTGTTTTTCCCCAGTACTGTGTATTTTCATAGGGATTGGCTCAAACTGTTTATTGGAGTTCCTGCTTGTCATGCTATTAGCACTTTTGGAGCATGCTTCGGAGGCATCAGTGTTCTTTGTTGATTGGATTTTAAGTCTCCATACACATGTATTTCTGGATAGTGTTAATCAAATACTCAAATGACTGTAACCTGCTTTGTTGTACAGTGCGTGTGTTTTTTCCTGATATAAACTGAAATCAGCAAAAGGAGAAATGAAGGGAGAGGGGTGTGAGTAGGGGTGTTTCTCACACCAGTGGCAGCTGCTTCCCATGAGACCCTGAACAAGCAGAGTACCAGGGTCTGCAGCTGCAGGGCTATGAGACCCACCGTGCCAGAATAAAAGCATGGGAATGCAAAGGAAATATGTTGGCGAGGTTCTGGTGCTCCAGGCAGCTCAGGTGAAAGGTTACAGAGCTGCAAATAGCAGACCCATAACATTATAGATGTTGAGGTACTAAGGTACCTAGGCACAGTGCACTTCCATTTTCTTTTTGGCTTCTTTATGCCACATGTGATTTCCCAGATCTCTTCCATACCACCCTTCTTCATCTCTCTTCAGTCAGAGAAGTTTAGTTAGTCATTCTCTGAGCAGTCTGCTCTGAATCTGTGATCATCCTAGTCATCGTTCTCTGTGCTACTGTCAAACAATCTTTTGAGAGTGTTGCACTAGAATTACATACAATTTTCAAGGTGCAGTGCATGAAAGTATTTTAAGTGGCCTGCTGATGTTTTCTGTTTTACTTTTCCTCTCCTAAGTAATTCCTAACATTGTTTTTACTTTTTCACTGCAACAGAGTAATGCAGTGACCTTTCAATTTTTTATAAATCCCGAATCTTGTTCAGAGAATCAATTCAACAGTTGTAAGGCACTGGGAATTTTTCTGTTTCCAAGATTTTCTGTATGAAGTATGCAGACTGAAGCTAAATCACCACATGAGCTTGGGTATTTGGAAAGTCACAAATTTATATGCATGTAGACATGCAAAAAGTAAGGTTAAAAAGCATTTTTTTTTTCAAGTAATTTAGACATGCGATATTTATGCATGGTTTGGGAGATATATCCATAATTTTGTAGTCATAGCCTCTGGGAAGAGGACTTGTCAGATTTTAGAATTACCGATATTCTTTGTAAGCTTCTCTTCAGAAATTTGGAAATACCTAGAGGGGCTGTTGTGTTGCAAGCAACCAACCCTCATGAAGTTGATTTGGAGTCAATCACTAAAACTATTTTCAAATAAATATTCATTATCAAAGCTTTTTGTTGGATTGCTGTAGAACTAAGCACAGTCCCTAAGTACAGGGACAATGCTACTTTTAGTGAATACGCACAGCCTTTTCATCATGTCTGAACAGTGTTGATTCTCCTTGGGCTGCCATTTCTGGTGCAGAAACTATACAACTCTCACAAATATTAACCCATTCCTGGCTGGAGAGAGAGGAGAATCAAAGCATTAGCAACATCAGCCCAGTGCTAAGTAATGTCATTTACCAAAAGCCGTTGAGGACCTGATTTGAAGGTCTGACTCCCAAGCACCCCAGGGATTTGAATCTGCTTCTGAATGCAATGGGAAACTCATCTGCATATAAATTCCCATTGTAATAAAATGTTTTGTGTTTCCCATGCAGCTGAGATGGAGTAGAATGAGTCACTGCGGAGAAAGGGAAATATTTTAATCTCTTGGAGACTTTGAGCTGACCCCCATCACCTCTTCCCTTGCTACACTCGCAAGCAGTATCTTGGACACTGAAGTGTCCCTTTGCCTGGGGGGTGGTTTCTCATGGCCAACAACAGCACACTGAGTGGGAACAGAGCACACAGACCCCAAAGCCCCATGCTCCAACCCTGCGTGGCAAAACATCCTCTGTTTAGCATGCTAGCTGTTTGACTTTCCCCAGCAATACATTGCATCCAATGTGACCAAACACAAAGATCATGTAATAAAATAGCATCACAGTCACTCACGGCTTATCACTAACATTTGCTTTCTTGGTTGTTTTTGAAAGGTAAGGAAATCTCAGAGATTGTGACAACAGAGTGCAGAGAGAGAATCCATAATAATATCAAAGAAATGAAATTTAAAATAAATAAATTGGAGAACAGTTATCACACTTTGGCAGATTTATGCTAATCTGCTTTAATTAATTTTTATATTTTTAAATACTGTCTATCTTTTCCAATTCTTTTCTATTACTTCTTAGTGTAAAAAATTTTTCTTCTTCACTCAAAAATATTGAATTTCTTTCTCTTGAATGATTAGGGGAAAAAAAGAAAGATTTTGTTAAAATTGTTGAGCAAATCTAGTTATCAGAAGTACATGGCTAGTTTTGTATTGCAGTATAAGGTAATTCTAAATTATTATTTTCATTAAAGTGTTGTCTCAGTAAAGCATTTTGGGCAGACCTGTAAACTGCTAGTATTCCACAAAGTCCTTAAATGTCTGCTTAAATATCAATCTCTTTCCTTGAAATTGAGATAAAATGTGTTTTTTACTTCACAATGTAAAAGAGACGGGTGATTCACTTCCTCAGAACTATAAAGCTCTTCTCTAAATATATAAAATTAATGCAGGCAGGAAAAAAACTTTAAACCTCTCATTTGTTGAAAAACACTGTTCATGGAATTTGTGAATTCAGGCAAACGTAACAAATGCTTTTGTCAATAAAAAAGCAGCTGTTCCTCAATTTGGAACACTTTGTTTTGACTTACTTGAACAATACATTCAGCCTTTTTAATTTGAGACCTTTTGTTTCAAACTTGTCAGGTCCTGGGCAGGCAAAGGCACTTGCTATAGACATTATTCTTCTCCATTAACCATCTGAGGTTGGCATACTGCAGCTCTCTGTTCAGGTGGCTCCATCAGGTGGCTCCTGTTATGTGGCATGAACTCTCTGTGCCTGTTCTTTGGAGACAAAAGCAAGGTCATAAAGTTCTTTGAAATAGAAAATAAGCAAAAATCAGAATAGTTGATAGTACAACCAGTGGGAATCATACCAGAGAGGATATCATGGATGATGTGAACCAGGAATTCAGAAGCATATTATGTCCATGTTCACATGAACACGTGTTGTGTGCAAGAAAATATAGTTGAGGTCTCAGATGAACTGATGTCTGAAGAAACTAGAGAGACTATGAGATCTTTACCCTTGACAGTAAATACTGTAAAAACTAGAAGGAACAATTAGCACAAAAGCTAATTTGTCCTTTGGCCCTCTCATCTTCCTGTCTGTCAATAAACCCTAGGGTATGGCTACCTTTGTCAGTGAACACTGTCCTAGGCCAGGATTAAACTGTGATTGTTGTATTAGGTGGCACACCAGGGATGAATGTAATCTCTGTGACTGACTGAGAAACATACATGCTTTTTCTCAGCAAACTACTGTCCCTCTTCTTTTATATATATATATATATAATATATAATATACATATATATTATATAATATATATAATATATAATATAATTGCTTGTTTGCTTGTGCATTTTCATCATGTGACACCAATCTGGTGGAACTCTTGAGTCTGATTGTCATGAGGGCAATTGAGTTTAAATGCAGAAGCATTAGCAGAAGGATGGAAATAAGTGATTCCCTGATACTTGGGAAATTCTTCTAGCTAACTGGATAGACCAGAAGCTCTGATTAATATGGAAAATCACACTTAAATTAAAACAAATATCAATAAAGGAAATGTTTGGAGATTTCAATACACCACTGAAAATAGCTGAAAAATAAGCAAAAGACTATGTGAGAACAGCTATTCAATAGAACTAGCTGATGGGACAGTCCTACAAAGCATTATGGAATCATAAATTACAATTTTGCTTAAAGGTACAGAAAAGTTTAAGAAATTTGATAATGTACATAGAGCATTACAAGATCAACTACCAATTTAAAATTGTTGGAAATCATGACCAAGAAAAATCCACATCTTACTTAAATAACCAGGACATACTGTGCAAAATTTGTCACTGAAAGAATAGTTTTATTTTACAGAAACTATTTGGAATATTGGTCTCCAGCAGGGAGAACAAATCTCATACTGTTTTTAATAACGATTGCAAAAGTAGGGAGGCAATATATTGCTTTTAGACTTTGCAGAATCATTGACAGAGTCACTTTTAATGCCTGATGTAAGAATACATTTATTAATAATCAAAGAACTTCCTTTCATTCTGAGGAAACATCGTTGGAAAACATCACTGGATTCCTCCTATTAAATATTCCAGAGCCACTCACCTGCTGACTTCATCACTCACACAGATTGCTTTCTTTCCTTATAATATACTCTGAAATGATATAACTGTGTATATCCTCTCAGTTGTATGTCATCGATATACCACTACATCAGCACATACATGTAAATACACAAAAGAATGACTATACTCACTAGTATTAGTTTATTTGTATAAACAAAACGATGCTAACATGGTCTTGTCTGTGAAACAAAACTTTTTTTAATTTTTCTGTCTGATTTTTCACCGCAGTACAATATACTGAGGGGGGGGGGGGGTGCTGGAGGGGGAGCACTTTTCTACATTGGGGTGCTTTCTGTGGTCATAAAGTAATTTTAATTCATTTGGTTTTCATATATGTCCATGTGTGCTTGAGTATGTGTGTGTTCTTTTATGCATTCTTTTCATTTTCTATTAGTTGGCCCTGATGTTTATCAGTAATTCTGAAATCTTAAGTCAGCCTCTTGTGAATATTTGTATGTCAATCTTCAATCTTGTAACAACATACTATTTTTCTCAAAATTTCTGCTTCATTTGAGGCACTGGATGCAACCACCTCCTGGGAAATGCTTTCTGCCTTTTTTGAAGTACTGTGAAATGAATGCAAAATGAACTGAAGGTAAAGTGCAAAAGATGTTAAATCATGTAGAAAGAGTTCGTTGACCCAACAGCTTTGGAGCCTGACAATCAGTATATTCATGAGTGAGATATAAGTTCATACATGCTATGACCATACATTTGAGAAAGTGTTACCAGGAGAAACTGTGAACAACCCACCATAGGATATATTCAAATCTATCCATAAGGACTTCATATCCTTGGAAGAATGTTTACATTCTCCCAACAAAGAAGCTAGTTACACATGGTTTTCCAATAGACTGAGGTACTAGGCTATGCAATTAAAACAATATAAACGCCTCTGAAATTTAGACTTTCACTTTCTGGTCTTGAAAAGGCAGCATTAAATTTTGGATTTAGCATGTTTGACTGAGCCCCAAATAAAATTATTTAATGTCTTTTTATATAAAGCTAGAAACTTTAATTTTTGTCCTAGCTTCACTTATTTGTAGATTGTGGGTCATGTTCTTGTCATATATACAAACAAGGAAATGAATATCCAAGGGCAGAATTTGTCCATGTAATATCAAATTACAGTACACTGTTGGTAGAAGACTTTTATAGATTCTGACATGGAAAGATACATTAACATTTGGGGGGGGGGGGGGGAAGGAAAAAAAAGAATCAGAATTGGCTCTTCTCCAGTTTGCACAAATGAGACTTCAGTACCAAATTTAGTAAGAATAGACAAGTTTTAGAACCATGACTTTTCTGCAAAATATTTATTTTACAAGTCATTTCTGATTTGGAGTCAGTGTGAATTCTTTATATGATACAAGAACAATTATGTATGTTTGGTACAGAATTATGTTTGGTACAGAAATTGTGCTACACAGAAACAATGTGCCTGAAAATAGACCAAAAATTCAATGTTAACAAATCATGAAGTTTTATTTAGAATTAGTGTTTTTTTTCAAAGGTACATGTATACAAATGATACTATAAAACACATAAAATTCAGAACTAAATAAAATACAAATAAATAAAATACAGGGATTTGGTAAAGTGCTCTATTGCACTTTTAGTGCTCTTTTCCTAATGCTTCAAGAAGGTTTAGGTTGGTTAATCCCCACAAATGAAAATATCAGTCATCACCCTGCAACACCAAAGTTAGACAACATAATTTCAAAATTTGTATGCTTTGATTTTCTAAAAGAAACTGTCTACAATTTGCAATTATATTTCCCTCATCTTATTAACTTCACATGAAAATAGAATCTCCATAGGGGAAAAAAAAAAAAAAAAAAAAAAAAAAAAAGCTTTTTAAAGCCTGTAATATGCGTAGACAGTAAGGGAAGCTTTAAAACAATGTTCATTTCAAGACCATTTTCAAATGTTTTACCATTCAGAAGATATCTCTGCTCTTTTTGTGCTGTTGTTTCATATTATTGAAGAATTCATCACCAAAATTCAAACTAAATCATCAAAGCAAAGTTGATTATTAATATAAAATCACCAGGACTAATCATCTCTCTCCAGCAGTATCTCAGAAAGACAATTATATTACATCAAACAATTATATACATCAAAACTAAGAAAGAACATGCATTTCAGATATGGTAGGGAGGAAAGGATTAGTGCCAGTGTCCTTGGCTACTAGTTGGCTTAGAGGAGTTGCCAGGAGGCAGTCAAATGGGCAAGTGGATGCTGTGAAGCCCACCTAGTGCAGCTGCAGTTGCTATTCTCCTGCAGTGTGTGTGTGGCTGAGAAAGTGACCCATCTTTACCTATGGGTGCAGAGGTAGGTCCCACAGCCTTACTGGGGCTCACAGAGTCCCAGGTAGGAGCAGCCACCCTACAGATGCCTGGGGGTACACATTAGGGATCAGAGATGTGGGTTGTGTTAACCTGGAGCTTCATTGCCCTATGGAAAGCTGCTGCAAGAGAGTAGTAACAGGCAGGATGTGTCTGAAAAAAAGAGGAATATCTGATTCCAACCAGTTCATTAAGGGCTAATCATTTAATATCACTATGCGAAGTATCACAGAAAGCCAGCAGCCTCTGAAACTCCCAAACACAGAGAGGAAAAAGAAATCTGATTTAAGAAAAGAAATCTTTACAAAAAATGTAAAACGTTAGAATTTTTAGCACACATTTTGACTGAGAAAAAAGTCATATCCAGGACAGCATGTGTGCTTCAACCTAAATGTAAATATATACTTTAAATTTAGTGACACTGATGGGGCTTAAGCACTCAAAAGTAAAACCTGTTTATGGGTTTTCCACTTAAAAATTTGAGGCAGGAAAAAGGTGGTAGCGGGAGAACACGCCTGGACCAGATGGAGCATCAAATATTCACACAAAGGGTGCTGTGGACATCCGTTTTGGAACAAAAAATTCAAAGTATCTGGGAAGTCACTGGATGTGACAGATGTTCAGTTGCCATAGAAAATCAAATCCTCTTTACAAAGGTGATTAAATATGTCTGTGGGTGGCTGGTTTTATTGAAAATGTCTGCCTTAAAATCAATGAAGCTTATTTTGCTATAATCTGTATTTGATGTAACCAGGTTATTCAGCTTTGTTTATCCAAAATGGTCTTCCAGTTTTCCTGGCCATAACATGGCTTCCTGAAAATAACCAGTTCATCAAAGTCCCAACAAAATACTGAAAAAAAGGTAACTAATATTGAACAGAGACCCAAACTTAAAAACTACTTGTAAAGGTTCTGATAGCATCCCTTTAAATATATTGTTATATGATGATATATTTTCCTGTCATGATAGCAGGTTAATCAGGACCCTGATACATGCAGAAAGTTAGTTAGGTACTCAAGACAGTCTTTGGAAAAAAAAAAAAAAAAAGAAGTAACACCCTGGAATGTTGACTCAAGCATACAAGACATGATTTACTGGAATAACCAACCTCACAAACATTAGAAATATGATGCTTCTTTTGCCATGTTCTTCTACTCTTTAAAGGAAAATTAATGCCAAATTTTTATGCTTCAACAGAGATGCTATTATAGTATGTTAACTGTATATATGTGCAAAGTACAGCTGTAATATGAATTCATATGAATATGGATATGGATTCATAAAGAAAGGTTGATTTTGTTTATCCTAAAGGAGGGATGTTATGATACATGCACTTCCCATACATAGTCCTAACATTGTTCAGATCACATGCCTGCAATGTCAGGATAAAAATAATCCTCATCCCACTTTTGTATCACAAGGTTGTCATAAAGTCTGTAGATTTGGGACCTAAGGTATTGGCAAACTAAGCAGTAACAGTTTGCCATTTGTAACCAAAAGTTCTTAAACTGTAAGATGTGAAAATCCAGCAATATCTCTTGAGCCAGGAGAATAATTCATACTTGAATAGCTAAATGAACTAAATAAACTCAAACCAATTTATCCTCCATGGTGTAGACCAGAGCACACAAACCACAGGGACTGGTGCAAGAACAGAGGGCACACAGCACTTCCTACAGGAAAGGTCTCCCTGGAATTGTTCCAGACTGTTGCAAGATGTTTCAGCAACACACATTTCAGTGACAGTGATAAATGTCTCTTTTTCATTCATAACCTACTCTTTGAGACCATTGTAGGATAAATGACTATACATGTGTACCTTTTGCTTGAATTTCTGGAAAAATCAATTTTTCTCCTTATTGCTTACTGCTAAAATCTAGACATAATTTTCTTTTGTTAATCTCCCTCATATTCTCTTCTGCTACCTCTAGTGCTGGGGAAATGAGCAACAGAAATGTCAGTAAATAGCCTGAGATTTTTTAGCAAAGTCTTGAAGCTTCTAAGAAACTATTTTCTTGAAATCTCATTCTGATAATACTCAGTAAAGCTCATTACAAACCTCTCCAAATAAGGCTATCTAAAATTTCTTGCATTTTGTACTTCACAAAGAAAAATGTCTTACATCTAAGCAGCTTTCAAAGGGTTTCTGTTACCCAGAAGATCAAGTCACATTTTGAAAAAAGTTGTGTTTCTAAATGCCTTTAGTCACGTCTGAAAGGAAGATTTAGGTTTCTAACTCACTTAGGCATTTTTTAAAAATATATCTGTCATCCATCTGAAACTAATTTACCCTATGCTCTCTAATTCTGTAGTCATTCATTCCAAGATGTCATCACTCTGTTGTTAGTTTTAAAATAGCTCCATGTGCAACTTTTCTAAGTGCTTTAAAAATTTATTTCCAGTTTTGAAATAAGTGATTTGTCAGTTCTTTGCAGTCTTCCCCTCTTCATGGATAAAACTTCAGTAGAAAGAATAGAAAACATTCAGATTTTTTGTTTGTTTGGTTGTTTTGTGTGGCTTGGTGTGGGTTTTTTTGGTAAATTTATTTACACCTTAAGAAATATTTCGTGTTGTGTAGATAGATGCCCCTATTTTCATGCCTAACAGTAATGCAGAAGATACTATTGTTTGAGAAGCACCTTGCAGTTTTTCTTCAGGATTAGAGAGAGGGATAAAGGGCCATGGAAGCTCTTCCTGTGTGATTCCCAAAACCTGTGCAAAGTCTAACAGTGCCAGAAGAAGCAGCAGCAGCATTAGTCCTCCCCTTGAGGGTGATATTCTTTGTGACAGCAGGCTGTGCAAAGCAGTTGGTGTAGCTCTTGGGTTTGGTTTGTCAACAGGGATTGGGAGACAAAAGCATGCTGCAGTCCATGTTCACATCCAGCATCATTTTTTGAAACATCTTGACACCTCATCAGAGGGAGGAAGAGAAAGATCAATTGCAGCCCAAGTGCTGCACTGGAGGTGCAGCAGTCATTCCTACCAGAGGTTTGGCTTGGTCTGTTCAAAGGCATTGGTGATGCTCTGAGTTCTGCTTTTTAACATCCAGCAATAGCACTTGGGCCCGATCCTGGTCTCAGACAGAGCCTCTTCCCCTTTCCTGGACAAAAAGAGAGCTCTACCAGGTCTTTACCTTGATTTGCAAGTGAAAAATAATGCTTCAAATCGATCTCCTCACCTTATAGTTTACCACATACATCTAAGCATCTTTGGGACTACCTTCCTCTTTCCCAACATACCATCAACAAGTAATACCATCAACAGCCAGGCTTTTGCCCGCCCTCTAAAACAGCATGGGTTTAAACAGTACAACTTAGTTCCTAAAGACTTAGAAAGTGCAGAAATAACAGAGCTGCTGCCTGAAGTTTACCTGAAATGTTTCTCCAGTAAATAGTAATTCTGTCATCAATCCTGTGACCATGAATACCATTGTTATTCAAAACACTTGGAAACACAATGTAAAGCCCAGTAAGTAAATTGTGGAATTATCCTTGTATTGGAAAAGGATATTGCATCACACTTGCAACTCATTCTGACATTTCCCAATTAGGAGTACCAAGCCTAGCCTCAAGTACAAAGCTCTATTTCTTTTAAAGGAACAACGAAAGTTCTCCATATATATCTCAGAGATACAATAAATCACTGTGACACTGTGTTTTCACCCTTATCACCCAGTATACAGGTGTTTTTCTGCTTTCCATCCCTATATTATCTTAAAAAGCACATGAGGATATGCTGAAGAGCTGCCAGTCCACCAGAAGTATTTTCATGGTCTGTGGATTGAATGTGAAGTTTAGGGGGTGACAGAAGGAAACCATTTAAACACTAAATATTCAAATCTAAACAACAAACCCCTTCTGGCAAAGTACCCTTCTACAAGTACAATGCATGCAATTCCACCCTTATATTTTTTAGACAAATAACAATGGGTAAATTGGTCAAAATGATGATTTCCTATTATGCTTTGCTGTATGTTCCACTAATAACTTTTCAATTATCATGAAACTATAATTGGATTGCAAATATATAATAACTTTTACCATGAAAATTACCACATAATTATAATTTAATTATACTCCACACTCCACATTCCCGCAGATACATAAACTGTTTTTGAAAATATTTCATAGAATTAAGTGATAATGCACATTTTGCTCAGGTCCCAAAGTAGGTAGTTTAGAAATTGATATTACAGACTGAGAGATAATGACATGGAATGAGAATTTCTTCAATATAAACACCTCTCTCACCTCCAACAAGCATTTTCTCATCATTTGAAAGCCTATATGCTGTACAGATATTGCCACTGCCAGAGTCACAATGAAATAGAAAAACGAGGACAAAAAGATATGCTGAGGGCAGCACCATGCAGGTTGTGGTGTCCTCAGACCTTAGTGATGTCTCACCCCATCGGTGACAGAAGACCTTTCCTGCTGTGACGAATGGTATTTACAAACAGGAAATGAACTAGTCAGGGACTAACTTATCCCTTTACTTTAGAGAACACCCTCTTATATTTTCCGCTGTCAGTTTAGGAAGGAAGGATTGAGGGCCCAGGATGTCCCTGTAAAAGATAGGATGCTGCCACCACACCTGATGTATACTGCTGACTACCACTAACAGGTTGGATCTCTTCATCACTGTCCTGCTAGAGCTCAGGTGGCTCTCTTATGTCACTTTTCAGTGAGTGCTCCAACTTACTCTTTTTCCCACTTTCTTCTTCTCTGAATCACTTTGTTTATTCTCACTTTAGTTTCTCTCAGCATCTTTGTGAAGCTTTCTTCTCTCATTTCTTTCTGTCTTTTCTTCTATATATGCACTTCCCTATCTGCCTTGCTTTTCTTCATTTCTTTTCATGCCTCTTTCTCATGTCTCACAGCTGTTCCTCTTTGTCATCCTTTCCATTTTCCATTTTCCCTTTTTTTTTTTTTCCCTTACCTTTTAAGATATGGCACTTTGGATAGAAGAAAGATGCAAAAAAAAAAGCTGCCTTCTTAAATTGCAGTGATGATGCCATTAAGACCATGGAAGCCCATAATCCAGGAGTTGCTCTCTGTTCCAAATCTTTAGGCACTGAAAGCCAAAGGTCCAAACAACTTTAAGAACTGCCTTCACACAGAAGTTAGACATGGCTAACTCCATCCCCAGAGATGTTTTTTTTTCTGAGAGTCACACCTGTGAAAGTGATTTTATGGTTGACATTAAAATAATGAATGAAACATTTGACACACTTTAACATTTTACAGTTTAAGTTAGCAACACAAAACTGTGCTAAAGAAATGGCATGTCGCTGTGCTAGAAATAATATGTTCTGTGATGGAGAGCACTCCATAGCGAGGCTACTTTTCATCCTTAGCTGTTGAAGTCATTGCTGCAACACAGTGACTATCCCTTCCAAATGCTGTCAGTAATATTCTACATCACCTAGGATTTGTACTCAACCAGCCAAAGTTGTGTATGATCATGCTGCGGACCAGAGGCATGCATCTAAGCCCCTCTCCCAGTCTGTACCTACAGTAGCTCCCACCAGTGCACCCAGGAAGGGGCAGCAGGGGTGGTTGCACCCTAGGTTGACCAAGGTTTGCTAGCAGCACCAGATCCAGGATCAGACTGGTGTCCCAGCTGTCTCTGCCTGAGACCCAGGGGTCTCCAGCTTCCAAACTTGGCCACACCTACACAGAGGATGCTGCATACCTTTCCCAAATTCAGGATCACAGAGTTCATGTTCACCTGCTATTAGCTGAAAAACTTTCTGAGGACATCGACTGCAATTACATATGCATGAAAGTAAGGTCATAATAACATACAGTGTACATTTAAGCATCTCTCAAACTCTTTGGCAACTGAAATAATTGTCCTTGCAGAGGACATCTAATTATCCCTGCAGGCCACAGCTGGAGAACTGCCAGGTTGCTGCACCAAGGACAGGGCAACTGTAGTTTGTTCAACAAACCTGAAAAAAAAAAGTTAAGGGAACCTTTGTTGTTGCAGAGAAAGTGTTTATTGTAATAATAATAGTTACAAAGGGGAGCCTGAATGCATTCTGAGAACACCTTCATGATAACATACAGGGGAAAAGAAAAAAAAAAAGATCTTGTGGAAAAAAAAAAAAAAAAAAAAGATGGAGAAACCTTAGAATGAAAATGTATAGGCTGGGGGTTTATGTAAATTGTTTGCTGTTTATTCTTTTATTCTTTTTTCTTCTTTCTTTTTTTTTTTTTCTTTTGTCTGTTTGCTTGTTTGCTGAACATGCAATCAGCGCTTAAGATCCACCAATGACAATTTTCCCAAGCCATCTTATAACAAGATAATAAACAAACAGTAGATTTCTCTAATTATACTTTACACTTCAAAGCAATGTTAACATAATTCTGTTCATTCTGGAAATAAGCCTTTTTTTCCCCTACTATCTGAAGTATCAAAAAATAATTGATTAGTAGTGGACCATAGTAGCACTGAAGATCAATTATTCAGTCCAGAGGTCACTGATTTATCTAGGCACTAGAAAACTAGGGACAGTTTATAATTTATTTTAGCAGTTAAAAAGGCAGCATTTTCCTAAATGTTCCACAGCTCTAATTAATCTTTGATAGTCTTCAAAAAATCATAGGAACATCTGTAAATGTTTCAGTGCTGCAAAAGCTAATATGCTCACTCAGATCATGAGATCTTTAAAACTCACTGCAAGATTAATATCATATTTTAACATAAGGTAGCTCTAGTAGAAGTGTTCCACCTCCCTTATGTGCCAAGCCTGGCAGCTGTGCCAGGCTTTGTGCCTTTTAAACCAGCTGTGTCTTCCCTGAATTGTCTTAATATAAGTTCTGTTTAAAGAGATATTAATCAGGCTCGACTGCTGGGACTTAATGTTTTCACTACCTACTTTTTTTATCTATCCTTATAAACTTTATATTGAGATATAAATTAAGACTTCAAGTGCTCCTATTTGCTTCTTCGACTCCTTGCCTGAGGCTTCCTTTAATCTAAGCTGTCTGTTGAGCTATACAAATGATGCATGTGAGAATGCCATCAGCTTTGTTATGATGTTTATTTCTTCCTGTTAATGAAAAGATTTCCATTTTTTATGCAGATTTCTGGTGGTTTAAGAAAATGCCATGTATGTATTGCTTTAATGTTCACTATGATGGAAAGGTTGTTTATTAAAACGATATTTTTCTCTAGTTTCAAGATTGGCACTTGCATCCTCTAATTCTGACAGTTTACATTATTTCTCTGCATAATAGGATTGAAGCAGTGGAAGATTAACAGGAGGCAATCTAATTTAATGGTTGCAATTATAGTTGATGAAGGAATGTGTTAATCAGGAAAAATATAACTCAGATGACTTCCTCTTAAAAAAAAAAAAAAAAAAAAAAAAAAAAAAAAAAAAAAAGGAAAATGAGAAATTTGAGAAATTTGTTCTGGGTGAGCTTGCCAATCTGTACACCCACATTTATTCCAGAATCATATTTTAACATAGATATTCTGGTGCAAAAGTGTGTCCTAACATACATGGGCTGTGTCAGCCTGATGGCACAGCCAACACAAAACACTGAGGATTTACTCAAACTTCTTCACTAAGATCTAGTAACTGATGGAAGAATACTTTACTTACCAAAATATCTGCTTAGGAAGGCCTCACACTTGAGTAGTGGATATGATCTGTGGAAACACTTCTCCATCTCAACATCACTTGCCCCCTTGGTGTTTGTACATACATAGCAAGTTGAGAAAACTGTACAAGAATATTGTTGGCCATTATTTCCTAAACAGATAGAAAATGCAATCTGCCAAGTGCTTTAATACATAATGTAGCAGGTAGCTGGGTATGATGACCTCAGGGAACAGCCATCCCTCAGGTGCCTTAATGGACCAGTGCCCGGTGGACCAGCAGCTCCCAGCCTCATGTGAGACAGCAGCCTTCATCTTCCAGGGCTGTGGCTGTGAATACGAAGCGATCCTCAGCTGCAGAGCACAACATGCTTTCCCCACCCCCAGCAAAAATAAATCTTCATTGCATATTCAGATAAATTTACACAAAGTTAATCTAGCAAAATAATAATAATATTAATAATAATAAAAATCTATTTATTTCTCAAGGGAAATTTCAGTGAGTGACACAAGAGAAAGAGAAATGTGTACCATAAACAAAATGAAGACCACACATAAATATTTGCTCTAGAAATGCATATTATTGATTATTGATTTTCTGACTATTAAAACTTGTTTTCCATGTGCTATGTGTACCCTGCTACTTTCAGTGAATTACAACTCCAGGGGATTCCTGCTGGCTAACAGTCCTCAACTCTTTCAAGCATGAAGAGCATCCCTTTCCAGCACCTCTCCAAGCTTCAGGAGCAAGACTGTATAGACTTTGGGTTCCCCAGTTGCCATCTGGTGGGCAAGAGGAAGGAGCAGGGACATGCAGAAAGCATAAAAGCATTGCTGCAGCATTTTCTCTCTCTAACAGCCACGTGGAGTGGTGAGTTCATAGGATTAATGGTAAGGGCTCCAGAAGAAGGAGAAAATCAGTCTAGAGAATTATTGTTATGAAAAAAAAATTTTCATCCCACCTTTTCTAGCACCTTAGCTTGGAACTAATACTGCCTCTCAGAGGCCTGAAGACCAGACTTCACTTTAACCTCAGCTTTTTGCCGGGACCATATCTCTTTTTGCCCAAATCCAAGAAGCATCTCATTAAGAAGATATTATCTTTTGAAGGACATGGAAGTAATGAGATTAATGATGCAAACACAGTGAATAACCACTAATTTTAGAAGTGCTGAGTATCCTCTGAGGCAGAACTTTGGCTGTTTATTATTTGCTCTGCTACAGAAATGTTTCTGTCAGCTGGAGAAACTGAACAAGGACTTGTGCTTCAAGTGACCAACCAGCTATTGCTAACAGACAAGATACAATGAAATGCTCACAGATTGAAGATTTTTATTCAGTGATTTAGTCATTATTTAGTGAATAGTTATGAATAGCAACTATCTTTATATGCTTCATGCTCAGTGCACAAACAAACAAGCTAAATACACTGGATAATATATTCATAACAAATGACTCCCACAACTCCTATGTTACCTACTTTTAAGCCTGATCATTTTACCATATCATAGAAGGGAAGTCCTTGAATATAAATGAGTAAGGCTTCAGGAGATGTGAGCCTGCATTAACAACAGTATCCATGTTTTTTTGTTGTTTGTTTTTGTTTTGTTTTGTTTTGTTCTTTTTTTTTTTTTTTTTTTTTTTTTTCAATTTGCAGCACTTCAGTTCTCCGAAAAGAGAACAACAAGCCAGATCCAATTTTCTGAGCTCAAGCACTTTTGGAAACAACAAGTTATTTCTTTCAGCATATAGCTAGGTTCTTGACCTGGAAGAAAATAAACAAGAAATACATTCCAAATTTAGGCATAGAAATAAATAAAGTGGAATCTGAGGCAAAATTTCCTTCAGCCTTTGGGTTTTGAAACGTGTAATCATTAGTCTTTTCACACACAAGCAACATGTACATATGATTTATTATCATTGGTGGGGAATTCATCATCCTCCTATCTGTCCTGGGGAATTCATCATCCTCTTATCTGTCCTCCTCCCTAGAGGTTCTCTAATTTTGAAATGTTCTCCTAATGCTCCCCTTTTTGTGCTTGGCTCACAGTCTTCAGTGTTCACATAACATTTTTTTCTGAGTTTAGGTCTTAATTGATAAAATTTGATAAAACTCACTCTTAGAGCAGTTAATGCCATGGATCCTTGGAGCCTGAAATATTTCTTGTACCTTTAGGACATCTCATTGAAAAGCAGACTTTGCAAATCCATCGTAATATAGTACCCATTTTCCCCTGTTCTCCAAGGAAGGTTGTTATTGTCCTTTCCAGTTGGACTGGAAATGAAAGTTTGAATACTAATTTATTAGAGGTACTGATCCATATTCATTCAAGGTACAGAATAAATAGCAAAATAATTCACTCAAAAATGATTTTATTTTATTTTTTTTAATTTCAAACTCAGTTAGGAACCCGACATTTAAGAAAAGATGGGCTGTGCATAGCTCATTTTTTCATACACAGAATATTTTCTGCTTAAAACTTTACAAGACTAAGTCAAGAAACTGTTACCCCATGAGCAACTTTATGTTTGAGAATTCTTGATTTTTTTATGAGTAAAAGAAGAAAAAATGATTTTTTTTTTTTTTGGGGGGGAAGGGGGAAAATACTGATTATATGAATTAAAATGCACCTTTTGCACCTTTCAAATACATAATGAAAAAAAAAAGGTTGGGGATGTAACTTGTGAGTTGAAAGATAGTGGCAGGTCCTAATATGAATAATGACATGAAAAAGAAAGAAAAAAAAAAAAAAAGTAAAGAAATGGAAATGAAAGAAATGAACAGAGGATATAAATGTAAAGAGCCATTTGGAACTTTAAAATGAGCTCACTGGAAACAGAAATGGAAAAACCATTGGACTGGAACATTGAATGACAGGGATGGAGGAGGAAAGTGTGGAGGAAACCTTCCCTCAGTACGCACACAATTGAAGTGGTTTCAGAAACACTTAAGCAAGAGGATATTAGTTGGCTCAACTCAGGAATTATTTTGAGGTACTAAGGAGAACAGAAGAGATGATTATAAAATGGTTGAGCTTTGTGGATATTTAAAAGGTTTCCAGTACTGTAATACATGACAGGAAAATCTACTGCTATTATGCTAAACAGATTTACATCCACTCTCCACATAGTAAGAGGAAATTTTTCAACAGCTAATGTGGATGGCAAGGGAAGGGACTTGGGGTGGGTACAAAAGCCTGTTCAAGAAAAAATGACAGAATTGGGTATTTTACCAAGATGTTAGTTGTGCAATTAGAATTGAACAAAATCCAACACAGCTTTCCAAAATTACAAGTTTGAGGGAAAAACAAGGGGACAGAAATAAAACAAAACCAAACAAACAAAAAAGGTAGAAAAAGAATAGGACCATGTCCAAAAGAGTTTAAGAAGAATAAAAAATGCTTTTCTACCTCAGAATCTCTTAACATAGTTGCTTCTGCTTTCCAAGTCATCCCTGATGGAGCCTGGCTACAGACCCATCCATCTCTGTAAAAGCAGAAACTGAGTGGGACATTTCCCACCTGGCCACCTTTCCATCCTCTCACACCTTGTTCTCTCCTCAGCATGGCTGGCCACAGCTCTGGTCCCTCTGGGACACCAGGCCTGATGGACCTAGCCCAGGGCCAGATGAGCTCCAGGAAACAAGAACAAGTGACAAGTAACTGGTTGAACCAAATCCAGTAGGTGTCAAGTTTTTTTCTGGAATTCTAGAGAGAGACATAACAAATATGCAGCCACAGAAATTAAGTTTTCAGTTTAGGTAGTATTTAACTGACAGAAATTTAGACAGTAAGATTAATAATGCCATACCTAAAGTTAAAGCTATTTTATGTCATATTTGCATTTACAATGTTAGGCTATTTAATCTCTAACTTATTTTAACTTCCTAACTGTTAACATATTCTAAAATTTCTAGGCAATATATAAAACAATACTGATTTCATAAAGGAGTAAGACAATGAAGGGAGGAGCACTTGAGGTACAGAAGACTCTGGAATACCTATAGATGAGCTTGCTGAGGTGTAAAAGAGCCAGAGCTGGGCTTAAGAAGCCCAGGCAGGACCCACACTCATGTATCCTGCTGGGATCCTTCTTTCCCTGTGCCACCTCCCATCCTTGGGGCCAACAGTGCCCTCAGAAAAAGATGATGTTCTGATTTAGCTCTTACAGACAGACTTCCCTGGGGAATTTTTTGATCACATCATGAAAAAATGGAGAACCCCTGTAGGAAGAACTGGGATGTGAGGAAAGATTAATGCTTCTTTGCAATTCTGGGTATCTGCAGGAGACATCTCTAAAATTACCTTATCTTTAAATGCTATATTAGAAGCATTCAGATCAGCAGAGATCAGGAGCAATTTAACTCCTAGGCTTCGTTACTGATAATCAGATGAAGCAGAATCTGCAGCTCAGAAAAGAGAAAAATGTAGTGAAGGCACTAGAGCATCAAGCTCTGTACCCTTCCTACAACTGGTTGGCCTCACTTTACTTGGTTCCACCTTTGCCTTCCCGTAGTGATCATGGGGACATGGGAACCATGGGAGCTGCACCACCTCTCTGTGACAGGAACAGCCCTTTCCTATCCTCCTTGCTGGTGGTAATCCTCCCTTACAGGGATCCTTCCTATCCTCCTTGATAGTGGTGGTCCTCCCTCCCAAGGCCCTACAAGCATCCCAGCAATGCTGCTACAGCCAGAAAAGAAAGGCCAGATCTCCAGACCAAATGAGGTCAGGTCATCTCGGCAACAGGGAGAGGGTCATAAGAATGCTATCCCGTCCACATCACAAATGAACCTGAGTGATTTTTTTGCCCAGAAAGATTTAAATCTCATGAAACTTGCTGGTTTTGTTTGTTCACTTTTTGTTGTTGTTGTTTTTGGTAAGAGGTGTCCTGAAAAATTGAAATGCTGTTGCTGATCACTTCTCTGTCCTCAGGATTTCTTCCTGGTTTTCTGTTTGTTTTGTAGATACTTTTTTTTTTGTTAGGAAATTCATTACAACCTATTTATTTGCTCTTAAAAATAAAATTGAGGAGCTGTCCAGTTGAATTAGTACAATAGCCAATCAGTATGAAGATTTTACATGAATTGGCAATCTCACAAAATTTTAGAATTTTTTTTTTGTTTGTTCGGTCTTCTGGCTAACCTACTCTGTAAATTTTGTGTTTTACTAACTAGAGTTTAAGTCTTATTTTTAGGGCCCAGCTGAAATTGTTAACATTTAAAAATCTTAAGTACTAACTAACTTATTATCAAAGTTGAATGGACAAAGTTCTTAGATAAGTTCTGTTAAACAATTTTTAACATTAAAATACAATTCCTTATACATCAGAAATGCTATCTTCAGTACAGCAACACCCCAACACCCAATACAACAGTTAGGGATTTTAACTAACATGTCAGAATATACAAGCTCTTGTAATATCAAGAATTATCCAAGCAAAAACTACACATTTTTAATTACACGTTTTTTTCCCCTTCTTACTTTGCATACATCAGCTGAGTCTACATGGCTTCATGGCTTGACCATTCACTTACAAAATTTTAACAAACTGTACTAGTATGTACAGGAAAAGCTAAAAAACAGCAATCTGAAACTTAAAGGTGTTTTTCAATTATCCTTTTTTTTTTTTTTTTTTTTTTTTTTCAAACCAAGGATACCGAGGCCAGATCAAAAGTTTGTTTGATTTTGGTTCCATTCTGAGCCTTACACTAAGGTCAAATTCCTTCTTTAAAATGTTTTAATATGGGATTATTATTTTCCATTTGCAGTATTAGAAATAGTATGACATGTAAGAGCTACTGAATACTCCTATTATTTTCATCAACATATTTTTTTATATTTTTGTTAAACACCCAGACCAAAGCCTTGACAGAATTAGGTAAAATCACAAAGAAATTAGCAGGAAAATCTTAATAGACCATTTTCATATCTGAAAAGGATTTTTGCTTTTATTTAATTTTGAACAAACTCAGCTTGCTAATTGTTTAAATTATTGCAATTTTCCAGTGGTTACCAGAGTTAAATAGGAAAACCAGAAGTATTCTTTCAGGTTTTTACTTAAAGTGTACTATTTGTTCACCCTCATGATGCATAAATGTTGCCTCTAACAGGTCAAACTACTGTAGATATTTAAAAACACACAGTATTGGCCTAACTAGAGAATATAATGGAAGAATTTCCCAATAACTTCAGCACCTGCAGACCTGGGTCAATGCCAAGTGCTTTAGAAATTCTTACTTTCACAATTCACCCTTCTAATAATTAATGTTTCTTACATTGGTACTCATAGCTCACCATGAAAACCATTATTTCTTCTGCATATTCAACACAATAGCTTATTTCAACGCATTTAAATTCAGTTTATTTGAAAGCATTTTCAAGTTCCTGCGTCTCCGACTCTTATTGGATTTATTTTCCACATAAACTACTGAATGGCATGACATCCACAGACTTGAAAACATGCTTGAGCCTCTTAAATCTAATGAAATGCTACCACCACTAGGCAAGATGTCTGTCACATATTATTCAGAGCAACAGACTGCATAAATCAGCCAGCTTCTGAGGATATCCACACCCAAATTATTTTTGCAGTCATACCTGAGCCTTCACGTTCTTGTTTAGGCAATTGTCAAAGCAAAAATCCTCTTGTAATTTTGGAATTCAAACAAATGGTCAAAAATATATGTTCTGGTCTTAAAAAAAAAAAAAAATAAAAATAAACAAAAAAAAAAACATGCTTTTATATGCTGTGGAAAGTAGAGCACTGCTATTTTGCATAGCAGAAAAATATTATATTTCCTTTAAAACAAAAAGTCCAAAATCAAAATATCTATATTTTCTTGCTGCAAAAATTACATTTTTTATTTGAAAGGTGCTAACAGATATTTTTTTCATAATCCTTCATGGAAACAAAGTTTATTTACTGGTCAACTTTCTATTAATTTTCTCCCAGAGGTCCCCATGTCACAATTTGAAACAACAGAGGGTGCAGTGGATAGCAAATGGGGTCCAGAAAGTGGGTTCCACCTATGATAGTAGTATCCAGGCTTTATTAGATTTATCTAGGTTTACCAGTTCATGAGGCCTGGCCACTGGTAAACTTCTCATTTCATAGAATTATAGAATGTCTCAGGTTGGAAGGGAACTCAAAGACCATCTAGTTCCAACCCCCCTGCCTTAGGCAGGGATACCACCCACTAGATCAAGTTGCTCAGGGTTTCATCTAACCTGGTCTTGAACACCTCCCAGATAGGGCATCCGTAGCCTCTCTGGGCAACCTGTTTCAGTGCCTCACCACCCTTTTTCTCAAAGCAATATGAAGTAAAATATGGAAGGCAAAGTAAGTCCCATAAATGTAAGACAGAATAAGTCTGGTTCTTCAAGACAAGTCATGAAAGTTGTCAAACATTTTTCACACCCTTGTTTTTTGCTTTCATTGATCTGCTGTTTCCAGGTTGACATACAAGCTCTTCCAGATCACATTGAACAGTTAAAGCAAACATTGTAATGTCGATTCTTCTTGTTTGCTACTACATAGATGCTTCATAGAAATATTTTATCTTTGAAAACTCAGGCAGAAAAAAAAGAAAAAGAAAAAAAAAAAAGAAAAAAAAAAAGAAAAAGGAAAAAAGAAAAAAGGAAAAAAGAAAAAAGAAAAAAGAAAAAAAAGAAAAAAAAAGAAAAAAAGAAAAAAAGAAAAAAGAAAAAAAAGAAAAAAGAAAAAAGAAAAAAGAAAAAAGAAAAAAGAAAAAAGAAAAAAGAAAAAAGAAAAAAAAAAGAAAAAAAGAAAAAAGAAAAAAGAAAAAAAAAGAAAAAAAGAAAAAAGAAAAAAGAAAAAAGAAAGGAGGTTTTGTGAAGAATTAAAATATGTAACAATTCTCATAATAAAGTATTGCCTTCATTTACTATGCTGTTTCACACAATTGTGCTGAAGTGCTAACAGTTTTGCTCAAACACTTGAAAAATATGATTACTGTTTTCTCATAAACCAGTCATTTGTTTCTCACATTAATATTAAGAACCTGAAATCCATCTTTTTTCTTTTTTCTTTTTTTCCTTAATGATCAGATAATCAATGATTTCTGAGAAATCAGAAAGCCTGAAAGAACTTTAAAAATTGAAGTGATATTAAAAGGGAAACATATTTTTTCCAGGTATATTTTTTCTTTTTTTCTTTCTTCTAAAAGTCAGGAAAAAATGATGGACAAATTTCACAAACCCTCAGAGTGCTATGCATGTATTTCTATATATAGTTTAATTTTATACAGATCTACAGAACCTTCTGGCAAATCTTTGTGAGACACCTCTTTTTTCTTCTTCTTTTTTTTTTTTTTCCTGCTTATGTTTTCAGTTATTATTGATAACCCCAAATGTTTCCAAGACCAATTCAGTAAGTAAAGCTTTCTTACTGTAACAATCCAGAACAATCATGGTACAGTATACCTTTCTTGTATACTATGGGAAATATATTTTGCGCTAATGACAAGGAAGAGAAGCAAATGCAGGCAAAAATCTATTTTTTTTCCTCAAATAAGAACTAATATATTTAACACATTATGATAACTGAAAATGTCAGGGGGGAGGGGGAGAAAAACAAACAAACAAACCAAAAAAACATTTTTAATCCAGGAAAATGGCTTTAAAAATACTCCAAACTGATACATCTATTTCTGATTTTGTATTATATGTCTTCCAGAGTTTCACAAGCTTCATGACTTTTTTTTTTTATTAGAATTGTGAAAAGATACCTAAATCCATTTGATGTTCTTTTTTATAAATTTTCTTCATAAATTGAAAGCTTACAAATTCCTCCCACCTCCTTCTTTGGGACTTTTGGTCTTTGAGCAAGATCTTGCTTTCACTGTCAGAGATCTGATGGAAGCCAAACTCTCATTAAAAGTTGGAAAAATTCTGTGAATTAATGAAATATCATTTTTATAAGAGGCAAAGAAGGATCTTGCACATTTTTCAGTACTAGAGGGGTGTGGCTGGGACAGAAGTCAAATGTGCTTAGAAAAAGGGTGATTAGTTTAAAGTAAGGGAAGAAGAGAAAAAAGAAGTCTTTGTTATTAAAAAAGATAAATAGTATATAGAAGAATTAAACTGGACAGGTAGAATAACTTCCCAATAAAAAGTGCAGAACACTGTAATAGCTATTCTAGGACTTTAGAAAAGTTAGAAAAACATGACAAAAAGTAATGAATCTGTCTGGGTGGGAAATTCTTAATTTCCCTTCCAACATTATGATTTATGATGTTTATAATCATAAAATTACATTTATCTTACAAGCTTTACTATGTCTCATTCATTCAGCCTATGGTATTTGTGACTTTTTGACTTCTTCCAACAAACATCTCGAACTTCCCAGATATTCCAATGAGCTGTTACATGTTTAGAAGTTCATAATTCACAACATTTCCTTCCCTTGTTCATCTATGATAACATATTTATCTGTTTGAGCCAACCCCTTTCTGTCTTAGGACCTACCACATACTTAGTTGTGCTTACATTCCACACAAGCATGTCTTCCCTTCACTCATACCATTGAAAATCACTTGCATCAAAAATAAAATCCAATGTAACTGTAAAATGGAAGCCACAGAATTTGCTTTACTCTAAGTAGGTTTTTTCATCCATCCATCTGGGGGCCCCTGGACAAATCTCTGGACTAATCCTAAGGGGTCAGTGAAAGACAATAAAAGCAAACAAGCCTATCTTTTGACAGTACACCTGAACTCGCTCTTAAGAGCTCTACAAGGAATGCTTCAGGGGACTTGCAAATTGAAGGTGTTTGCTCTAGGGTAATACACCTGTAATTTTAAATTTCCTATGTGAATACTTCAGCGTGACTTCTACATTTTAAAACCTGACAGCATCTCATAACTCAGCAGGAGGAAGCCAATTATGAGACACCAGTAGGGAAATGGATGAGAAATATTATCTTGCAACCTGGATCATGACTGGATGAAGTTCTCATTTCACACCAGAAGTTCTGGTTTATGTCAGAAGATGGTTGGAAAATCCTTTTTCAATGGTCCAAGACATTAATTCTCAGCCTGAATCAAAACAGAATTGTAGCATTTTAAAACAATACTTTTATGACAAACTGCATTTCAAAAAAGGGAAGCAATATTTGTGTAGGTGTTTATAGCAGATATATATGAAACAATAAAGTGATTCATGTGGTGAAGTATATCTCATGTAACTATCCCTGCTGATAGCCAGGCACCCAGCCCCAGCAAGTTTTCCTAACTTTTTTGTGTCACAAAGGGAAAATCGCAGCTGTAGGGTGAGGATGGCTCACCCTCAGGAAGTACTTTGATGCCCACCCCAGGGTGAGCCAGATGGCTGGTTTCCTTGGCTTGGCCAGATGAGATGCTTGATTTTCAAGCAGCTGAAGGTAGCTGAAGTGGAGGCCTCCCATGGCCCCAAGAAAATATGACTCTACAGACAAAGAAATGCCTGAAACAGCCCCATGAAACAGTCTGTGTATCACTATTTTTTATGGGTATAGATATCTATTTCTAGAGGTTTTCAGTCCCATTCATGGAAAACAAGAGCCTAAATCATTTTCTGAAACGACTGTGTACTGGGCTCATTGAAACTTTCAAGAACACAATGCAACAAGATCTTTACTTTTGCTGAGCTAAGCATTAGTAATTTACATCTTCTGGAGCAATGGAGTGATTTAATCTTTAAGAACTTAAATTGGAGGGTGAACTGTAAAGTTTCCACGTAGTTTTTGAAGGCATAACTAACCACCATAACAGTTCTTTAGGAAAAAACATTCTTTCTTTGAAATGTATTCTTAAAATATGCTGCCATCTCCGAGTCACAATTAAGAATTTTTAAGTACGCCAATTAGAATGTGCTTTGTTCTTAAGAGATTTTGATTGCACTTCTGAGCAAACTGTTGTGGGAATCAAGTTGATTCTCAGAAGAGGCTCAAAATGCTTTTAATATAATTCTTCAGATGTTTGAAAGCATAATCTAAATGGAGCTGTGTTTTCACATGAGGTTTTGTTCCTTAATGTGTGGTGTATTAAGCAATATTGCTCAAAGCAATAGTCCAGAGTTTTAAGATGCACTGAGTACTTTGTTTAGCAGGTAGCAAAAACACACCCAAACCACCACCACCACCACCAACAACAAAAAATATAAATTCTTTCTACAGAACAAATATCACCATAGAACGTAGTTTTACTTTTCAGATAACAGCTTTTAACTGCTGGTATTTTTGCTTTAAATTGCAGATGAGCTTAGGCTTATGTGAACGTAGAGGTATTGTAATGGTGGAAAAAATGAAAGGGCTGATATGATTTAAGCTTTTGCTTTAAGGATGGAGACAGGATCAAGATGGGGAGAAAGAAGGGGGATCAAGATGGGCAGGAAGGTCTCAGCCCATCAGGCTGCCAGAGAGACTGGGAGTGCAGCAGGCATTATGATAGCTGTCTCCAGAGAGCACCAGCCTGAAAGGTGGCTCTAGAGTTGTCAGGTAGTAGGACCACCAGTTTGCCACTGACCAGGACTTCAAGGAACTCTGTGTATTTTTTTTTTTCCCTCAAAGCATGAGGTATTTCCTAGGACTCTGTATTATGGGAAAAAATGCATGCAGCTTATGTACAAGGTGTAAGGAACATGGAAAAGATGTTAATAATGTCTACAGCATTGTATTCAAGTAGTAGGGTTATTTCTGAGGACACGGTTCTTTCCTTCTAGCACTTGTGAATAAAATTCACCACAGTGAACAGAATACCTGAAAGTGGGTACAGAATTATAGTACAATATAAAAGTCATGAGTCCCAAAAAGATGTAAGAAATTTTACACTGACATAAAGTCCTTACAACGCTATTCCCTTGTCCCACACTTTCTCCTTCGAAGTACAAAGGGTTTCACACTAGTAAAACACACACAAGCCTATGCCCTTTACAGAATCTGTCTGAAAAACCCTATCTGTAGACTAATTCTTACCAACAATGAGTAACTTCACTTGTCCTAGCAGTCTCACTGACACCTTGCTCTCATCTCTGTCTGCCTCCTCATCCCATGCATCTCCTCAGCCCTATGGCCCACATTGCTGCAGGAGAGTGATACCATATCAAAACGCAAAATGTTGGCCTCCACCTTGTTTACATTCATTCTTATTCAATCTCTTAAGAAAGTTCTTATAATTAATATCAAAACCAAAAAGAAAAGTATATTATCAAGCATTATATATGTATTTCTTCACTATACCCAGGTTTCTAACTTAACGCAATATACCTGAAAACGTAACACCTTATCCTCTATAGGAGATCCAGAGGATTCTCCCCATTAAAAGTGTAACTGGCAATTAGGCTGCAGTGGAGTCCTGAAGGATTACAGAAGTAATTTTATTATCTCATGAAAATATTCAGTTGATACTTGCCTAATTTTATTTTTTTTAATTAAATTGTCATTGAAGATTACAAATGAATCTGAATATATTAGTTTAGTCCTAAATGGAGGAAACAGAGAAGATAGGCAATACTAACTGTCTTGTGTTGAGGATAAGTTTCTGAAATAAAACAGCCGGTATCGTGTCCCAGAGTGATTAATAACAAAAACAAAAACAAAAACAAAAACAAAAAAAAAAAAGAGAAAAAGAGAGAGACAGCAGCAAAACAAATAGAAGAATGCTACAGCCAAAACATCTGCTCCTATTCAGAGCTATGTTGTGCTAGTTTCAGCACAAAAATCTGTTAAAACAAGAGAAGAGGAGCCTATCTCATACTCTCAGTATGGGGAAATGGAACCCCAAACTCTCTGAAGGGTCTTAAGAGAAAATCTCTTAGAATCCTTTTTCTTCTTTTCATATATTTTGCAATATCTGTTTTGCATAAATTGATTAGCATATATAACTTGAAATTATTTAATGCATTTGAAATAAATATTAGAACTACATACAAGCATGTTTTTAAATTAATCCTGTAATTTAGTTAATGAATATCTGATATCATGGTAATATGAGCATTAAAAGAGCCTTAAGAGATATTATCCCACCTGTGGCAAAAACACATCCATGTGAATATGTAATTACACTTTATTGAAGTTGCATATTTTTTCCTGTTCCAAAAAGATATACTCTGGTTCTACCCTAAATATGTTGTTTCAGTTAAAAATACACTGAGCTTACATTTGTGTTTGTCACAAATCATGAGTTGATGTTTCAGTTCTCTCATCAACTTTCAGATGATCTTTGCAAGGAATATAAACTTTGGGGGTTTTCTTCTGATACCACACTGTCTACATGTAATTAAAGATGTAATTTTACCTCATTATGCTGGAACTTGGGTTTTTGGAAACAGCTTCCCAGTTTTTATCCCTTTCCACCTTATTCTCATAGGATTATAATCCATAGGTTTTCCATAACTCTAATCAACAAACAACAACAATTAAAACAAAATAAAATAAAAATAAAAACATTAAAATCTGTACAATTAAGCTAGCTACTTACATGCAAATATGAACAGCACCCCACCACTTCACAATAGAAACAAGATCAGTGCATCTATTCATCTCCTTTCACTGCTTACTTGAGTAGGCTTTCAGTTAATGTATAGTTTTGTGTGAGGTGACCGATTTGTCCCTGTTAAGGTTTCTGTGGGTGAGTGACCATGTGGGGAGATGATGCGGTATATGGAGAATTTATTATAGCACTGAAGGAAAGATCAGCTGAAAGATATGTGTCTTGTGCTAAGTTCCTGGCAAAAGACAGGACTATATTTTAAATATTGTGAGTTCTTCCACTGTGTGCCAGCTTCTGGGAATTATATCTCCCCAGTCTTGAATTTTCTTCCAGTGGCTCAGTTTCAGCATTGTGGTGGGACATCATGGGGCCAGAAGTAATCTGAGGGGCAGGTTGTGCAGGGAAATGTGTGCTATCAGGGTTGGGGCCTGTTCTGGGTGAGAGGCCAGCTGTGCCAGACAGCCACCAGCAAGGCCTCCAACCAGGGAGGTTTTAGACCAAGCTAATGAATGGCAGCAGCTAAAGTTATTGCAGTGACCTTTTGGAGATGGCAATGGCCAAACGAGGGTTATATCTTGTTGACAGAACCATTTTGGGTCCGGAAGCAGTGGAGGGCCAGCCTAATTCAGACATGCAGGTATAATGCCTCCTGTTTGGACAAAGAGCACACCACCAGCTGCCACCCCCTCTAAGATTTACAGCATCTGCTCTACAGATTGTGGTGGTTTTACCATGCTAGGCAGCTAAACACCACAACCACTATCTCACTCTCCCTCTTTAGACGAGGAGGGAAAAAAGAAAAGTAAAGAACAACTCATGGGTTGAGATAAGGATAATTTAATTAAAGGGGAAAAAATATTAAGCAAAGATTATTATTAACTAAACAATTTAAATAAAGGGGAAAAAAAAAAAAAAAAAAAAAAAGGAAAGGGGAAAAAGGAGGGGGGAGGAGGGGAATGAATAAATAAATAAAGGCTATGTAGAAGAGCAGAGGAAAGAAATTACTCTCTATTTCCCATAAATGAGGGATGCTTGACCACATCCTTGAAGCAGGGCCTCAACGCACATAGCCGGTGTTCGGGAGGAGGACTGACATTTTCACAACGAGAGCCCACCCCTCCCCTCTTCTTCCTTTTTCCACCTTTTATTGCTGAGTGTGACATCATATGGTATGGAATATCCCTTTGGTTGGTTTAGGTCAGCTGCCCTGGTGATGTTTCTCTTCTCACTTTTTTGCCCACCGCCTAGGAGGGTTAGAGAGAGTCCTGGTGCTGTACCAGCACTGCTCAGCAGCAGACACAACACTGGTGTGATACAACTGCTGTTATAGCTACAAGTGCAGAGCACGGCACTATATGGGCTGCTGCAGGGAAAACATCCCAGCCAGACGCAGTACACAGATGTGTCCAGCCCAACCTGCAGTGAGGCAAACCCAGAGCCTCAGAGTAGTCTCACAGACAGTGATGGAAGACAAAGCACCCATAAACATCTCAAAGAGCCCCAAACCCTTTCCAATGGAATAATACATACTCCCACACAATGAGAAACTATTTCATTTTATATTCTATAAACAGGTACAACTGAGCTGATTTGTCAATGTGAATATTTTAACTTTGCTCTAAGAGAAGGAAGTAAAAGGCCATTTGTTGCCCTTTATTATCAGCCATTTCAAAAGTACTGATCTTTACATGCATGAGCAGTTGCACTACAATTCTCCTTGCAGTTTGCAGATATAAGGGACACAGTGATCCATACCCACGTGCTGGATCAGCCTCATATTTAGTGCTTGCAGAGCTATGGGGCCTCAAAATCCTACTGATAAGGGTGATTTACTAAAAATGTGTAGACCTTTTATTTGCTTCACTGTTTCATAGCACTGACAGAAGGGCTGTCCTGAAAATTAAACTCAGTGGAACTATTTGCCTGAGCAAGGACTAGCTGTATGACCCATATTTCTTAGGACCAGAATGTGATTTTCTGCATCACAGTATTTAATGAAACTGTTTAACTGATTGTGAAGTGTGAATAGAGATAATAGACCTGTTCACATACTCATGCTAAAGTTCAGTTTCAATCCAAAGTTGACTCAAAACAGAGCCTGTCAGACAGTCTGTTCTCAAGTGATTTCCAGTAAAATCTCTGAATATTTCCAGTGGTTCTTGATCCTGTCCAGGAAATCCTGCAAGGACTGCTTCTCATGAGACTGAAGTGTCTCTTACATATACACAGTTCTTTTCATTGCACTTGCCAAAATGCTGAACTACAGCTTTGTCAGAATTCTTACACTGTGAAAGAAAAGAGGAAATCTGAATGACTTTGAAAATGAACATGTGTTCTCTGGGACCTACTAATTTGTCTGTAACATAGAATATTGTGAATTTCATTTTTTCATTGTTAATAATCAGATATATTTATGAATTCATTTCATCTTGCATCTTGTGAAAAATGTATTTCTTATTAATAAGTACACCTTGAATAATTAAGTGATCAAAGTCACACCACAGCATTAGAAAACAACTTTTGACTTCAGTTTGGTTCATACAAGCTATGCAGTTCTGGTGAAGTTTGTTGTACCTTGAAGCATTTGAAAACAATGATTAAGAGGCTGATGTGCCCATGTTTAAACTATTTCTGTGCTAAACTCTACTGATACTTTAGATAAAAGAGCTTTTTTTTTTTTTTTTTTTTTTTTTTGGTATTAGCAAAAATAACTACAATATGAAGTGACCTGAAATTTACAAAACAGTGAACCAATGTGTATGGCAAAAAATCCATGATAATTTAATCAGCTCCAGACATCTCTAGTTTCTTGAATGAGAAATACATTGTGGTCTCAGGCATGAATAAGGATTAGGGGAATTCTCATTTGATGTATATTGTTTCAGCCTTTCCTGATGAAAAAACTTATTTTCAGTACAATTAATGATTTTTTCTTTTTAAGATTTTAATAGTCAATAACTATATACAACATAAAGCATCTCTCTGAAAGAATGCTGTGGCACATTTTAATCCTGTAGTTCAACAGCAGTATAGCACACATGTTCAGGCAACAGCAACACATTAATAAATCCCATTAATACCTTTCCCCCTGAGGTCTTTGCTGACTGTTTGACTGACAAAGTTCTGCTTTTATTAGTTATGACAGACCAGGCTTTGCATTTCATCTCTCTAGGGAGATGTCACACTGTTATTTTAAGGTGAATTGCTCAGTTCAAGTAACAAAACTGCCTCAAGGTCTCAAGACAGTTAACATGGCAGCTTTTTTAGTCAAACAGTTTCACACTTTCTCTGACAGCAGGACTATATTGATTATGAGGGAAGCAAAAGAAAATGGGTGGGACAGACAAGGATTCTCCCAGGGTTTCAGTCCAAAAGGCCTGGAATAAAGCTGGGAGCATGCTGCTTGCCCGGACTCCAAAACCACACACTTCAGAAAATTGAATCACTTTTTTCTTTCTCTTTCCCTTTTAACTTGTTTATTTTTTCTTGTTTTTACCACCATTTCTATGCTCATGCACAGACATCCAGATTCTACAGTCCAACGTGCCTGGGCAGTTCTCAAAGCTTGTGATGTTACTGCCCTGGCTTTTCTTCCCCCTTTGTTTTACATGTACACCTACAGGCTCACTCAAAGAGCTAAACCAGAATATGGAGTTGGAGAATAAAAAAAAACAACCTTGTGTGATTCCGGTTTTCTGAAACTCCAGATGAAGAAGTATAGATTGTGCTTGAAATCTGGAAAATGGTGATTACCAAAAGCTGCTATTGGACAGCTTGTTTGTTCTTCACATGCTAAGGAGAAAGAGATGGAAGTAAGATTGCCTTAGACATATAGAGTATATGTATAATGGCATAGCTCCCTTACATTTTGTGTCCTGCACTTAACTTTCCATCTGCTGTTGGTTTATCTTTGCGGAATGAGCAAGAATGCCATTGAGATCCCCACAATGACAACCACAATTCATACAGTTAAATTGGAAGGCAGTGAAATGCATGAGTAACTCAAATTGCTGCTACTGTTGTACATAACAATGGGCATACAACAACAGTTTATCAAAGCTGGAAACTTTTGTTCTTTTCTTTTTTTTTTTCTTTTCTTTTTTTAAAGACCTAATGAACTTCCACTCCTCTCTAGCACTGAATATTTGAAGCAATTGTGTGTTCTAGGAAACTTTCAATATTCCTCTCTTCAGCTTCACTATTGCTTTACTTTGCCCATGTAATAATTAATGTAATAGATTCACAGTCTATTTATTCACAATTTATATTCATTAATATATTAAACTACTGATCCTGTAGAACACCTTGACACACTGTGTTATAGCTTTCCACAATTTAAAAGTGGACTATGCACATGTCCTTTCATAGTTCTGACAATTTCAAAGCATTGAAGGTACATTCTGCATCATGGGATAACTTCATACAGTCTTTTGATGAACTTTGTCATTGGCTTTTTTAAGTCTTTGTAATTTACATAAACCTTTCTCCCTCTAGCATCCATTATTTTCATATGCTGAAAACATTGCGGTAGATTAGAGATGGATGATTTTCTTTTAAAGAAACAGTGCTCTTTTATCTCTGAAGTACCGCAAATCTCTAGAAATTCAGTCATTCTGTTTTTAAAGATCAATTTTATTGCTGAGATAAGCCTTAGCACTCCGCAGTTCTCAGGAGCAACAGCTCTGCTTTTTCAAAATACAGATATAATGCTTTCTAATACCTTGCTTTTGAGGAGGTGAGGTGATTTCAATACTGATTATTCAATACAGATTATTCCAATTTCAATAGAGATACACACTGTAAAAAGCAGTGTTGTAGTTTATTTATAATAAGAGAACAGTAGGAATGAGGGTGACAATCACTGAGAAGAGTGATTTGAAATCATTGGCAGGAGCATGACACTGCTGTATCTCACTGGCAATCGCAGTAGATTCATTCCATTCCACTGAGATCCTCATGGCTCATCTGTGCCTGAGTTATTTCAGAAGTTCACTAAAATGTTAATTATGTTTTTTAATAGCTCTAGCTGCCTCCTGTATCATAAAGGTCTTTCAAAATGATAGTTAACAGTCACGTCTTCTTATAGAAATACAGTCCAAGCCAGAAATAATAGAAAAGCTGCCCAAGCCCTGTGAATCCTCAAAGTTACTCGCTCTTCTTCAAAAAATACTTCTAAATATGAAAATCCACTATTGGAAAGTTATTGGCAAAACCACAATAAATCAAGCTAGAGCTGAATTTAACTGGTATCTGTCCTGTGCTGACATGCTCCCCATTTCTCTCTACTCTCAGACATGCTTTCAGCAGTGTGACAAGGCTCGCACAGAAACATCTGTTTTGTTCTGCCCTATGCATGAAAAAAAGTTCCCTCAGAAGCACGTGAAGTCTAAAGGTGTAAGGTAGTCTCCAGACAAGTGGGCCAGAAGTAGGTAGTAAGGGTGTTTTCCTCTGATACCCTGTCCAGCTCAGTGTTTTCTAGCTCCCCTTGCTTGCAATTGGGACTACCAGAATCCAGGACTCACCTATCACTCTATAAATAAGGGTTGCAAGAGGCAGGATCTATGGGCTCTGTGTTGTCTTCCTCAAGCACTAGTGCAGCACAGCCACAGCACCTATTGCATCCCAAATCCTCTCAGGCAATAATAGAAGTGGTCCCACACTGCTGTGCACCAGCAGCATGCTCTGGTACACATGGGGACACTAAAAGCTCTGGTCCTCTGAGCTATGTCCCTCTGACTAGTCCCACACAATGGAAAAATTTTAATGTCATCACTATGCTCAGTGCCATTGGGAGTACCTCGTCTTCACTTAGACTGATATTTTATGTCAAATTTCTCATGGGTCTTGCCCTATTTGAAATAAGGGGAGACCCAAAGAAATTAATAGAGGGCAAAGAATTAGCCATTGGGAATGTAGTAGTAATGTGCCGCATCAGGGATTGTCTTAGAGCTCAGATTGTGGTACGTCTGAGAGCAGAAAAATTCCATTCTTGCATGACCGAGGAGAATGTAATCAGCAGCAGCACTGGAAAAAATCTTGCTTAATTACATATTTACACAATAGAGAGAAATGGCATTGGAGTTGTTCCAGGCTTTTGGTTACATAATACATGTTTAACAAAACTGCCTAATTATAACTGCACGTATTTACTCAAGAGATAGAAAAGGCTTCAAAGGAGATTTTCCAACCTCCAGGAAAGTCTTTTTTCCAAAACAAGCTTAATCATTTACTATTACCCAGCAATCTATGACCTTACAGTTTATAAATATACAAACTAAACATTATTTAATATTTAATATTATATAACACAGTTCTTCAAGTCTCTTAAATATCTGTTTTTAACCAATAATATCTCAGAATTCAAGGTTGAGGATGACACTCCTCCTGGAAAAGACAAAAATAAACTGCAAAAACAAACACCAGTGCCTGAAAAGTTTCCTTTCTCAAAGGGCAACTTTGCAGAAGGCAGACTGACTGCCTGGAGCATCAAAACACCCACGTGTTAACTTATGGAGATGTGATGGCTTTTCAGCCAGCAAAAGTTATTGGAAGAAGGTCCTGTTTATAATAATAATAATAATAATAATAATAATAATAATAATAATAATAATAAACACATAAGCCGCTAACATTCTAACATAGGGCAGAGATGAATGGGAAGGATACATCCTGAAGATGAAAACAAACAAAAAAATAAAAAAACAGCAGAAGACCCTGGTATGTTGTGAACAGCTGCAGTGCACGAGAGGACCTCACTCACCCCTTCTCCTTTTGACATCCCCGGGTCTCAGCCAGCAGGACCCAGCACCCAGGGTTACAGCATGCGTAGAAAGCTGAACCCCAGCTTGAAGGATGGGACACCCCCATCCCAGGCAGTGGGTGCCCATGGGGTAAGGCAAGGCCTGATACCCCCAGGGGCATCAGGAGGCATGAGGACCCAAGGGGCACCAGGAACCATGCCTTTTGGCCATCTTACCTGCCTGGTTCCCACGGTAAAATTTAAAATGAACAACTAATCTCCCAAAATGTCTCATTCCATCGAACTAGTGTTTTCTGATGTGAGAGTTGCTTTGTCAATGGTTCCTCTTTTTATTAACCATCTTTAACTCTGAGCTGAATTTAATGAGGTTCTGTAGCAACATCACATCCCTGGCACATCAAGCACCAAGAGAAAGCTGCTCCACTGACTCATCAGATGGAATGCAAAATATCTCTTCACAGCAGGGCTGTAGAAGAAGCCCAGGGAACAAGTGACTCTGCTGTTTGTACGTTCTGTCATGACAAACCCCTGGCCGACTAGCAAGTTCATTTTGTTACCACAAAAACACACTGAAGCCACCAGAATTTCTACCAAAGTTACAAGGCTATGTCTTAAATTGAAATCCTTCTCTCTGAATGTGTACAACACAGTACTGTCTTCAAAGACAGAAATAAAAATAACAGCACTGAGTCCTGGGATGACATGTTTGCATGTCCTCACTACAGACCAGAAGCAATCTATGCCCAAGACAGGAGAAAACTTCCTCCTCTTGATGTTAACAGGTCCAGTTCTTGTTTAATATGCATACATCCCTCCCAATTATCCTTGTTTTTTATAGACCTTTTAAATAAGTTAAATATCCAAATACATTATCAGGCAGAGAAGGATATTACACGGAAGCCAATTTTTAATCTGACAAATACATTATGTATAATAGCTTCATTTTAATATTTCATAATCATCTTCATTTAATAATTGATCTAGGTCTAATTTGGAATGCTCATTACTCATATGAACTGAAAATGTTTTTCATCTCACACTGGAGCTGCAGCATGGGCAAAGCCTGGAGCTGTGACTGCTGCTGACATTGTGTTAATCGGGAGCTGGAGCCTGGAGAGCAGCACAGGTGCAGGGTGCGGAACACATCCCCTCACTGGGAATGCTCAGGGACAGACATTGCTTGAGCTGAGCAGTGCTCTGACGTATGCAGAGTGCATGTCAGCCAAGTGAAGGGCATGTCTCGTGCTATCTATTCAATTGCACTGTCACTGCCAGCTCAAGGATGTCTCTCGCTGTGTTGACACGCATGACAAATTGCAGAAAAAGCTCTGACTGCTAATACCTTCTTCCTGCATCCCAGCTATCAGCAACGATAAAATACAGTTAAGCCCAATGAAAGGTTACACCTGTGAAAGCTGGTGAGATATGCAGTGGTTTTGCTTGGGATGTACTCAAATGATCTATAATGGAATAACCCTGCTCCTGTTTTGGAGTTCTGCAATTGAAGCTTTTTGTATTCGGGCTACTGCAATGTTTACCACTTCAGAAGTAAAATGATTTTTTTTCTTGCATTGTAATGTTGTGACATGTCAGCAAAATATTAGTGCCTGTGAGGGTCTATGGGTAGAACAGTACTTGAATGTAATTGATTTTTCTTGCTACAAAATATGCCACAGCATTTGGATCATCATAAAGTAGTATTTGGAGACATCAATGGAATTATCCAAGGGTAAGTAGACAGACAAACCAAAAGATGTCTGGAATTAGTAATGTAACAAGCAAATATTACTGGAGTTATTTTAACTTGTTGAAACTATGAAACAAAAAGAGTGGGAAACATTTCTGATGTCCTTAAAGCCAGGAGAAGCATGGACCTTTCCAGCCCTCAGGATGTGTCGACAGAGTTCCTTACTGGAGCAGTAACAGATCACAATAAACATGACTCAAAACCCAAGGTGAAGTGACATTGTATGACTAAGCTTAAAGTTCCTGCTGTAGTAGGCAAGCAGACAGACAGATGTTGACAGATTTAGCTCACTGCACCTGTCTTAGGAACTGGATTGGACTGCCTCTCTTACTTAGCATCCAGTACAAGCCTGAAATGCCTGAGTTCACTTAGAGCTATTTCAGGTGAAGCCTCCCCAAAATACATGTACAATAGTTTTCACTTTAAGGAGTATCATGCAAGACTATGAAAACTTTTAGTACTATTATTTGTGTTTGAGTGTGTCTGCTACAGCAAGTCTTATTTGGCCAAATTCAGTCTTTAATTATTTTTTTCAACTACGGGTTCTTGGGAGCAAGAATTGCTTCTTCACATGTGAAGGTAAAACACCTCAGGTATCAAGTCCTAAAGTTTTGAGGGAGACTTAGTGCATCACAAATATGACCATTTTCAAGGATAGAAACTCACATCATGTAATTTTTAAATGCATGTATTTCAATTCTTCATTCTTCAGTGGGAAAGATGCTGCCCTTACTCTGTCACTGGTGGGAACTGAGAAGGAAAAAAACATTCATTACAGCAGCAAAATTCTGGTCCACCTTCTTCCTTCTGCCATCAGCCCTGACCGGGGCACCTCTGTTGGACCCCTGGGAACTGCTGAGATACATCTGAAAATGGGGCCTGGTATTCACCGGGATTTAAATGCAATTATAGGGATGTTTCATGGGTTTTCCAAAATGTCCCAGGTCTGGTGCCTGTCAGTTCTTTTCTTTTTTAAAGCGTATTCTTGACCTGGATTGTGTGTGGGGGGGGGGGGGGGGGGGAGGGGGAAGAGGAGGGTTGCTGATGTAAAACTTAGGGAACAAACTCCAGTGCTGAATATGCATAGATGAATCCCACTGTTTTTGTGTGCAGCACATAGCACTTCCAGATGGCTTTGATGCATGCTTAATGTTTATTATGTTTTCTGAAATAATTTGAGTTTAACAAATTATTACTGAGTGTCTAAAAAGAGAGAGGAAACAAACACACAATGCAAATGTTTTAAAAAGCTAAGTAATTGTTTGTAATTGCTATTCAGGGATATTTGTTTTCACCTGCAGTAAAATATTTTGTTGTGTGCTTTCCAATGACTACTTTGGAAAGCAGCACCCAGAACAAGGTGTTCCTACTTAATGTTTGAACTCCTGGCAAAAAAGGAGTAGGCAGTAGGAAGTCCTTAAAAATAGAGGAGGCAAACAAAACTCAACAGCCTCCCAGAATGTATGCACTCAAACCAGTTTATGAAAGCTGATCATTTCCCAATGTGAATGTTTATTTATTTTTGAGATCTGCTTGTTGATATTTGTAAAACATCTCAAAAGTACCTGAGTGCTCTATTCAGAACATTTCCTGATCATGCCTAGCTGCTGTGGCATCATGTCGACTTCAGAGAGAGGCAGCAGCTATCAGTCCCGAAAGGCAGATTTTCTCAGGTTTTTATCATTTCTTCGCACTAAAGGTAAAAGTGTAGGAGACACCCTGAATATTGGATTACATATATTGGGAGCTTGAACTTCATGAAAATCCAGTGGAAATTATGTTCTCAAATCTTATCGTTTAACTTTGGTGCCTAACTCCTGTGAATTTCAGTAAAAGGTAGACATGGAAATCTTGTTGAGTCTAAAATCTTGCAGCATTTACAAATCTGCTTTTACATTTCTAAGTCACCCAGGAAGAAACTATACTCAAGACTTAAAGACTTTTAGTCCTTCTTCTCATGATCTCCAAATGCTATGGTAGGTTGTGAAACCACTGAAGGTCTGCTATTAAAAAAAAAAAAAAAAAGCAGACAAAACATTTTGCTTTGAAATGTAATGAAGTAAAAATCAGATTTAAATCAAAGGTTTTTTTTGTACCTATCATATTGCACTTGGCATTTGAGGTGATTCTTCCTCTTTTCATCTATTAAAACAAAAAGACTGATATTCGTGAAGCTAACATTTGTAGCTTTTCCCATTACACTTCCAAGATCTTAATAAATGGCAGGTCTCTTGAGAAACAAATCAGAATACCTCACTTCTGTGATTATGAGTTGGGAAAGTTTGTTTTGTAACAGTCCTGAAGATATCTCTGCAGTGATCTCTGAACTCAAAGACAATCAACTCAACAACTTTGGCTCATAATCTTAAGAATCTGCAGAAAGCCCGTATCAGCTTTTCCTCAGTGATAAAGTAGCTATCACCAAATTCAAGTCCCCATTAGGAAGCCCTTTGGAAAGGACCGCAGTGAGGTATAGACGAATATAGTCAGGGTAAGAGTGCTGAGGCAACAAATAAGGGATGTAGTCTGGAATAATGGGCTGTGTCAGAAGACCCCTTTGGGAAGCTCACAGTCAGCACAGGTTAGAGAAGCCTTCAGAAATTTATCTAACAGCATTTCACACAGCCAGGAGGAAAAGCAAGGCATAGGAGGAGATTTAAAGCTGGTCTCTCTCAGCTGCACTATGCACTCAAGAGCTGCCAACCTCAGTCACTGTGTTTAGCTGAGGTCATTAATCATTTGTTCTTGATTTCACCTCCACACCTGAATGTTTCCATAAGTTCCAACACTGAGAAAAGATTTGCTTATAGTTTTCCCCATAGCAAACATTTTATTGCTGCTAATTGTGTGTATAGGTGGAAAACTTTACATGACTTTGATTGCAACTACATTCTTCTTCCTGTTAGATAGCCCTCAGGACTGTGCAAACACAGTAACAAAAGTTGAAATACTTATGCTCCCCAGCATACAGTAAGCAACTTCTTCTCATAGCTGTACTGCAGAAGCCAAACCTTCCCAACTCCTCAGTCATTCTGGATGTACCCACTGCATTAAAGGAAAATGGGGGGGGAGGGACAGGGCAAAAACAAACAAACAATCAAACACCAAAAAAATCAAAGAGGAAAGAAAAAGTAGACAGACAGCTTGTTAATAGAATCAGAAGCAAAATTCTCTTTTTTGACTTATTTCAATGAACGCGTGTCAAATGCAAGGGATCAGAGGTAGAGAAGTTTGCCATTTGTTCACCTCTCATCAAAGATCATCTCAGGGATATCAACCCAAACAATACAGTTTAAACTGTATTGAAAAGGCCTTTCATTTAGAGTCATTATTTACACCAAAGTAAAGTACGGGGCAAATAGCATTTCCCATGTGTCAGTTATTCCATATTACTCCCATTGCATGATGATTTCCTTCATGTTACTCTTTTACTGTCTCCTAATAAGCTGTAATTTATCAAGGTCTTTCAGCATGAAAATTTCTCTGTATGCTCAAATTCCATATTTCCCCAGTATTTTGGAGAATAAATCAATAAAGAAAAGAGAGCTGCTTAAGCACATGTTGAAAACTAAGTTTGTGCTATAGTGTTATAATGAATCAAGGTCTGCATTTGAAGTATGCATTTGCATTGGGAAGTAAGACCTCAAATGACTTGATTTTTTTTCAAATAGGTTACATGAGAAGTCTAACTTTCTGTCATTCAAAGCATTTTGCTTGACATTTTGCCCTTTCCTCTAGTTTCTCCAATCTTTCCTATGTATTGAGACCAAAAGCTCTTAATTTATTCCACATACTGACTCACCAGTGTTATGAAAGCTATACTATTTTCTTCCATGTTCTATACATGACCAAGCACACCTGTCTTGTATTTAGGGTATGGGGGTTTTTGTTTGTTTTTATATCATCACCATGTATTTCCTGACCCTGCTGGTTTCAGGGTAGCCATAGCCATCTTCGAATTTTTTATTGTATTTCTTTCCTACTCATTTCTTTTCACAACTGTATGCCATGTTCTTGCATTCTGCCATTATGTCCCCTTTAAGTCTCTTTGTAGTGTAACTTTCTTCTGCCTGTTCACTAATATTCTTATTTTGATGTAACTGACAAATTTGATCAATGTCAAATGTAATCATTCTTTTAAACCAATCATGAGAGTTTAAATACTAGGGGTCGCAATATTGTTCCATGCATTAACCTCAGCTCTCTATTTGTCAAAGAGTTTCTAATCCATTACGTGATACTGGATGCTTTGATTCTGTCATAAATCGATAATGTAGCACCACAGCACATTCAATATTGAATTTCCTGTGTAAGAAAACACCCACTAGTTTTCTTTTTTTTTCTTTTTTTTTTTTTTACTGTATCTATCAGAGAAGATTATATTTATTTGACATGAAATAAAAACTTTTTTTTTGCTGTTTCAGAAATACAGACCTACTATAAATATTCATATAGGATTCATTTCAGACACTATCAAAATCAGTACATGATCTAACAAAATAGCATTGTTATGAGTATCTTATTAACATTTTTTCCATCTGATCAGGCACTTATGAGCTAAACCTTGGCAGTGCCCTTGTGGAGCACTAGACTGAAATACCTGGGCAAGTTTCTTCAAGCTAGCTCAACAACCCAAAGTAGGAGTATTAGTGTTCCTGAGTTGGAATAACTCAGCCAAAAAGTAGTATATATAAGAATATAGTCATGCATTTGCTTCTTCAAGAGCTCTGTTCATTACCTCTGTATTTTTGACCTCGTTTTACTTTGCACTGAGATGGACCAGAACCACTCTCACAATCAGGTGCTCCATTTCACCTGGTAATGTCACAGCTGGGTCTAAAGTACCTGAAATTTTAGCTCTTGCAGAGCAACAAGAGGACAGCTTCTGTACACAAGTGGCTTGAAAATAGCTAGTTCAGCTATTGTGACAATGCACAATGCCAAATGCCTGCAATAAGTACTTCCATGGACTCTCATCCTTTGGCATTAGCTGCTTGTGTATTGCAGTAGTTCCCATATAACTCTAGACAAACGTATAGCTTTTCAGAGTGAAGGTGGAAGGGGAGCAAGAGTAGCGCTAAGTGTATAATCAAGAAACCATCCAGATTTCAGTTCCTTTCCTGAGACAAAATTCAAAAATTCAAAAAACAAACAAACAAGCAAACAAACTTGTTTTTGCTAAATCTAGAGTGATTATGGAATGAACAGAAGAGGAATTTGCTAAAAACATCTTATTATACGTCCAAAGTACAAACTCAGACAAAGACTTTTCAGTTCAGGTCCACTAGTGATCCCCTAACAGGAAAGCCAACCATCTGAATGCCAGCCTCTCACGGCCTTTTAAACAGCTGATAATTGCGTTAATCCTTCAAGGTGAACTTCCCATATCATTTCCACAAAAGCACAACCACGACTGCCATTTGTGGCAATCTTAATTATTTTCCTTCAGCATTCACAGAGCCTTGCCACCATACTCTCCATTCCTAGCCAGTGCAAATTCTTGGCAAATTAATTTGATAAATAATGAGCTCACGCAATGTTGCTATTGCAAATTATTTACGATTTTTGTTAGCTTTGAAGAAAGTACTATCAGATCACAATGTGCTATTAAATGTTTTGCAGTTCTCCATTTGAGTTATTTGATTAGATTCACATCTGATAAAATCAGTTAATTTCAATATAATCATACATGGAGGAAGTCTGGACCATGACATTGAATTTTACTCACTTGAGTTTTCTTATTTCCCCAATCAACATACCTTCTTATTGAACATTTAAATATAAAATTATATATTTTGGACATGGGCCTGGGTAGCCTGCTGGGTGGCCCTGCTTGAGCAGGGGTTTGGACTACATGATGTCCAGAGGTCTGTTCCAACCTAAACCATCCTTTGACTGTGAAAATTGAATGTTATTTTTATTGTTTTTTTTTTTTATTTATTTATTTTTTATTTTAGTTAACTAGTCCTTGTTAGGGGCACTTTTATTTTGACTTTCTTTGTCCTATATCTGTGCAGTATTGCATACTTATTCAGTATTGCTTATGCAATGTAGGAGAATATGTACTTGCTATTCCAAAGCTCCAGGCCTGGGGCATGACACAGCCACAGAAAGGGTGCCAGGAAGAGAAGTGAAGCCAAGAGAAATGAGTGAAAAGATCTACCTCCTCTTGCTGCCAAGGACATCAGAGGGCCTAAGGCATTATCTTTAATGTCTTTCCGTACATAGCACAGCCCCTAGGGATGAACCTGAAATGGTGATCTGGAGGTGAGAATAACTCTAATGAATTGAGAATCTGAGCTCTTTCAGTCTAATGTAATTGACTTCACTGCAGCCTCACTCGTTATCATCAAAACAGCTCTGCTTTACACAATGTTGGCCACTCTTCATGTGAACTGATAACTTACAGTGTAATTGCTTAGAAGAGAATAATTGTGAGAACTCAGCATTTTGACAGTGTAAGGAAAAAGTCAGACACAGCAAGGTCTGAAGTGCAGTAAGATTTCTTACAGCATCTGCATTGCTTTCCATCTGCAGAGATACAGGAGATGGGGGGTGCAAGGGGAGAGGATGAGTGCAATGTGCCTCTGCTCAGCTTGTGGGTTAAAGCAATCTCTCCAACTGTCAGGGAGAATGCAAACAGGAGGGCACAGAAAGCCACATGGCCACTTCTACTGACAGCATGGGAAATGGGGACACAGGACAATGTGGGGAAGGTTGAACAATTTTCTTTAACTTCTTTAAAATGCAAAACAAATGCTGCAGCAGATTTTCTCTCAAGTTCCATAAGAGCCATCAAAATGAAGAGACAAAATCCTTTAGAAAACCTAGGTTTTTCATCCCTCTTTTCACCACTCAGGAGTCTGATTGGAAGTGCAATTTTGTGCACAGTGACCCTTGCTAACACCTTGATTTGGGCATAACAGGTAGAGAAAGTGTCCACCACACAGTCTGCTTCACACTGATCACAGAGAATCACAGAATAGTTTGGGTTGGAAGGGACCTAAAAGATCATCTAGTTCCAGCCCCCTTGCCATAGGCAGGGACACCTCCCACTACAGCTAGGTGGAAAATGCTTTCAAGATTATGCTTTTCTAGTTACATTTTTTATTTAGTACACAGACACTAAACAATAGATTTGAGGGAGGAGTCTCCTCAAGGTCAGGTTTGGCCTTTCAAACACAGGAGTGAAGTTCTAATAGGAAGATGATTCTAATAGAAGGAAAAGATTAATTGCACTTCATATGTTATCCTGAGAACAATTCCCAGATGGGCTAGGCTAACAAAGCTACAAATTAGTAAAATCATATCCCTTGTAGTCTTGTTTTTTTTTTTTTTTTTTTTTTTTTTTTTTTTTTACTTTCCTGTGTTCCAAGACAATGCATTTTCCCCTATCAACCATCATCTGTCTCTCAGATACGTATGTACTGTTCTTATGTAGTTACATAAAGCTTTGGACATGACTTGTTCTTATATATTTCTATTGGACAAGTAAACCAAAAGGCTGTTCTCTGAAGGACTGCAAAAATATGGGTAAGCATGAAAGAAACAACTGGAATAAGTGTGATATCAGAGAATCAAAGAATCACACTACCACTGAGGTTGGAAGGGACCTTGAAAGATCATCAAGTCCAACCATACAAGAGGACATACATTCTTGGGTATTTTAAAGGCAAGTTTGGGATAAGCACAGTAATAAGGAGTAGGACTCCTTATTAGGAGTGTAGATTATTATTAGGAGATTATTACTCTGTAATAAGGAGTACAACTCCTTATTAGAACTGGACCAAGGGATAGAAACAAATAATTACTGGTTAGGCTACAGGTCAGTAACCTGTCTTCCACAGAAGGTGTTTGAACTTAGTAGAAGAAAATGGAAACCAGGGAGATACACACCTCAAGCACATCATTATTTGTCCATCACAAAATGAAAAGTGAATATACTAAAATGCTACTATGTTCAGTGAACAAGGAAGAGTTTGGAAGAATACAAATGTTGAGTGATGAGAAGGAAAACTCACATTTTGATTTCAGTGAGGAATGGTGACTCATGACAGAAGACCTAGTCTGACCAGGAACTAGGGAACTTGAATAGTACAGTTACTAACAATATTTTCTGCCCCAAAAAATTTAAAGCTTTTATCTAATATAGTTCAATAAAATGCCATCTTTCCACAGAAATTGAGAACCATGTTCTGACTTCTAGAATGTCAATGGATTAAAAGGAATTCTCCCTCTTCTGTATCTGAACTGAAGTACTAAAATATGCTTTTTCTTCCCATGTTGTGATATTCCATATACATTCGCTAAACTTGCATGGAAAATCTAGGGCATCCTACCTTCATATTCTGTATTTCAGAAACTGTTCCTTAAAAGCTCCCATAACAATAAATGAGCTTCAAATATAAATAAAAAAACTTGTCTTTCATATAACATTAGATGTTTTTTATATTCCTAAAAGCAAGGATTACTTAGGAGCTCCTCAGACATGCAACAATGATATGTCTTATAGAATAGCATGTTTATGCTGCTGTATTTCCATGACATCTTTAAAAGAATAGGTATTATAGCTTTTTATTTTTTAATAAACCATGCCCTTATATAGGAGGAGTATGTAGGAGCAAATGAAGCAGCAAATTAGCACTGACACTAAAGATTACCTGTAACTGGATCATTTTGAAGTTACATCTGTATCAGACACAAATATAAGAATCAGACCACTTATGGGAAGATTTTACAGACAGAATATGGTGTTTGTAAAATATATGCAGGAACTATTAAGTGATGATGAGTCATCTAAAATGTTTCTTAAGTATCTTTCCTCTTGCTATCATAGTAGTTAATTATCCCTAAGAATAATTTCACAAAGATTTGGTGGTTAAATTTGCGTCACGCCTCCAAAAATACTTGCCTTTTTGAGAACTTTCATCAAGTAACTACAAAGTTCATAAACTCAGACAAAAATTGGGTGGATTGCTTGGCTCTGATACACTCTTTATATAAGTCAACAGAATGTTTCTCAGACTTCTCAGGGGATAGTGAATCAGAGACTGCAGAACTTCAGGGTGCCCTTAAGACAATACAGGATGTAATGAAAATCAGTGAAGCAAGCGGAATTTGTCAAATGAGCCACACAATTTAAACTCAGCTGGTACAAAATCTGATTTAATTTTTATGATTTTCTTACGCTTTACTGTATGACAGCCTTACACTTTTAATAAGAATTAGAATGTAAAAATGCAGTATTCACATTTTTATTTTTCTTTTTTTTGCCTACAATTGAATTAAAATTAAAATGCAGATATTTTTTTAAAATATATATTCACCAAAGAAATAGACCACTTCATAGACTTTTAGGATATTTGATAACCCAAAGGTTTTCAAATTTCAAGACAGCTAACCTAGCTCCTTAAGAGCTTAAATTCTTTATCTATATTCATCCTCCATGTACAATCTAGACTCCCCCACATAGCTACCACTATGATACTGCCTTGCAGTCCTGAATCCTCCAGTTTCCTCTGCTATCAAGAGAGAAAAAAATTAAAAGAAAATGAGCTATTAACACAGTCTATAGCACCAGGCTGTGGCTCACTCTAGACACACTAACATAGTATAATACCCTTATTTCTCAGCAAGAACTATAAGGTAAGAGTTACTAACCCAAATGCAGAACATAGTCCACTGAAACTACCCAGTTCCAAGGAAGTAACAAATACTTCTATACCCCTCCTCCTATTTTCTTCCTTTGTAAAGAAAACTGGCCAAAGTTTCATTCAAGTCACAGTCAAAACTGTGTCCAGCATTCATCCTGACATTGGCTGAAATGGCTCAAACCGTTGTGATCACTTGATGTATGACTAATTCTGTACTTAAGGAGGTTGACAGTGTGTGGAAATAAGCATAAGAACCTAGGTCAATTTTGGAATCTTAAATACAAATTTCATGACTTTGGTTGCCTTAAAGATAATTATTAGCTTCTTGTAGCTAGTGCAGATATTTTCATGTATAGCTACTTTTCCTGATTCCATTGTGAATGAAATCAGGAAATGTCATCTGTTAATAGAAGGGTTATTTACTAATGGAAAAAATGGCTCACTTTCATTTATGGTACAGATGAGTTAGGTAAGTGAAGTTTCCCGTGCTGATCCAAATCAAAAGTAACTTCTGAATTTTATGAGATTCACTCTTTCCTAAAATTTCAGTTGTGAACTTTCTTACAAATTAAAATAAATAAATAAATGAAAATAAAGTGATAACTCAGTGGTGAAGTTCAAAAGTGAGTATGTTTAGTACCTACTAAGAGAAGGCGAAAGTAACAGAAGGTCTATGTATTGGACTAGAACCACAGAAAAGAAAAGAAAATGTCAGCCTGGGAGTGTGTGCTTGTCAGAGGCAAGAATTTTGTAATATGTACACATGACATACAATGTTTACCTAAAGAAGATCCCAGGTTTCCAGTGAAACTTTTCTCAGTTCAAGAAAAGTCCTCAGCTTTTAATATCAGAACTAATATTATATATGTGACCTTAAATATTCATTGAGTTTGCAGAGATTTCATCTTCCTTTGCATTTATCAAGAATTATTCATAATATGGCAGTTTCTGTCACAATTCAGACACATTAGCCCAAACACGTAGGAAAAGAAAAAAAAAAAAAAAAAAGATAAAATGACAGCTAGAGTGATGGAATGGGGATAAGTGATAGTTTTAAAGAAACTGACTGTACATCTATAATTTTCACTTTTAACACCTTATCTTTAAGCCATACTTCATTTAATATGTCTCCACAGCTCAATGTGAAGTGCATAATTTATTGAATGCTGACATTTTTGTAAGATTTATTTTGTTGTTTTGCAAGTCAAGTACAATCTTGCAACTCTAAGGCTTACATGTAAAATAATAATAATAAAAAAAAACTTTGTGTTTACTGGAGCAGCAATCAAAACATGAACGTTACATGCCACATCTAGTTTAAAGCATAAATATGAATGTCCAATTTACCTAAAATCAAATCACTCATCCAGAAGGCACAACATCAAGGAGCTGTGATTAGATCTGACAAGCTAGCACAAGGCATCTGATAGGACAGTCAACAAAGCAATGAAAACTTGCTTTGCCTACTGCATTACTTTTTGCTTCCTGGTCAATATTTCTACCTTATTTTCTTGAGGTGTTAGAGGTAGACAAAAGTATATTACAAAGATCTAGGTGGAAACTTGTACTGTTAAAGTTAACTATTTAATTCATATTCATCATCCATATTAAGTCTAGGAGGATAATGTCGTGTGCTTCTTATTTTCAGAACGCAGTTCCCCTAAGTCTCTTCAAAACCATAGACTAGAAATGTTTTTATATCAATAAAGTGATTAAGAATTCCTTAAAAGGGTGAGCCTCGTGGCTACACCTATAGCACACGTATCAAATTAAATGATGAAATAGAATTAAGAGACTACATTGTAAATGCCCCAAAAAAACAGATTTGAAAATTATTTCTAATGTCAGGTGTACAATTCAAACCAAAGATCTAGACAGATAAGCTTACTTTACTAGGACTGTTATTGATAATTACAGACTACATTTACAGACTGTAGTCCTTTCATATGAGGACTTTTTAAAATTGTTTTAATACCAAAAACATAAGGAAAATTGATATTAGACAACTAATTTGAAAAAAGAAAAAACACAACAAAAAAAAAAATCACATAAATATTAGATAATCAGTTGGAAATATTTTTGTGCAAAGGTGCAGCACACATTTTAAACAGAGGTTTGATGACAATCAATTAGTGGTACTGGCTACCTTAATCTTGTATATCTAATTTCAGATATCTTAACAGGTCCTGAATTTCAAAATGATCCTAAGTATCCTCCCCCTTTCATTATTAAGGTTCATTAAAGTCTGGCAGCCAAAACTGAGTTAAAGTCATTCTGTTTAGCTTTGACATTTCAGCCTAAATAACGAGTAATAAGCATTCTGCAATGACAGATACACCATGAGATACAGATCTTTTAGATTCATGTAAAATTCCATAAATAAGGAAAAGTAACTCTCTGGTTCATGTGGACATTAACCAAAAAAAAAAAAAAAAAAAAAAAAAAGGAAACCTCCATTACTACCTTTGCCCTCTACACAAATAACTTAGAATAGGGTATGTGTTTGTAACACAAAATAGTACAGTAAAAGCCATAACCATTCTGTCAAACTGTCCAGATCCCAAAGGACACATGAGGAGAATGGAGAAGCAACAAGATGAGAAACACCAAGTCAGTTTCAGAGAACAAATTACAAAATTAAAACTAATATTCTTTATTTTGTCTACTTTTTAACCACAGGTCACGCTTTACTAGAGACTGAATATGCCATTAACTATAATACTGCATAATAAAATGTGAATCCAATAATTTGAACAGCTTCAGCTGAACATTTCACATTCTGTATATTAAATATCAATATCTCAATACTAATTAGAAAAGAGTATTAGAAAAAAAAATGTTTTCTGTAGGAGACAATGAACATCTCAGCATCATGTTCTACTCCAATTCACTAATGTGGTATAATTAATTAAATCCATATCATTCCTCAGAATGGACATTAACAATGGTCTGCTGAGCTATAGATATTAATCTTAGATCATAGTCTGTGAAGAAATGACCTGAAGAGGTACTTTCATTAACAAGAACTTTTTACAAGTAATAGTTAAGATAGTGTATGCTAAGCAGGAGATAACACTAATGAATCTCCTGTGTTCTGAATATTGATTTGTAATTTATACAAAGGAAAGATACTAGAAACTTAAGGGGGAAGAATTCAAGCATTCAAATCAGAGGTTATAATAGTTTTACACATCTTTCAGCACTTCATTTTTCTTTCACAATATATGTTTCTTATATAAGTCTTCAGATGTACTCTGCAGAAGATAATAATCTTCAACACGTTATGATATGGCATCAAGATGTACAGATTTGTAAATACTGTGTTGACTTGCTTCTTTTCAATTACTACAAATACTTGTGAGGTCCTAAATCTGAACATTTGACCACATGCTTTCAATGCTTTTATAGTTCTGTAGGTCTAATCTGAAACACTTTCTAGCCAGTTCTTTTGCAGCAGCATCTGTGAAAACCAGTCTCAGGCTGCACATTAAGCAGTGGGTATCTAAGGTCAGTGCTCTTTAAAACTTGTGCCTTTTCAAATAAGCTTGTATTAAATATGTTTTCAAATTTGTTGCAAGGCAAAGCAATAACGAAATAATTGAATATATATATATATATATCATTATAATGAAATAATCCTCTTGAAAGGACTGCACTCTAAATCTTCTTAATATATGTTACCACAAAAGACATACCAACCTCCAAATCCCAGCAACACACTGTCCACAGAACAGTCTACAGTTCCACAGAACAATTCTGGAGAAGGGAAGAGCATTTGAGAATTGGTAGGAGCAGAAAAAAATGTACATTTCCTCAACATCAACAAAAAAAAAAACAGATGACACTGGTAACTTGAGTGAGCTACTCAAGGGAGTCTGTGCTGAGCTTTTGCTATAGTATACTGAGGAAAGTTTTCAGCTTAAAGTGCAAGTATTGCACTGCACTGACATGCTGCCACAAAGCTGCTACAGTGTGGAGTAGTTGGGAACCATATGGACAGGTTTTGCCAGCTTTATTTCTGTCACTTAGTGCCAGGCTGTTTCATTGCTCAATGAAACCAAAGGGATTGTATACATTAGAAAGTTTTACTCAGTGGCAAAAACATTTCGTTGTTTTTCCAAGAAGAACTGAAAGCCTGAATAGTGAAGTTTTAGCAAATAATCTAAAAATCTTTAAATTATCCCATAAAGCTCTTGTGTTTTGACAGATGCTTTAATATGTGCCATTTGATATTTCACATTTTTCTAATGCCATCAGTGTAATGTTGTACAAAGTATATGTGAATCATCTGATGGGACTAATGTACTGAGCAGAGGAAGTAAATCCAACTGTCTCTGGGGACTTAGGCTTGTTGTAGCATAAACCAGTTCATGTTGAACTTGAAACTAATGTTATTCCCCATTGTTCTGCCACATCACTTAGGGGCCTTCTATAATGTTTCTGCAACTGAACAAAGGCATCATTAGAATAAAGTCTGTGAGCATTTTAAAGGACGATTCTAAAATGATGAATGAGAATTTCCCTGTGGCAAAAAAGTAGTGACAGAGTAAGTATTGTCATGGGCCTTAAGTGTCTGAACAAGGTAATGAAATGAAAGATTTATGTTTCTCCCATTTGTAATATTGTTCAGAAGCTTATGGGTTTTTGCTACACTTACATATCAGGCAATGTCACATAATTAAACAAAGTCAACCCGACAAATTCCAAGAGCATTAAAACATGGTCATCTTAAAATCTCCTAGTTCTATTTTCAGTGAGAGCTCTAAATCCCTTTAGATACCGCTGAGAGCACAACCACTTTGACCCAGGTGTCTAACTTTTTGTCCAACAGCCTACATTTGAACTTTCTGTCCCATGTTCATGGTTTCATTTGGGAGCTGATATTTTTGACACATTTGCTGTGATGAAAATAGGCGAGTTCCGATAGGGACACAAAAGTATAGACACAATAATGGATGGCACCTCTGTACAGGAAAACAGGGCTGGAATGTAATGCACACTTTCCTGGTGCACAGAATAATAGGAGGAAATCAGACTTGCCAAAGAAAAGGGTCAGATGCAGAAAATGAGCTTGACTGTTTTGGCTGTGTTAGAGAGAATAAATAACTTTTAGCAGCTAGAAAATTATCAAAGGGCAGCCTGAATATCCAGTGTTCTCCTATGAGCAGCAGGAAGCCGCCACCATTATGTCCAGGCAGACAGGAACAGACTATGGTATTTTGTTGCCTGCAATGTATTACTTTGCCAGTACAGAGTCCTGTTTTACACCAAACTCCTACAGTATACTTGGTATACTGATATAGCTTCCCAGCAGATTTATTAGGTCAGTTCTTTCTACTAGTATATCTGAAGAAGGAGATACTTTCTGACTTGGAGAAACAGCTGAAGAAGATATGAGAAGATGATCTGACAATGCCTGTTTCCTCAAAAATGGTGACCAACAGCAGATGAACTTGCACTCCATTTCTACATTTGATCCCATGGTTGTGCTTGGCTTATATTCTTCAAGCGAGTTTGTTTGAATCCATTTCCTCCACACTACCTGGAAGAACAGAAATCATATATCAAAACATTCTCCTGCACAGCTGTTCTCCTGCCTGTGAAGTCAGATGACCCACTCCAGACTTAAACTAGAAAGCACCAAATGTGAATGAAGTGAAACTAGATCCAAGCATAATCTTATGCCCTGAGTTTACACATCAGGGTAGATTCTGCTTATGGATTCTATGGATTATAGATTCTGCAAAGTCTGTGGGGAACGTATGTGAAGAGCTGCAGCAGCAATTTCAGGAAGAGCTCATTTGAACTGTATTTTGCTGCTAAATCCATAATTGAAGAACAGAAGAAGGATGCTCGGGCTGAAAAATAGTTGGCAGGTAACGTAAAGTGGTGAGCTCAGTATGCACTTGCAAGGATCCAAAACTCTCCATCTACTCTGTAAACAGGCAGTAAATGTACAGTGTCATTGATCAACAGCCAAGATATAAATCACCACTCAGATGTATGTGCCTATTGATTAAATTTATGTGATTCACTGCTAAGGTGCAACTCATTTCATGGAAGAAGCTGACTGTTTGCCAGGTTTGCAATGTACTTATTACACCTCCTGGATTGGAAATATCATCATTAGAAGATATACATACACATATAAATATAGTTAAATTTGATCATGTAAGAAGGGATATCATATTTTACCACACACTATATCTTGGAGAAAACCTTAGACCTCGCCACTTACACTTGAGAATTGTATACTAGATAAGACTTTTTCTGAGATTACAGGCATTTTCTTGCTGAAATATATAAAAAACCTCTTGTGCTGCCATTAAGCATACACCTTTTCAACAGCTCTTTTACTTCTCTAGCAAGCATCCAACATTCATAAGTTGCTGCAAGCATCCTTGCCATGAAACAAAACTTTGAGGTCACAACCACTCAGCAAAAGTTTCTTTATGTGCCTTTGGACAATTCTGATCTTGTGAGATTTTTTAACAATATGGCAACACTTGGGAGAGTGACACTGCAGCGGACCATATGAAAAGTGGTATCTGGAATAAATTTACAGCAATTCCATCATCAGCTGCATCAGCAGCAATTCTGGTACATAATTTAGATCTGTGGTTGCATTTCTTTTCCATGCACACAAGGTAAGTCCCAGAGAACTTTACAGCATTACCAAAAATGTCACTGCCTTGCATCAGCCTAAGTAGTCAACTCAATGTGGTTTGTGTGTGTGCATGATGATTATATCTTACATTTTCCGTTTAAGTTACTGAAGTCATGATTACTGGGGGGAAAAAAAAAAAAAAAAAAAAAAAAGCTTTGGATTATTCCACTCCACTATGTGAAAACCATGTGAAAACCATGATTGATGACATGGCTCCAAGGAATAAGCCTCAATGACATCTGCAGCACAGCTATGAGGTTACTAATAACCACAACCTGTGAATTGAGAAAGAAGCCCTTAAAAATGACTGCTGACAAACACAATGAAAGAGATTTATGGATTGCCTACTTCAAGGGTGCCCATCCCTTGTGGAGTGAATGGCTTGTCTCATTCATTATGCTACCGTGATTACTGTGACATGAAAATGGTATTCTGCTTTTTTTTTTTTTTTTTTTTTTTTCCTCTTTCTTTTTAAGTCTATACTGAGTGAATATCAGGTACTCCCTTCCAGGGAAAATCATAAATATGAATCATGTAGACACAGAACATTCAGAGGTTTAAGCCCTTCATTCCCTTAATGTTTCAGGAAAACAGGATGTCTTCAGATCCCAACAAAAGGGATATCAGCTTATCAACAGCAGATTTTAGCAAGCCTATTATATGGCTATAAAGTCAAAGCCACTTTTAAATCCAATTATCTGCATTCTTACTGCCTTTATTCCTGCCAAGTTTTATACTAAATCATTGAGAGCTGATATCTCTAGTGTTAAATATCCTCAAACACTTCTCTTTGCACAGTGGCCAAAGTCTTCTCTCAAGTGTGTTGTTATGAAATACAGTCAGGAATAGACTTCAAGACCCTGGACTACATACAGACAAGGACAGAAGAGTAGTGCCTGTGCCACACAGGAAAAAGTAAATATATTAAGGATAGAAAAGGCACAGTGGGTCAAATATTTTAAAAGAAGTCCAGTTCACAGTCAAGGGTTATTCTCAGAACTACACAGGCCGTGTAACTGAGAAACCAGCACTGGCAGAACATCTTGCAGTCACCCCCAGCACCAACACTGTGACCTCCTGTTTGAATCTGGTGGATAGCCATAAAGCTGTGAAAACTAAAACTCAAAATAGATAAGTTTCTTACACAAGTCAAGGCTTCTCCAGTAATATCTCACTATCCAGTGAAGATGACAGGGAGACGATTGTTGAACCTGAACATCTAGCAATTCCTAAGGGATCTTCAACTAACACCAAAAGGAAAAGGACCTTGCCCACCTCTGAAGACCTTTTCTGTCTGTGTTCTTGGGCCAAGACAGAAGGTGTATGGAGGGAATAATAATGGAAAAGTGCTGTGTTCCTAATTTATGTGAAACCAGCAACCTTCGATACTACTGAAACACTAGGGATTTCAAGTAGCCAACTGACACATTGTAAGTCTCAGTTAATAAGTGATCCTGTCAAGTCAGCCCGGCTCTCTGTCTACCTGGGGATTTTGCACTGCCACTCATTTGTGTAGCAGTGTGTACCTGCAGTGCTCTGTATACTGTATATAACATAAGTAGCATATACATATGCATACATAAATACAGCTCTGAATAAAGGGATGTGGGGCTGCTGGTTGGCAGTAGGCTCAGAATGAACCAGCAGCATGTCCTAGTAGCCAAGAGGGCAAATCACATTTTAGGATGTGTTAGACACAGCATAGCCAGCCAGTGAAGAGAAGTGATTTTCCCACTGTTTTTAGCATTGGCACTGGTTAACCTGGAATATTGTGCACAGTTCTGGGCTTCACCATATAGAAAGGATGTTAAGGTACTTGAAAGTGTCCAGAGGAGGGCAACAAAGCTGTCAAAAGGGCTGTGAGGCCTGTCCTGTGAGGGGAGGCTGAGGACGCTGGGTTGTCCAGTCTGGACAGAAGGAGGCTGAGAGGTGGCCTCACTGCTCCCTGCAGCTCCCTGAGGAGGGGAGGCACAGAGGAAGGTGCCGGGCTTTGCTCCCTGGTCACTGATGGCAGGATGCCTGGGATTGGCACAGAGCTGAGCCAGGGAAGGTTCAGACTGGGCTTTAGGAAACATTTCTTTACTATGACGGTGGTCAAACACTGCAACAGGCTTCACAAAGAGGTTGCTGATGCCCTGTGACATGGTACACGAGACATTTGGACAATAACACGCTCAGTAACATGCTTTAATTTTTGGTTAGCCCTGTAGCAGTCAGGCATTTGGACATGCTGATCTCTGAAGGTCCCTTCCTATTGACCTACTCTAATCTAGTCTAGATTTTCTATATAGCATACATATGTATACAACATTCATAACTGTACAACCTATGTGTTATATGGCTGAAGAGGTTGTTTGCCTTAGCAGAGTCAGTATGTGTGGCCAGAATACAAGAAGGAAATACCTTCATATACATATTTAAGCTAAAGAAGCTTATTCAGTTTTCATTTGCAAACACGGGTATCCTTCCTCTGGATTCTCCCTTTAGTTCCTGATGTTTGTTTTCCCAACTTCTGTCTAAAGATCATTTAGAGAGCATTTGTGAGTCAAACAATAGTCTACTTAGTTGCTAATCATCAAAGAGATAGCAAAGGGTTACAGAGAAGGTTCAAATATGTATCTGAACTGGTTGCAGAAAAAGAAATCTCAAGCTGCAAGTCAGTCATAACGGAATGAAGTAATTGAATTTCAACCTACCTCCCAGTGAGAGAGCTTGTAGATGTAAAATGTGACAAAATCATAAAAAATAAACTGCAAGCAACTGGAAGATGATGGTCTGCACTGTGGAAAGATGAGGAAATTAATATGTCTGGTGTACCCTGTGAAAAGATGGGTCTCACCTTGGGCTTTATTTTCAGAGCCTTCTTGTTGATGTAGACTGATTTTGGTCCATACCAGACTTTTCTTTTAGTGCCAGAGCCAATTAAGTGTGACTGTTTGTACTAAAAGTGATGAATGGGCAACACTGATATTTTACATTACTCAAAAGTCTGTGATTTTATTCATTTTGTGGGCCAGTATGGAGTCATTCCAACTGTAAGTATTTTCACAATAAATGCATATTTTCTTCATCAGCATCTACATAGCAGCCATTGTACTGTAGTTTCATAAACGTTCTGTGAAAAAAAAAAAATAAATAGAGAAACTGCTAACCAAATTTACCTCACAAACTGATCACTCAGATATAAAGCAAAAGTAAATGAGTAATTGATCAGCCATTAAAAACAGGTTCACTGCTTAGAATATTATTATATCAGCATATGCCTACTGCACAAGTCAAAAGCTACTATGCACTTCCCTTCCTGCATTCATGGACCCAATGTCTCCAGTGTGTTTAGCAGTGCCAGCAGAAAATAACACCATTACTGCATTGCTCATCTCCACCCATCAGTGGCAGCTTGCGAGGTCCAACTCTATAGGTAGAAAGCCAAGCCCATCTTAATCCATTACATATAAATTCATGAGTTGGTACTAACCCTGTTGGTGGACTTTTTAAACTGATGCTACAGATTCTTCTAGGAGCTGACCAGGCTGTGACCATACCCTGTGCTCCCAGAGCAGTGCCCTCCAGCAGAAGGGAGGTAACAAGCAAAGAGAGTGGAGAGAGGAGATAATGACTTGAGCAGACACCCCACTTTGCATAGGAAAATTCTGCCCACAGAGAGTGCCCGTTATCCCAACACTGCCACCAGTATTTGCATCTATATATTCCCCTATTTTTCTAAATAATAATAATAATAATAATAATAATAATAATAATAATAATAATAATAATAATAATAATAATAATAATAATATATCATTTATTCCTAAAACAATGCAGGTGTGCATACTTTCAGATGACAACTGATTGGCATACACAGAATCTTTTAAATTTAAAAGATCGTGAGCCTACAATAAAATTAGCATTTATCATATCAAGCATCTGAAAGAGCTGTTGTGATCACCTAAAGTCTTTATTTACTGAAACAGAACTCAAGGCCATTTTGAAAATCATCCTAATGTACTCAAAACTGTAGCCATTACATCCAAGGAAGCAATAATAGTGGTAATAGTAGTAGAAATAGTAACAGCAACAACTATAAATATAATTGTCATTGTAGTTAGTCATAGTCAGGGTAATAACCTGTTACAAAATAGAAAGTTAGGCCAGATATATATAATGTGGGTTTGGAGCTTTTTGACTTTTTTATTTTGCATTTTGTTTGCAACTGTCTATATAATTTCTATTCTGATCTTGACGGAAAAAAAAGGCATCAGATTCTTGAAGCATATTTTACTGCTGAGATCACCTAGAGCTCCTAAAATAAAAGTTTTAAATTGCTGTTGTTCTCATACTGCTTTCCATATGAATTCCCAATAGTAAGGTAGTAGCTTTCTCCTCTTCACCACCCAGCATTAGCTGATTCACAGAAGCAGAGAGCTTTTTTCAGTGGGATAATTACATAATCCTGTTCATTTGTATCCATTTTCATTAACAGAATACAAAAGAGCTCAGTGGAAAACTGGGTCTCCTGAGTTACCATTCACTCTTCTGGCAGATCATACTCCCCATCGGAAAGCCAAATTATTTTAATTTTAGACAAGGCAATAAAGAAGGGGGGAAATTAGAATGGTTTCAAATACCTGCTTTTAATAAATTTATTTTTTAATAAAGTTAAAGAGAACTTTGAAGTTGTAGTCAATTGAGCCTACTAAAACCTATCATTCATTAGCCACAGATTTACTTGAGGCCTTGACAGAGCTGTAGACCCCTCATCTGGTTAATCAAGCCCAGCATAGTTAATCCTAGTTATGTGATCTGGGAGTGGACTCCGTTCATGAATCTATCATCTGTTTTAAAGCCACTGCATCACAGGAACACACAGGCTGGGAAGGACCTCACGAGGTCTCTATTCCAGCCTTTTGCTCAAACCATGGTCAGCTCTGGGGTCAGAGCTGGGTGTTCTTTGGGTCATTATGTCCTTCAAGGATGGAGATGGAACAATCTCCCTTGACAGCCTTTTCCACTTCATGGCAGTCCTCAGGATGAAAAAGCTTTTCTTTACATCCATCCAAACCTCTCCTGTTTTAGCTTATGCTCCTTTGTACTCCCATCATGCATCACTGAGAAGAGCCTGGCTTCTTCTCCTTCATAACCTCATAGGGACCTTCATAGGGACTAGGCTGCCAGTAGTCCCCCCACCAAAGCCTGAGGGTGATCAAGACCAGCTTCCCCCGCCTCTCCTCACAGACCAAGCACTCCAGCCCCAGCCATCTTGGTGCCCCTTTGTTGAACCCTTTTACTGGGGGATGCAAAACCACATGCAGCACTCCAGATCATAGAATGGCTCGGGTTGGAAGGAAACTCAAGCATGACCCAGTTCTAACCCCCCTACCGTAGGCAGGGACACCACCCACTAGATCAGGTTGCTCAGGCCCTCATCTAACCTGGCCTTGAACAAGTCCAGGGATAGGGCATCCACAGATTTTCTGGGCAACCTGTTCCAGTGCCTCACCACCCTCTGAGTGAAGAATTTCCTCTTCATCTCCAACCTGAATCTCCCCTCTTTTAGTTTAAAAGCATTCCCCCTTGTCTTGTTATTATCTGACTGAACAAAGAGTTGCTCTCCATCTTTTTTATAAGTCCTTTTTATGTACTGAAAGGCTGCAATGAGGTCACCCCAGAGCATTCTCTACTGTAGGCTGAACAGCCCCAGCTCTCTCAGCCTTTCTTCGCAGAGAGGTGCTCCAGCCCTCTGATCAACTTCGTGGCCCTCACCTCCCTTGCCCTGCTGGGTGCACTCCTGCTAATATCAGCATTCAGCTGGCCATCTTTGCCACAGGGAGGTACTCCTTTTGCAGGTTACAGGGGCTCTGCCCAGCACACCATGCAGACCAGACCCACACTAACTCCAAACTAGCCTGCTCAGCTGTTCTGAAGGACAGAGCACACTGTGAGCTTGTTTTGTTTGCCAAGGAAGATGGTAAGATGCAGAAGAAATTAGACAAAATGGATCTCCATGCTGTGGTAGCTATATGATTTCTAGTACCTGCAATAGCTTGCTTAGAGTTAATTGGACAATATAGCATGAGATAATTGGCAGTGTGGCCATCTCCTTTTATGAGGAAAAAGAACAAGGTGTGACCATCTTAGCTGGAGTTGTGACAGTCTTTAGCCATTAAACACCAGGCTTAAAACAGCTACTAGAGATCTTTGAGTTAAAAATGTAGACTCCAGAATAAAACTTAGCCATCTACTTGGGTTCTTGAACATCCATGCTTTCAGCAACAGCCTCCTTGAACTGCCTGAGAGCATTAGTGCCTCAGGGGCACTGTCCCATTCAAAGCATAGTACCCAGCACATTGTACATCCTAGACAGAGACAGATGTAAATGTTGGCTTCTTCTTGATACTATAACTGAGAGTTACAAGCTTCCAATGGTAGTTACTGCCTTTCTGTCCTCAGTAAAAATTTCATTTGTCCTGTATTATAAATGTCTTTTTTTTTTTTTTTCTCTCAAAAATATATGCAAAATCCTATAAAGATTATAAAGTAAAAGCTGTACATGTGTCAGGCTGAAATGTAAAATGAGAAGCCAGGCAGTCAATTTTTCTAAGACTCTTAAGAAAGTAAGTATTACAATACTGAAAAATGGTTCCGTATAAAGCCAGCTTTATTGGGGGAAGGAGGCAGGATGGGAGAAAGGAGAATATATGATCCAGAGCTGTGAAACAGTTGGATGGAACAGAAAGATTATCTTGCCAGTAAATATTCAGAGCAGATTCTCAAATACCTTTCTGATATGCCTTGCATTTTATTTGAAAAAATATATGAGAGGCACTGCCTGTGTCATTATCTTGCAGGCGTACTGGTGGGTATGGTACATTAATGTTAAGTCATTTAGTCTATGTTCGCTTGGAGACAGGGCAATTTCGAATTTAGCACTGTAAAATCAGTCAGGTCTCATGGAGCTCCTCTAAGCTGTTCACGCATCTGAAGACCTGTCAGCTAGGGTCAGAGAAGTCAGTTTGGGCTGATATCCTGCATTCACTGTGTCTATTAATAGTTATTTAGGGGAATGATTATATCAGAGGCAGAGATTCCTTCCTGGAAATACTCTCCAACATTCTTACAGCTGTTCTGTATGGATACTGCCTCCAGACCATCGTGCTTAACTATTACAGAGTTATACTCCTAAGCCTAGTTAAAACATATAATCCCAGGATGGATTTTAACACTTATTTTCTCTTGTGCTTCTCTGCCTTGTCCAGTTCTTTTCAGCATTCTAAATTGTTGTTTGTTTTTTTCTGTTTGTTTGTTTTCTTACATAATGAATAACAGAGTAAACAACTGAAAAAATAACATATGTTTAAATGTGCCCTCATAGGGGGTAAACCTAGAGCAGTAAAATACTGCATCAACTCCCAACTTGGAGAGTATGGTGGAGTCCTGTCTCCTACATTCCATACCCCTAAGCAAGGGGCAGTCACTGTATCTATACATCCTGGTAATAGGAGCAGAGGAGATGCTGCTGAGACCCCTGAACTGAACACTAAGATGTGCATCCTGCCTGACGCAGGACCAGACAGAAGGGCACTGAGAAAGCTACCAAGGTGCAGGTATTGCAGCAGAGATGCAGTTGACAGTGTGGAAGGGTGTACATGGATATTGTGGGTATTGTGAAGGCCACGATGGCCAGTCTTGTCAGGCTCTACATAGATCTACTGATCTACTGTGATCTACTGATCTATGTAGAGCCCGACAAGATCAGTAGATCTATGTAGATCATCCTGTGTCAGTAAACATAGAGAAACCAAAAATGCCCTTAGTTCTGTGCTCCCAGTGTGACCAGCAGGGCTAGGGAGGTGATCGTCCCCCTGTACTCAGCTCTGGTGAGGCCGCACCTCGAGTACTGTGTTCAGTTTTGGGCCCCTCGCTACAAGAAGGACATCGAGGTGCTTGAGCGGGTGCAGAGAAGGGCGACGAAGCTGGTGAGGGGCCTGGAGAACAAGTCCTACGAGGAGCGGCTGAGGGAGCTGGGCTTGTTCAGCCTGGAGAAGAGGAGGCTCAGGGGCGACCTTATTGCTCTCTACAGGTACCTTAAAGGAGTCTGTAGCGAGGTGGGGGTTGGCCTGTTCTCCCATGTGCCTGGTGACAGGACGAGGGGGAATGGGCTTAAGTTGAGCCAGGGGAGTTTTAGGTTAGATGTTAGGAAGAACTTCTTCACTGAAAGGGTTGTGAGGCATTGGAACAGGCTGCCCAGGGAAGTGGTGGAGTCACCATCCTTGGAGGTCTTTAAAAGACGCTTAGATGTAGAGCTTAGGGATATGGTTTAGTGGGGACTGCTAGCGTTAGGTCAGAGGTTGGACTCGATGATCTTGAGGTCTCTTCCAACCTAGAAATTCTGTGATTCTGTGATTCTCCCACCAGAGAACATACCCACAGGAGCTGTCACACAGCAGATCTTTGACAACACACTTCCCATGTGCTAACCTGCACACCAGAGAGCACTCAGGAAGGATGGAGAACTGGGTGGGAACTCCTGAATGGCCACAGTGATTCTTAGCAGGAGCCTGGGTTAGCCCAACTACCACAGCCCTTCCCTTTGGCTGCCCCCACTGCGATGCTATCTATCCCTGAGTACATTCCAGCAAGGTCATCAACTCCCAAATGTTTGGCAGCCAATCTCTCACCAACCCTGTGTTCCCCCATCTGGGTTTCACCTTGTGCCTGACCCTTATTCACTAAGAGGTGTGATAAAATCGACCCTATCTCATGTCTCAGGCTGGCAAGACAATCTGGCGCAGGTTTGTTTCTCTATGAAGACAGTCCCCAACAATCACTATCCACTCCTTCTCCACATTTCCTTCCCTTCCTGACCACTTGCACACACCAAGGGACATACCTGGCAGATTTCCCAACAGTTTCAAACTTGTGAATTATTGATCTGGCTTTGGCCGAGACATGTAAGCCATGTTCCCAACCACTTTTATATTATTCCTGTGTCAGTGTGCACAGATTTTAGCAACCTCAGGCTTATTGTAGCAAGGTTTATCCCCAAATACAACAGATTTCTTTCTCACGCATACACACACATGAAAAAAATCAGTTGTCTGCCACAGCCTTAATCTTGATCCATAGCTTCCTGGAGAAAGGATAATACGTCACCCCGAGCTCTGAAACTATAAATATGCAATCCCAGTGATCAAATGGAGGCTGAATTCTTACCAAGCTCTTCTTGATGGACACCTTATACACATACTGACCTCCTTCAACTGCACACCAGCAGCTCCTCTTAGTTTGTTTTTCATGAAATTACATGGTTCAAAGAGCAGTGATTCATCATTGTTACCCCTACCAGCAGTCAAGGATTACATAAGACTAATATTCTAAACCATTTTTCTCAGAATGATACTTCATTCTGAAGTTCACCTAAATGTTTATCTCTGTATTTACACTGTTAAAACCTGATCCAAAAGGAAATTATTTTTCCTTGTTTCTATATTTTCTTTTCACCTAAAGGCTTGAAACAATTTTATTGTGAAGCACGTCTCCAGCCCAAGTCATCTGGCTAGTATGCCAGGATACTGCCAATATGCCCCACCCAAAAAAATGATATATGTAGCAGTGAACAGATCTACCACTAGAAATAGCGTAATCCTCTAACACCTCAAGGTCAAAAAGGTGTACAAGTACCACAAGCTTTCAGGCAGGTTTATCAGTTTTGTTTCATCAGAAATTATTTCATGCTGCTGCAATCTGTCATCAGGAAATGGCCTCTATAGATGCAATATCCAGCAGGTACCTAATAGAGAACGGGTAAATGATCTATGCTATCATTCATGTTATCATCATTATACAGAAGACATTTTTTTCCATTCTCATTGCTGTAACTTGCAAAACAAGCTGGGCTACATTTTGAATCTTTTGCTTTGCTGAAAAAACACAAACTATTTTTCTTTCCTGTGTATGCACGTGTGGCTATTTATTACTGCTTCCTGTGCCCATCAGCAACAAAAATCTTGCTGTTTCATCAGTAAGAAAGCCTAAAAAAATTTATAGATCATACCCTCCACTATGAGAAAAATGTGAATTATGTGGTCAATAGAGCCTGCAGCTACTTGCAACAGTAGCTTTCTCCCAAACAGTCTCTGGGACAGTTATCTACACTTCCATTACCCCAAGATGACATTAATGCCATTCAATACTGACTGGTCTGCCTGATAAAGCTAAGCATAAACCCAGGCTCATGCAGAATGTGACTGACAGTTCTCAGAAGAAAGGCAAAAGACAGGAACACATATCACCTCCTTTGAAAGAGCTGAATTGGGTTGCCAGTTAAACATATATGAATTTTAATTTGGTTCTGTTTGATATACTGCATAGGATTTTACATCACCTCATTATAACCTGTATCACTTTCTCACGTTCCTGAATGTCTGTGATAGTTATCTGTCAAGTCACAGGAGCTGGTGTTCCTTTGCAGAGTATAAATAGTACATTGTAAGCAAGCAGCAAGCAATGCTTCCAAGGAAAGCAGCTTCACAAGGGAGTGAAGGAAGGAAGCAGGATAGAGAATGAACCTGAAGACTCAGGGTAGTGCATAGCAGGTGTTGCTCCATAATACCTCATGCTTTGCAAGAATCACACACAGAATCACACAGAATTTTCTAGGTTGGAAGAGACCTCAAGGTCATAGAGTCCAACCTCCAACCTAACGCTAACAGCCCTCCACTAAACCATATCCCTAAGCTCTACATCTAAACGTCTTTTGAAGACTTCCAAGGATGGTGACTCCACCACTTCCCTGGGCAGCCTGTTCCAATGCCTCACAACCCTTTCAGTGAAGAAGTTCTTCCTAACATCTAGCCTAAAACTCCCCTGGCTCAACCTAAACCCATTCCCCCTCGTCCTGTCACCAGGCACGTGGGAGAACAGGCCAACCCCCACCTCGCTACAGCCTCCCTTGAGGTACCTAAAAAGAGCGATAAGGTCGCCCCTGAGCCTCCTCTTCTCCAGGCTGAACAAGCCCAGCTCCCTCAGCCGCTCCTCGTAGGACTTGTTCTCCAGGCCCCTCACCAGCTTCGTCGCCCTTCTCTGCACCCGCTCAAGCACCTCGATGTCCTTCTTGTAGCGAGGGGCCCAAAACTGAACACAGTACTCGAGGTGCGGCCTCACCAGAGCTGAGTACAGGGGGACGATCACCTCCCTAGCCCTGCTGGTCACGCTGTTCCTAATACAAGCCAGGATGCCGTTGGCCTTCTTGGCCACCTGAGCACACTGCTGGCTCATATTCAGCCGACTGTCCACCATCACTCCCAGGTCCTTCTCTGCCTGGCAGCTCTCCAACCATTCCTCTCCCAGCCTGTAGCTCTGCTTGGGGTTATTGCGCCCCAGGTGCAGGACCCGGCACTTGGCCTTGTTAAACTTCATGCAGTTGACCTCAGCCCATCGGTCCAGCCTATCCAGATCCTCCTGCAGAGCTTTCCTACCCTCAAGCAGATCGACACACGCACCTAACTTGGTGTCATCTGCGAACTTACTGAGGGTGCACTCGATGCCCTCGTCCAGATCATCGATGAAGATATTAAAGAGGACCGGCCCCAGCACCGAGCCCTGGGGGACGCCACTAGTGACTGGCCTCCAACTGGACTTGGCTCCATTCACCACGACTCTTTGGGCCCGGCTATCCAGCCAGTTTCTAACCCAACGAAGCGTGCGCCAGTCCAAGCCAAGAGCAGCCAGTTTCTTGAGGAGAATGCTGTGGAAAACGGTGTCAAAAGCCTTGCTGAAGTCAAGGTAGACCACATCCACAGCCTTTCCCTCATCCACCCAGCGCGTCACTCTGTCATAGAAGGAGATCAGGTTCGTCAGGCATGACCTGCCTTTCATAAAGCCATGCTGACTGGGCCTGATCGCCTGCTTCCCCTTCAAGTGCTGCATGATGACTCTCAGGAGGATCTGCTCCATGAGCTTCCCTGGCACTGAGGTCAAACTGACAGGCCTGTAGTTTCCTGGGTCAGCCCTCCGGCCCTTCTTGTAGATGGGCGTCACGTTTGCTAGCCGCCAGTCGATTGGGACCTCCCCCGATAGCCAGGACTGTTGATAAATGATGGACAGTGGCTTGGCCAGCTCCTCTGCCAGTTCCCTCAGTACCCTTGGGTGGATCCCATCTGGCCCCATCGACTTGTGCACATCTAAGTGCCGTAGCAGGTCACCAACCAGTTCTTCATGGATAATGAGGGCCACATCCTGCTCCCCATCCCCTTCCACCAGCTCAGGGTACTGGGTATCCAGAGAACATCCGGTATTGCCGCTAAAGACTGAGGCAAAGAAGGCATTGAGCACCTCCGCCTTTTCCTCATCTCTTGTAACTAAGTTTCCCCCCGCATCCAGTAAAGGATGGAGATTCTCCTTAGTCCTCCTTTTTGTGTTGATGTATTTATAGAAACGTTTTTTGTTATCTTTAACGGCAGTAGCCAGATTGAGCTCCAGATGAGCTTTGGCCTTCCTAATTTTGTCCCTGCACAGCCTCGCTACTTCTTTAAAGTCCTCCTTAGTGGCCTGCCCACTTTTCCAAAGCTTATAAACCCTCTTTTTCCTCCTAAGACCAAGCCACAATTCTCTGTTGAGCCAGGCCGGTCTTCTTCCCCGCCAGCTCGTCTTTGGGCACGTGGGGACAGACCGTTCCTGCGCCATTAAGACTTCCCTCTTGAAGAGCGCCCAGCCTTCCTGGACCCCTCTGCCCTTCAGAACCGCCTCCCAAGGGACTCCACCAACCAGTGTACTGAGCAGCTCAAAGTCAGCCCTCCGAAAGTCCAATACAGCGGTTTTACTGGTCCCCTTCCTGGCCTCGCCAAGAATAGTGAACTCCACCATTGCGTGGTCACTCTGCCCTAGACAGCTCCCGACGATCACGTCCTCCACCAGTCCTTCTCTGTTTGTGAAGAGAAGGTCTAGCGGGGCACCTCCCATGGTAGGCTCACTAACCAGCTGTGTCAGGAAGCTATCTTCCACGCTCTCCAGAAACCTCCTAGACTGCTTTCTCAGGGCTGTGTTGTGCTTCCAGGATATGTCAGGGAAGTTGAAGTCCCCCACGAGTACAAGAGCTGATGATTTTGCAACCTCTGTCAGCTGCCTGTAGAATTCCTCATCCGTCTCCTCATCCTGGTTCGGCGGTCTATAGCAGACCCCGACCAGGACACTAGCCTTGTTGTCCCTGCCGATCCTAACCCAAAGGGACTCGACCTTGTCATTCCCAACCTCGAGTTCTACAACCTCGAAAGACTCTCTAATATAGAGAGCCACACCACCACCCCTTCTATGCTGCCTGTCCCTTCTATAGAGCTTATAGCCAGGCATTGCAGCACTCCAGTCATGAGACTGGTCCCACCACGTCTCCGTGATGGCAACCAAGTCGTAGCCTGCCTGCCGCACGATGGCTTCCAGCTCCTCCTGTTTGTTACCCATGCTGCGTGCATTGGTGTAGATGCACTTCAGCTGGGCCATTGCCTTATCCTCCGGCCTTGCCATTGTTCCCCCTGGCACAGCCCCAACAATCCTAGCCTCAGCCCCATCCCCCTTCCTACCTAGTTTAAAGCCCTCTCAATGAGCCCTGCCAGTTCCTGGCCCAGGATCCTTTTTCCCCTAAAAGATAGGGACCCGTCTGCGGCCATCAGGCCAGGTGCTGAGTAAAGTGCCCCATGATCAAAAAACCCAAGATTTCTGCGTTGGCACCAGCCCCGGAGCCACGTGTTTAACAGGTGGGCTTTCCGTGTCCTCTCTGAACTCCTCCCTGCCACCATAGGGATGGACGAAAACACCACCTGCACTCCCGCTCCATCCACTAACCGACCCAGCCCCCTAAAGTCCCTTTTGATAGCCTTGAGGCTTCTCTCTTCGATGTTATCACTGCCCGCCTGGACTATCAAAAGGGGGTAATAGTCAGAGGGGCGTACCAGGTTAGGAAGCTTCCTGGCAACGTCCCTGACCCTGGCCCCAGGGAGACAGCAGACTTCCCTACGGGTAGGGTCTGGCCGACAAATAGGGCCCTCTGTTCCCCTAAGAATCGAGTCACCAACAACAATAACCCTCCTGTCTTTTTTGGTGGAGGCAGTCCTGAGGCGCGGAGTCGACCTCCTCGCCCCAGGCATCCTCCTGGGAACATTTGCTACCTCTTCCTCACACACCGGCCTCTCAATCTCTAGGGCCTCAAACCTGTTGCGTAAGGGCACCTGGGAAGGTGGGGCCGGAAGGGGAGAGCATCGCCTGCGATGTCGAGCAGGGACCTGTTTCCATCCCTCCTCAGCTCGCAGATCCCCTCCCTCTGCCCGACGGGGACAGGGCAGGGGGTCCGCCCCCATATGGGGAGTCTCACCTCGGCACCTCCCCTTGAGGCCCTGCAGGGAGTTACTCCAGAAGTCTATCTCCCGCTCACACTCCCTGATGGCCCTCAACCTCTCCACCTCCTCCTTGAGCTCCGCCACCATGCGGACCAGGTCATCCACCTGCTCGCACCTCACGCACGCAGTTTCTCTGCCTCCCGCCGATGGCAGCAACAGGCTCAGACACTCCTTGCATCCGGTGACCTGAACTGCGGCATTTTTTAACGGGTAGTCGGTCTGCGTGTGTACCGACTTTCTGGAGAGCGCGCCGTGCCTGGTGGCGACCATTATCGCCTAGTTACGGCTGTTGTTAACGAGCTGTTGTTTGTGTGTAGGGGGAGCGCTCTGCCCTTCCTGCGCGCCCTGCCTGCGCGAACTGCCGCGCTAAGAAGCATAAGTCTGAAGAAAAAAATGTTGTTTTGTTGATGTTTCTGTTTGTGTGGCACTGAATGTGAAAAACATTAACAGAGTTTTGGGGATCAGAAGAAGAATTTGGAGAATTCTACTTCAGCTTGATCCTACTTCAATCAAATTTGTGTGCTACAAATTTGCTTATTGACAGACTCCATTACATTCTAGACATCAGTATGAAAATTGAGGCTACAGGAACCAGTTACAGTTTAAGCTTTTGACACCAACATCAGGAGATGTTTTTCAGTGAATGTACAAATAACCAAAACATTTTTTGAACCAAGGCTGTGATCCAAATCAGAAGAAATTGTTGGTTTGGAAAACTCAAATAGGCAAGATTTTCTGAAACAAGAAGAAACTGCGTTGATAGGAATACTTTGCTTCAAATTGTAATTAATGTTGACATATTCCAATTTAAAAGTGCGCTCTTTTGAAATAGCATTTTTACCCTCTGTATTGACATACAAGTTCTGTAAAGGAGATTAGAAAGACCAAAAATGATCCAAACCAAAGTGAAATCTTTTCTGTCAAATTCCAAATCAATTATTCAAATGTTTTATGGTCTTTCATTTTATTAGATTTCTAATAATCTTAAAAAACTTGCCTTCTCCTTTTACCCTCTTCTTCAAAGACAACACCTTATCAAATTCATTCATTGTCTAACTAACTTGACACCATAAAGACATTAAAGATAACAGAATACTGTCCTAAAAATTTTGTGATAATAAACATGAAATGACTATGAAACACTGGCATTATCTTCAATTTGCCACAGGAGAGGAAAGTCCATTCACTCAGAACTACTGCTATAAACTGTCTGCCAATTCAAGCTGTTGTATTGTATCATCTACACACCTTCCCCATGCATTTTTTTTCACTTAGATTGAAATCTTGTGACCTTTGCAATTCCATTTCTCCTTTCCATTACTTGACTTGTTCATTCTCCTGAGTAGACACCTGACATTACATATGGACTGCACACATACATTTAACTTGTATTTCTTCTTCCTTTTGCACAATCTTTGCTCTTGTTTGAAATCAAACAATTTTCATCTAAACCTCTCTGTGTCCTCCAAATACTTCCTTAAACCTAACCTTTTCTTATCTGGTTCTCTATTTATATACCTCTTGTTTACTTCATATCCAAATTCCCTGAACTGTCTTTCTTTCTAATAAAAAAGGCAGATTTGCTAGTCTTGGGCTTTGTTTCCCTTAATGGCAGATAATTCTCTTACCTGCTTTGTGCCATCTGTTGCTGCCTATTTGCAAGCAAATTAAAGTAGCACTGGCTGTATCATCATGGACCGATCACTGGAGACAGCTGTTCAGTGAGCAGCAGTGGTCAGAGAAGCAAATGAGGTGTGAGCCTTCAAAAGGAGGGAGCAGAGAATAACATTGCCTTGATTTCTGGAGATATTGAGCATGTATTGCTCCCACCGAACTTTCACAGAAGGAGCAGGGCTTTTCCATCTCCGCAAACCAGCAGCTGATGGAGCACCCTCCTGTGGATCCTGGGGTCCAGCTGTGCCCAGCCCTTCCTGCATGCCCATGCAGAGAGGGGACACAGGCACCCACAGGAGGTAAGAAACTCCCCACTCCATCTCTGCGTGTGGACAATTTCCAAGAGCTGCTTCAGGTGATTGTTTTGAAAACAGACACTTTCATAAGCAAAAGAGTGACAGAGAAATGTCCATAACAGGATAAGGAAAAAAGCTATTGTTCTCACAGAGACTAAGTGGATGCCTCACCCAAGAGAGGGGAACCTGGGGCCGGCATACACCATCCCTCTGGATAAATGTCATCTCTAAACTGAAGTCTCCCAATGTCATAACAGCTGTTATAATACTTGTCATAACACTTTTCCCATAGTGGGACTATACATATTCCAGCTTCCTAGAACCATTTTTTCAGCCACACATACCTCAGTCATCTTCCAGGTTTAGATCTCACGTACTTCAGCTCTTCTGTCCTCCTGCCCACAGTCTGGAAGTTATTCCCTAAAGCCAAATTTCAACAACTGCTGTCAGCACATGTCAAGACACACTAAGTTAAAATGGGACGAACTCCTCTTAAGGTTTAATTCATCAGGCTGGCATGTGTCAAGGGAAGCATGTCATGTTTACACATGGCTTTTTGTTATAAAGTATTACCTGTTATGTGATATGGTCATAAGTTACCTCCTAGTCTAAAAAGAGCCTGAGGAGAGGTAAAATAATTCCAAAAGAACATAATGATAATATTCCCACAAGGGAAAGGATCAAGAATCTATCTGGTCTTAAAAACTTACCATTTTCATATTTGTTGTCACTTCCTATCAGAAGCAGATATTCCACTGTTTAAAGTAACAAGAGTGATAAAAAAGGTACCATGTAGTACCATGTAGTGTTGTCCCTGAAAGTCTGCAAACTGGTTTGCTTAACTTTGTCTGTTTGTTTGTTTGTTTGTTTTCTTCATAGGAAAAGCTATAATTTCAATATTACAAATAGTGGAATATTCTAAATATAATTAGTGATTTTGGCCCAGTTACATCAACTCATTTTTCAGGTTTCTTACTTAAGTGGTTGGGAGCAAGCAGATACCAGGCTTGAATACAGGACTCTGGTAGATCCTATCAGGAAGTATCACCTCAGATGTTCATTCGCATCATTTCTCAAACAGAAACACCTTCCTAAACTTCTAAGCAGACCATTGAAACATTTTCTGTAGGAATGATGGAGTAAATCACCACTGGCTGCCGGGTTTCTTCCTAGAGCAGATGGTCAGGGAGGGCCAACAAAAGGGCACACTGAGGATGGTGAAGCCAAGCCAGGGGTGAGAAGGTTGTGATTTGAATTAGCAGTTAATCACTGCCCACTTGTGGCAAAATGGCAGGGGCTTGGTTGGGCTGCAAGGAAAAAAAGATTGCAGGCAAACAGCAGATACTAGCTGTGACTTTATCAGGTCTCTGAGATTTGATGGTGAGATGATGGCATCACTCGTTTTCTCCTGTCAATGTAGATGTCATTGCCAGAGGATTGAGAGAGATGGCTAGTTGGAAGACACCATGCTATGCAAAACATGCTTCTGCTGCAAAGCTTGAAACGGTGAAATACTTTGTGCAGCACCAGCACAGAAATTATCATGAAAATCCTGCTATGCAGCTGTATTTTATCCCTTATTTACAATGTAAACCTGAATACAGAACCTAAGTGAGATCTAAGTATGCTGATGAATAGCCTACAAACAAATATTGTTCAAGAAATGGTGGGTCCATATTTCTTACAGCCAGCACATAGAGGTGAATGTATATGAAAGACCTTTCCCTTTATATATGACTAAACCTAAAGCAATTTTAGCAGCTTAACATTAGGCTAGTCCTTTGAGATATGAGATAATCTTTGAGATAATCTGAGAGCTCTAAGAGTCAGGTTTGTGAAATATTAAAAAAAAAAAAAAAAAAAAGAGAGAGAGAAAGAGAGAGAGAGATGAAATGTTTAACTGTTTATAAAAGGAGCAGCAATCACAGACTCACAGACTGATTTGTTGTTTTAAGACCTGCTTCATGGGATCCTGGTATTCTCAGCAGCGTACATCAAGGACCTTTCAGTTTAGAGGCTTGCAAAGCTAGAGACTGGGAAAATTCAAGGGCAAGGGCAAGATCAGTGATGGGAGGGGTACAGTATTATATCATTCCTCTGAAATATTACATCTGTTATGTGTAGCTGTACTCAGCAAGGGCAGCTTGGCTGGAATACTTACTGTGCCTTTCATTCTCAAATAGGGATTTCAGTGGACTTTACAAGCAGTGAGTTAAACCTTGCTATTTTCCTCCTCATCTTGCAATAGGGAAACTAAGGAACAAAACAATTAGCTTATTTTCAAAGGTGTTGAGCACACCTGCTGCAGCTAGAGTTAATGGGACCTCTTCAAATTAGACTGTAAATTGTATGTCTGAAGTCATAACCTCCTGCTGTATTGGCAACAGAAATAGAAGCCAGAGCTCTTGTCCCCTAATTTTTGCTTTAGCCAGCAGTTTTCACCCTTGTAATGACAGATCTTTTTATTTTGCTAGAAAAATGGAAACATTTGGCTTGTGACACCATGTTAATAAATGATTCAGCCCCTCTTTGATCACATCCCTAGCTCCCCTTTGGCAGGAAAAGCAAAACATTCTTCACAACAGCACTTCCATGAGATGAGCCTGTAGAGTACACGTTTATTAGGGACAGTCCCTAAAAACGTTAGCCAGATAACATTACATTGTGCCCCCATTATATTTGCCTCATCTACTTTTTTGTCTCGTCTGTCAGCAATTAACAGCTAAGCCAAGTGTACTTTCTCCAACTCGATTCACAGTAAAACAGGTCTTTAAAAACCTACAGAGGAAATATGCAAGGTATTCATGCATTGCAGTGATAAATGTAGTGCAAATTAATTAGAAGATGATTTTACAGCTGTGGGGCCAGTTCTAGTCCCTACTATTGATATGGACTCCTGCTTCTGAGAAGTTTCACTGGAAAAAGAGAGGATTTGCAGTCTCTGTGGCATGAACTAACCATGCAGAACTTCTATTGATTTTGATGTGTGTGAACAGCAAGAAAGAGCTAGCTGCAGGAGTGTAAAACAAAAGCAAGTCATAAAGGGCTGATGTTTAGGGAACATATAAATTAGTTAAAGAACTCTAAGTCAAAATAATGATGAAAAATAATGGAATAAAATATCAGATAGTCAATATTCTGTAGGAATCACTGCAGCAGGAGCATTCGCATGAACTAGCATTTTATAATAACACAAGCTTGAATATTTGAAAATAATGAGCCATAATAATTGATCCCAGCTGTAATGAAAACATCACTTAGTATTTCTATTCCAGTCCTCTTTGGCACTGGTCTTGATTTGGGAGTGACAAAAAGAAGCTTTAGCATTAAACACAAAGTGATGAACAACTGATGATCCATAGGCAATGCAATATCCATGGCATCGATATTTGGATTTGGTGCTTTTGTGATCATTACTGAGATCATTGGGTCCACATTCATTGTGTCCCTGAGACTGAAACTTGAGGACTGGAATCTGGACTTAAGGATGAAATGGATCCCAGTGGGAGAGGGAAAGATTCCAGTCCTTGCCAATGAGAAATGTTATTGCCAGACTTCAGCTGGAAAAGAACCAGAATGACGATGCCAGACTGAGGAAGATGCAGAGCCACAACTAATCTTCAGTGGAATATTTCTGATCTGCTTCAGGAAAGTTAAAGACTAGCACAGAATTCACAGGACTCAACTTCTATGTGAATACAAATCTCCCCAGTTTTTTTAAGAAATAAAATATCAATTGTTTTTTCTTTTCTGGAATAATCTAACTTTTCAGATATAGATGACAGAAATACTACCAATTAGAGTGCAGATTTTTTGCACATTTTTTTCTACCAACTACTAACTGAAAAAAAAAATGGCTTTGGCAAGTAATGAGGACACTGTAGGAAAACTGGCTATAGAAAATTAACTCAGGATGAGTGATCTGGAATCAATTTAGTCTAAACAAAATGAAATAATAAACAAAGGTTAATTTTTAATGGGGATTCTTTAGTTCAAAAGAGGAGACTTTGATAAAAGAAGATAAACTGTAAGGCTGGATGGATGAGAGACTTTGGGATTTGAATGGAGGAGGAATGTGGAATTTTAATAGGTTATACGTTTTTTTAAAAAGCTATCCAGAACTTGAACCTTGAGCAAGGCAAACAGTAGGGAACTGTTCCATATTTGTATACATTAAAAGGATATCAATAGGAACAGAAACAATAAACCTATTTAAAAAAAAAAAAAATGCTGGTCAGTAAAGGAAGCTAAATACTGGAAAATGGGAAACAGGGATACAGGGATATAAAGTGAGAATTTCCCAAAGGCCAGATGACTTAGAGACACATTAAAGGACACTAAACACAAAGAAGTAATGAAGAAAAGCAAATGCAGTCCCTCAAACACTGTTCTTACACAAAGCATTTCTCGTAGATATATGGAAGTGATTAAGCTATGTTACTAGAAATTAGTAAAGCTTTATCTAGAATTCTGCACACAGCTCTTGTTCCTAGTACAAACCAGTTCCACAGCAGGTAAGCAAAGATGAAGTTGGTGGGATGATCTTAGAAAAGGCTAATAAAGTTGGACTTGCCAACAGCTGAGTGAGGATCCAAGCTGCAAACTTTAAAACAAAAAAAGGACAAAACTAGTCAAAGGAATAAATAGTGCCAATAAATAAACTTACACTGGAAAAGTGGAGACAGTTTCTAGTTGCAAGCAGAAAAGCTGAGAACAGCTTTCTTGCAGAAGTACTGAGGCATGAAATGTGGTGTTTATGACAGTGATTATGTCACTTTTAAAATAAAAAAGTCAAAACCATAAAATGAGAAGATGAAGAAGTGTCCTCTAGTTTCTCTGTTCTTGACTTCCTTGGCATTCCTGATACTCTACAGTTTTTCTGTGATTCTGCTTTGCACCTATCCTTATCATTTATTTACCATGGGACAAACTGAGAAAAAGACATGCCATTTTAATATACTGTATAACTAGCCTAGAAATAGATTTCTTTGATGCTATAAGGCCAAGAACTTCTCAAGGGTCAGAAAAATAAACATTTATAAAGATAATGAGCACAGTCAGTGCTGCTGTAAAGAAACAGGGGAGGGGGAAATGGAATATTAAAAAAAATAAAATAGGTTGAATACCAACCTTCTTGCTTAGGTTCACAAGCCATCTACTAATTACTCATTATGGCAATTTATTTTGTTATTATCTAGCATTTCTTGCATCTTCTCCAGAAGCAGCTAGCCCTAGCCATTTCTAGCAAAAGGGTACCAGTTTTAGATAATTCAGTGAGTGACTTAGTAGGGCACATTTTATGCAGTTTTTCCATCATCTTTGTTTAGAAGGAGAAGAGCTGAGATTCATTATCAGTCACATAATTACAGGGAAGTGGTTCTGGCAATCAGTAGTGAAGATGGTAGAGAAATAGTAGCAAACAAATAAAACAAGCTAGATTTTCCTATAAGAATTTTTTTGTTTGGGTTGGTTTGGGTTGTTTTATTTTGTTTTGTTTTGTTTTTAGACTGTTTTTGTTGTTGGCTGTTTTTTGTGTTTTTTTTTTGTTTGTTTGTTTTGTTTTGATTTGTTGGTTTTGTTCCATTTTTTTCATCATTTGTACCTGCAAGAATGAGAATAACACTCTTGTGCAGTAATAAAAACAGGCTTAAGTTCCCTTGCTGCACAGATATAATTATTAGTAGCTATGCAAGACATAAAGCAGTGAAGAATGAGTATTGCAGCTTCAGGTGAAAAACACAGCTACCTGCAGAGAAAAATCCCCCAAAACAACCATGAACACTCTTTTCTCCATACACTTCTGGAACTGCAACAGTAGCCATGAATGTGAGCCAAAATTAATTACTTAGTAAACTAAGTAGAATAAAGGTAATGTTAACTTGACACCTGTGACTAAGAGGTTTATAGATAATGTACAGATAAATTCATAATGGTAGGAGTATAGAAAAAAATTGAAAGAATATCACTGTAAATAGCTTCTGCAATAGTCAAGTCTTCTTTGTATTTTAACATCTTAGACTGGGTCTCTACTGTAGTTTTAATGCTGTTTCCTCCACTTAAAATCAAGGTATAAGATTTCTCTTGGCTGGGAAATGTAATCAAGGAAGATACCACATAATGCTTAACTGAAACAATGATAACATAGATTTATTTTTAAAAACAAAGCAAAAATCTTGCCATTTAAAGCTTTAATTAATTAATTAATTATTGGAAGCTATTCAATTAAATCAGAATTAAAAAAAAAAATGATAAGGTGATTCAAGATCATTTTCTGGGGAAATACTGAATAATATTACTACTGAAAAAGATATTAGAAATGAGTTACGTACTCATTTTCAACTCAGTGAAAAATAGATAAAACACAGTCTGGAAGTGATAAGTCTAAATGATGTCCTTTCTATGTGTGCATTGAAACAATTCATTACTCATATAAAACGTTACGAAAAAAACTGTCACTCACTGTCTATTTGAGAGCAAAATATCTACTAAAAAATAGTAGAAGGCATTATGATTAATATATCACACAGAGACTCAGAGAAGGACTAATTTAAAACACCTGTGAGTGTGACTTCAAAGGCCATTGTAATTGTTTCTAACACAATGGAAAATATTCAGGTAAGTGCATCTATTTTTACTGTGATTCTAAATATGTTAAATATTTCCATAAGCCATACTTTTTTATGGAAGAACAATGTTTCATCATTCCCACTGTTTTTCATTGCTTAGACAAATCTGTGGCTCAATAAAAGGATTTAATATAATTTAGTTGTTGTTAATGAGACAAGAATCCTTGGTAACACATTTTTTCTCCTTCTATAAATATCTGCATCCCTTTTTTCCAAGCCCATTGAGCCAGGAAAAAGTTAGAATACCTGTTTTACTCTGTCCTCTTTTTCCCTCTAACTGCTACATTGCTGACTACTCATGCAACCTCAGTCCTGCTTGCTGATGACCCTTTCTCTAAGAAGAGTTTTGGTTCCTTCTTTCTCCTCTGAGTTAAGCAAGTCACCTCTATCTGAAAATAAATAAATAAATAAACAAAAGGGAAACATGGTGATTGTTGTGGACGATAAAAATATACTACAAAGACTGCTTCTAAGAAGCTTGAGAGCTGTTGTCTTAAATTATTACTTTTACACAACAACAACAATAATGTATATATTGAAAGAAACTTCAAAGCATTGGGTTTTTCTGAACAGAAAAAAAAAATGAAACATTTATCTAAAAATACTATAATAAAAAGTCTTGACTCATGTAGAAAAAGGCATTGTTTGAAGGGCAAATTTTCTGTATAGTTTGACAGAAGGAAAAGGTGCAAATTCTCATCAAGCTTGATTTTTTCTTTATGGCAGAAAGAATTTCAGCTGAAAAATTCTTAACTCAGGCCTGATAACTATTGCAAGAAGAATTAAAGATGCAGGCAATAGTTTTCAGATTGACAGGATTGATTAGTTTGAGCAAGATGAAGTCTAAATGACAACCATGCCTGGAAAATGGAGAGAGTTCTGATGAAATTGTTGTTGCAACAAATGAGATTGATTGTGATGACAATTTTATATCTTCAGGAGACAATGCAAGAGAACAAGAACATAAAGAAACTAAGCTTAACGAAGTTAACAGATAAATTGCTATGGATGAAACAGTTTCTGTGGGGCTCCAGAGGGAGTTAAACACAGTCAAGTAAAGGTTATAATCATAATTCAAATGGCAGCTTCCATCAATTAAAGAGAAAAATCTTAAGACCAGCATGCAATGCGCTTACAAAAGATATTCCAAAAAAGGCTGACACCACTGAAGTTTTGGAGATATTTCTCTGTAAAGAAGTTAAGTGGTGGGCACTGCACCAGAAAATGAACATGAACATGCATCAGTGCATAGACACACTCTGCAGTGGACAAGCACTCCATGCAATGACACCACTGAATCACACACATATACTAAAAGTGGATGGAACCCTAACTCTAACCCCAGCTGTAGGATAAGCCTCACACAAGGCCCCTAAACCACTGCACAGCCATTAGCAGCAAAAGAGGACAGACTCCAGGACTAAGGTTATCTTGGCTTGCGCTGAGTTTATCTTGTTTTAGCTATGAAAGCAATTGCCTAGCAGCTAGGTAACTGTTCCCTAAATTGCTTTTGGCATTCATTTAATTTTGTGCAATGGTGTGGTTAACATGTATTGTTAACAGCAGTAACCAGTAGCTATGTTCTGTGAAATAAACTTGAGAATAAAACAGTGTGCAGGAAGGCACCAACACAGGCTGATGACAGAGGTCCTCTGCAGTGAACACAAATCACAGTGGACAACTACTGAAACCTTGGGAATCAGGGACAATAGAGACAACGGCGAGGTGAGGCGAGGCAGACAACTGGCAAACAATGAGGAGGAAGAGCATATAATGTATGCAGATTGTGTTGCAGCAAAAAATAACCCCATGGACCAAAGAGGAAAGGATCACTGTTACCGGCATCAAACACTTAGCAAAGAAAAGTACTGATGACTCTGTATGCTCACTCTCTTGTTCTGGAGGGACACTGAACCTCTGCATGCATGGCTGTAACACCAGTGAAAGAAACAGGTAGCTATTAGGAAATTTGGACTTCACAGGTTTTGTGGGTGTTTTGATCATTTGTTTGTTTTTTAATAATAGTAATAATAATAAAATGTAACTGTTGTTAATGAGTTTTTTGTGTGTTCATTTGTACTGAGTGCACTAATATTACTGTGCCAGGACTAATAATAACTGTTTGTGGCATTTTGATTAGACTGCCAAGACTTTAATGAGACTAAGAGTAAATTCTTCAGTCTACATGTCAGATATGTAGAGCTGAGTAAATTCTTCAGTCTACATGTCAGATATGTTCCTTTTCTGCCCATAACAGGATTTTGAGAGTAATACAAGCAGGTGTGTAGATCAGTTTTGTGATACAACAAAATCCCACTGTGGAATTTATCTCTCCCAGTAGAAGGGTAGGTGACTGCAGTCAGGTGAGGCTGGTTCCTCTAGAGTAATGGGGTTCGGAGCATGACTCATCTGCAAAACATACTTATTGACACATACTCCTCTCCTCTTCTTGAGTCTCCTCTCCTCTAGGAGAAAATTTTCAATTTTCCCCTTTGAAAAAAGTAGTCCCTGTACAAAAAAAATATCAAATAGAAAACAGACTCTGAAACCACACACATCGCACTGGAGCCTTTCTGGTTTGTAGCTTTTCCTGTACATGGGACCACGCCAAGACAACTGACTTCTTTCAAAAAGTGAAATGTTAAAGCTCATAGGCATCATCTCTCTCTCTCTCTATTGTTCCACAGAGGAACTGTGTTCATTTATGGATTTTTTATTTTAATGACAAGAACTCAAAAAAGTCTTAGCTTAGTTGTTCGGATTTTATTTTCTTTCCTTTTTGAGGGAGCATGGAGGAGGAAATAGGTGGAGGAGGGCTGCTAACCTTTCCAGCATTGTTTTATGTTTCATTCAGGAATGGTACTTACCATGGCTGAGCCAGCACTTCTCTCTTTTTTCCCCAGGTTCATTTTACCCTGAGTGTATTACTGCAAGAATTTGATACTGCTTTTCATAACTTTGCTAACCCACTGTAGTGGGTTTACGTGGCAAGGTTTTGGTAGCAGGGGGCCATAGGGGTGGTTTCTGTGAGAAAGATCGAGAAGCTGCCCCATGTTTGGGGAGGGCCCCATTGTTTTCCAGAGCTGAGCCAATAAGCGATGTTGGTTTGCGCCTCTGTGAGAGCATATTTAAGACAGGGAAAAAAACGCTGCGCCACACAGCAGCTGGGAGAGTGAAGGGAGTGAGAAGCAGCCTTGCAGGTGCCAAGGTCAGTGTAGAAGGAGGGGGAGAGGTGCTCCAGGCGCCGGAGCAGAAGTCCCCTGCAGCCTGTGGTGAGGACCATGGTGAAGCAGGATGTCCCCCTGCAGCCCATGGAGTACCACGGTGGAGCAGGGTTCCACGCTGCAGCCCGTGGAGGAGACCACGGTGGAGCAGGTGGCCCTGCACCGATGGAGGCTGCCGCCTGTGGAAGACCCCTGCCGGAGCAGATTCTGGGCTGGACCTGTAGCCTGTGGAGAGGAGCCCACGCAGGAGCAGGTGACCTGGCAGGAGCTGCTGCCCATAGGGGAGCCAGGTTGGAGCAGTTTTCTCCTGAGGGATGGACCCCGTGGTACGGACCCATATCTGGAGCAGTTCTGGAAGAGCTGCTGCCTGTGGGAAGCCCACGCCGGATCAGTTCATCAAGGACTGCATCCCGTGGATGGGACCCCACAGCACAGGGGACGAGAGTGACCGAGAAGGAGCGGCAGAGAAGAAGTGCTGTAGATTGACCATAACCCCCATTCCCCCGTTCCCCTGCGCCGCTCGGGGGGAGGAGGTGGAAGAGGGTGGATGGGGGGGGAAGGTGCTTTTGGTTTCTTTCCTTTGTTTCTCACTTCTCTAGCTTGTTAGTAATGAGCAATAAATCTTACTATCTTCTTATGCTGAGTCTGTTTTGCCCGTTGCAATAATTATTGCGTGATTTTCTCGTCCTTATCTTAACCCTTGAGCCCTTTTCACATATTTTCTCCCCATTCCTCTTTGAGGAGGGGGAGTGAGAGAGCGGCAGTGGTGGAGCTCGGCTGCCCACTCGAGCGGAACCACAACACCCACATTAGTTACTTTTGTCATTTTTGACACCTAGATTCCACTGTAATGAACACAGATGATATTGTGCCACCTATCTCTGCTTTGAATACCTCTTGCTTCACACTGCACACTTCCCCTATAGTCACTGATTCTAATCCAATTTCATCATCTCACTTGCCATTCTCTCAAAGATTTCTGTGTTCGGGCCCCAGCTCCTCCATGCTTCTACTTTCTGAACATATATTCGTGGATATTTTATTCAGTGAGTATTGTGATGGACTGCCTACTATTCATTTACCAAGATGCATGAACATCATTTCTTTCCCTGTCTGTACATTTGATACATTTGTGAGCAAGCAGAGATAAACTTCAGTCAGACACAGAAACACAGTCAAAGAAAACACAGGAAGAAATAAAACAGAACAAAATGTTGAACAGGGGACCATTAAAGAGATGCTTTTAGGAGCAACAGTTTTCAACCACTTTCCTACCCAGGCCTGATTATCAAAACTGCAGCCATCCAAGAACTTTACTAAATGGGCAAGAAGACTCTTCTATCAGCAAATTGGCCAGAAAAGTACAAACCAAAACTAAACAAAATTGTTCCAGCCAACTTCTCCTTTGCACAGTGTTTTTTTATCAAATCAAAGACATTAAAATTTGTACCTCCCCTCCATCCCCCAAATTAGCTTCAAATTTCCAATTTCTATGAAATTTCCATTTCAGACGTGCTGGAATTATTTCAGAAGAAATTTGGTATCTTCAAAAGAAAATAAATAAATGGAAAATAACTACATCTTTTATAGCATTTACCAACTTCTTCCACGGGGATCATTTCTAGTCCAACAAACACTGCTAACATTATCCAGGATGACACTCAAGTTCCACAAAAAAGATTTGCATGCCTAACGAAATCTTAACCATCTATTACTTTTACATGTTTGTATGTGCATGATAGTATCTGTGTGGGCATGATAGAAATACCTGTCTCTGTATTCATGTATTTTGTTCTTATGCATTATAAAGATTAGCTCCTACAACACGCAAGAAAATAGTTGTAGTTTAGACCTGATGTTTTGTGGGAAGGAATTCTAAGGCAAGTATCTCACTTCTTGAGTCAGAAGTAAGTCTCATCTTCTTGGTCAATAGTTTCATTATTCTATTAACACAGGGTTTTCTTGAACAGTTACACTCCAATATTCCTCTGGCCAACTGACTAAAGGCTTCCAATAGCAGTACTGTTTCAGTAGAATATCAGCATCAACACAGAGGACCTGCCACACCACAGTGCAGTTCTCAAAGCCACAAACTTTTCTTGTGCTTTGAACTTAAGAAGATTGCCTGCAAGCAAGACCATATCTGCAGCAAATCAGCAGGAGAGTGTCAGTTTTCTTAAATTACTGTTATAAACTAAAGTCTAAGACTGTTGTTACCTTCCTATATTTTTAAGGTAAGTGATGGCTCTGTACAGATATTTTTATTTTATTTTTTTCTGAAAGAATATCTCAAGGGAGAGACTATTCATCTTTAAACAAAGAGGCATAAGATATAAAACATCCATTAAAATATTCCATCTTTGATGCTATTTTTCTTTTTCTTTGTCTTTATTGTGATTAAAGTTTTAGTATTTTTAAAAAACAAGGTTTCCAGTTTTCAGGGAAAATATGTTTTTTAAAAGTGAAATGAGAGGGAAAAATGTATTATTTCTAAGAAATGGTGTTTTTGTCGTTGTTGTTTGGTTGGTTGGTTTTTGTTTTCTAGCAGAGTCCTAAAAGGAGCTGTTCATTCTACAGAAAAGCACACACAATACCTATGCTTAACAGAATGGTGTGTCAATTTCCCATGGAGACTTGCATTATGTTGAATTTCCAGGCTGCACACAGTGGTGGCCCCATTCAGCAGCCAAACGCCACTACACTCAAAAGGTGGAAATGGAAGGTCATTTTCACTATTATTTTTTTCCTGTCTTAAATATTTGTCTGTGATGGAAACAATCAATTCTAGCTAACCCACTAAAAATCACCTTCTAAGTCTTAGCTTAGAGTTTAATTAAAGCACTGGAAATATGATCTGTGTTGATCTACACCTCTACATACAGAGTCAAAACACTGAAATTGTATTACCCAATCCTTTACAGCATTTCTGAGAGCTCACTTTCGTCATAAAAGGCAAAATAACTAGCAATACACCAATGAGGTACTAAGTGCTTCCTTCAAAATGGATGTTGAAAGTGCTCAGCCTCTGCCAGCTGTGAGCCTTTCCCCAGAACACAATTATATAGCCTGTATGTTGCAATGACTGGTTTGATAATGACTTGTACTGGCTTTGGCTGAGAGAGAATAGCATAGCACCTGTATGTTGTTATGTGTTAGATCTGCAACTGTTTAGCTATATCAGCAATTTCTAAGCAGTGCTTACACAATGTCAAGATTGCTCCTACTTCTCCTGCTAACCCACCAGTGAGTAGGATGGGGGTGCAAAGAAGCTGGGAGGATGCTCAGCCAGGACAGCTGACCCCAACTGATCAAAGAAATATCACATACCACATGAGTTTGTGCTCAGCAATAAAAGATGAGGGGAAAAGAGAAAAAAAAAGGTAAAAAGAGGGAATGGGAGGACATTCAGAGTTATGGTATTTATCTTCCCAAGTAACCAGTATGCATGACGCAGTCCTGTTTTCCTGGAAGTGGCTGAAAGTCTGTCTGCCTGCTGATGGGAAGTAGTGAATGAATTCCTTATTTTTTATTCCCACATGCACAGTTTCTGCTTTACCTATTAAACTATCTTTACTAAGAGCATGAGTTTTCTCACCCTTACTTTTCCAATCTCTCCCCCATCCACTGTGGGGGTGTGAGCAAGCAGCTGTGTGGGGCTCAGCCTTACCCTGTTCTATCTGCATGCTGGTGCTGTGCCTGATCCAGAACTCGTGGAAATCAATATTCCCTCGTAGGGATTATCTGATCTTGCCATTCACAAGTGCTTCTCTTGTCCTTATTCCTGTCAGACACAGATACTGGCAGAAATGTCTGAACAAATGTTTCTTAGGCTGCGGCTTATTTACAACCAGGCCAACTCCCTTATTCATTCTCCATCTTTTAGCAAAGCATGGGAATAGGGGCCTGAACTTTCAGCAGAGAATTTCTGTGGTGGCATCATTATGCACCATTTTCTGTAAACAAGTTTACTCTCAGTGAGAGTAAACTCTCTGAAGCTGCTTTACATCACAGTCAACACAGATAATCTAATTTCTGCTTGCTAGATAAACACCAGAAAAAAAATAAAATAAAATAAAATAAAAATAAAAAAAGATGAGAATAGACAATACGAAATTTCTAACATCCATTGTAATAAAATTCCAGATTCACAGACCCTTCCAAGAAGAACAGAAGCCAGTCAGCATATTTTTGTGTAGTCATGATCTTGATTCCACACATTAGAGGAAACTATTAACTCCTTTACTTTAAAATTCATTTAGATTTTATTTATTGCTAGTCAGTTCCTCTTAATTAACAATCAGAGCTGAAGATAAGCTAAATTAGCCTGGTGTATTTGAGGAATAACTTTCTTCTTACGTGCCAGTTTATTAAAGCCAGTGATTAAAGAAACAAGATCAATGCAGTACTTACAGAGACCTTTAAAAGAGCTACCATAATTCACAGAATCACAGAGTCACAGAATGGCTCACATTGAAAGGGACCTCTAGAGGTCACCTGCTCAAGCAGGGCCAACTAGAGAAGGCTGCCCAGGACCACATCCCAATGATTCTTGAAGATCTCCACAGAGGCAGACTCCACCACCTCTCTGGGCAACCTGTGCCAGTGCTCCATCACCTGCACAGTTAAAAAGTGTTTCCTAATATTCAGAGCAAACCTCGTGTGTTCCATTTTGTGCCCATTGCCTCTTGTCCTGTCCCTGGCACCACTGAAAAGAGCCTGGCTCTGACCTATTGGCACCCTCACTTCGGGTGTTTCTTTAAATTGGTAACGATCCCCCTGACCCTTCTCTTCCCCAGGCTGAATAGTCACAGCTGTCTTTGCTCCTCATAGCAGACCTGCTCCAGTCCCTTGATCGTCTTTGTGGCTCTTCATTAGACCATTTACCCCCAGCATATCCATGTCTCTCTTGCACCAGGGAGCTCAGAACCGGACCCAGCACTCTGGTTATGGCCTCACCAGTGAAGACTAAAGGGAAAGGATCCCCTCTCATAACCTGCTAGCAACTCTCCTGATGCAGCCCAGGATACTGCTGGCCTTCATTGTGACAAGGGCACTTTGCTGGTTCTTGTTTAACTTGGCGTCTACAAGGACCCCCGGCTCTTTTCCACAAAGCTGCTTTCCACATGGGTGGCCCCCAGCAAGTACTGGTGCATGAGGCTGTTCCTCCCCAGCTGCAGGGCTTTGCACTTCTTCTTGTTGAACTTCATGAGATTCCTGTCAGCCCATTTCTCTAGCCTGTCGAGATTCCTCTCACTTCAGTGGCTCTAAGAGGACTGTAATTTTAATCTTACAAATGTTACTTTTTACCCTAGAGCCTAAGACACTCATCTAGCATGTCAAAAAGGATTTCTCATCTTTCTTAGGATCCTAAGTTCAGTGCATCTACTCATTTGTTATGGAATGAGCAAGTCCAGTCCTGCAAGCATGCTTTCATGTATGTTCATGGTTCACTTGTCATTTTTGTACTCTACCACTGCCTTGTCATTCCTACATATATTTAGGCTGGTATTCTGCTAAATTCAAAACTTGAAGGCTGCCTCCCAAGTTCATTTCCTTTCTTATTTGTTAATTGTCACTCTTTTGATGAGGATCTTGAAGGCTGTTCTGGTATTTCAAAACAAAATGTGACATAAGCACTTTATGTGCATTACAAACAGGAACAACACTGTACTCAAATTTTAAAAAATGATCTTGTAAATTAATATCAAAGTACTAGAGACTAGCGGTACCAGGTGATGACATTCTTTAGCCTCATGGGGCTTGTTACTTGAATATACAAGCAAAAGAGATATTACATGTACACAGTATTTTTTTTTTTTTCCTGCAGCTGGACTAGGTGCTTTCCCCAGCCTGGAGGCTGGAAACTCACAAAGATGAGAGGTATTTTCATCCAGTGCTACTTGATGGTGTGGATCAGCACTGTCAGTCAGACACTGGGCATAACTCTCCTGGTATCCTGTTCACCTTGCAGTGCAAATGCAAGCAAAGCCACTAGAGCCATCTCAATCTCCCTATCCTTTATCTTTTTCTTTCCATCATGGAGCCATAAGAAAGGGAAGATTTCCCAGGAACAGATCTGGAGAACAGCTTAACTTTTTTATGGAGCAAAGAAACAGAAGATATGTCTATAGCAATACCAGCCTCTCAGAGATGTATGAGCAGCACCTGGGAGAGTTTTGCACTCCCCAAGGAGATGCTCCTCCAGTGACTGAGCCAATCCCACCATCAGTCATTCAGCCTAACACTGAAAAGTAGGCATCAAAGGGAAACTGCTGCTGGAACAGGAATGCCCAAACTTGCATCACTGTTGGGTGTAGCTATATCTAGATAGTCATTTTGAAAGACTGAAGAAATGCTGATGATGCTAACACCAGCCTCTTCTCAACTTTTTACAACCAGACAGGGCAGTCCTTGGGCTGTGACTCAGGACACAGTTCTGGTATTTCCTGCCACTAGCCTCCACCACCATTACATGGGTTGTTTAGATTGTATGGTTGTTTAGGACAGATCTGCCACCATATAGATATATAGCATTTATGTTTCATTTTGGACAAGAGAATCAACTCTCCTGCATGCTAAGTAGCAAGAAGCACATGTACCAAAGGACTGTGCTTCTTGGTGTTCCTTTGTGAGTGACCTGCCTGCTCTTTGACTGGAAAGCTCACCTGCCTGAACCAGCTCAGTGCTGTGCTGTACCACCATGTCCCTTATATAAACCAAGGGCAAAACGAGCACAGGGTATCCATCTGTGAGCTTGAGGTGCTCCACCAGAACATGAAGGTTCAGGCAAGAGAAATACTGTCTTTCTGTGCCTTAAGCTTACTCCTAGATAGGTAATTAATTATCTTAATTTCAGTGCTGAGGTAGTTGGAGACTGGGTTTCATCATGCCTGTCTTTCAGGTGCCCAGGCAAAGAGCATCTTAGTACTGAGGTAACATTGTAGAGATGCCACAAGTGCTCAAGGACAGGTGATGACAGCACAGAAACTTCCAGTTTCTGATACTTGATCCCGAAGAACAAGAACTCCAGACAATACAAGGACAAAGGAAGGTGTGGATTATCTGAATCACTCTCTATTTTTTTGAGGTTTGCCTTTCCCACTTAAAGACTTTTGTCTATATTATCTGCCAGTTATTCACACCTCCGGATTCATGTCTTGTTAGCACCACAGAAAAGCTTCATTTAAACTTTGGGATTTTTTTTTTTTCTGTGTAGATAGAGAGTGGGGGCAAACATAATCATCTAAACTTTACAAACAGAATATGAAAGCAATTATTTCCTTTGTTTAATAATAAAAAGTCTGTTAATAATTAAAAGAGAAATTCCTGATAAGAAAGCATGTTCTTCATCCTGATGATATATGGGGAGAGACAGGAAAAACTTTTCCTTTCATGAGTTCCTTTTCATATGTTTTCTTCTCTCACTTCTTTCACACTATTGATTCCCCTCATGTAAATGACTGACACCTGCACTGCAGACAGACACAGGTTGGCCAAACTTACCAGTTTTCCAGTCTTGTATGTCTTTACCAGCCTTGCCTCATGCCTAAGCCTGAGGAATGCTGTGAGTGTCCTCCCTGCCTACCTGAGCAAAGCACTGCTCTGAAGCTTCCACAGTCCAGCTCTTCCAGAATACTGGCAGGACACAATCACGGGTGAAAGACAGCTTGAAAACTTTGATTTTTCTACTGTTCAAACTAAGGTGAAAAAGGAACTAATGTGGTTTCTCAGCAGAGTATGCTTTCCATGAAAACTGAACTTTTCCAGTGGACTGAAATGACTTACAAGCTCTTCTCAAATTTAGTCAGTGGCCTCATACCAAAGAAAGAAGAGAGAGAATAGAGAAATATTCAAGTGATTGAACTTCTGTTGTTTTTGTGTTGGAAACACAATCATTAACAAGTGTTAAATAACATAAGCAGGCATACAAACTGCTTGTTTATGGTAGAATGGACTCCAAATGACATGCATTTTCATTTTGCTCCAAGACCAATTTAATATTTTTGTCTTCTTGAATGTTAAAAAAATAAGACAAATTTGTTTCTAATGCTATAGATAACAGCTTGTAAAGGATTCAAACAAGTATCTCACTAATCATCTAATCAAAAAGTGTTTTAGGCACCTTATCTAGTGATCTGTGCAAAATGCAACAGAAGTGTGAAAACCTTTGTTAGTTATGAACCAAGTACTATGATACATAAGTCTGAAAAACTATTCTGGCAGTGTGCTTTCAAGAAGGTGTCAAATAGGAAGAAGTGCAGCATGATAGAGTGAGTCAACTAGAAGAGATATGATGTTGTGTTCCTGAGTCACACGTGAAAAACAGTCTTCTGAGACTTTCATCACCTCTTATGAAGGGCTGCACATCCTCTTGACCTGAATTCCTGTTTAGTTCAGGGACTGCACACAGTCAAAACATTGCTGCAGCAAATCCTCAGTGCATATGCTCTTGCTTTGCATCTGTTTTGTCTTGGCCAAAGGGCAGCTCTCTGCGGCTACTTGCAGCATCAGCATTGCCAGGGGTTGTTTAACCTCCTGCTGCTGAATGTCTCAGCCACAGCGTTTCACTGCCTCTGCCCCCAGATGCTAAAAGATAAGGACCTGTCCTATTTCAGGTACCAGCATGGGAACAAGAAACACTTATAGGTATTTAACAACTGATCCGTGAATATTCTTATTCTCTCCATCATTCTTTTGTAAAGCACATTTGCACAGACTATCATACTACTTAAAAGGACGCCTCCACCTGCTTAGGGATAATTTATTTGCAATAAACAGGATGTTTATATGGCATTTAAATACTAACATAAACAGTGTAATTATGTGTCAATAAGGACTCAGTTTTGTAACTATTCTAGAATGCTGGAAATAGCTGGTAAATTGGAAATGGAGCTGTAAAAAGGACAGGAACTGATGGTACATAGTCAAATGTGCTGGGGTGTAAAAAGATGAGTGAAAGAGTACAAATGCTTACAGGAGAGGAGATATTAACCTTTGGGTAGGACCCAAGCTAGTGAGAAATAAAATGCTGCTTTAAAATGGAGTATCTGGAGTCCAAGAGACAGTTTTATGATACATAAAGGATGAAGAAAAAGAAATGAGGAAGATAACAATGGAATAAGTAGAAGTCAAAAAAAGTAGGTCTATTCATATCACAAAGATTAATAACAATTTTTTCTTCCATTAATACTAATTATACTTACAGATTCAAATGATTGCTTACAAGTTATTAATAAGATTTAAATATTATATACTTCTCACTGCTCATAAAACTCCCGAAGTTCTTCTGTGCAAGACAGTATTTGTTTAATCCCAATGTACAAATGTGCTTATTTCATCATATCGAATGCTACAAACTCTGAATTGGTAGAATGAGCATTTATTCTTTCCAAGAGTCCCACTGAATGCAGTAGGAGTCTGTACACAGCTAAGTACATCATGCATCCATGATTTGCACTATGTCCACACCTAATCGTGGATTTTTCTTGTCTTTTACATGTTTTTCCAGAGCAAAATCTGGACAAGATTCTTTTTGTTTAACCCAATACAGCATGATATTGTTTTGAGTGTAAACCCCTTTTTATACAGTCATATCAAAGATAAACTTAAAAAGTCCTAGGTGGGGCTTTCATACTAATGCTTGTATCAACATTTTCAGTTGCAATGGGGCTGAGGCTTGAACTTGTCAAGTTTTCAGCTCCATTATGAAACTGATATTAAAATAATTTCTCTCTTTAAAAAAAAAAAAAATCAGTTAACATAATGGACAGGCACGTTGCTTTTCTACCAGATTGCAAATAAATGTATGCTTTAGTCACATTTGGAAGAAGGCAGGTGCCATTCATTACCAGGTGATTGATTGATGGAAACAGAAATTATATCTTATTTTTTTTGCACCAAATCCAAGTAACTCTTTAATCTATGCTGGAAGAGAGAGCAATATCTCATAACTGCTTGTACCACAAACAAGGAGCTGATCTGGAAAAATCTACCATGCAGATGTTATCAGTATGTACACCGTCACTAGACAGGGCAGTTCTGCTCTGCTCCTGCTCCTACCCTCTCAAGGACGCACACTCCAGCTAGACAGGCGCAGCCTTACCCCACGCTCAGCGTATCCCCAAGGCTTTACCCATGACAGGCTGCTCTGCCCTGTGAGGTGCTACAAAGGAAGAAACAGAGCACTTACATCAGGTCCAAAGCACATCTGAGGTGAGATGATGTGAATGAGGAAGCAAACTCAGCTATCAAAAAAGAGAGGGAGAAAGAGGGAGAGAGAGAGGGAGAGGGAAAGCATGGTGAAAACACAAAATGAGTAAGCCAATCATTTGTGTTGCCTTCAAAATGTCACCACCAGTTTTCTATAAGTCTAGTTTGTCAAAAAATGGTAACCCTTAGGAGTACTACCAGACTGGGAAAAATATTCCTTTTATTAACTCTCATGGGGTAACTCATACAAGATTCATTTCTGTGACAGAGTATCAGCAAGTTGAGCTGAAGACTGAGAAAGCAGAGCAATTAGTTTTGTCCTGTTCACTAAGCCTAAAAAGTCATTTATACTTTTGAAGCTAGATGAGGTTTAGAGCCATTAGATTTGATGTCAGGTCACTAAAATTAAGAGGATTTTTTTTTTAGAGAACTATTTTTTTTAAAATATCTGGCAAATCTTCCAAGCTGTAATCCTCATATAGGGTCAAATATGTCTCGCTTTTATTTAAATGTCATGATCCAAAATGAGTTTCAATATATTTGATTGCCAAACTACTGCTTGCAATATTTTAGTGATAACATATTTAATGTATCCCTTGCTGTCACAAAGATGTAAAACCAAGTTGGGGATTATACTTTAAAATGATGGTACAAATTCTCTTCATTAATCAAGGATTTTTTTTAGTGATGCAACTGGATTTCAACGTTCTTTCTTTCCTGCCCACCCTCCATCAAGGATGGTAAAATACTCATCTGATCTACAAATAAGTCATTTTCCAAAAAAGAGTAAAAATAACAGCAGACAAGGACAGCTATTTTTCCCTTACACTGACCAACACAGTGAATTTCACAGCCTATTGTCAACACTCACAGAAGGAGGGCACAATCAAAAATAAGCAAGATGATTTCCTTAAACGTCTATGTGTCTGACAAAAAATTAGTTAAATTTCTGGCATATCATTCTGTTAGAAGGCTGCTTGCAAGAGGAGAAAATGTTTACATCTCTTAGACATTTTACCCTGTGGGTAAGTAACTTGTAACAGATTAACTTTAAAAGATATATTTATCATTGACAGGATTTTTTCATATCATGATAACCAGACCTTTTCCTCCTGTTCAGTAGTAACAGAACTTATCACAGACTGTCAGCGTACAGAATAAAATACTGTTTACATGCAGCACGCTGATCTGAAGGAGCTATTGTCATAATACACTAGACAGGGAGCTGTCTGCTCTATCACAGTTTAGGGAGGGAAGGGGGGTGTTTTTTGGTTAGTTGGTTGTTCTTTAAGTGTCATTTCTTGTCAGATTTTAGAAATACAAGCCATCTCAGGATAGGATGTTTACTGAGGAAAGTACCAATTGATCTCTGCAAGACTGAAACAAATTGGGCCACAGGCACTAGCGGGGATCACAACAACCAGCCGGTGATGAGCAGCTGGTGAAAGGCACCCATGTTACTACATGTGTGCTAAAACCTGTAGTCTGGGGAAGAGGTAACATGAAGCCCAAAAGAAAGCCTGGCTCCAGACTGGAACAACTGAGTTCCCAGCTGCAGGGCAAGCTGCATGAGAGCCTACAAAGCTGGGGAAAAACAGTCCCCCATTTTCCTAGTGCATCTACTGGGAGTGATGAGCACAGGCCAGACCCAGCTGCCTCGGGACCAGTCCAAGTCTGTCCTACTGCAGCATTATCACCACCTAAAGATTTCTTACTAATAGCACAACAGGCAAATTCTTAGCTTAGACACATCCTGATCATTATTTTATCTCACTATTTGTCTGCTAGTGTCCAAAAGCCCTTCAGCACATCAAACCCCATCATTTGCTGCACTAATTGTTGGTTGTTAAAATAAGAACTGCAATTTACCACTTACTATTGAATACCTAATTTGGCAGTTTATGAAATTTAAGAACACATGAAAGCACATCACACATGAAAGGACGGGTGTTTAATTGCTTAACAGAGTAGCTGCTGTGCACAGACTGTGGAGCTGCTGCCCAAGAGCAATCCCTTGAGCCTCTTCCCTCTCCCTTTCAGAAGTGTTAGCTGCCATCCTAGAAGAGCACTCTCCTTCCAGAGCATTTTCAGACTGGTTTCAGTCAGTGTGGAAATTCATACTTACGATTTAAGAGCAAATCAAAGTGATCTTTAAGAGCCTGACACTCCTGGTCATGAAATGAATGACTAGTCTTCCACCGACTTTAAAGCCAGCAGGAGCAGCTTCAAAACAACTCAAAAATGCGAGACTTTAATTCATCGAGAGTGGAATTTGTCACTGCCACTGGCACCTATGAATCACATGAGCTCTTTAACTACTGTTAAATGTGACCTCAGTGACGCACAGGCTTTGGGCTTGCAGTTTGTATAGGAAAACATCACAGATGTTTGTGAAGAGCTGCACTGAAGACTGAAGGCTAGCTCTTCTGCTTTCACAAGCGTGGTCTAATTGGATATGATAAATAGCAAAAATGTAACTGCTTTCATATTTCTGTAGATAATAATGTCAAATTTTCATTTGTTATTGTCCTACTTCTAAAATGTTAATGAAGCATTATGATAAGACCTAATTTTCTCTGTTTAATCTAATCTGGATGCGAGAGGCTCAGAACAGCACAATTATTGTGCTAAAGCATACATAGAAAATTACTAATTACTGATCTCCAAAGTAGAGAAATAGATTTCCAAAGGCACAAAATGTCTAAGGCTAAAATTCTTATTTGCACTGCTAAGAAACCCACCCAGTACTAAGTCATTATTATTTCAATATTTCAGGTGACAAAAATAAAATCATAGAAATAAACTAATAATTGCATATAACATTTGAAGTTTCCTTTGTTTCCTCATTCTCATTTCCAGCTTCAGATTCTAAAGTACTATCTTTAAAAATACTTAAAAGTACTTTTGTTTATGTTAAGATCTTAATACTTAAGTTCATATTAAAAAAAAAAAAAAAGGATAATATTTAGGATAAATAAATACATCTTCATATTTAAGACTTTATATGAAAGATCAAGGACTGGACATACCTTGCTAACTCAACTTTAGTCTGAGAAGCGGAAATGGTAAAGCTTATGCACACACACAAGTTATTGATGGGGTTTTTGCTCTTTATCAGATTAATTACTGAACAGTGCTGGACATTATGCAAGTTGATAAACATACTGGACCAAATATTTATAGACCAAAAGATTCAATATGAAATGTCAGATATGAAGACTAACACTGCTGCTGCACACCTGAATGCCTCTGCCTGCAGGTACAGAGCCCTGCTCAGATCTCAACCTAAAGTTAATGTTCCCATTTTCTTTCCCAGTCCATCATTTTTGAACCTCAGTGCCATCTATTTTTATTATAAATACGATCCTTGAAAGGCTTCTGGCATGTTGCTGTTAATCCCAAAGAGGATTCAGGGTAACAGACAAGGAGAAAAAGGAACAGCTACTGATCAACACAGAAAACAAGAGTACCCAGACCAAAAAGAAAGCCCTGCAGAGCACATCATTAGATGTGATAAGAGGTATCATGAAATGGTATGCAGGAGAGGGAAGCAAGACACATCAGAAGCAGTTTATACACTGTGCTAATGACTGCTCTGCTACCCACTCTCTCACGCCTCTGCTAATTGCCTGCAAGAGTCATGGCAAGGAGTCTCTCCACCTCTGGCAGGGAACAAAAGCCTCCAGTGCTCTCTACCTTCTACAAGACATGAAGCCTCACATGGAAGAAGGTCTTCTCCACAATGCACATTGTTTCTGTAGATTCCCTTTCCAATGCTTTGTGTCCAACTTACAGGCACTTAAGGTACAGAGAAGAAGCACATAAAAGCATAAATGCAAAGCTATGTCTTTCTCTCTAGCACATAACTGCACTTCACTGGGGAAAATAGAAATGGAGGAGACAATGAGAGCAAATAGAGGATGCAGCAGCAAAGTGAATGCTAGGAAAGACAAACCAGAAGGAACAAGGGAGAAAAATCAGCATTTGGAAGGTTGTTCCTCAGCTCTGGTATCTTCACAAGGATAGTTCTACATTGGTCACAGGAGATGTTACGATTAGTTCTTCTTTCTAGGTTATCTTGACCTATGTTAGTATCATAGAAACATAGAATATCTGGAGTTGGAAGGGACCCATAAGGATCATCAAGTCCAACTCCTGGCACCACACAGGTCTGCCCAAAAGTTTAGACGATGTGGCTAAGAGCGCAGTCCAATCACTTTTTAAATTCAGACAGGCTTGGTGCAGTGACTACGTCTCTGGGGAGCCTGTTCCAGTGTGCAACCACCCTCTCGATGAAGAACCTCTTCCTGATGTCCAGCCTAAACTTCCCCTGCCTCCGTTTAACACCATTCCTGCCAGTCCTATCACCTGGTGTTTACAGAGAATAGGTCACCTGCCTCTCCACTCCCCCTTGCGAGGAAGTTGTAGACCACAATGAGGTCCCCCCTCAGCCTCCTCTTCTCCAGGCTGAACAGGCCCAGTGCCCTCAGCCACTCCTCATAGGTCTTCCCCTCTACGCCCTTCATCATCTTCGTCACCCTCCGCTGAACACTCTACAACAGTTTTATGTCCTTTTCGTACTGTGGTGCCCAGAACTGCACACAGTACTTGAGGTGAGGCCAGACCAGCGCAGAGTAGAGCGGGACAACATATGGCAGACAATGCCATGGAAGAAGGCAGAGCTGTGGTACTGCATGTTCAGATGGTACAGATTCATAAATTTGAGAACAAAAGCCAACTCCCCCACCTACCTCCAAACCCTAATTTTCCTGGCTGTGTCCACACTAGGCAAACAGCTGATGTGGAAGCCTAGTGGTATCTTGACATGCCTAGGCAGACACTTCTCTATTTCCTCAGCAATGGACACAGGAGCCACTGCCTCACGCTGTGACAGTGCACACCATCTGGCTGCTCTCAGGCAGACAGAAGCTTAAGTGATGCCACCACTGAAAATGGAGCTTGTATGTCCTCAACATCACACTTATCATTAGCTCGTGGCTGCTCAGCTCTTAGTACTTGGTAGTTCTGGGCATGGTCAGGAGCAGATTCCTTGGAAAACTTTACAAAGATGTAGTCACATGTGAGCTTAGGGAGCACGTGAAGCAAGTAATAAGCCCCTGTGGGAACAGGCAGACAGCACTTAGTTCACAGACACAACTATCTAAAAAGGTCCTTAGGTGGCCACTGAAGCTCCTTTGCTTGCATTAGACATGGGAGTAAGTTAAAGACTTGCAAATAGACTTCCAACTGAATATATAAGTTAGGGAGTTTTCACTCAGTTCTTCATGTTTAAATCCACTATGAGATGCGCACAATAAATAAATAAATAAATAAATGCCGGGGATAACATTATCCCAAGGAGGTTTTAAACATATTAGTCATCTAAAAATTTGACATGCAGAAGGGGAGAATCATCCATACTTGGAAATTTCTACCAGTTTTATTAGTTCATTTTCCTCTTTGCTTTCCTTCACACATTTACTCACATAGAAAATCTGCTCTTCTCATATAGAAAGTCCGTTGCTTTTCTATTCCTCCCGTTCCTCAAAGGATTCTGGTTCTGCTGCAGTACTTGGAATAAATGAAATCCTATGGAAGTGTTCCATGTAGTCTTGTTACTATATTTCAACAGATGGTAAGCAGTATTGTTCCAAATCTCTGCAGAACAAACTACTATGCCTATATCCTTTTTTTTTTTTTTTTTTTCCTTTTTTCCGAGGAGCTGGGAGTTGCAGCAAAGCAGCACTTAATGTAATTTTCTTCTATTGTTCCTAGTACCACAACACACATGTAAAACTAAACAAGCAAGATTCTCATTTTGAATGTGTTAATCATTCCTACAGTTGTAGAACAATGAAGATTTAGATTAACTTGTATTTATAGGTATGTATGTTAATCTACTTAAAACACACACATGCACTTGCCACAGATAAGGGGAAGTTAGATACCAATTTCTTTCTCTCATCACTGTACATTGTGGCCAATTTCAGTGGAAGTCAGTGTAATGAAGATCACATATCAAGATCTTCAGATAAAAAATAGTAGCAATTACCCAGGCAAGCACTGACTACGATCACCATCTCTTCAAGGGAGCAATTTATAGGAAAAAAGACAATATTCACACACTCATGAATTGAGGAGATAAGGAATGACCAAAGTTTTAAAAAGTTTAAAAGTTTTGACTATGTATGCTACTAGCAGTGCTATAAAACTGCAAAACTGAGCAGGGTGATGCCTGTAATTATATGTTTAGAGTAAAACCTGGGACCTGTTTTGGTGTTAGCTGCATCACAGCACCAGCCATCATCTTCAATGAATGCTGGGATGCACTATACTTTTGTAATCAAGGATACTTGCAGAAAGGAAATGTGTTACAAAACCATACCCAAGTACAGAAGCATGTTTGGGAAATGTTCAGAAGTTTTTTCAAAGGTGTTAGGATGGCACACATCTAGTCAGGGAACAGAAGCAATATCAAAAACCTTATGATAGCAACTCCATATCATGAAGAAAATTCTGATTAACAAACTGTGGATTAGCAGGAATAATAAGTATCACATGAAAAGGTCTCTCTTAAATATGTCAGCAGCACTGACTGACCTTGAATGAAATATATTTAGGATCATAAGGCAACTTAAAGTTATCTCATAAACATGGAAAGGAACTAGAATTATTTTAATGGATTCTTTGCTGTAAAGAAATCATCCAAGGGACTAGAAAACCCCTGCCAGTCATCATTATCAGATGAAACATGATAAGATAAGGCAGGGAAAGCAATGTACCACATAGCCTTGAAAAATGCCTAGGTGCAGACCAGCTGACCTAAGCAATCTGTTCTGGCCTTACAATCTGTGAAACTGTGCCAGCATTTTGCACTTTTATCCATTCTTAAAAGGAGAAACACAGTACTAGGATGCTGGCAAAAGAATTTGGAAGGAGGAAAGAATGGGGGTTCTGTCTATTTATACTATTTTTTTTTACAAGGGTGTTATGAAACCACATTTTATTCCTAGTTGGCCATGTATCTTAGGTTTTGCACCAACAGGCATTTGGCATGGTAATTGTCTTTGTTGAAACTGGTCTATCTGAATGAAATAATTCAGTATGTCTTGAGGAAAAATGACTGCCTATAACCAAATGATTGAAAGGGTTGCAGGACTAGAAGAGAACTTTTGAGCAACTGAGTCCAGTTTCAGTCATCACAGACAGGCATTTTCATGTAATCACTTACATAAGCTTATCAAGCCTCATCTTAAAACTAGATATTTTGGCCTTACTTTTCCTACGGGAATACAGCTCCATACCGTCAGTCTTCAAATGGTAAGACATCTAATTTGCAGCTGCAACTGATTTATGGCTGGTTCATACCCAAATAGCATTGTTACAAACACATCATTCTGTTAAACTGGTTCTTCTTGGATCCCAATAGTCTCCTACAGGACATGCTTATAGGACACAACTGACTTCTCCACCTCCAACAGAGCCATCACTTTACTCTGCTAAGTCAATTTCTTTTGATCTCTTCTGGTTAAAGGTGCTCTCCAAAAGGTTCCTTCCAACCACTGAGATCCTAGTGCAGACTCACGCTGTTATGTCCAGGGTGTGTCCCCCTGGCCCATCCCTTTCTACCCTGCCGGTCATCAAGATGACCCTGTGCCTCTGCACAAGATACCAGCACTGCTCTACAATACAGATGCTTCCAATTTATGTCAGCCAATTTTATTACCACATTCTTGTCTTTTAAGCCAATGTCATTATTGGAAATATTAAATAAGATTTGTCCTGAGACCAGTCCTTGAGGAAATTGTCTAGCAACCTCTTTCACCCTGATCATTTACCTCACAGCATGACTCATTGTCATCTCTCATTTAAAGAGCTTCTTAACACATCTCAGTTCCTTTAATAATCTCCATCTTCACCATTTTAACTAATAATTTCCCATGTGACACTGCATCAAATGCTTTGCTCAAGGTCAGAGGGATTTGATCTACCGCTTTTGTCTTCAGAATCATGTGGGTTTTTTTTCTAGACACATGAATGAAGATTCTTATCAAACTTCTTTGATAAGACAGACATCAGTATAGTCTGACACAATGTGCTTCTGACCAAACTTTATTCCACTTTATCCCCCTTTCCATTTATCTGCAGTTTTAATTAGTGCCTCTTTCAAAGTTTCCTATATAATCCTTGCACACAAGTGAGGTCAGCAAAGCTCATAAGACACAACAAGATATTTGAAATCCCCAAGAAGATCACGTGATAATTAAGACAAAGTGATAAAGTGGATTTGATGTGGCTGTGGAGGATGTTACCAGATAACTGAACTCCTAGCCTTTAAAGTTATGCAGTTATGCACATACTCCCTAACCAAAGAAGATGGGAAATAACATTAACGAATATCAAGTGGAAAAACACCAGCAAAGAGAATTAAAAGCATAAGATATAGCTGTAACAGATCCCTGGTCCCTCTCCTGTATCTATTGATGACCCACTAGGGTGTAATACCTAAACAAGGAAAGCCTACGGTGCTCCTTTCCCACTAGTCTCTACCATCTCCAAAGGTTTGTGGTGAATGAATACATGAGCCAAAGGTGGTATCTGTTTTTTTGTTTTGTTTTTAAATATTCCTTACTGTATTTTTTGTACTGGATTGCTCTGCAGCAAGTTTAAGCTTCCAGCATCCATTTAAAGTTCCAGCATCCATGATGTCTATGGAAAGCCACCCATTTGTTTGTTTTGAGTTCACTATCCATTGATTTCCCTTGATGTTCCTTAATTCTTGCAATAGGAGGACCACTGAACCATCATCCATCTTCACTTTCTCTCTCAGATCAAAGCTGGGTTGGTCTGTCTTCTCTCTCCTTGCCAAATGCTGTTGGGTAACATGCTCTAGCCCTTGCAAAAAAAGCATTTATCACTGTGTGGACCCTATTTTTAAGTGTCTACTTCTGACTCATCAGATAAGGATTGCAGGAACCAGCAAGTTAGCACATGATATTGCAATGTTTAAATACTTCTGAGGTTTTTGCACTCACACCTGACCCTGCAGCCATTCATAAAATCTTTCCTACTTACCTTTAATTTTTGCACAAGATGTTTTTTCATTTAGCCATTGCAATTACCCAATTAAAGACAAGTTCTCCCCTTCCTTCGCTCATTTTTCAGATAGATATCCATTCAGAAAGTCCATCTAAGCCAATGCCTCAGGTAGAAGAGCTTGATCTCACATTCAGTTCAGGAGACCTCCCAAAATCCATCTCAGAGGAAAGCAATTTTGAAAGCAATGAAAATAAAAACTAGGATCTTTTCTGCAGTTCCCAAGAGCACATGTACCCTCCTAGGGGCTCCAACAGGCTCCAGCATGGTCCTGACCTGGCACCTGACAGAGCCTACTTATTCTGTTTGGAGGAAAAGGAAAGGTTGCATCACTTTGGTGCAATTAATTTTGAGGCTAATAAACCTACTGTAGAAATTGCACAGGAGGAGAAGGGAGAATGCCTGTTTTGAGTACTTCCATTAAAGGAAAGTAGGGCATTACTATTACTGTAACGTCACATACACTTATTAACTTATTAGGACATTAATTTTTACTGAGCCATTAAACGAGCAACTGTTACTCCATTCTGCTGAGGTAAGAACTGTGGTTATTTTGTGTACACAAAGAAAACAGTGCATATGGGTTGGTTTTGTTTTGTTTTTACATGAGCACGCAAGCTTTATATTTTCAGCAGCTTTCCCTGACACTGTACATCTGCTGCATTTGCACATAAGATTCACTCTAAAACTTAAACCCAATTTAAAAAATAAATTAAAAAAAAAAAACAAACAACTGTGACCAACACCTGTAAGTCATGAAAAGCTTCAAAGTTGATAGTACATCTTAGCAAGTTACCTTGTAAACTTTGTTTTTCAAAACTGTGGTCTTTTTTTTAAAAACAAAAACAAACAAACAAACAAAAAAAACTTTTTACTGTGATGCACTTTTCAGGCTTGTGTTTTTGTCCCACAGTTGATATCACAAGAGAACATTGCCCTCTGGTGTCACAAAGTGTGGCTTTGTGTTTTTGAGGGTTCCCCACACACACATTCTCACTCACTCCTATTCTTCCTTCTCCATATTCTCCACACTGACAGCTAGAGCTCACAGACAGAAGTCAGCAGAAGGTGTGGAAGGAGTATCTTTCCATGTCTATGGGGAAATTTGTGCACTCATGTAACAATACCCATGGGTATGAAAATAATCTTTTTACACTGCTTTACAGAAAGCTCAAATTAGATCCCTTCAGGTTGGGTGATACTGTTAAATCATAGCTTATTCTTCTTTCTGACTAATCAATCAATTAATTTATTCATCTTTCTGAACAGGTAAGCTTTGGGGGCTTTAAGGTGAATATTAGAATTAAAGCTAACAGAATACTGAAGCAAAGATGTTACAGGCTTCATTACTGCTAGCACAATTTTTCTAGTCATTACCATGTTCTCAGGCATGGACTAAAACCTGCACTGGGGCACAGCAATGATCTCTGCCTAATTGCACATATGCTTGCCCCTTGACACACACCAGCACACAAGGATGAAAGAAAAAAAAAAAAAAAAAGTGGTAGGAAACAGACATATCACAAACAGAGAAGTCAACTGGTACCTGGGTGTTGAAGAGCAGTAGCAAAAGAGATGGGAAACATTATTGTTTAGGTAGCTGGAAAAGGCGTGGGAGTGATGCAGTTCAGCTAACACGGAGTTTAGATCTGTCTGGCCAGCTTTGCAGGCTCTTCTTGCAGATTTGCACTGTGCAGAATAAACAGACAAGAAAAAGTGCGAGATTATTTTCCCCAACTCTTTAATACAAAGATATTTTTTTCCAGTCAAATATTCTGAGAGCTTACTAAAGATACCATTTGCAAAGACACAGTTAACACAATTAGTAGATCTTAATGCCAACTAATTGGTCCACACAAAATGCTTTGACATGTTTCTGTTTTTTGTTGTTTTTTTTTTCAAGTAGTGAGTGATGGCTCCAATAGAAAATTCTACTATTTCCATCAGTTACTTGCAGCCACTCTGAGAATGGCAAGGTGTGTGCACCATTAAAGCAGAGGCTAGGGGCTGATTGCAGTGGTGGCCAGATGGTGCTGCTTCTAATTGGCCGACTGTGGCTCCGGATACTGTCTAATTATTACTTACCTGTTTCTTGCTATTTACTGACACAGTGAGATCCTACATCCAGCTTTAGTCTGCCAATAATCACTGATCTAAGTTCAGCTCTATGCACAACCCCTTACAAACAATGGAAACATCTCCAGGAGTCATTTTTCCACCTTTTACCCTAGACACTGGAGGGAAGCACTCCTCTCCTTCCTTTATCTAGAGATAATTACCTAAGACCAGACACATCTAGTTTTGTTCACAGATTTCTGTCTGTTCTGTGGCCTCTTCCCCAAATGCACCAGGCCAGGCTCCCAGTGCACAACCACTGAATCAAAGGTTTGCTGATCACCTGAACACAAGGATTTTCTTCCTAGCCTTTCAACTTTCAGGCTGTCAACTTTTGCACTTTTAATAAAATATAACAACTCACTTTCTCTGCTCTTACAAGAAAATACAAATTGCTCTCTTGAAGAACTGAGGGCTGCCATTAGTTTTTGTGCATCTCCCTATTTGTAAATGTTTTTTTACAGAGATCTCTGCGATCAGAACTACTGAAAGAGAGAAAGTAGAAGGCTGAGATCAGATAGGAAGATCACTTTAGAAATCAGAGAGATTAAAGTCATTACAGAACTTAAATTTGAGAGGAACTTCAAGCTAGACTTCATGGTAAAAGATTACAGAAGAAAAAATATATATTTTTTTTCTTTTTTTCTAAGGAAGAAGTATGTAAATAACAGAAAGAGAAAAATTCTCTGGAGGCCATAAAGAAGTAAACAGGGAGATAACCTGGTAAGAAAAAATGGCAGTGAAGCCATAATGCAATTGGCCCCCTTTGAAGGGTGTGAAATTCAATGATAGTCTGAAATTTAGACCATTGTGGAGTCATGACATAAACAAATACTGTGCTGACAGACATCCTCCAGGACAAATTGCTGACCAAACAGAGCAAATGAAAAAAGGTGGAGCAGCTTTACTGAAATCAGTGACTACCCTCCAATACCAGAAGCAACACTTTCATTTTGCTCGTTGGATTTATTTGCAGTAACACATGGGCGAGACGGGCTGGGCCTGGTCAGTCACTTTTTTTTTTAGAAAAAAAAACCTGTAAAATAAATATTTCAATGAAAAATTTACACATAAATTATTAGGAGGCTGCCAGCTGTGGTAGCCAATTAGCTGGAAGGTGATGATTTGTCCTATATGTCAGAGAGCCAAAATTTTCCTACACTTCAGTTTTTCTTGCCACCTACTTCATTACCTTTCCTTATTTTTTAGGATTTCCAGTAAATCTAGTGAGACCATTATGTGTCACTCCTGAAAATCCACTGAGTTGCTTTTTTGACTGCACTGACATGAAGTCATAACTATTGCTCTACCACCATCAATGGAGTAGTGATCTTCAGCAATTTAAATGATTGCCACATTTCTCTCCGAGCCCTCTGTTAGAAAACATGACTGGCATCACATTTAACGGAAAGGTTCCTTCTTAGTTCCTGCACAGCTGTCTCCAGAGACTGGTTATTCAGCCTTTGCAAATTACCTCTGAAAGCTACCGTCCAGCTGGCTAAAGACTGCTCTGGAGCTACCTTGAACTGTTATATGAGGTAATTTGCAGACAAACTGATATCCCATTTCCTCCCTTTACTTGTTTACTAGATTATGAGTTTGAGTACATGTAGCTCATATATGCCTGAGAACAGACATGTGGGAAGAAGCCTGCAGAGAAGAGTATCATTTCTTCAGGGAAAGTAGCATAGTGAGGTTGATCCAGACACTGATTCTGTAAGTGAAATGCTGGATCAGCCACTTCGGACATCAGTCTCAGCAGCCCCTCTTTGTACCCAGCATGTGCACCATCTGCATTTCTTTCTGCACAGCTGACAGAAAAACCTCAGAAGAGACTGGCTCTTATACATTCATGCAGCACCTGGCACAGCAGAGCATGATCAGCATTAAGGCTTTAAGCAGCAACTATCATAGAAATAATGATTGGTAAAGTAGATTCAGATAGATAATTAAATCCTTTCCAGAAAACCTTCTTCCGTAGCATGATTTCCAATTCCAGTACTTACTAGATTCATTTAATTCCAGAACTAAAGGCCACAGAAACAGCCTTATCATTACTTTTTCATTTTAGAGTTGCTTTAGCACTCACCATGGCTTTGTCTACGTGAGACAATGGAAATCAAGTGTCTCCAGGATGCTCAGAGCTGAACCATCCCTAATTACTGCCACCCAGATCCAGCAGAGCCCCACTCACCACATAAAGACCTGCTGCCTGATGCTAGGTGGCTGTGGCTCCTTCCTGTGGGGCATCAGAGCTAGCACCAGCACTGCTCCTGCTGGAGCCTGCTCTACACGCAGCTGTGCTCAACAGATAAACCCTGCAACTCCCAGCTTCCTGAGACCTCTCTCTCCTTTCTGCCAGGTGCTGAGAGAAGAGGAGATGATGCCTGAGCCCACTGTAAGCTCTCACTGGTGTACTGAAAGCAGTAGGCCCAAATCTCAACGCTGACTGATAGAGCACAACTATTTTCAGTGGAGCTACGCCCATATGCACAAGAGGCAGATCCAATATCCTTCCCAAAATCAAGACCATATTACCCTTTGGTAGGGTCTGCTTAATGGTTGCTGTTGTTAGTTACTGTTACCAACACACTGTCTATTCTTCAGCCTAAAGCTCACTGCTGAACCCAGAGCAGCCTGCTACTCTCTTAACCAGAGCAGTCATTTCAAGCGTATATCCATAAACAGAAATGCAAGAACTGACAGCAGCCTGTCTTTGGGGAAAATCTAGCTTTCATCTCTTGCCTTTAGAGCAATTGTTCATTTTTAGTGTGTTTGGATGTATTAAATATTACAGTATTATATAATACTATTATTTTATTTGAAAAGAAAAGAAAAAAAAAAAAAAAGCAATGTAATCAATCAATAGATATATTCATCTTAATATTTTTTGTCTATTCCAGTGATATTTTGGTCTCCTGGTAACATTGCTTGTGATATGTCATCATGATACAGAGAAAGAATGAAGCTGTTTCACTGGATTCTGAAGCAGCATAAAATCAAGGGAGGGTTACGCGGATTTTGCAAAAATGCACTGCTGGTTGCAATTCTGCCCATGTTCAGAAAACCATGAAATAACGGTATATCAAATTTCTGGCACTTGAAAACAGGAAAGCAATCCAAAGACTGTGGCCTTTTGGCAATGTCTACTGGGAAGGTGAAAGTGTTAAAACACGGGACTTCCTTTCTTCCCCCTCTCCCTCTATTCGGATGTTCATAAAGAATCAATGTAACAATTTTCCAGAGTCTAGATCAATGGAAACATGGAAATTAATTGTTGCGGTCACCTCATTACTCGACTGTCAGTGTTAATAGATGTTTAGCACTGCAATAAGAGCAGCAGCAGTGTATGATTTCAGCATCGCAGATAAGTGCTTTTAAAGTGATAGCTCACCAAGAGCTGGTGAGCCAGGTGCTTCTGCACCACCAATACAGTTCAGGACTACCATGCCCTACAGAGCTGTAACTCACTAATTCGTTTTTTATACCCATGTTTTCCCCTCTTCATCTCTTGTGCAAAATGGAGAGAGCCCAGTGACATTTCTTCCCCAGCTCCCTTGAAGATGCTGAGAATGGGCTCTCCCCATGCACCTCACAAACCAGAAGACACTTGAGCCGCACACCAAGGAGGAAGGGACAGGGCTCCTTTCCACACAAAGGGCTGGTGGTGAAATTTCAGCAGCACCCCATTCACTGCTGTGTACTGGTGAGCTGCTTAGCTTGTGCAAAAATGCAGCACTCCATTGAGAGAAACCTGTGCATTTTAACAAAAGCACTTAAATAAGCAGTTAAACAAATAACAATCCATGGGTTTTTGAAGAACAAAGGTTATTTCTACCAGTCAGAGAAATACAAAAGATCTTGAGGTTTGCTGTCACAGTCTCTTTGGCCTGAAGAAATGTTGCTGCCCATTCAGGGATACAACTGCACAGGGCCAGGCAGGCCACTTCCCAGTTCTTCCCAGTCTGTATGCTCCTGGAGAGAGAAGGAGGGATCAGAGCACCACAGCTCCATGCTGCTGCCTCATATGAGCAGTATGGGCTTGGCAAAACAAACAAACAAAACCAACTTCACTCATAGTTTAAAAAAAAAAAAAAAAAAAAAGAGGGGCATAAACACCAAAAAAAAAAACACGCTACCATCTACATGAATCCAGTCCTGAACAGAACATCTGAATGAATGCCCTTTTTTTTAATCCTTATTCACTGATTTCCTGAAGATCTCTGGGATGATTTCACCAGGGAAGGCTCATCATTGGCTTACAGATAATTGCTACACTTGGAGATCCCTTCCCAGAGAATAAAGAGAAGCATGCTCAGAAAAGTGCAGCTAATTCTATCCTAATAATAAATAAATAAATAAATAAATAAATAGATAAAAAGACAGTTCAAACCCTGATAAGACAAAGGACATCCTGTTTCACCAAAAGTCAGGTAATGTTTCAGAAGCATAGTCCAAGCTTGTCCAACAAACAGTAAGTTTTATAAACTCATAACTATCAGAACTTGTCTGCATCAGATGAAACATTTTACTGGCATTTGCCAAAGTGGTCTAGGTTTAGTGGCTGTTAAATTGGTACCTAGACATGAAAAGCCTTTGATTTGGAGTCTCCAATGCTGAAGTTCTGTTTCCTCAAGCTAGTTTCTTTGGTCTCTTTCTATTGACTTTGTTCTGCAGACTTCACTTTCTCCCTATCCATCTCTGCCTACAACACTCAAAATATCAGTCGAAAAGGAATTTTGAGTGTCTGTAATTCACTGTGGAAACTTTTCAGACTGCAGAAGAGACAGATGAGACACTAACGCTGACAGTATCAACAAAATAAATCCTTCAGCAGCAATAAATTGTATCAGTGCTTGTTTATAGAGTTTGGGTCTTTTTTCACCTGTCCAAACTGATGGCAACTTATCAAGGCAATGCTACATAGGCTTGATAGTATATTTGCTAGCTGACAGATTTGTAAAGCCAAATGAAACTTTAAGCTTATATAAGAAAGTAACCAACATGTTGTCTCTTTGTTCCCTCTGCCAGCTGCAAACCACACAATGGACAAGGATGACCTCTGTCCAGAGTAAAATATATCATTCCTAAAGCCCTCAGAGCACTACCTACCCCTATACATTTTTCAGTTACAGCCTATGCTCCCAAATCCAGTTTCCACCTCAACAGGCACAGAAGACCCTTAAAAGGACAGGCAGCCATTTCCCAGTAGTGGCAGTAGGACACTCCATCAAGAGGCTGTAGAGATGCAGATGATACTTTGTGGATGGCTGATTTTAGCAAGAACTGAAACCTCTTGAAATCTCCTTGTGGGAGGAGGAAGCAGACATGATTGCCACTGCAGCCTATTGTGTGCTACCTAGACTATATTCTTCTCCCTGAGTTGGGCTCCTTCCTGCACAATAAAATAAAATAAAATAAAATAAAATAAAATAAAATAAAATAAAATAAAATAAAATAAAATAAAATAAAATATAAAAAATCTCTTGAACAAAGAAGATCCTTTCTTTTGGCTATGTAAAGAATGCTGAGGCTGGACATTAAATAAACTTTTTGGTACAGACACTATGACTGAAGCACCAATTTAGTACTTTAATGTTCAGCTTTATATCTTCTTTGAAAGTGAACTCAGAAAGCTGCCTGAGTTTTATCTCTATGAATTTTATTTTTTTTTTCCTGTCTGTGGGGAACAGAAATGGCACGATGCCTGTAGCCTGTGATGAACGTTAGCAATGTAAAATACTTCAGTATCTAATGTCTTTGGAGGCTCCATTTACAGATTTTCATGCTTTGGCTAAATACAGCCAGGAATCTACTATAACTAAACTTTCACATGTCTAAACTCTGCCTCCTGTGGTAAAATATCCCTGTGACTGCTAGCAATTAAACTCTTGAACAGGGAAAGAAAGAAATATGTCTGGTGCTTTTGGCGCTAGGCAATATGACAGCATAAACTTCAGAAAATACTCCTCTACTGCAGTTATGGCCATTGATATTTATCACTAACCATTTTCAAATATGCTGTGGTATTCAACGTGGAAAAATGTTACGTCAGACAGCATCAGTTTAACATAATGGTAAAAAAATAAATACAACCATATGCTACCAAATGAATAGTCAGCAGAGACTGCTGACTTTTTGCATGCTAAAGCCCATGAGGTAGACTGTCTTTCAGAGGAAAGGTGGAGTAGGACAACCAGGACTTGTAACGCTGGTGCACAACTGATACAAAACTTGCGCCTTCCCAGCCTGAGCTCATAGAAAGGAGTAATTTATTCTACGCCAGCAGCAAATTATGGCACCCACCTTGTCTGTTCTAGGTGGGAAATAGAACTCATGTTCAGGTATTGCCTCAGAGCTAATTCCTCAGCACTTAGGTCCTCCACAGCAAACAAAAGAACTAAAACTCCTCTGGATCACAGGCTTCAGAAATTGAGGAAAAAAAAATTAAGGGGACTGAAGCAGCAGTGAATCTGTAGTAGTAAAAAGAGATTTTGACTCACCACTCACCTTTCTGGCTGCTGCTGGTTGATACTGCGTGATACTTTGTCATTTATGTTGTGTTGAGGATACCTGCACGGAACAGAAAGTCTGCTGTTCAGCACGTCTTTATACACAAATTAAAAATAAATACTGTAATACTGACAATTTTGGAAGATGCACTTGCCTGAATGTGTTTTAACATTCAGATTTGCATTTCATTTTTTTCCCCTTTGATCTTCAGTTTCATTACTATACCATTACATCTAAATGTACTTTTTCTGATTTACTTATTTGGTTGATTTTTTTGGAGGTAATCTCTTGTAATGTACTCTATTTCAAAGATGGTTTGGAATCAAACCATTTTGTGGCTTTTTTTTTTTTTTTTTTTTTTTTTGTATCAGTAACCTTCAGACATTTTTATACTTTTATGTGTATTCCTAAATATAGTTTATTCCAGATTTCATTTCATAAAAATGGGTGGTTATTAGCATTACAGAGGCAACATGTCTACCAAGTTGACTGCAACAAAGATAAATGATCCGTTCTATGCTGCACAAACTCTCTCCTTTATACAAACACACACTTATATGTGACTATCTAAGTTCATTTCAATAATTTGTGATAAACAGTGAAAATGGTGAAAGTGCTCATCATCCTGACATGAGGTGGCTAAATAATGAACTTATTTAAATTAAAGAATCATTGAAAAATGTTTTTGTTGTTGTTGTTGTTTGTTTGTTTTTTCATTTTTAACTGTAACCTGGCTGGATAAAAATGCACCATAATTGCAAAAACATTCTGAATACAAATTTTCTTACGTGTTTTTCAGTGAACAACACAGCAATATTGCCATTAATTTCAAAGATGAACAGTTTTGATGAATGTTCTGGTTCTGGTTTTTTGTAAATGCAAACCAGACACAAATAGGAAGGGCCTAACAGGCAAGCAAATAAACCTCTAAAGGTAGGCAACTTCAGGCAAAATTATGAAATTATGCTACCAGCAGACTTACAGTAAATACCTGTTACACACCTCTCCATTTATATTTATATATTTAATCAAAACCACTACATTTAACATAATTCTTGCCTTGTTCCACATGACTCAATGAGACCAGAGATGAGGAAGGTGACTGTCAGCATTGTGCTCCATCAATCCCTGGGCTGCCAACAAATGTGACGAGTTCCCTCTGGTGCAGCAGCCTCAGGAGGCTGTGTTACCTGCAGGGAATCACTGCAGGAGTCCACACTGGGTGTGCTGCCTGTCCCAAACCTGCTGTGGGCACGGGAAAGAAAAATACACACTTAAGGCATAGAAAAGTCTGTTTTTCAGATGACATAACGCAGACTTTCAGGCCTCCATACTTGCATAAATTAACTCAAGATGCCACAAGAAAGCAAGGTTGTGGTAATCAATTAATTATGTCTAAATTAGCCTCATTAGTTCAAAATATTTTTTTTTTTTTTGCCAGCTCTGGAGTGCTGTCACCTTGCATAACAGAGAGAGATCAGTTACACAGACACAAACATGTATACACAGCATATATAAATCTATACATGCTATGTATGTGGTATAGTTATAACTGTCCACATTTCTACTGTTTTTGTAACCTTGGCCTTAAGCTACCTGAAGTTTTGACATGGACAGGTCTGGGGTACATTTCTGAGCAAATGAGAAATCAGCACGTGTTTAAGCATTAATTCTTCTTTATGCCCTGGAGGTAGCAGGGGAGAAGGGGAATGACTTAAGCTAGCATTCCGTGTTTCTACATGGATCAAGAATAGTCGCAAAACTAGGCAGAGGTTTCTAATTAGGAGAAAAATAAATTTCTTGACTAGATGCCAATAAAAATGATGAGAACAAACAGAATAACTTCCTAAACAAATGGAAAATAAAATGAAGAAAACAATTCCAGCAGAATTATGCAGCATGATAAACCATGGCAGAATAGAGCTGGGCTTTGTCACAGGTGTTTTCTAGTCCTGGGAGCAAGGCTTTTAATGCCAACACTAACTCAGAGACTTAAAGATGTGTCAGGAAGAGCAGCAAAGAGAGCTCTCTGCATATGCCAAGGGAAACATCACTCTATGCTTGTTGTTTCCTATGCTCATTCCTCAAGTGTTCAACACTATCCCCATCAGAGACCAGGCTTGAGGGAAGGTGAAAGCCTAACTCAAACCACCACAGCCATCACTGCATTTTTATTCTGTTGACTCCATGAAGATCTCTATTCTGACTTTTTAAAGGTGGTTAAAAAATGCATACGGTCCATAACTGGAAATAGACCAGAAAACACTATACCTAGTTTGTGTCCATTCATTTGTCTTCATTTCAGTTACAGAGACAAAACTTTCCGAGGAACACAGCATCCTGCACAGTACCATGCCTCGGGTCATTAGGAATGAGCAGAAGTAAAAGTCGCATTCTTCCACAAGGTCAGCCTTGCTGAACATTGCCTCTTGGATACTGAACTAAGAGCTGTGACCACTTTTCCAGAGGTGCCTTTTTAATATGTATCTATCCCTATTGTAAAAGTATTATGCTGATATTCATGAATTTGTTTTGCCTCAGGAGGCCAATTGTGTCTTTTTTTTTTTTGATTGCACTATTATGCTTATTTAAATATTATTTAAATTCACATCTCATCATCCAAATATAGCAAAGCCTACAAGTGAATATAAGATGATATAGAGCAAGCTAAAGTGATCTTCAATTTTTAATCCCCGTCTTCCCATCCTAAACAAAAAGGATGAATGTGTCTTCAGCAAGTGAAACATTGCTGTGGCATTATAAATTTCCAGATGGTACTAGCAATAACTGAATGAGTTCATATCTCTGATGTAACTCCCATCAAATTAACAGCACTACACCAGGCATAAATTTGCCCTAGACCTGCACAAGTCAAACACAGAAAAATGTAGTAACATCAGTTTGCTGAACCCTATTCATTAAAAAAATAAAATACGGAATTTCCTAAATTCATTTTGTAAATTACTCCACCAATATGTAACAAACTTCAGTTATGCATTTTGTGTAACTTAGTAGCAGCATGTAATTATATGTATTTATTTCATTACAACTCAACTTATAATTGTACGTATTGTTGTCTAAATTACCTACATAATATTTCTATTTATAATATAAAACACCTAGCTACACTAAATATTATGAGGTGTGGGGCATTGTTTTGGTTCTGTTTGTTTGTTTCCTCTAGTGACCGGACTTTACAGAAGGCATAGTCATAAAAGTAGAGAAAAGAATTCTGAGCTTAGCTGAAACATCTAAATCACTGAGATTCTTACCACTGACAACAAAAAACTTCACAAAGGGCTGTAAAACATAAGTCACAGACATGAGATACAAACTAGGAGCAATGTACACAGAACAATGAAAATACATCTAGGTTACAGGGAAAAAGCAGCAAGAGCATGGAAATTGTACCCTAGAAATATCAGCAAATACAATGCCTTTGGCAATAATAGTTGACAAAGGAAAAGTCACTATTATTGGTAACGCTTCCAAAACTGTTTTCCCTCACAATTCACAGCATGGTATTTTTGGTATTTTTCCTTCTGCTCCCAACAGGTAGCATTGCTGGAGATAGCCCAAGAAGTCCACATTTGGTTTGACAAAATATTTTATTTCCCCACCTCACACACACCCCCAAGAATCCAGCTGGGCAGACTTCACAGAAAATTCTGGAAGTCAGAGGTAAGCAGGTGTGGCTGAAAAGCCATCCCTGCACAGCCTTGAGAAAGGCCAGCAGATGTACAATAACAATCATCATGAATGATGTTTTCAGCACAGCTCATTGCTGGTCTAACCCCTCACATAAATCAATGGGAATTTCATAGCATTGCTGAAAGCTATCGAAACTCATGGCTACAGTTTCTGTAAAGGCCTTTGTAGGAAAGGGAAGAAGGCCTTTCCTTGTAAGATTTAAAATTTCTAGTCTGCTTCATGGCAGATCCTGCCTATAAAATCAAGATCATCCTTGATGGGATACCACATTTCTGTGCTAAAGATAAAACAGATGGTATTCATCACACATATTAGCTGTCTGAAGGCTCAGCATCTAGTCTAAGCCCAACATCAATACAATGAACATATAGACTCAGTAAGGAGCAATTGAAGCTTCCATTGCAGTTACTGAAAAGCAAGATGCGTTTTCAAAAGCAATTGATTTCAACCTTAGATAGATGTCTAAGGTACATGGGATGAATTACTCTCTCAAGGTTCTTCTCTTTCTCAACCTCACAAGGAATATAAGTGATTTTCTTAGACTAGACACATTTTACACAGACAGAATTGGGAAAGATGGAGTGGAGGGTTTTCAGTGGAGGCAGATATTTTCACATAGTGTTTTTCTTATCATCTCACATGTATTTTTTATTAGGATATTACTTGGGTAATTTAGCTTTGAAATTTCTCCAGTTTTCAGACCTAGTGTGCTTTGTTTTGTTAAGACCATTTTCATCCAAGATTTCACAATATAAGCATTTTTCCTTGTCCTCCAGAAGTACCTTCAGGAAAGGTCCACAATGTTCCAAGCTCAGTTCACACGTTAAAGAATTCTCTGTTCCCTAGAGATTGCAGCAAAATGCATGGTGAGGAACAATAAGGGAAGATGAACACCAAACAGAAAAAAAGGCTCCAGCAGGACCTCATTGCAACTTTTCATTACTTGAAGAGGGCTTATAAAAAGATAGAGAGCAACTCCTTACTCAATCAGATATTTACAAGACAAAGAAGAATGGTTCTAAACTAAAGGAGGGGAGATTTAGATCAGAGATTAGGAGGAAATTCTTTACTCAGAGGGTGGTGAGGCACTGGAACAGGCTGCCCAGAGAGGTTGTGGATGCCCTGTCCTTAAAGATATTCAAAGCCAGGTTAGATGAGGCCCTGAGAAACCTGATCTAGTGGGTGGCGTCCCAATTTATGGCAGGAGGGGTTTGAACTAGAGGATTTTTGAGGTCCCTTGCAACCCAGGCCATTCTATGGTTCTTCTATGAAATATAATAATATTTCTATAATTTCTATAATAATATTTCTTCTATGAAATATTATAATAAACACTGTAATCATTATTGTATCTGGAGAAGCACAATTCACAGCCCAGCAGGTTTCGCCCCATGCAGACATTTACATGGCAAGATGGCAAGAAAATTCCAAGGAATTAGACACAAAACTGCTATTATAGATGACCAATTTTTTGTCACATTGGAAATGTGGATTTCATATTTATTCTGACTATAGAGCTTAATGCAGTTCAGAAAACAAAAGAACCAGATCTATCCCTCATTCTGCTGACTAATAAAGTTCCTACAGGACTGAAAAAAAAAAAAGTAAATAAATAGATTTTTATCAGGGTTCCCATTTTCACTTAGGTATTTCTGAATTATTCTCTTGACCTAAGTCCTAAAGATATAGCAATAATATATTGTGAGATAGATTGACATAGATCAATGTATCAACAGATGGGTAGATAGATCAATGGACAGATGGATATAAACACACCTATCTGGAAATAAATCTAGGACATATTGTCAATATCCTTATTAGACTAGGTTGTAGACATTTTTATGAGTGTATCTACATGCAGCTCTGAGATCTTATCTCAAACTTGATCTCTAAATCTTTCTAGGTATGCTCAGTACCAAGATTTAGAAAGCTGGTATCCAAACATTACCTGTCACAATACTTGTTTTTCAGTCATGGCTGAAGGCATATTGTACTATGTCTAAATATACAGTTCTCAGGACTGCACGGTGAGGAGGGAATTATTAAAATTAATGGAATTTATATTTGTACATGGGAAAGAATAATTGCTTACTTCACGAAGTGCTGCAAATGATGAGTGACTTGAGTATTATGTTAGTGAATATTTACAACATAGCGGATAATTTTGCAATTACAATTTTTGATGACATTATTAAAGCTAGGTCACTTATTGCACTAATCTCTTCTGTTATGCCTCCTGGTATAATTACATTAGTTACTAAGTACAGTGGTTTTTAAAGAAATTATGCCTGCCGTTAAATATTTCACCCTTACCTATAATGAGATCAGCATTAACAAGCTGCTAGCAGTACTGTAGGAAGATTCGATCAACAATGAATTAGAGCATGGAAGAGATAAGTTACAACTAATTTATTTTTAACCATCCTTTATTTTTATCTTGTGAAGGTTAACAAAATGCATGTTTGAAAAGAAATATTTTTTCAAGTATCCATATACAGCAAATATCCACATACAAAAATAAATATTAAGGGAACACTGATACTTCTTCTGATTCTTCCCGTATGTACAATACATTGCACCTGCCTCAGAATTTTCTTCAAAAGCAGGAATACTATTGTGCATTAAAAAAAAAAAAAAAAAAAAAAAAAAAAAAAAAAAAAGCTGTGGAAATAATGTGCTGTATTTGGAAGTTAAGAAAAAAATAAAACACTTGCAAGACATTTTAAAGAAAAACATATGGGTAAAGGTTCAATCAGATATCGAAAAAAGATAAATCAACAGGAAATAGAGATTTAGAGATATAGCCTTTGCAATGGAATGAAGCGGATGCTGTATTTCCTTAGAGATACATGAATTGTAGTGTGTAAAATACTAATCCTGGGCAGGAGCAGGCACCAAGAAATCCAAAACCCACAAAGAAATGAGAGGAAAATATTGCTATTAAGGTTAATAAAAACTAAAGTGGGGTAATGACTCACTGCAGATGTATTGGATGAAGTTGAGAGACTGAGATGTATCACTGAAAATAACTATTAATGTCAATAAGGACATAATTTGAAACTGTGTTTCTCATAAATCTCACAGACTCTAAGCTAGTAAGATCCCTTTAGAGAGACAGATCAATGAGTTTGCCTATTGAGGTTATATCAGGAATTAAAGAAAATTGCATGGATTCATTCAGGTGAGAAGAAGATGGGTAAATTATTGTAAGGGTTACAAGAATTGGTGTTTCTCATACTCAGAGAAAAGTATAGCAGATACTGAAGAGAAACTTCAAAACAGCAATAGCCCTGGACCAGACCCCTGCTCTAGTGAGTCCAAATGGGAGTTCTGCCACTGGCTTCAGGCAGGACAAGGACATCCTACGCATGTCCGCACGTGCACTCGTGAATATCTGCACAGTAAGCAACACACTAGAAATGCTGCTCAAGGACGTAAAGTAAGGGTAAGCTATAAGACCATAACAAGTAATTATTAAATGCTTATTCTCACCATTTTCATTTATTCAAGGCCCTCAGCAAAGCAGAAAGTCAGTACATAAATGAGACACAGAAAGCTTCTCTACAGACCATGGAAGCAAGCTCTATCACTTGTTCATTTTCACCTTTCTTAAGCCTGACTGCCTCACCAGCAAGGGGCTACAGGAGAGCACAGCAACTCCTCACACCCTACCCATACATACACTGTGAAAATCAGAAATCTCAATGGATTGAAGTGAAGTTTTGATGTTTAAAGGTTGAAAAGCTCTGTTTTACAATAATTATTTGTAATCACAGAATCACAGAATCACAGAATTTCTAGGTTGGAAGAGACCTCAAGATCATCGAGTCCAACCTCTGACCTAACTCTAACAGTCCCCACTAAACCATATCCCTAAGCTCTACATCTAAATGTCTTTTAAAGACTTACAGGGATGGTGACTCCACCACTTCCCTGGGCAGCCTGTTCCAGTGTCTAACAACCCTTTTGGTAAAGAAGTTCTTCCTAACATCCAACCTAAAACTCCCCTGGTGCAACTTAAGCCCATTCCCCCTCGTCCTGTCACCAGGCACATGGGAGAATAGACCAACCCCCACCTCACTACAGCCTCCTTTAAGGTATCTGTAAAGAGCAATAAGGTCACCCCTGAGCCTCCTTTTCTCTAGGCTGAACAAGCCCAGCTCCCTCAGCCGCTCCTTGTAGGACTTGTTCTCCAGGCCCCTCACCAGCTTCGTTGCCCTTCTCTGCACCCGCTCAAGCAACACGATGTCCTTCTTGTAGCGAGGGGCCCAAAACTGAACACAGTACTTGAGGTGCGGCCTCACCAGAGCCGAGTACAGGGGGACGATCACCTCCCTAGCCCTGCTGGTCACACTGTTTCTGATACAAGCCAGGATGCCGTTGGCCTTCTTGGCCACCTGAGCACACTGCTGGCTCATATTCAGCCGACTATGCACCATCACTCCCAGGTCCTTCTCTGCCTGGCAGCTCTCCAACCACTCATCTCCCAACCTGTAGCTCTGCTTGGGGTTATTGCACCCCAGGTGCAGGACCTGGCACTTGGCCTTGTTAAACTTCATGCAGTTGACCTCAGCCCATCAGTGCAGCCTATCGAGATCCTCCTGCAGAGCTTTCCTACCCTCAAGCAGATCGACACACGCACATAACTTGGTGTCATCTGCAAACTTACTGAGGGTGCACTCGATGCCCTCGTCCAGATCATCAATGAAGATATTAAAGAGGACCGGCCCCAGCACCGAGCCCTGGGCAACGCCACTAGTGACTGGCCTCCAACTGGACTTGACTCCATTTACCACGACTCTTTGGGCCCGGCTATCCAGCCAGTTTCTAACCCTACAAAGCGTGCGCCAGTCCAAGCCAAGAGCAGCCAGTTTCTTGAGGAGAATGCTGTGGAAAACGGTGTCAAAAGCCTTGCTGAAGTCAAGGTAGACCACATCCACAGCCTTTCCCTCGTCCACCCAGCGCGTCACTTTGTCATAGAAGGAGATCAGGTTCGTCAAGCAGGACCTGCCTTTCATAAACCCATGCTGACTGGGCCTGATCGCCTGCTTGCCCTGCAAGTGCTGCGTGATGACTCTCAAGAGGATCTGCTCCATGAGCTTCCCTGGTACTGAGGTCAAACTGACAGGCCTGTAGTTTCCCAGGTCTGCCCTCCGGCCCTTCTTGTAGATGGGCGTCACGTTTGCTAGCCGCCAGTCAACTGGGACCTCCCCCGATAGCCAGATGAAATAGCCATAATGAAAGATAAAACTGTATATAAGTACTCCCAGATATGAATTAAAGATTTTTCAAATATTTTTTTCCAAGGATTTTCAAAGATTTTCGACTTTATAAAGTTAAGCTTGAGGCTCTGCATGGATAGATTACACAAACAGAAATTGATGTATCTAGACAGTCATTGCTGGCCCAAAAGACAACTTAAAATCATCATTTGTATATTTATCGCATGTTCAAAGATTCTCAAGTAGTCTACCCTCCTTAAAAAAATGAATAAATAAATAAATAAAAGTGTGAAACTACTTCCTGCAGCAGCATTTCTACTGCACGAGGCAGTATTACACTCTCTGCTGCATTACATCCACCTTCCTGTAGTAGAACATAACTGATTTCCATGGGTTCTTACTTCATTTCAAATGCATACAAATGCATACAAAGAGCCATAAAGGTATATGTTGCTTTGTGAGAGGGAAGCCATTGAAATCGCACAGGGTAAAATGATATTGTGGACAATAAATTAAAGCCTGACAGTCTGTCCAGAGTAAGGAAGTAATGATTTCATTCAAAGCTAGAAAATTATACTAACATAAAACTGCTGTTATTCCCTATAGGGTCAGCTGAGTCTGGTTTTAGTAGGAATTTTATTGCCTTGAAGAGACCAGAATTAGAACGTAAAATGATGTTTTGTGCAGCATTTAGGGAGTAAATATTAAATATATATATATGAAGGGAAGGGAAGGGAAGGGAAGGGAAGGGAAGGGAAGGGAAGGGAAGGGAAGGGAAGGGAAGGGAAGGGAAGGGAAGGGAAGGGAAGGGAAGGGAAGGGAAGGGAAGGGAAGGGAAGGGAAGGGAAGGGAAGGGAAGGGAAGGGAAGGGAAGGGAAGGGAAGGGAAGGGAAGGGAAGGGAAGGGAAGGGAAGGGAAGGGAAGGGAAGGGAAGGGAAGGGAAGGGAAGGGAAGGGAAGGGAAGGGAAGGGAAGCAGATCTTGTCCTTTAATTTAAAAAAAAAAAAAAACACACAAAAAAAAACCACTGAATAAGTAACAATGAAACAAAAATCCTAAATTCAGTCACACAGCAAACCACAGGCAGTGCTGCAAAAATCTCTGAAATTTACCTTCAGCCTTACCTTTTAAAAGAAGACGCTAATATGATGTACAATACAGACACAGATTTAACTATTTCCCACTATTTTCTGCCATGTTTACACTTGAGTGAGAAACATTTGAATTGATTCTCTTCTTAAAACCTCAGGAGATTGAAAAGCTTTTAAAGAAGGCTTTTTGCACACTTTCTAATATTTGTTTTCATGTCTCTCTGCGCATCTACTGTATATCTTCATTATTTTTTAGCAAGATTTTAACTGACAGCCACCTCAAGACTACTTAAATAACAAGGTGAAAAAAGAACGGTTACAAAGAGCTGACTTCACACTTGATCTCCCATCTCTCTTTATACGTGTCCAATGCCTTTTCGTGTTCATTTGAAATTGAGGTAAGTAAAAATTCTGTGCTTATTCCTTATCTAATCCTTTTATATGGATGGCAATCCTTCAAAGAAAGGACTAAAAAACTGTACAGTGTTTTAGAGATACTGATACTGTTTGGTATCCTATTCTAGGAAACTTTACTAACAATAGATTTACTGCAGCACACTATGACCCATGATTCTTCAATGTAGACACTGCTGGTTTCTTGTGGTTTTGTTGTTGTTGCTGTTGTTTTGTCTTCTGCTTTTATTACAGATAGCCTTGGCAGACATATTTACGTGCCTATATTATTTGTTCTAGCACACTGAATGTAAGAGATAAAGATCATCTGCACTACTTTGTGTTTACTCACCTATATATAAATACATATATATATATCCAGGTATCTAGCCAAAGTCATGTGTATTATCAGAAATGAAGACTCTCATGGAATTGCTTCTGAACTACCAATTCATCAAGAAAATTGATGCTGGTTTCCTAGTACTGACCTTCCATTGGTGTAGATTTTATTTTTTTCCTGCTTAAAGCAGCACTTTCCAAGGAAACAATTTTCATAATTTATTCGGAGCAATGTTTGGGGATATATTTCTGTACATTCAATGACTTTGATCTAGCCTGTCAAGAGGAAAGCACAATAATACACTGTCATATTGCATAGTACTCTGTATCAGTGACTGTTTTTTCATTGGAGTGAGCATATGACAATGAACATTCAGAGAGGTAAGCTCAATTATCAGCATAAAGTCATACTTTCACTTATTATAAGGCCAGGAAAGACACCAAGTGATTTTGAGGTCTGATTCCTATACACTAAAACTCACTGAAATAGTTCTGGTTGAAGTGGAGGACATCACATAGAAAAATACTGAATCTTTGTTTTAAAACTTCTTGAAAACCTACCACAACCACTAGCAAACTAATAAACGCTGATCCTAGGTTTAAACTCAGAAAGCAGCAGGAATTGAGGTCTTTTATCTTTGACAAAGAAATATAATTGCTTAAGAGTTGTGAAATAGTAACATGCATCATATTGAGTTTTTGGTGAGCTGTGACAATCATCCCAAAAAGTTTATATGTAGCTCAGGAAACACTGCTATTGTGTTGATAGCTGGCTCTAACAATGTTTCTTTTTCAGTAAACACCAATGCAACGATCTCTTAATATTTTCTTATCTGAATTCAGATCATACCTGGTGGATTTCTCTTAGCAGTGGATAAGAGTTACCTATTGACCTTGGAGGAACCAAGTTTTGGTTCATTATATAGTAATTTTAATTATTTTGTGTTAATATAATATTTAGAAATCTAATACAAACATTTTTTCTGCTAACCCTGTTCAGCCTGATGAACTGAAACAGATTTTAATATACCACAAGTCTAATACTGTGTTCCTGAAGATAGCAGTTTGTAGTGACAGCACATACTGTCATCAATGTATCTCAATCAAAATTTTAACAGAGCCACAACATCTCGCAAGAAAATCCCCTCCTTCTCCGACGCATTTCAGGTAAGCTCACAAAGTTAAAGATATCAAATAGGGAATGCTCTCCTTATAGAAATATGTTTTTATGAAGAACTTGTTACCTTTGTGTTCCTAATTTCAGATTCAGTCTGCCAACATTTTTAGAGCCAATTCAATCCTGCAAGTCTCTAACATCTTGAAAGGATACTTTGGGACTGCATCATCTTCTACCAGGCAAAACCAGCTTCAACATAGGACTTCAGTATTAAGGCATACAGAATAATTGAAGGGGGAGCTGTAGCTCAGTGCTCAATAACTTTGTGTGAGTAAAACTGGACAAGTGCGCAAAAGAGAAACAAAATACATGGAAGCCACTGTTTCTCAAATGCTCAAAATTCATCCTTTTTTTCAAACCCATAAATGCATTTTCTGACTGTGTCTGGCCACTGGCCTAAAATATTTCATTCCGTGTTTTAAAAGAAGAGTATTTCTCGCATTTTTTTTTCCATTTCTGTTGGTAGGTAGTAACAGGCAAAGACCAAATAATCCTTCAGATAAGCTACTAACAATTTCATTTGACGGCAAAATGTATTTATTCAGCTGACAGTTTGGCCCATTTAAAGAAACATCCTGTGCCAATTGGTATGAAGCAACACCTTCAGGATTTTCTGACACAAAGGTACAGCTTGTGGCAGACCAGGGTAAAACTTCTGATGATTTTTTATGTAGTCTATAACTAATTCAATAAAAGTACTTATGAAATGAGAAGCTCTAGAAACCACTTACCACATCAGCCTTTGGGTATTGTATAATGGTTTTCCATTATGGAATGAAATTAAACAGTTATAAAAAAGCAGTAATTTCATAGTTAGCCACCCAGAAACTTGGACATGTTAAAACAGCATTTTAGAAAATTACAGGTAATATTATTCCTTCAAATTAATGTCATTTCTCCTAGCCTCTTAGGATAGGAAAGCTCAAAGAATTTTGCAGGAGTTAATAGTTATAGAGCGTCATCATGACCAGCCTGAATCTCAGAAATGAAACTGAAATGAAACAAAAGTACGTGTACTTCCATACAGGAATACATGCATTGATAAATAAGAAATGAATGGCTGTTCTGACATTTCATTATAGTTGTTCACCCTATGGTTTCCTGAGAATTGAGGAGAGGAAACATATGGTTTCATATGGTACGTGAAATCTATACCAAGAGCACTGAAGCCTCAAGTGTCTGCTGAAAATAATGCCCAAAAAACAAATCCACGTTAAACAATGAAACACTCATAAATTCCTTTTTATTTTATCCATTCATCCATGAAGGCTTAACTTTACTACACTTCCTGATTTTAATGGAATTTGATTGTACCCACTTTTGTGTTTGAACTGACATGAGAAAGAGCCATTGACTTAGAACATGCATCCTCACTGCCTAATTGTGCAACTTTTTCGAAGTCCTCTCCTCAGAACAATGATACATATAGCAACACTCTTCCTACATAAGAAACCCTAATCATCCAATCAATAAAGACAAATGAATACTAACAATCATAAAACTAAATGAATAATGTTTTTACAATAAAACTCTAATTTCAGTGATACAAAGAGCTTTACTCCAGAAAGGATAATGTTAAATATGATTCTGAGCCTTCAAGCCCACTATCAGACTGATATAAAAGGTGAGTAGGTATTATAATGGTGAACACTGCACAAAATCACAACCTTCCCTTTGATGATTAATTCATTGTATCAGCTATCAGCCATCTATCAGCAAAGTATTTGTGCATGAACAGAATTTTGAGCATGTATTTACAACACAGTGAAGTCAAACTGAAGATTTATTTTAAACCCTTCCCTGAACTGAGATCACAGTGACGCTGTATTTTTCAAACCAAAAATAATCACTTGTTATTTAAGCTTAATTAATAAATTTTAGCCCCAAGTCTAAAAATATTTAGTGAATTTATCTCCCTTTCTAAAATATTTTCAGGGCCTTAATCATGCAGCACTTAAGCAGCAAGCTGAAAACAATACATACTACCAAAACTCTTGAAATAGTGTGTACTGTTTGTGAACATACATATAATCTCAGTTTATTATTTAATAGTAATTTGATTTTATTTATAAGTTGCTATACTTCAAAAACAGTCACTTTGAAATAATACTATTTTTAGCCCTTTCAAAAGGAAGATCATATAGATATAAAGCTTATGTAGTACGTTACCTGCATGGAAAATACACTTGTTTTCATCTTTTCTTTCTTACAGGCTTAGTCAGAGTAACCATTCTGTATTTTCAAAGCATTTTGCACCTTAATAGTTCAACCCTTCAACCCACAGATTCACTTCTTGCAAGTGCATTTCAATTAACATCTTACTAACTATTTAGTATTGGCCTGTCTACTACTGTACTAATTTTCTGAAGCAGCTATTCAATTTTCTGGCTCACCAGTCAGGTCAGAAAATGGGGCCATGTTATGATACACAGCATTTATGATAAGGCAATATAAATCTTAAAATACTGACAAATATTTTGAGCCTTTCTGGTTGCCCGCTATGCAGAATAAGCTTTAGAGCTATGTGTCCACTTACAGCCACAGCGCTCAGCTGTAGAGAGAAGTGAAACCTAGGGAGGATTTTTAGTGAGATTTTCTGACTGCCACGGAAGAAGTTGAAGAAGTAATTCAAAATTTGAAGCCTTCCAGATTGCCTTGAAAAATAAAATATTCAGTTTTCTAATGAACTGAAGAGTCTTTTAGGATAAAACCTCAGAATGTGAGAAAATGTGAAAGATCTTCCTCTTTCAAAGACATGTAGTTTTTGTGCTTCAGCTTTATCAGTGCACTGTTTAGACACAGTTTGGGAAATCTATATTGCACAATGCAGTATCTTTTATTGAAAAATACCTCTTCATTAGATAGTACGTTTTTTCTGATTTCATTGCAGTAATTAATGAGGACATTATAAAAACAGATTATAACAGATGAGCAAAACTGATACTAACTATAAGTGAGAGGCTGACAATGAAAGAAGCAAAAAGACTGATCAGCAAAAAAAAAACCACTATTCTAGATAGGAGGCAATATAAAAGGATAAGCAAAATTTAGACTGACATACTCAAAACAAATTAGATTAAGAAAGATTAAATAAAAGACTTGCAGCTATGCAGAGAAAAGGAGAGAGAAGAAGAAGAAAAAAAAGGCTTGGCAGCTGTGTAGTGAAACTATGAGTGACCAAAATCAATACAATAAAGACTGGCTATCGGGAATGACAAAATAAAAGCAGAGATTTTTGCAACCAAAATGGAGGAAAAATCAGAGTTAAGGCATTCAAATGGAGTGGGCTCATCCCTAAAATAGTATTGAACAGGCTGAAAAATCATGTCTCAATTAGCATGACTTTTTGGATCTAAAAAGCTGGCATCAGTGATGGAGAACTATCAGGTTAAAAGAAAAAAAAAAAAAAGAGAAGGGGAAAGTAACAGAAAACACAGCAGATTCAGAATTAGGTGCTTGTAATGTCTATTTCAGTGGTGCAGAAAAGCTATTATACAGATTTTGAGGAAAGAATATTTTTTTCAAAATGGCAGGCAAACAAATGAGGTAAAATATTATGCAGATTTACCAAAAAAAGATCAAGTCAGACTAACCTGACAATTTCACATGATAAAATAACCACTTTTCCAGACAAAGCTTTTCGGGAGAAGCTTGTCTGTCTGGTTATATTACAGCAAAGTATTTGGTACAGCATCACATGGGAAATTATCAGTTATAAAGGAAAAAGGTAACAGTTCAAGAACCATAACATTGAGAAGGAACATATTAAGAGGAAAAAAAAAACAGTTTGTGTTCTCAGCCTAGACATATTTTAATATAACTTTCTTGATGCTTTGTCTTGGTTTGGTCTTAACATTTTTATTAACACCTCAGCCAAAATCAGTGTGATAATACAATTTGCTAGTGATACAAAATTGGAAGATGTTATGAAAGGGTCTGAACATCATTCAATAAGCAAAAAACATTAAGAAGTGAATTAGAATAATCGTAATAAGCGAACAAAAAAGATCAGATGAAGTCAGCTAAAATTAGATGGAAGGATTTTCTTTTAGGAACAAATAAAAGGACTTATTACTATAAACTTGCCAGCAATGACTCTCTGACGCCCTTGTCTTCTCCACATCCCCCCAGATCAATTCAGATCTGATCCATTTAAATTGTTCCTAACAGACAATTATTATTTTATTTTTTTTTTACCAATCTCCTTCAGTTGAGATCTCATATTCTCCCTTGTAATGCATTACAGATTTATTTATTTTTCTTACTGCCAAATCTCCAGTTAATACATGTATTCATTGTTCCGCCATTCAAGTCCTAAAAAAAAATGATGAGTAGTACTTGATACAGACAGACCCTTTAAAACCCTCCTCGGTTATATATATGCACAAGAAAGATGGATGGGGGCTGGGAATGATGCAGATGGGGGCTATTCAGACAAGAAGTATCAAAGAGTGTGTCACATGGAAAAGAAGGTAGAGAACAGAGAGATTAATGCTCAAGTACACTTTTGGTATACCAATAAAAGGGAATAAACTGATCATAAATGTAAGTAGTGTGGAAAGCAGATAACTTCTACCCAGGAGTGTAACTTTCTGCAAAGAACAGCATCAGAGACCCAAAGCCCCTATTTCTACGATCGACCTCAATGGCTTGTTAATGGAGTTAACCCCACTACAACCTCCTTTGAGGTAGTTGTAGAGAGCAATAAGGTCTCCATGGAGAGAGACCTTCCTTTTCTCTAAGCTAAATAACCCCAGCTCCCTCAACCACTCCTCATAAGACTTGTTCTCTAGATCCTTCACCAGCTTTGTAGCCCTTCTTTGGATGTGCTCCAGCACCTTGATGCCCTTCTTCTAGTAAAGGGCCCAAAACTGAACACAATATTTGAGATGTGGCCTCAACAGAACCAGGTACAAAGGGAAAATCATTTCCCTAGTTCTTCTGGCCACACTATTCCTGAGCCAGGATGCTGCTAGCCTTCTTGGCCACCTGAGTACACTGCTGGCTCATACTCAACCAGTTATCGACCAATACCCTCAGGCCTCTTTCCACCAGGCAGCTTTCCAGCCACTCTTTCCTCAGCCTGTAGCATTGCATGGGGTTGTTGTGCCCCAAGTTCAGGACCCAGCACTTAGCCTTGTTGAACCTCATACAGTTGGCCTTGGCCCATCAGTCCAGCCTATCCAGATCCTCCTGCAGAGCCTTCCTACCTTCAAGCAGATCAACACTATCCCCCAACTTGGTGTCATCTGCAAACTTACTGAGGGTGCACTCAATCCCCTCATCCAGAATATTGATAATGATATTGAAGAGAATTGTCCACAACACTAAGCCCTGGGGGACACCACTAGTGACCAGCCTCCAGATGGAAACTGCATTTACCACGACTCTTTGGGTCTATCCACCCAGATATTGTTTTACCCAGTGAAGCATATGCCCATCCAAGCCATGAGCAGCCAGTTTCTCCAGAAAAATGCTGTGGGAAACAGTATCAAAAGCTTTGCTAAAGTCTAGGTAGACAACATCCACAGCCTTTCCTTCTACACAAAGCACATCACCTTGTTTTAGGAGGAAATCAAGTTAGTCAAACAGGACCTGTCTTTTGTAAACCCATGCTGAGTGGGCCTGATCTATCAATTTTAGGTCCTGACCCCGGTTCAGCCAGCCACAGAAGGGAGAACACATGACAAGAGCTGGACATTAAGTATGCCCAACAAATAAAGAGGTTTGACTGCTAGGTTTAAGCATGTCTCTACATAACATATACGAACCACAGATTTGAAAGACTTAAACAGTGGCTTAATTTAAGTCTCTCTTCTCTTACACAGAAAAGCCATTTGCATCTCTAGTTTTTAAGTTCTCCTCCAAAGGCTAAGTGAAGTAGAGCTCCTCAAAGAAACAGATACGAACATTTCTTATCATAACGAAAGCAGTATAGTTTTCCTCTTGCACACAGATGGACAATTTCCCCTGAAGTTTTTCAGGCAAATTCCAGCTTGAGGAAGACATGGTTCTTTGAAGGTTATAGCACAAGGGGGTAGAGCTTAACAAACCCATACATAGCTAAAAACAAACCCTATATGCCTTATGCTGTCAGCTGGAGGGACTTGACTGTAATACCAAACGATGATCCCTAGGCCAATAATCTTGCAATATTAACAGATGGGGAAAAAATTAAACAGCTACAACTAATGGTTTTGTGAGGAGGCATGGGATATACCAGGTAATATTAAATGTATTGCATTTAGAGTAAATAAACAGGAGTCAGTCAAGCACTTCAGTTCTTCCATAATGTGCAAATCACCAAGTATCAAGCCAGGGAAATTGTAGATGAGTTCTTCCTGATTACATTTGACACTGTAAATTTTTTTAAGCTCTAAATGCAAAGCAGAGTGCTTGATTTTGCTCATTTCTTCGGGAAGCTAAGATTGCAAAGAATATACCTAGTTCCAATATGGAGCAATGCAGGCTGTGAATCTAACCCACAAACATTCACTTTTTTAGGATGTTGCCAAACCACCCCAGGGTAAGTTTTAGGTTAAGCATTCTTTTGTTGTGGTTGAAGAGGAAAAAACATTGTTCGGTTATTCACCATGGTAACAAAATACGCGTGTTTCTCATCAATGTGGCTGTTATCTTCCAGATTTGCTCCATGATACTACCTGGGTCTCCATCTTACCAGGGTAAGAATGTCAACTTTAGATGTTTCATGTTCATTTTGTCACATAGGAGCTGAAGGGAGCACAGAAATAAAATAAGGGTTTTACCTGTAACTTTCAAAGGGGAATGCTGTCAGCTAATAACATTTTCTCAGTAGTGTTAAGAGACTAATAGAACTCTATATCTTTTTGAGACAAGTGCATAATTTGTTGGCTAGTCTTTCTGTCAGAGTCGTGCTTTAGATTACTTAAAGCTTTAAAGTGATTAAGCTATATTATTATGATATAGAGAAACTTATCAGTAATCATAAACTGAGTAGGGTCAAACTGCAAATTTAGACTGTGAATTTTTATGTCTTCTCACTGAGTTTCAATACAGAATCTTCTGCAGTCTAATCTGCATATGTTAAAAAGTGTAATTATGAAGCGATCCTTTATCCAACAAGTTCAAATGCAAATATTGGCTCTTTCCTGAGTGCAGAGATCGGCTTTTGCAAGTGAATTGCAGTTTAACTGAAACTACTAAGCTCTTTCTGTTTTACTTAAATTAATGTAATTATTATCTGGCTAATTAGCTTGCAGATTGACTTGTTCTGTTATTCATTAACTGGGAAATTTCTTTCTGGATAGAGAATAATATGTGAACATCAGTCTATTTGCAGCACAAAATAATGATTAGAAACAGATCATGCTATCCAAGGAGACAGTAATGATTTCTTTTTAAAATGTCCCTTATAAGAAAACTCTTGAGTCAGTAGAAATTAGTCTATTGTAAGGATTGTGAATTACTTGTCACCCTTGGAGAAGGCAACCAGTTTTATAGTAGGAGCAGAAGACAGACAGAAGGCAGCCTTCACAGCTAGTATCCGGTTCTGTCACCTTTCCACAAACCTCTTTCTATTTCTAGACCTGTCTAGTTTTACAGTCTCTAATGGCATTACTTATTAAAGTAAGGAAAGCGTTTGGAGGAATATTATTCATAGTTAACAAACAAACCCCAGCACAAAAATTATAAAAATAAGCCAATAAATTTTGCATTATCTTGTGCAGAAGAGATAGCGAGAAGAAAGTCCAAGCACCCTCCCTGCAGCAAAGAAGCATATTTGTGGTGGTTGTTTTATAAGGGCTGTAGCTAATTGAGGAGATCCACACACAGTTACTTTTACTTTCCAAAGCTTTTTAAGCCATTCTTGTTATGCTTTGTTGTAAATTAAATATTTACTATTGCAAAGTCTCAGTATAAATGAGCATAGAAGCAAAATTGACATGTGCTCAACAACAATCTACGTTGAACTAAAGAAAGCCTTATTATTTTCCATACCCTGTAAACAAAATCTTTTTAATGTTACACCACTTTTTATTTCTTTGTAATCAAGAGTGCTGATTTTGTAGCCTTTCAGACTCCCATCAATTATGAATTCAATACTAATCCTCACATGAATGTTCAGGAAATAGATTGGATTTCCAACAGGAATTCTAAGATCCCAAAACACCGCTATATGGTGCAAAGGTTTCTGCACACTAAGTCTTCTCTCCCATTTGTACTTGGGTCCTCTAGACTTTGCTAAGGCTTCCTAATAAGTGTTGGTTTTAGACCCCAAAGACATTATCTCCAGACAAAAGATGTTCAAAGAGGTAGATGCAGAAGTAGATGGTGTTTCAGGAAAAATAAATAAATAAATAAATAAATCACAAGCCTGATGCATGGGCAAAGTACGAATAAAAGGGAATTTCTGAGAAGTTATTCCTTCCCATGAAATTCTCTATCATTGAACCTATCATTGAGGAAACTGGCAGAACATTTCATTCTTATTCTGTAGGTAACACCACCAAATGCAGAAGCTGGGAACTACCATGAATGGACTGAAGCCTAGCCTATGGCTTAATATCTGAGGCCTATGGTCTTCTCAACATGAGGTAAGCTACCTTTTTTTTTTTTTTTTTTTTGTGTGTGTGTGTGGGCAGAACTAGTCTGACAAGATATCATTGGCAGGTCAACAAATAATCAGTAATTTAATCAATTTTTTTAAGACAGTTCTTGAGCAAGTGCTAGTGATTATTCCTTCTCCTTGCAATATCTGGAATTTACAGCCATTTGTAAATCAAACAGAAGTCCATAATGTTAGGAGAAATTATCAAAGGCCTTCTGTTGCCCAGTTTTGGCTCAAAGGGTTGCTTGATTATTCAGCTGTGGCACAGCCTGTTCATCAGTTCTGCTTATTTACTATTTTACCATTAACCAGTTTATCTTCCTCAAGACATACATCTCTGTGTAGCTGTGACATACCTTAGTAAGTAGAGCACCCATTATGAATGGGGTCTCCAAGGGCTGCATATCGAATACTGATTGTGTTGGGTCTGTCTGAGCTGGAGTCACCTTTTCCCTGCAGCAGCCCGTACAGTGCTGCAGGGAAAAGATGCACTCATAGCTGGAACAGCACTGATATCACTCCAGTGTTGTGTCTATTGCTGCATAGTGCTGGCACAGCATCAGGACTCCTTCCAAGCCCCCAGGAGCCAGCAGGCTGGGGGTGGGCAAGTGATGGGGAGGGGACATTGACCGGGCAGCCGACCTAAACCAACCAAAGGGATATTCCATAACACCTGATGTCACACTCAGCAATAAAAGGGGGGGCTCTCGTGGAGGAGGGGGCTGTTCCTCCTGAACAACCACTACGCGTTTGAGGCCCTGCTTCCCAGGACGTGGCCGAACACCGCTCGCTGATGGGAAGTAGAGAATAATTTTTTCTCTCTCTGTGCTTCCGTGCAGACTGATTGTTTCTTTTGTTTCTGTTTTTCCTCCCCATTCCCTTTCCCTTTAATTAAACCTTTCTCATCTCAAACATCGAGTTCCCTGTGTTGTATTTTCTCCCCCTTCCTCTTTGAGGAGAGGGGGAGTGAGAGAGCGGTTGTGGTGGAGCTCGGCTGCCCACCTGAGTAAAACCACCACACTGATGAACAAGGTATGTTTGAACACACGCTGCCTAAATTAAACGCTATAGTCTGGAAAAGATATAAAGATGTGCAACAACAATTAAACTGGAAAGTCACAGAGGCCACAACCTTCCTTTGAAATCAGTTTTGTTAACATTAATAAAGTTTTCAACATCCTCATATACCTGGATTAATAGATCAGATAGCAGTGATTCTGAGGGATTAGATGTCCTAGGATCATATATTTTAAGGACAGTTTTGTGGTTAAGGTATGGGGCTACTTTTCAAAAAAACTGACATTTCTCCAGACTCATGCTACAGACTTACCTTGAGACCTGCTGCAAATGATCTGGTCTGAAAACCTGAGATTTTCCCTAGTGGTTAAATTATATTTCTCAACATAATAGATGTTCATCTTGACTCTAACTCCTCTAACAATACTGTCAAATACACATACCCCAAAATCATGGTCTATTTGTGTCTCTATTTGTGTCTCTACACCCACCAATTGATGAGATTAGTTTAAAAAAAAAATATATATATATATATATATATATATTGAAAGTTTAAAAGATACTATTGGGAGAAGGTCATTTTTCTTGCCATTACATTTTGAATGTATAATTTTCATAAATTCAAGGTTTTATCTGAAACCAAAAAAATTAGATTATATTTTTCAATGGCAGCTTTCTCCTGCATTACTGTGGATCTGAAAAATTATATCAAGTCTTATTACAAACATCCCCATAAACTCAATAGCAATTAATAACTTTCTGTTCCCAAACAGCTCACCTCTTAGCATCTGTGTTGGTACTAGAAATGCCCATGACTTTGGTGAACATGCAGATAAATATTTGAGATGACAATGCACTGCTACTAAATCATAACCTAATAATCTTGCAGTTCCCTGTAATGAGCTTTGTCTCAGATACCTGACATGGCTTGGCAGTATTTCTTCCTTCAAGAGTACCTAATGTGGGAAAAGTGTAGAGCCACCTGGGAAAGGAACCAGTCCTAAAGTGTCTCTATTCCTATAAACTCTTTTTGACTGTTTGCATCCATAAAACAGAAAGAGGTTATTTTGGAAGTGTAAGCAGATTATGGCTCTGAAACTTCTATCTTTCCAACCAGAACACACCTACAAAACCTGATTTTCCTCATGAAAACTATATTTGTTATTGGATGGAAATTCTGATCCTTTCATTAGCAAACACTTCAAAGTGCATTAGCCACAGGTCCCAGGTAAATCTCCAAGTTAACATTATTATTTGATGACAGATTGCACATCATTATAAGGAATGTTGTGTTAATGCTCATTTGAGCATATTACCAACAGCACTATGCACTGCGATCTGTTACCAAGCACCAACAATATTTATCTTAAAGTCACTGACAGACCAATCCCGCACATATGGAAACCTCCCACAGCTTCAAAATGAAAACACTGGCTTATGGCTTACATCAGTTTCATACTGAAAGAAAAAAAAAAAAAAAAAAAAAAAAAAAACACACACAAGGAAAACAGGAAAAGGCAGTTGGATTCTACTCAGAATGTCAGCACAGATATTGAGGCTGTTGTGATGAACAAGTAGACTACATCAGACAGAACAGTCCACTGCCAAGAACTTGTATCCATCTTTCCAAACACATCACAGCTATTTCAGAAAGTTGTTCCTTAAGATTCATTTTAGCTGATTCCTGCCTCTGGAGTACTTCTGGAAGTTAGGTGTATTTTGATATATGCTCAAATCTCATTCTGTGTGGATTTTCCTCAAAAAATGTTCAAGATCCCTGGAGCAAAAAATGCATCTCCATTCCCAGGCTTCCTTTTTGCTTTTCATTTTTCATGGTGTTTGAAATCAAAGCACTTCATTCACAGACCACAGCAAAAAATCAGGTGGTTTTTAAACAGCTTATTTATCCAGTTTACAGGGGTTTTTCCTGCTTTAATTTCGTCCTGAAGGTACTCAAGGTACTCAGTTCATTATTCCATTATCATTTGCAATTATATGAGTACAAAATTTCAGTCTTTTTTTTTTTTTTTTTTTTTTTAAATCTTGCAATCTTTCTTGCGGGCCTCTGGTTTTCTTTCATCTCCTGTCACCCTTTTATCCAAAGGGCTAATCTCAGAAGTAACTGTCTCAAACCTTTCGTCCAGAAAGACTGTTGAAGTCTGTAATTTATCACTTCCCTATTATAACCACAAGAGCAGTTCTAAGCAGAACAATCCTTATCTCATTGATAGCTACTTTGTCACCTTGTGGCTCTAAAGCATTCAGATATAGCATTTGGTACATTAGCTGCAGACGGCTTCAATGGGATTCTCAAAAAATAAATTTTCTGGTATTTTTTACTGTTGTTCCTTGACATTAAAATGCTCAAATGTCTTTGCAGTGGTTTCACTACATTTTTTTTTTCCAATAAGGAGACATCTTCTGTATCAGTTTTCATATCTTCCTGGGCAGATTTTTATGAGTTTGGAGCTAATCCAAATGCAACTTCTCTGATGAACAGCAAGTCTTGCCCCATTAAGCTTCAGTATTAACATCAATGTCTCTCACAACCATTGTCCTGTATGTGGCTGTGGGAAAGTTAGACTTTTTGCTAAACTATTGGAGTTCGTGGCTTCTCAGTAACTATTTTACTGCAATCCATGTCTAATCACAGTATACCCAAGAAGCTTAGTGGTGTTTTGAAGCAGACTGCAAATTAGCTTGCTTTTCCATTAAAATACTCTTGGTTCATTCTTTCCTGTGTGTTTATAAAATTGACTAGCTGAACACTTGGGCACTTGTGCGTTTTGTTTGTCTAAATGATTGATATTTAAATGGCTTTAATTGCATTCATTCCACCTTTCTGTGGTTGAGCTAGTGTTTATTGCATATATTTTCAAGATGTAAAAAGAGCAAATTCATTTGGAAATCAGAAAAGAATTTTATTAGTACGTGTCAAGGTGGTTTGAATTTCAGAGCTGATCTTACTCTCTTAAATATGTATTGTGGCAGCATAAGTTTATAAAATATATATAGTCCTATGAAAGTACCAAACTATAGCCAAACTATATTCTTTATAGCTAGAGAAGCCTGTAGCTAGTATCGAGGCTACAAGGATAAACCTTGTGTAGATGATGAAGAAACATAGAAACACTGTCAGGAGAGAAGGATTATATTGTTTTAAGGATTAACCAGAAAGAAGAGGGGAAAGAGAGAGAAAGAGAGAAGGACTTAACAGCACTCTTCAGAAAGTCATTAATAGTCTTTCCCATAGGCAATGGTATAACCAAAACAGCTTTCGTCACCAGCTTAACAAGATGTAGGCATTTAAATATCCTTTCTCCATGGCTGTGAAAAGGAATTGGAGGGCCATCCAATATCTTTGATTTACTTGCAAACTGTAAGCAGAAAAGCACTGAGCAAGCTATTCCTTATGAATACTGCTCATGATTAATTTAATCTTCATATTGTTTAGCGAAGTACTGTGAACTGATCCCAACCTTCTGAGTGCATCCATTATCTGTAAGGAACGGCTGAAAAATGTGACAAGTGCTATTCCTGTTCTGGATAGCAAATACGCCTCGGACAGTTCTTATTTGATATTTATGATATATAGTTATTTAGGTTATACTATGTTGTTTTTTCTAGCATATTCATTCTTAGTTTTCCTTTCCAAATGAATACTTGAAGCATTGTTAACAGGAGAATCATGACTAATACCCTCATTATCAGTTCAACCCCATAATTCATCACAGTGAAAATCCTTAAAAAAAAATGTTTCTATTTAATTGCATATAACCTTTACAAAACTTTCAAAATGGTTTGTTTTTTTACACAGAACAAAAAAACAGCTCTAGATTAGATTTGAAATTGGGCTTGAAAAAGCAGTATATATTTGTCACCATTTTCAGACTAAAAACAGTATCTGGATCACACACCTATGGAATATTTTTTCCTCCTATCATCATCGTTGCTAAGTTATTTTTAATGAGGAAAAATTAAATCATTTCAAAAATGACCTTCTTTTGTTTCTTTTGTAACAGCAAGAACTCAGGCAATAAAGAGAAGAAAATCCATGGAACAGTTTACAGCTGCTCAGGATTTGTCTAACTTTACTCAAAGGGATAATTGTATTCTGGAAGGAAGAATAGGACTGAGTTTCTTCTATTGCAATAAATATTCCTCAAAGGTCTGTTCTTCCTCTAGCCATCTCATCCATTAGTTGATGTTGTGACTGAACAAGCACTTAGCTACTGCTATTATGTCAGGGTACACTTATAGTGTGTTTTCTTTCTTCTGCTGATAAACTTGCCATACCAGACATTTTCTTAAGTAAAGTACATTCAGTAGTTTCTTTTCAACATGAGCTGAATAATTATTGTCAGCCATATAAATAAAAGTGGGGAGGAGTAGCAGTGATTTTATTTGGTGCTTAAAACGTCTCAAAATCAGTATGAGATGGAAGAGGAAGGACATTTCTTTTAGATTAGTTTACAGGCATTGACTGCATGCTTAACTGGCATGTCATAGCAAATCATACAGAGAAGGGGTAAAATATAGGTGAAAGGAAGAACTGCAATAATAGGTATTGTAGGTAAACTGTGGATGCAGCTGGACAAACTGATTTCAGGAGAGCTGAACAAGAGTTTACAGGCAAAGCAATTTCTTTGTGATTTACAAACAGTTATAGGTATGCCTTGTAAGTTAGGTCAGTGTCATCCTTGATAGCTTAGACCCAAAATACAAACAATGAATTCTTGTACTACCTTGTCTATACACAGCCAAGATAACTGATACACATCATGCGGAGCTACCCACCCCAACTTTGTGTATGTGTGATTTCACTGGATGCAGTGGAACTGAGCTTGCACACTTGGTTTTCCCTCCAAGAGAAATACATAAATTTAAAGTTATGTACTCCACAGTAATTCACAAAGGATTTCTTTTTGTCATTGTATGAACGAAAACTACAAAGTTGCTTTGACAAATATTCTTGCACTTCATTTCACATATTAGTACAATTTAATGTTGCCAGTTTAGATCCTGAAAAATATCCCTATAATACCCTCACCTTAAAGAAATTGCATAGATTATCTACTAAATGGATTGCCTATTTTTATCAAAGCCATTTATGATGTCTCTGCCACCATCTTTTCTGTTTTTGCTTTTGTCTGGTATCTCTGTCTCTGAATTGTTTGTTGAATATTTTTATCTCCCTATTTCACTCCATTTATATGTATTTACAATTCATCTTTTTTATTTTAGTAGCAGTTCCTGATGTATTTGTCTTGATTTTAGATGAAGTTTGTTTTTCTATTAACATTTTTTTAATTTATTTTTCCCCTGTCTTTTGTCTTGTGTTTTGTGTGTATGTTTATGTCCTCTACGTAAGATAGGGCAGTTTCATTTCAGCTGTTAGATGCTGAATGCCTAAACTACGTATTTCAGATTACTATTCTCATTTTAAAATCTAATATATTACACAATGCTTAAGAATAACACTGCTGCAGGAAAAAAATAAAATAAAATAAAATAAAACAAAACAAAACAAAACAAAACAAAACAAAATAAAATAAAATAAAATAAAATAAAATAAAATAAAATAAAATAAAATAAAATAAAATAAAATAAAATAAAATAAAATAGGATGTTAATGCAAAGCAGTCAGCACTAGGGCTATTAAAAACGAGACTTTTTTGCAACTGGTATGTCTGTAGTCCAAGTCAGTATTTGACTTCTTCCAAGATGCAACGCTCCAGGACTACCACTTCACCAAAGGAAGGAGTGCCACAGAAGAGGTGAAGTGAACTGGGTCTTGCTCACCTTAGAGGCAGCTGCCCTTCAGCTGTGGATTGAAGCCTCAGCAATGCTAACACCAGTAGCCCAAGCAAGGACAGGGACCTCTGCATCATCTTTCTGTCTCAGAGGAACAGGAAAGCCTAGGACATTTCTTCCATTGCTACAGATGTGGACTGGAGTAACACCACCACTGTTAGACCTTGAACTCCAAAGGACTTGTATCATGATGTATGAGAGGGTCATGCTATCCCTCTGTCAAATCCTAGAAACTGTAAATGTGAATTCAGAAGGTACAGATGAAATTTTTCTAATTAGAAAGTGATCTGCACTGAAATGTGAAATGCATTTAGACCTTATTTTCTCTGTCAATGAACTGAAGGGGAGAATTATTTAAATCCTAAAGGGGAGAAAATGCTTACCAACAATAACATTTTATTAGGCTGTAACCAGAAACGACATGCAGCCATCACTGATTTGGGCAGCATGATTGAGGCAGAAATGTTCATGACAGCACATTTGAAATCAGGTACAAGCTCCTGTGCTGTCACCAGCTGTCTGTGGTCTACTGCCTGGCTGGCATGGCAGCTCTCAGAATCCTTTGGGGCAGGCAAATTTCCTATGAAAACCCAGAAGCCTGCAGGAGTCTGTTTCTAAGGAGCAAAGACAGGTAAATCAGTGTCTAACAAGATGGAGAAGTCAGGATATTTAACTCTTGCTGAAGTCAACCTAGATTCACCTTCCACCAACCCAAATTCCTTTGTAAATCCAGTATGAATTAACATTGCTCCTTTCCCAGCTTGCACCAAAAAACAGCTCATTTTGTAAGCAACAGATAAAAGCAAGATTGTACACTGACTTTGCTCAACGTGTGGTTATGGATTTGAGAAACTAAGCCTGCACAAAGTTCTTCAGTAGTTTCTGATTATAGATAACAATATTTAATTAAAGATCCCATAGGTGCTGTTCCATTATTTTATTATTATTATTATTATTAATAATATTTTTTCTCTACCTGGTGTGGTGTAACTTCAACACTAAATGCCTAAAAGCTAATAGACTGAGTTCACCATTTCTTTTTTTTTTTTTTTTTTTTTTGAATGCAGCCTGAGTTAAGTAGTTAAGTGACAAGATGACTGAATGAATCATGGTTTTGCAGTCAAGTCTGGTTTGCCTGGCATACTTACCTCTCAGCTGCTTCCAGTACCTTGAACAAAATGTAAATATTTAGCAGCCCTGTTGCACAAACAAAAGCCTTTCACTTGCTTTGTCATGCATCAGGTACCCAGCTGCTTCTATGTGCCTAAAGAAAGAATTAATGCACAAGCAAATGGACTGATACAAATACTGCAGTAACATTAGTTGATTTTGCAGCTCTCTTTATTTTGGGTATCGGATTAGGAGCTAAATCTAAGTGCTGACATAAGAAGTCTGGCTCAGATTCCCAAATCCCTTCCTCTATCATCCTCACATTGTCCAAGAGCAATCAGGGAAATCTATACAGTGCACTACCTCACTACACGCACTACCTCACTTACCTGAGCTAGTTTCAGACTGGAAGAAATGAAGACCCATCAGTTTATGTCTCATGGAATAATCTGCCACATTATGAGGCAAAACTTGTTAGCCAAAGGACAACTACCACACAGAGCTGCTATTATTCTTCCAAGACCAAAACGCAATCTAATGTTGAATCTCAATAACGTATAGTACATGCAAAAGTCCCAATGATTTTTTTTTTGAAAAAATGTTTGTTGAAAAGGAGCATTAAAGTTATGGAAGCCTTTGAAGGAAGTAAAAGGAAGCCAAATACAAATTTAAACTACCAACTACCATTGAACAGTCTCTTTTTGTCACACAATGAAGTCTTCATTCATGACTGAGGCTGTAAAGTGTCACAGCAACACCAAGAACTGATAACAACAGAACAGTGGTGAGAACAATGACTTTTATCATCTCTAGCACTGGTTGCAAAGATTCCCAAGACCAAATTCCCCAAAGACAGCTTCATTCCTTTAACAGCTACTCTTGTCCCTTTCCCCCTGGGATTTGATGTTCATATGCCATGACCCTGAAAAAAGAATGAGCACACAGAATGAATGAGCATAAGCACAGCATGATTCTTCTGCTCTTGACTGAAGAAAGATAGTGTCTTTACCAGTATTCATCACTACTGTAAGCGAGGGAAGGAGGTGTCAAGGGGAAGATGTCCTTAAAATACTGTAGGAGAAGGTTTCTAATTGCACAAATGCCAATTCATTTTAAAGTGAAAGTTAAGCACATAGTTGCCTCTATTAATTTTCTGCATGTGGAAAACACCCTTTTTGAATACATTAAACATGACTGTGTGAACGTGAGAGCAGAGTAGAAGGTGGAGAAGTGGACAGAAGGGCCAAAAATGTGATTTTTCATAATTAACCCAGTGATACAGACACACTTTGGTGCCCAAGCTCTAAAACAGTCAGGGTAATTCTGATCAGTCACATTTTGACTTCAAAATGAATATTTATTCATTTAAGCCATGATAAGATTTTTTTTCCTCCAGTGCAAAAGCATTGCTTTAAGCATTGCTTGAAGATTATGGATGCAAAATCTTGTTCAGAGGCTCTAAATCCTAATGTTTGGAACTGAGCAGCCCAAAATACATTTTGAGAATTATATATGTAGCCTAAATATGTTTGTGAAGGAATATCAATTGCAGGAAATGTCCTCTGTCCTCCACATATGCTGTATTGCTGCAGCAAATACTGCCCACTTATAGACAGGGTTTTGAATCCTCTTCTTGTCATGTGCTCTCAGTTAGAGCAAACAGGTTGGACTGAAGTTTGCAGAATGAGAGAGGTGAATTCACACCCAGTGGCATTCTGTCTGCTAGAGAAAGTTATCCCTAGTAGCTTGTCTACACTTTACAGATGATGATGAGACTGTTGCCTGCAAGCTGAATGGTTCTGTGTTCTTAGTACGTGGAACTGTGGCTGCCATTCCTGGAGACAACACTCTAGCTTTCAATATCCTGAGTGGCCTTTTAATATGTACAGCCTGCACACAGAGCTTGGAAATCTCCCCAGAAAGCAGAATTGGGCCCTAAGTCATTAACAAGGCAAAAAGTGGGAGGTGGGTCTCAGTCGTCACCATTGACCAGGTGGAAGGGAGCAGCATCTTGGACAAGAGCAGACAGTAGATTTGAGGGAAGTCAGATGGGAGACAATTGCAACATCTACATTCAATCCTTTGCATGTCAAAACCTACAGCTCTTACAACCCCCTGCTGCCCAGGAGTTCATTCCAAGCACCTGGACTATTCTTCCAGTCCTGAGTCTGTACTCCCCAGCCCTTTTTCAGCTAAGCACTCTGCCACCCAAACCATAGCACAGAAGCAGTAGGAGTTGAGGGTCTGACGTGACGGAGAAATCTTGAGATGAGGTAGAGCTTGTGGGCATTTTGGAAGGTCAGAGCCAAGAAGGCCTGCAACAGGTTGAAAAGATGAAGGCTGGGGAGCAGCAAGAACTTAAAAAGAAACAGATCTGGGCCTGAAGATGATAATAGAGGGAATACAAGTAGGATGTCTGGAATAGGCAAGCCAACATGGCAGGAGTGGGTAAAGAGGGGAGAAAGCAGGAGTATAAATACCTCTTCTGTGGGTAGATGAGGAGCTCTAGGAGAGAAAGAGACAAATGGGTACAAACTGGGGACAAGAGATGTGGTTCTCTGGACAGTACTGAAGGATCTTGCCAGGACTGGGAGTGAACAAAGGAGCTGCAGGTTCTTATGGGGTATGAGTGAGGGGACAGAGTGCTGAGGTTGGCACAGCCACCAAATCTCTCATCAGATCTCTGCCACGTATAGGATGCCCAGTGTCCATGAGATGGAAATGTAGAATATTAACTCTGTCTGCATAGCCTCAGTTAATGAGTACACATGTACAGGGGACAGATATGGATTTAAAAAAAATGTTCATTTTTAGAATGAGAAATCAAAACTTCAAAATGTCAAACAAAAATTCAGTAAGAGTTATCTTTGGATTACAAGAAATACCGTTCTTGGAGTTTTGCATTGAAATCATATGGGATTTTGATTATCATATTGAATATGTATATTTCAATTTTTATGTTTGTTATTGTATTTCAAACCAGGATTTAATAATGACAAAGCCTATGTGAAGCCTTTGTCATTTGCAACCGATTTAGGAGCTGCCATTGCTCTAGTATTTGCAGCTGATATAGGAGTTGCCAGTCTAACTGCTAACTGGCTGAGAAACAAAAATTGTTTTGGTAATTAACATTTTAATTATTCTGGTAACAAATACATTTGGTAACTGATGATTGGTGAACTATAATGTGATACACTATAATATTAAAATTTATTCCAATTTAAAATAATTGCTTTCTATGTAGTGTCTAAAACGTCATTCCACTATGGGTCATTTTAGCTTTGAGGAGTCAGCATTTCAGAAAGAAAAGTTTGCACTGGAAGTAGCCAATCTAATTTAACAGGCTTCCTACAGAGAAGGGCAATCAACACAGCAGCTGCAGAAAAGGGAGTGTCTTTTCTGGGTGTTTTTCACAATAGGAGTACAGACATTCAAGAGCAAGTGAGCAAGTGGAGCCGAAGCTACTTTACACCTTCCCACACTTATAGCTTGTGAGAATTCGAGCTGTATTCCTGATAATCATGCTCTTTCACAAAAATAAATAAATAGATAAATAAAAAATCCTAACGCACTTTGAAATAAAAGTTAAGATGATAAAATTCAGGTTTTACACAATCTCTTTTGCAGTTTCTTTGACTGCATTTCCTGCTAAAGGTACTGTAAGCTTATTGGATTCCAGATTTCTAAAAGATGTTTAGAAATGTTAAAGTGTGTTAACTGTAACCATCCTACAAATGTTTCTACCCTATTTTCCCCAGAACCATCTTTCTGAGTCTTTTTAGCTTTCTTTGTAGAATACCCTATGTAAAGGGAGCTCTTACTTAAAAACTACCTGATTTACCATTTATTCTTCAATAACGTCAAACTGTACATTGTCAGAATAAATAAAATATTTTTTTCTCTAAAATCTTAACTAAGAGCTTATCAATATAGAAACAGATAACAACTCTTTTTTTCTGCAGATTAAGGGATAGTCAAACAAGTTATCTCAGCTGAGCTATTTTCAGTGCAGTGGGATAACAACAAATTTTGTGATCTTGAAACATATTCTTTGTTTCTTTAGCCACAAAACAAACAGAGTCTTTGATAAGTAGTGTTTAAACAAGTAACAAGAGTAACTGCCTTTTTTTTTTTTTTCAAAGGGACTTATTTCAGCAGGTCAAATCTCAGCTAAGGTTTCTTCTCCATGTAAAATCAGAGATACTTATTTAAATGCTGACATCTTACCCAGATCCTAGGACCCAGAGATGTCCCTGATGATTCAGAAGCTAAGTCTGATTCTGTAATGAACTGCACCAAAGATTTTTGGCTAGTCATGTAAAATTAAAAAAGGGTCCTAACTTCGAAGGTAAACTGTACATACTTTATCTAATCTCTGTACAGATATAGATGTATGAAAGTCTTCATCAAATGAGGAACTAATTCATTTCAAAAAGACCAAGGTGGATAGCCACAAATTATTTTCTAGTGCCCTCATAAGACCTTCTCCTAGAGACAGGAGAAGATTACGGAAGCTGTATGATACCTTACTAAGAAAGTATGGGGTAGAGTAAATTTTAGTCTTAATAAGCCAGCAATGTTGGGCTATTAGCGAAAGAAAATGGCAAAGGTGATATTCATCCTTTGGGGGAAGATAGCAGACGATTATTCAGAGTACCTGACTTGATAAAACTCTCAAGAAACAGTCCCTGCAAAAGACTTAGATTTTACAGGACATAATGAGAGGTTCTGAGGGCAAATTAAGAAGGTTTTATGTACAATTTTATATAAATTACTATTATTATTTTAACATACAGTCTTAGAACTACAGGGCAATGACAAAATTACATTAAAGTTCCAAAAACAGTGACATTTCACAGATGTGCAGTGAGCCCCATGAGAAACTGGAAATCTACCAACTGAAGCAGATAAATTTACTGCTACATTTGCACTTCTTCCCTTTCTAAGTATAGCTAATTTCACAAATACTGCAGTAAAGGTGTCAGTTCTGTTTAATATCTCGACTGGAAGCAATTCTCTGCCACAGTCTTGCATGCTACAATGTCCAACCACATGAAAAAAGTTGAACACCACTGTTTATGCAGATATATGAACCCATGATTAGAGAGAAACATTTGATAGGAGTTGATAAAAGGATGACTAAAAAACTAATTCCATGGCAAGCACTTGCTTGAGCCCACAGCCAGTGAAATTCCAACTAATCACAATAAAGTCAATGCTTAGGGTTTTATGAGGCCATTATTTTATTAATTTAAAAATAATATATATAAAAAAGTAATTCTGTCCTTCTATTTCTTGTAATTCCAATTAGATTTATTTAATATATGAAAGTTGACAGTTAAAACAATTAACAACTGACCCCAGAGATCTACTACACATTTTAGGAATATGCAGAAATACTCAAAAATACTCAAAGAAGTCATGTTCTGGCAGGAATTTTCCATAACAGACTGAAATAACAGCCAGTAACAAACAGCTCTGTTCTTAATGCATTTTAAAGGCTACTCCTTTCTCTTTTCTCTGGGTACATCTACAACAATTAAAATGAATAGACCTCTGTGTCTATTATCTCTTCAATACAGCACATTAAACTTTTATATTGAAAATCTTCATTGTGACTTTAATTACTGCCTGCCCAGTCCTCCTCTAAATGTTCTGTTAAGTAATAATAACTTGGGAAAACCTATGCAGCTTGTATTGCCAAAGGCCAAAGACCATCAGTAAAGGAGGTTAGAAAATAACTTGTAAGTTCTGTAACTAATAGTATATAATGGCACAATAATTACCAGAATGGGTGTAGGAGAAAAAAATAAATAAATAAAAAAAATTAAATAGCAAGAGAGATGTCTTTACAGACAAAGATCCAGTAGAACCAAGCAGGCAACCTCCTACTAAATGAAAACTAAAACTGAAACAAACATTGTTAGCTTCATCTAGGTGGATTTAAGAGCCATATTCCTTGTTATGCAGAAATATACAGACAGAATAATTCCACGAGACATGTCCTGAAGGGCCTAGAGGAGAGACACTACATCTGGTTTTTACAGGTTCTGCTTCACCTATTCTTTCAGTGGCTTTGAATCTCCTGCTTTGTTTGTGGATAATCATCCATTCTTTGAAACAGACTAAGAAACCCATTATCTCATAATTTATATATATGGATGTGTGTATTTATATATTAATGTACATTATTATTAAATGCTAATTTGCATAATAGATCCATAAAATACTGAATGGCCATCTACCAGAAATCGCATAGATCAAAATAAATCTCTAAAACTATATAGGGTTTATAGACAGGGGTTTTCTTTGCCTAACAGGTTCAGCACATGTGTACCCTGCAATCACAGAGGTGACTGCAGTTTAGAATAACTATGGTATTCCAGCCAGCAGAGGTCAATTTACCTCACACCTGTGACAGCACTGGAGTTCTGAAGAAGCATCTTTCTAGACTTTTACCTCAAGGAAGCTTTACCCCAATTAAAGTCAGGTAGTTACCAACAGAAAATTGTCTTCCAGAAAACTGAAACGCTCCATGAAATATATATGCTTTCAACATTTTTTTTTTTCCCCTTGAAATATTTTGGATTAGACTCGTTGCCATGCTGAGTGATGGGAGTTGCAGCCAGATGTATCCTACATTCATTCTGTGCTGTCACTTAAGATTGCATACTTCTGCCAGAGGCATTACACCCTCCATTTTAGTGAAGAGAGACAGTACATCTTGACACTCTTTTGGTCACTGAGCAGACAGAAAATGAAATATAGCTCTGGACCACGCTCTGAAGAAAATAAGAGCAAGAAACTCACCAACACTATACATGCTGAGCAGTTCAGTGGCATTAGAGAGTCTAGAAATTTCCACTGGCTAACAATATCTGGCTGTTCTGTTTTTTACCCTCAATTCCTTTTTTTCTTATTTTTTTTTTAATTGAAAAAAAAAATAATCAAAAGACAATCTTCTTCTCCCAAGCCAGTTTCAAGTGAATTGTTTTGCCTATTGCTTTGACTTACATGACTAAAGACTCTCTGTGCTGGCCAAAACACAGCATTATATGACCATAAGTGAAGCAGCCAACGGCCTTTCACATTTAGCATGCCACAATGTTATTTAAAAAACTCAGTAATACTAAACTCTAGGGCAACACTGGGAATTCATTAAGGCTCCCCAGGCAAGCCTCTCTGTCATGATTTCTTTGTCTAAAGATTCACATGGGGACAAGACTTATAGGCCAGAGTCTATTCTGCAGTTAAATTGCTCTTTTCCGTATATTCTTCTTTACCAAACTTCTCCGTTAGGTATGGGAAATCTTGTCATCCTGAGCTGTATCAGAATAGTTTATGCATTGCTATGTTGTGCTGAGGCATGAAACACTGACTTGTCTTTGACAACATAAAGGATAAGCACTCTTCATTATACACTGTCAGCAATGTAATCTCAATATTGACTCCAGCTCACAAAAATACAGAGTATATACATACCCTTCCAGAATACAAACAATCTGATACCATCATTATGTATAAAGTTCAGTTAATGCTGGGTCTGATGGACCAATAAGTAAACATGAACTCTGCTTTTCCAGCTTACAGTACAGAACATATTAAAAAGTGTTAGCTTAATCAGGTCAGCTTAAACAGTTTGCTAATTAGCTTCTTTTTGTGTTGTGATATTAATTCACTTGATTATATCTTGTCCTGCATATTTAATTTACATTATTTGCTCATTTGATTCTTGTCAACAAAATACATAAAATGGGAAACCTGTATATTCAGGCTTTTCTAGCTTGATAACAAGGTTTAAGATCTAGAGTCACACAGAAAGTGGGTGATCAAGTTTGTGAGTTACTTAGCACTGTTCCTGTAATATAATCCCCATCACTGCCCTTATAATATACTTTTGGCTTCAGATATGGCCAGAAAGCCATCTGGCCCTTCCTCCCCATTTCTTAGAGGTCTCTACAACTACACCTCCACATAAACCTGTCCTTCCCATGGTTTGCCTTCCTCTCAAAACAAATTGGATGGAGTCAACTACCTCAGGTGCCCCTCTCCAACATTCCACCATTTGATCCCTCCACAAGCAATTCATTGGCAACTCCACACGAGGTACTCATCCCAGAGCTACCTACACCCAGTAAGAGTCTTTGTAATTTGAGACCTGTAGCCTTATCCAAAAAGCCATTGTAACCATAGAGAGCTCCAGCCTCTGTACGTTTATCAACTCCAGTAACTTTCCAACACCCCAACGTGGTTATTTGGAGGTTACTCACCCAAAGCTACTGCCTTGCTATTCTGCTTGTCTTTCTGTTTTGTTTGTTTGTTTTCCTCATTCAAGTCAGGAAGTGTATTTGGGCAAGGAAGCTAACATAGCTGTACAGTGACTGTGTGTGACATGGTTTATAAATAAAACTATTATATAGATCAACCCCACATCTGTGACAGTCTCTAAAAAGATAACACCAGACCTGAGGACTTATTAAATTAAAAATAAATTTAAAAAAATCCTTTCATTTGAGTAGTCTCTTTTTATATTAGAGGAATGTGGGATGCTGCAAACCTGACAACACCACCTATTCTCCCCAGTCCTCTAGTCTGATGGTGACATGAGCAAAGCAGAGGGGATAGATCCATCAGTTTGCCTCTATTGCAATTCCTCCAACAGAAGACCTACATCTCATATCAGAAAACAATTCCATACAGGATGAGGGCAAGATACTGTGCGCCTTGTTTTTTAAAGCCTTGATGACTAGGTATGTCCTTCTGTCCTAAAAAAGTGGTCAAGTTAAAATTTATGTAAATGTAGCAGGGATTCACATAACCATCTCCAACCACATTAAGACAGCTTACTATGTAGTGTAATTGTAGGCCAATTTAGATCTCCTGCTATTTAATCGGACTGTGTCAACCAAGAGTCCCAAAGTCAGTAGAAGAAAAGAAACAAAACATTTACAACTACCAGGCAGAAAGTGTTCCTTCTTATCCTTCACCAATTTCAATGTCAGCTCTCAGTAATGCAGAACTGGGATGGACCCCTCAAGGCATTAAATTCCCTGTTCTTCATCAATCCCTGAATAGTTTGCATGAAATAATTTAATGATTAGACTTCTGGTTAAATTTTTCAAAAAATGATTATGTTAATTACTTGTGGAAGTTAATTTTTCTACATAATTAATATCCCATTGAAATCTATAACGTAGCTGTTTAAGAAATATTAGACTTTATCTGCCAAAAGCATGCAAACTTCTATTCAGTTTCTTGCTTTCTAATCAGAGTTTTAATTAGGTCTCAGTGAAAACTATGTAATAGAAATAGGAAAAAAAAAACAATTCAAAGGTGTTTGTTTTTTTTTCTTTTTCACTATTGTAAATAATAAATGGATGCTCGCTGTATATTCAGAAGCTCAGTCTGTTTACAAGCAATTACAAACAATTCTCACTATGTAGCATGATAGTATAGAACTAAAACAAATATGTTATTTAAAAATCTTTTTTTTAAGTTTATCATTGTCAGTGAAAGTCAAGCAAGATATGTTCTGCCACAAGCACCTCTGACACAGGATTAGGTCACTTAGGATTTCTCACTGGGTGAGAAATTCTTTTGCTGAAATCTAGGGGAACATTTTTGTGTTAAAATTTGGATCTTTAAAATAAAATATATATATAAATTAGTGATATTTTGCTACATATATTCTATATATGAACTAAGCAAGGAGTTTATCAAAGTAAAACCAACACGTCTTCTAACAGGATTTTCTACTACTTGTTGGATTTGAGAACTTAAATCCAAAATTCAGGTCCCTTATATCTTTAATGGCCCTAGCACGAGTTTTATTTGTAATGAGAAAAGACTACTGACTTGAAAGAATTTGACCCTTCTGAGTCAGCAGTGACTGTGGAACATTAAGATAGAATTGTAGCTTGGTGCAAATCAGTAAAATGAATTCATTTGGGCTTGTGAATATTGGTTTGGGGAGTTCTGGTTCTCAGTACTTCGTACAGCTGTTTCATCAAATATTTAACAGGATTATTTTCTCTTACTTACAGGAATTATTTTCTTTTGTCTCAGGATTCACTTTATTGAGTCCTTAAGATACTGATAAGTATCTGCAGAAATCTAGGCAAAGAAATATGCTAGGTATTGTGATTCTTTTTTCTTTTTTTCTCTGTTCTGATACTTGAAATTTAAAGCAGCTTCTCCCCATTGCATCAGGCAGAGCTGTTACCTTATGTCACAGGTAAGACACAAACATTGCTTTTTCACATTTTTTACTTTGGTTCTTTGTTCATTTGCTTTCTCATTGCCCTCTTTTGCCATTTTCTAGACTGAACACCCCTCAGTCCAAAAACGTGATCACTGTGTAGGCACAGAAATAACACAACTGGTTCTGAGCAAAGCTATGTAGCTCTTCCTACAGACTAAACAGTCTTTAGTCAAACTTGGTGCGTGGATATATTTAAAGAATAAAAACATTAGAGTGTTGACAAGTACACACTTTTTTTCTGCATCTCTGAACCATATTTTCTTTCCTTTGTCACAGAAATTTTGTGTCACTTCTCACTGTCTAAAGGAGCATCTTCTCCCATTCCTTCCCATAATTTGTTACAGCAAAAACATTTCTTCAGTTTTCTGCACAATGTGGACTGACTACTTTGTAAGCACCACAGCCAGATCAATGACACTCACTGATCTCAATACCTAGAGTTCAGGCTTAGAGGACTGTACTATAGACATTAAAACTTTCATCTGTTCATAATGTAGTTTCTTGGTCACTTTCTCTTTGCTTCTTCTTCATTAAAAATATTGTACTTTTTGGAGGCCCTTGTAACTGAAATTTGGGTGGAGGAAGCTCCCAAAATAAACCCCTCACCACAGCCTCTGATGTGTGATGGGAACTTCCACTCCAGAGGCTGGACACCTGCACACCCAAAGGCCATGGTGCCAGAAGCTGAATTCTGCCCCTCACAGTACAGGTACACACATGTGCTCGCACATAAGCACATAAACATCTTGTGTGTGAGGCACAGCACGTGCGAGCATCTGTATGTTACTTCTGTTGCTTCAGTGATAGAAAATTATACACCTAGAGCAGAGCTCATTTTCCACTTCCAGAAGCAGTACAATAGATCACCTTATTATTCTGCCATAAATTGAGTATAGGTTTCACTGTGATTCCTTGAAATGCAGACAGCCTCTTTCACTCACAAATGAAACAGCACACAATGCCTACCAGAGCTAATACTCCCACATATGAGTGTAATGCTTCAGTAAGTTGAAGAAGGAAGCTTGTCAGCCTTTCCTAGTTGTCATTAAGCTAAATGAAAAGTGCAGAGATACTTGTTTAGCATTCTGTTGGTCTTTGAATACCAAATGTTTTCCCTTCTGAAAGTTCCCTTCCCTTTTCATTTCCTTGCTAGCAGCACAGGTAGATGTTTGACAGCCTCTTCTTTGGACGTGGTGCACTTCACATTTCTCCTCTACTCACTCTGCCTCAACTATCTTGTGGAAAACAAGGCCAGAAATTTGGACCAGAACCTCTTCAGCCACTCTGAGCTGCTTGTGTGGTCCATCCCTACTGGGATTTCTAACAGACTATATGAGCAGGCTAAAGCAAGACTACCTGGCTCATACAGAGTACATTCCTTAAGCCCTGGGGCAAGGCATACTGGGAGAACAGCCGAAGCTATTCCACTAGTGGGCTGGTGTGCATACTGGGGCCCCAGCACTTGGCAGTGCACTTTCTGGGCCCCAGGATTCTTTAAATTATTATTATTATTCTGCTGAATTGGCTTCTAGAGCACAGAGCCAAAAATGGCTCCACTGCTCCATATATTCCTATACAGCACAGCAGAGCATGGCCACTGATTAGGGGCTGTTTGTTTTCTGTCAGATAAATTTTTGTCTCGGCTAATGCCATCCTTCCTGATTCAGCAACCTCCAGCTCCTAGCTTTAGCTCCAGGTATCCCTTTAACTATAACTGTTCTCTGCTTTCAGTCATTTAAAGAGATGATCACAAATCATCTGGGGAAAATAAATAAATTTAGTAAATAAATAAATAAACAAATGAACAAACTCTTTGTGGGAGTACGTCAAGACTGTTCTGTGCACTAGGAGGAGAAAGAGTTTAGCCAGTCAGCTCAGCAATAGTTGGCAGGTGCAGGATTGCAGGAAACCTGCCATCAATCATCTGAAAGAGGGAGAAAAAGTTGCAGTATCCAAGCCACATCTTACTGCTGTGTATTAGGTATAACAAGAAGGTGGAAAGCAGACAAAATATCCTTGCCTATGGTATAAATGGCTCAGAAAGAGCTCCCCTCGTAGGGGTTGCAAAAGGCAGTCCCCAGTAGTGATGGCATTGCACACCTTTGCCCTGCCCAGCTCTGCAAAATCAGGGGATCTGGGTTCCTCCTTCCCTGCCCAGCCCACCTCAGCCATCCCCACCTGTGACACCTTGGTCATACGCCTGCTTGCTGATTGTATCTTTACATGCAATATTGTAATTTCAAGTCCCTGGCATGCACTCACTGCTACTCTAAGCCAGGATTTGTAATTGTATTTGCAAATTTGGGGGCAGCTTTTAATTGCAAACAATATGTATGCAACTGCTGGTGTTAAGAAGCAAACAGCAACTGTTCTTACTGCCAGCTTTGTGACTGCAACGTTCACAGTTTTACTTTCAAATGCAGAAAGGAGTATTAACAACCTTTCAAGGAATAAAAACAACTCCAAGTCATCTTGTTCTAGTGTAGAATTATTTTGGTGGATTGAACTGTGTCCTCCACTGTTTGGTGGACAGAATTATACCCAGAGTATGACAGTTAAGAAATAGCTAAACACAGCAAATTACTAGTGTCCTGGACAAAACTGTATATTGCAAAATACCATGTCTAACATCTATGGATGTTGATCTTCTATCTGTTCTTTTCTTTCTTGTTTATCCGCCACAGATATATGCTCTCCAAAAGTCTTTCAATTTTTTTTTATGAAATATTCCCTTTGGAAAAAATAAAAAAAAAAAAAGGAAAAAAAAAAAAAAAAAAGTCATATTTCTCTTCTAATTCAGAAAGAAATGTGTGGTACATCAAAGTCTTACTTTTGTTACAATGGCATTTTCATATTTAGAGCAATGGGTGTGTCTGTAGCTTTATATGCAGGTGCAGACTGAAAGAGCAATGCCTCCCTCTCTTCCCCACCCTGCTGTATTCAATTCTCATTCATATTTGCTCAGTAGAATAAAGCACTTTTCAAGGTGTTGTAATATAGCTCTTCTCTCTATCTTTATAGCACCACACTCCTTTTATTTGGTATTAATACCTCTAGAGGCTTTCAATAAAATCCATCATGTGTAAGTCAGCAAAAGGGAAGACAAAATGAAAATATGTAAATAAAACAGGACAATTTATTTATTACCAGAGCATGCCAGATGTTGAAAATAACCTGCTGCCCTTTCATGCTAGCTGACTTGACAGTAATCTAGAAAAAAAACAAACATCCAAGTGCCAAGTTATTCATTGGTGAGTGAATATTTATGTCAAGGTAGACATATTATCAGCTAGGCAAGTGAAAATGTCTTCAGCATGTGATATTGAAAAGTACCCAGACCAGCAAAAAAGGTCTTTAAATTGGAACTATGAATTCTAATAGAGTGTTTATATGGATTTTTAAATGGACTACAATTAAGGCTCTCCAGTCAGGAGGGTCCATTGGAAGTATTTTTTTTCTTTAATTCTTATGACAGCAGTAGTTCAATATTGTGAGTTTGACAATAGTGGTATATAAATAAATTATTAATTATGAGTGCTAAAAATCATTTAGTGCTGACCTATTTATCTTACTGTTCCCTTGCAGGATAACTCATATCTCAGCTGAAGATTGCTCCCATTAAAAATCAATAATGTACAGATAGATTTCATGTCTCTGCTCATCCTCCATATGGACTTTTTCAAGAACCTTTTACAGCCTCATCAACTTCTGCCTTTTAATTCTGCCCTCTAGAGTTGTCTTTTGAACATTTAGCCTTAAAATCTCATGGTTCTTGCTCCTTGAGGTATTTCGATGCATCTCCACCACAGGCTTATCAGAACAATGGATCTGTCTGTACTGAAGCATACCAGAGCTGCCTGGTACATTTTGTGAGCTTACTGAAGTGATCACAGTGGCTGTGTATTAACTACAGCAGAAATCAAAGAGGCTAGATCAACTAGCAGCCTCAAGACTGCAGCCACCTACACCTATGGAGAGCCAAAACTACAGCCTACAACAATCTACCCGCTCACACAGTACCCTTTTCATTACAGTCTTAGGCTTCTCCCATAAAGGTGCTCACCACATTTGGACTTGATAGCCTTTGATAAACATTTAAATTTATTCTGTCCTTTCCAATTTAACTGTCTGTGTGTCTTATTTTTTCTTACATTATTACTACCCAAAAAAGGCCCCTTTACAGGCAGTTCTTAAGTCAAGAGCTTACACACAGAATTAACAACCAATTATTGCAAGACTAGGTTTTCACTTGTCAACACAAATCATTAATTGCAGTGGGTGTGCTACTAAATCATTAACATTCTGGGGACAATACAATCACTTAAATTTCCCACTTTAAAACCTCACTGCTGACCAACTAGATTTACAAGTCTGCCACTAAAGCGTTTGCAAAGTAATTGAGGGGCTTGATTGCAGGAACCATTTTGTTTTCTGGCACTCATTCTCCCTCTTATACTCCCTCTAGCACTGGCACATTTTCTTCCACATTGGCATATACCGGACATATCTGCTGACTTCTTCTAAGAACTAGTCTCTTATCTTACCTAATTTTCAGTTTCAAAAAGTGGTGAATTTGCAGATACTTCTCCATATCTAAAGCAAGATTGACTGAAGCTGGCTCAGTGGGCTACAAAGTACATTTTCCTTCTCTAGCACAGCTCCTTTGTGCTTCAGGAAAATCGTTTCCTAGGAAGACAGGAGGCATACCAGCACTGCCTTCCTGTAGGGTGATACACAGGAAACAAACACCATCAGTTACTGCCCTGAGCTCTACATGCTCTCCATGGGCAGCAGTTGCTGTGGGGAAATGTAGACTTCTGAGATGCAATGTAATAGGAACCAGAAGCAACTGAAATTGGAAAAAGGGAAAGGAAGAAGGGAGGGAGGGAACTATCTTTGCAATTGCTGCCCTGTCTTCATTCTGAGGTCTTTGCAATTATTGTATAAGTGGCAGGTGCTTAATTAAGGTTAAAGTAAAACCAGGAAGTCTGATTAATTGGGGGAAATTTAGAAACACTTCCCGTAACTAACAGGCAAATGAAGTAAGAGCTCTGATGCCTTCTTTTCCCCTCTTAACAGAAAAGAAAGAGTGTGAGGCATTCAGAAGAATGATTTTTAAAAATCATTCAGAAGAATGATTTTTAGGATGCTGGGGTAGGATAAGATTATTTCATAAGTGGATTGCTATTTTGCTTTACATGCTGTAGTTCTGCTGCCTTTAGCACTCTGAAAATAGGAACCATAAAGATGGAAGATAAGCAGAAAAGAAACAACGCTCAAGAGGAAAAATTAGAAGGAATGGGTGAAGAAGATAAAAAATAGAAATAGGTTTATTAGTTTAGATTATATATTTTTCATTATCAAGTTAATTCTTGCATTATGTGTTTTTGCACCTTTGCAGTTAACGCATTGTTTTTAACACTGTTCCTTACAATGGTATTCAAGCTATTGCTTATGAACCTGGTATTAACTCACAACTACTCAAATTGTGCATTAAGAAACCAGTGCTAAAGTCTTCCATTCATACCAAAACAGATCTATTTTGGATGCAACAAAATGAAAATCAAAGGGTAATCAAATGGATTTGAGAAATCACATTTTGTTAAGTGGAGCCCCTACCGCATGGAGACTTTATGAGATGATCATGCTGGCTGTTAAGCATTCTTCTATTAAATCTGTAATTATGTCATTAGGCAGTTGCTAAATGATGGTGGGTTTGAGGATTTTTGCTGTTTTCTGTCTGCTCTTACCTGAAGTTGGTTCTTGGCTTTTAAAATATCTAGTTGTATTATGGAGTTGCCTGTGGACTTCTGTGCAATTTTGATTTTTAATAATGGAGTTGCAACTACAGATCTTCAATTCCAAGTTAGCCTTATAAGAATCACAAGGAACTAAAAAGTAACGCAAATGTACTGTAAACCATACCCTAGCATTCCTTGCAAATGGAGAGCCCTACTCTTTGGCCTGTCCTAATTCTGCAATCTGTAGGAAAGTCTCTCACTTTTAGTGGTGTTTTTGTTGTTTGTTTGTTTTGGGGTTTTTGTGTGTGTGTGGAGTTTTTTGCCCTCTGACATTACTTTCTGAGCATATAAAAAGCAAATCACTTTAAGTGCTATGTCACCATTATCTCTTCACTAATGAAGAGTGACAGTTGTCACAGAAGCTGGCCTCAGCTCCCACTTAGCCATAGTAAGCAGCAGATTACGCATCAACTCTGAGCATTGCCTACGGCACCCTTGTGGCTTGAGCAGGGAATAAAATGTCCTCTAGGGACAAGGCCCGTCTTCTGTCATTCGTGGTTGTACCTGTAAAGCTGCTGGACATGACCATAATATCCATGGCTGTGGACAAAGGTGTCCCCAAAAGAGTGATAATGGCGTTTTTCCTATTTACCAGGTACAGCTGGCAGTCATTTACTTTCAGTCACTCAGCATGTCACTGAATGAGAGTTGATGTGGCTATTAGTGTTTAAATGCAAACTGAAAAGATGATTTTGTAGAACTGACAGTATCCATATCTAATTGCAACCAGATTACTGCTGTGACAAAACCAGCAACATACCTTCAAGAAGACTTTTCTTTCTCTACAGATATAAGAAGTTTTAATTTTCCACTAGACTCCATAGTGCACTAAGCAGTTGAGACCACTGCTCTAAATAATCAGACAATTCCAGTTATTTACTTACCGGCTGCACTTGTACCACCTAACTTAGAAAGAAAGAAAGAAAAAAAAAAAAAGAAAAAAAAAGCTTTAATTTTCTTGTGGGCCCTTGTTTTTTCTGCATGCTGGGAGACATAGATGTCCCATGTCTAGGGACAGGTGACAGCAGTGAATTTATAATAGGAGTACGAGAGGAAGGAATGGTTGAAACAGCAAGTTAGTCTACGCAGCTTGAGGACTATGCTATTCTAATATGCCAGTACTGTAGAGCTTGAAGAGACAGGGAAATGCAAGAAATTCACAGGCTGTAACCTTGTAAGACAGACTTAGTTTTACTGATCAGAAGCATCAGGAGAAAGACATGTGAAATCTGCTTCAGGAGATATTCACAAGGTCTCCATTCTTCATTCTAAGTCTGCCACGACACATGCAAAAAGCTGACATTTTGTTCTTGTTTGCATGACACTGTTACAAAGACAGGTTACAGCAGCACTCTGTAGCAAAACTGTTAATGCAAGTAATTACTCTTAGATGATAAAATCTCTTTTATTTCACTATACCTTGAGAAATGCCCATTAAAAATCTCAGAAGATTCAAAAATTGAAATATATTAATAGGAACATAATTAAGTACTTATTGCTTTTGTCATTTAAAACAAGCTAACCAGATGGCAAGGAAAAGCCTCAGAAAGAGTCTTTCAATGAGCTATTTAGATTTAATTAATATACAGTAACTAACTCATTAAAGCTAAGTTAAATGCTTATTTGAGACAATTTGTAACCTCTTTTGTATTAGAGTTTCCACTTTCAATAGCAGGCAGAGCAACAAATTACAGTTCTGAAAACTAACAAATGGAATGTCTCAGATGTTTATTCTCTCTGATCACCTCTGCAGTAAAGAATGAAGAGCAGAAAAAAAAAAAAAAAGAAAGCAAAGTGGATGGTATTACCCCAAAAGCAGTACATCAAGCAAATTATTTAAGCCACAAGAAATCCCTTCAGTGTCAAATTAGGTGGTTATGGTCTCTGCAGCAGGAGCCCTCTTGACCAGCAGGACATTCCAAAAGGTTATTCACAAGGTAATGAGCACAGCCTCTACTTCAGCTTCCAGTCTGCCACCCACCGCCCTGTCATAACAGTAGTAGGAGCAAAAGAATCAAATCAGATAGAAGAAGAAAGTAGGACATCAGTCCCAGTCTTTAGTCTATACAGGTATCCATGAGGTCCTCATACATTTGCTCACTATCACACCGGATTTCCTCTAGAGGGAATATGTCTTTCAAAAGCTCTCTAGAAGGACCCTCACAGAACGGCACACCATTTCCTTCCTGAGGCTGTATCATGGCAAGTAACCTGTAGACTATATAAACCAGAGGATTTTCCTGGAGAGGAGGGTTTTTAGTTTCTTTAAAAAAAAAAAAAATATATTATTATTATTTATTTATTTATTTCAAGACTTTGTAAATGTTTTCCATGCAGGCTGACTTCATAGGTGTGAATTGCTCCTTATGTGTAGGATCCTGATTTTCTTAGTCACATTTCATGAACCTACTATAAATACACCCTTTAACTAAAAGCCATGCCCTAGTATAAACTAATATGTAATAAAGATGGTAAACACAGGAGAGTATCTAGTAAAAAGCTACTCTTTCTTCTTTAGCTCTACTCAGTATAACATCTGCCAAGAACAGCTGTGTCTAAAAGTTTGTAACCATAAGGCCTGTTCTTATCTTCAAAAAGTCTTTGCTGCACTGTGTTGACCAAAAAGTCCTTCAGATATACCTAGAGAAGAGATTTATTCTGGAGTTTATTTACTTTTAATTTTATCTTTTCATAAGCATTACCAAATAACACACCACTTAAACCTTTATATTTTGACAGCTGTATTTTGTACAGTTTTTCTATCAATCACTGAAATAACAGCTGATAAAAATAGGACTGTTGCCTAAGCTCAGGTCAATATTTAGAACTTCTGCCAGCAAAGTGGGCAAAAAGTGTGATTTATTTACATTTGTATATCAGAAATGTAGATGCATTAATACCAGAAAATAAATCTTTCATTAATATACCTTTCATTTGTGGAATTATTATGACTTATACTGGAAAAATCAATATCCCTCTTTGATATGTTTTGCATCTCTTATAGGAACATTTCCAAATGTAAGAATTCCGGTCAGTCATGCCCACTTAGAGAAGGTCTGCATTTGCTACTTGACTCTTGGTGATGTATATTTGTGTCTTTTAGCACAGGAGGAACATCAAGAGCTATTTTCATTACATTAAGGGAATAGTTAGGGAAGTTACTATTTTTTCCTTTTTTTCCCCCCATTTTTTAAGTAAATAGCTATCTGTATTCCAGATATTGAGCTCCTACAAGAGTAGACATATCTAAATTCTAAGACTGTTTTACTTTCCTGCCTCCACAAAAGTATAGGAAATGGTATGAACAGATGCATTTTGATTTGATTACCAACCAAATTTTGACATCAGTATGCTTCAGACAGTATGCTGATTGTTTGAATCAGGCTGCTGGCACATTGTATGCCAACACAAAGTATGACAGATTTTGGCTGGCAGTGCTTAAATGCCGTGTGTGGGGAAGGGAAAAGAGGGGGTTGCCAAACTAAGCAAAAGATAGAGATGGAGAAAGAGCTAGCAGTGATATCCTGACACTGTGAAATCAAGAGATACCAGGTTCTACCACTCTGACCCACTGAGTTGAATAAATACCCACTCAGGCCTTTATTCAAAGTAAAGATTTGTACCATCAGCCACCGTTCACACCATCCCTCTGCTCATAACTTGGAAAATGCCCCCTGGCTCTCATAGAGGAGCTGGTCTTACCTGGATTGCAGACCAGCTTTGGTTGAATACTCCAGAAAATCCTTCTATATACCTGCCCCTTGTGCGCTGATGACAGCAGCCCCGTTTAAGCCAGAAGCTGGATTAGCAGTCATAGAGATGATATGTTGTCAGTTCTGCTGTGTTCCTGGGATGGATGTTCTTCTAGAAAACGTTGGATCAAGCAGCTATTGCTGCTCCCTTTGCAGAGCTGCTTTCTGTTTATTACACCTTAAAAAGTACCTAAAACAACAGGAATATTGACACATAAACAGAAGTGTTTCTGTTCCACAATATAAAGCTCTAAGAACAGTCTTTACCAGCCCAACTCTGACTCTGTTTTTTTGATTTACCAGGAATACCTTGTATCTTTCCTTTCACAACTCCACTGATATTCCTGGCAACCAGCAGAGACGAACAAACCTAAGACACATGCATAAGCACTCCATTTTCCTTTGACCTGTCAGAAAAACATTGAGCACCCTATGTGCATGTATTGGTTAGAGAAGCTCTGTGGAAATAGCCCTTTTTGTTAAAACTGTGTTATGGAAGTTATTAATTATATGTGAAGATGACACAATATCATTAGCATCATCTTAGATCTCAAGTATGGGGCAGAAAGAAGTTTTCTCACTGACATAAAATGTTTCAAGGAACCATATTATGGATGCATATTTAATGACAGTATACTGGTATAGCATTCAAACTGTAGATTACACTCCTAATTTTCATTCTCTCATTCAGGACTTCAAAGTTTTAATAAAGTGTGTAAATTCTTAGAATATTTTCACCCAAATTATATCTAGTGTCTTGAACTTTTTAAAAATGTAGCATAAAAAATGTTGCTGGTTTTCTTTCAAAAGCCAGTTTAAACAGATCTCTCAAAACTACTTTCTAAGCACTGTAGTGATGTTCATCTAAAGCAATTAAGGCTTCAATTAACTGCAATTTCATCTGAGAAGTGTTTCTGCTTGAAAAGAAGTGAAAATTTCCTTTTATTTAAAAAAAGAAACACTTGAGTACATTCTAAACAAAGCCAAGCATGTTAATTACCCATTTGAATGATGACAATGGAATAATTGAACGTTGACCCTTCCTCTTCTACATATCAATGTTAATACAATGCAAGTCGGATCTGTACATTTTTTCCTTATACGAGTCTAACTAAGTAGAATCTACAAGATAAATCCCATTAAGGTGACACTATGGAGCTTAAAGATAAATTATTCAAAATAAAATGCTGTTATGCAGACAACAAATGCATTTAGTATGCCCGAAACAAAATATTTATCATTAGAGGAGACCTCTACAACCTAAACTCAAAAGCCACGAGGCCACCAAGAATGAAAGGAACTTGTAAAAATGTGAACATCAAGTCTACCTTCTTCTGTAGGTAACCCACCTGCCAGACACACAGGTAAACCTGTCTCAGGTAGGAGCATCTCCACAAGGAAATATTACTCGTGTTTCTGTCAAGCCTTTTTGATACAGCTGTCCAACAAAATCATATTTATCTTATCTTATCTCTCATTAATAATAATATCTCCTAAGACAAGAAGTCTCCCATCTTGTTTAGTTTTTCCTAGTTAATAATCTTTGTTCACAATGCAACTTGGCTCAGACATGAAGGTTTTTCTAATTTGTCTCCTCTCCAGTGAACAAAGAGAACTTTTTAGTCTCTGGGATCAGATATGTTTCAATTGTAACAGCAAAGGTCATTGCTGCATGCACGGCAGCATGGAAATACCATGCTGGGGTAGTCTTGTATCTTTTCTTTGTCAGTCACCTGTACTTGTAGTTCAGAGGAAGGGGAAAACAATTTTACCAATAAGAATTTTTTTTTTTAAATGATAACAAATCACACAAAAAGAGATTTTTCCTTTGCTGCCAGTCAAATCCTTACAAAAACATTGGATAAAATAAGCAGGTCTTCTACTAGACATCTGCAAATTAATGAAGAGTTTGTGATGTAGGCTTCCTGGATAATGCTGCCATTCATACAAACACAGCAAGGAACAAAGCACTGAGATGGGCACATACCTTTAGTGTTTTTTTCACATATTCACCCAGCTGTAGATATTACACATTTTCTATCTAAAGTCTGCTCTGTGGGTCTGATTCTTATCTAGTTTAAATCAATATGCCTTGAATTAAGTCAACAGAGCTGTGCTAATTTACACTGGTCTCAGGCCTGGGGCATTGATTCTTTTGCTAGGTGTTGCAAAGCCCCATTCTAGGTAGATTCATGAGCCATTGATTAGCAATTTTTTACTTTCTTAAAGTAAAGCAATACAATTATTTTCTCTATATTCTGGTAGGAAAATATTTTATTCTTGATTTTTTTTTTCAAAACTGCTGTATTTCTTATTCGCCCCCAATTCAAATTATTCAAAATTCAAAATATTCAAATTTGAAGGTCAACATTTACTTAGGGTGACAAATTTTATTTTGTAAGCTCTTTAACAGTCCTTTGGTCTTGGCTTCTCTAATTGTTACTATTAATATTTTTTTCTGATAACTGCAGCTTACTGATGGTCTCTTTTCTTATATACTGAAAACTGAGGAAAAATAACCCACTTCAATTTTCTCCCACTTGAGAGTTCTCACATATTTACCTTTTTCATCCTATGGCACAGTTATAATTTATTGTAATGTTTCCATTACAGTTTTTACAGATTTTTTGTGTTTCCTGACTTGTTTCTGAATATTATTTTTGGTGGGTTGTGGTGGTTCTTTTTGTTTTGAGGCAACAGCCCACATAAATACACTTATCCTAGTCCTTTCTGTTTTGATTTTGTTTCTCTTTTCAACATTTCATTTCGCCTTATAATTCTTTGATGTTTATTTTTTATAATAAAAAAGTTTGACTGGCTACTGTAACTTCTGTGCATCCAACAAGAAAGTAAAGGTAAAGTGGAGTAGAGAGCTTTCATATTGTAATTCAAGTAGCTTTCAAATCAGTATCACCAGGCAGTCTAGATGTTTTAAGAACAATTTTAAAATATACTGATTCCTGTAAATATATTTTATAGCTTGCCATAGGGACTGTATTTTAGATTATTGCTATGCTTTGCATTTCTTCAAGGAACAAAATAAACGTGATTCATATTTTTAGTGATTTCATCTAAAGCATTCCTATTTGAAGATCTATATGCATTTCTCATTTGTATTCTTGCAGATATTCTAGAGAAATTCTCTTTTCCCACTTTGTTGCTGGTAGCATAATAGAAGTACACAACAAGACTTATTTGCAGAGGTCTGAAACTATGTGTATGTATAAACATCTTTGCTCGAATTTAAAAAAGTAAAATAAAATAAAATAAAATAAAATAAAATAAAATAAAATAAAATAAAATAAAATAAAAAACACTAAGATTACCTACAGTATAAAACTGATTTATTTATTTATTTATTTTTTCTCCCAGGTCTCATACCTTTGTTTTCCCATAATCTTGGAAGGCAGTAGATTTATTTGGGGTCAGCCAGCTCCCCTGCCTTCTAAAGGACCTGTATGCAAGTAGCCTATTCACAATCCACAGCATCAAATGGGCAGCTGGAAGTCCTATCAACTAGTGAACTTGTGAGCCTGGCTAACCCCAGTAAAGTCCCTAAGGATCAGGGAGCCTGACCGAGCAAAAAGACAGGGCCTGGCTTGCAATCTTAAGGATCAGGGCAATTAGGCAGCCTCTTTCATGAGCCATTTGGGCATAAAGATATCCCAAGGAGCATAGGAAGAGTCCTGAGGTATGGATATGGCAAGCCAGAAAGTTTGGAGACAACTGTCCTACATCCCTGGTAGGCAGAGAGAGTCTGCCTAGAGAATGAGCAAGCAAATGGAAAACAAAACAAAACAAAGCAAACAAACAAAAAAAAGGAAGTAGCACTGCTGGCAGCAGCTTTCTTGAGTGTTAAAGAAATTGACAGGTCCTCACAAATTGTTTCAATCCATCAAAACATTATTTTCTGACATAAAAATGTTCTGTCAGAAAATTGCCTTTGAGCTCCAGATTTTAAATTTGTTACAAATAGCAGAAAATGATATTTATTCCTTGTCCCAAATGGAGTGTTGAACTTTCCAGGCAGATATAATTGTATGCATCATCATGTCATTAAAAATGGATAAGAGCAAAAGGAGATGCAAATATTCTTCAACATTTGATTAAGGAGTCATAAAAGATCAGGGATTTCAAAAAGGAACTCTGGAGTGCCAAAAAACAGTGGAAAAAATCAATTTTAAATTCTCCCACACACTTCATTGTGGATCTCCCTGCAATGAGTATGTATCTCACAGCTGATATTCATACACTCATGAACAACTGTGAAACTGCAGAGACCAGGAGACCAGATACCAGAAACAGTGAATCATAATCAATTCATGCCTTAAGAAACACAGAGAAAAAAAAAATCAATATGGAATTTCACAACAAAGCAGAGCTGAGACTAAATAGGATGTATATGTCTGAGGAATTAAACTTCTATTACTTATGCTATCAGCTCTTGCCTACAAAAGGGAGAATCAGAGATGAGCTGCATTTTGGATTAGGTGTAATAAGGAGAGCTGTAAATAAAGCACGAGATCCTAGCCAGTTAGCAGAGCAGGAGTGCTCACAAAGTTTCCCTTGTGCACTTGCACTGTGTCTCAGAGAGTTTCAGTGCAGAGACATGGCATCTTTTTCAAAGCACTTTCTCTCTGAAAGAGTCTGAGTAAGTGTGGTGCTGCTTCACCAGCTGAGCAGAATACAATGAGACAGGTTAATCACATTGTAGTCCACATATTTCCTTCACCCCAAGGACTTCACATTAACCAAAAGGCCAGATAACTAGTGACTAAAATTTTCAGAAATAAAGAAGATTCAGGTTGACCCACTTCACAACTTGCCTTTGAAATAATTCAACAAGACCTGCTGTTGAAATTCATGTTTCTCTGGAGTTGCTCAAATATGAGAATTAAAAAAAAAAAAAAAAAAAAAAAAAAAAAAAGAGAGAGAGAGAGAGAGATGCACAATTAAATAATTGATTTTTGATAAACAACCCCTAAGGCTGTAAAGGCAGAGGTTACCATCTGTGTATCCTCCCTTGCTAACTAAGGACCAGATCTTCAGCATAGCTTCAGTTCATTTACTGTCACTCTCTCAATGGAAAGCATCCCAGGCTTTTGTTAGCCATCTGTATAATAAAGGACAGATGTGGCTGAGGCTGTGTAACCATCCATGCAGCTAAGAACAGTAAAATAGGAAGGCACTTGTATTTCCAGGACAGTGGTTTCCTATTGCCTCAGGGTTCATGCACATCGAAGCGCTGCTTCAGTCTTCAAATTAGTTCTTTGCATACGAAAGCTAATTTCCAAAATGTTTTCCCTTAAGGATTTGCTACATAGATGTCCTTTTAGTGAAGTGATCTTGAGGTCTGATCCTAATTTTAAATAGTGCGCTGTTAGTGTGGCACAGCCTTTATAAAAATGACAATAGATGTGATCAACAATTTAATATTTGGTATGCACCTTTGGTGACTGGGGATCACAGTTGCCCTGGCAATGTTTTCAAAGATATTTAAGAATAATCATAGTCACATTTCCTCTCAAGTCTTACTGGTGGCCTACATTTTACAAAAACATTAAGCAAATGCATTCATATACCTCAAAGAATGAGATTTGTCTCACCTTTTCTGATGAACTGCCCCTTCATGGGACCACTGGGTGCATTAAAGAGCTTAGATGTGGCAAAGCTGAACAGAGTCAGTGACCAGGATACAAGTGTGGCCTGAGAGATTTGCTTGCCCAACTCTCATCCTGGTGCAATGCTTCCTTGCAGATATGTTTTTCTCAGAGCGGCAGAAAGACCTACACAATTTATATAGGGCTGCAACGGGCACAACAGGCCAACAATAAAAACAAGAAACAGCAGCTCTGACCTTCCCTCCAAGCATTCCTCCTTGCCTATGCTGTCAGCAACAAAGGAGCACTCTGCAGCAAGGCTGCGCTCTCCAGGTTGGTCAGGTCACGTTCAAAGATATTTCTGGTGATGATGCAAAGCAACTGCACTGGAAGGCTTTGTATAAACGTTTATTTTTGACTTCTTTTTCTTCACAGCCATTGTGACCATGGTCCTCAGCCTCTGTAAACTGACATACATCCATAAAAACCAATGGTACTACTCCAGTTCACACTCGCTGAAATGCTTTCTGTGTGGGTTGGGTTTCTCTTTTTATTCTGAGTTTGTAGAGGAGGTAGAGTAGACAGCTGCTTCATGGCCAGGGCATCTAGGTGTCAAACATACAACTATGTGTCTTCAGATAAATGAAAGGATTTTGTGCAAACCCACTCTTTTATACTAACCTTAGTTAATATATTGGGATAATAGACCTGAAGAGCAGAGGAATAGTTATGGTCAGCTCATCTGTCCCCCTGCACCTTACAAATCATAAAGTTTCATCCTGAAATTCCTGCATCAGCTCTTATAGACTTGTCAGTGAGAACAATGATTATAACATTCTCATTTCATTCTTATGACATAAAGTTTCCAGTTATTAACAGACTAGCCCAAACACTTCTAGGCTTTCTTGCAGTCTGTGCTCAGATTTCACATAACCTTCATGAAGATAGAGCAGAGATGAGAGGGAGCAGGCAGAGACTCTGAAGGCAACAGGAGTGAGAGCAAGCTTGAAGAATACCTGGGAAGGACTAGCATCAAAGGGAGGGCTTGGGATAAGTTCTCTGCTATTTTGCCTACACATGTATATGAATTGCAGTGAAACACATTGCAAACCAGCAATTCAGAAGTTAAATGCATATAGCTACTAATTACCTTCTCTCTCTCTCTTTTTTTTTTTTTTTTTTTTTTTTAATCTCACTTATTTCTTTCAGTGTTCTCATTACTCTGGGTACAATATTCCCCTCTTGAACCATATGGAACATAGTCAGGGCAGAAAGAAGAAAATACAGAGGTCCCAGAGAACAAAACAGCTAAACCTGGCTCTGACTTTATACTATGCTATGCCTAAATTGCCTGTCAGAACAAATGGATATTTCAGGACATGGAGAGTGTGGTTGTAGTCCCTCAACTGACAGCAATTACGGTATTCACGTTCCTTGTAGGGTAACGCAGATGGCACTGCAGCTATATTTTGAAGACAGTGGATTTGCACATGTAAAACTGAAGGACACTGAATTCACTGAGGAAAAACGGAGGCTCATGAGAGTTTTACTTGCTGGATGTAAGCTGCCAAAAATAAAGAATCCATCTGACACACAGCAGAATAAAAAATTTCAGACAAAAGGAAAACATACAAGGAAATGAAATCAGAACAGAACAACTACAGTAGGCATATTAGACCTCAGTCACAGTAAACACACTACCAATGTTACCTCAGATGTTCTTTAAGAAATGCGTAAGTTTAGGGAAGTTGAGCTATCGGCTGATTTCCCAGGTGCTGCAATGCCGCCCCGGGCACTGGCAGTCTTCAGAGAGCTGCAAAGCAGTGTACATCCCTTGGGTTCTGCACAGCACAGGCTTTGTCCTGACCTCTGGCAGTCACCCTCACGCTGTACCCCAGAAAATATATCTTCATCCCAGGAAAATTAAAAGCGTTTAGGAAGTGATAGATAGCTTAGAGCAGGCATGATGTGATTAACCCTGAAATTTTACCCTGATCAGCTATATCGAAGTGATGCAGTTGCACAGAAAAATACTTTTGTAGCAAACTCATCAGGAATTAACATTTTATATCAGCCTAACATCAAACTATTGATGAGAGTAATACGGTATGCATTCTTTATTTTTTTTTTAACTGTGTGTTTTTAAGGACAATTGTTAACGGTCTATCTTTACAATATTATACACCTAACTCATCTATTATTATTCTGATCTTTTACAGATAATCTTTCTGACATATTGCTCTTTTCACCTAAATGTGATAACATTTTAAAAAGAGGAAACTATTTTCTTAAGCCTTCTCTCTTCTCCTGACCAGGAGGAGACAAGTGGTCCATTTTACCATTTAGTGGTAAAATCCACCCTCACAATTCAAGAGAAAATAAGATATTTCATAAGTTGTCTCTACTTGCATTGCCATGGTTCTGATGGGGGGGGAGTGAAAATGTCCATCATTCATATTTTTTAGAAAATCGTTGTAGGCACCTGCCTCCTTTAGCAGATGCTGGGGAAGAAATGTGAATAGAGGGAGAGTGGGATTTAGGACACGTTGCTGCAGCAATGCAAGAGTTTGGGCTCCTAATTAAAGTAATTTGGACTCAAACATCTATGTGCTGAACAAATGCACAGTAAAAAAACAGTCTCTTCAAACAGATTTATGGATGAAATTTGCAGAGCATCTGTGACCTACATCCATTAGCTGGGTAAAGCATTACAATTTTCAAAAGATGAAGGGGTGTTCTCTACCTCTTCTCTTGAAGTTGTCACATTTTATATAAAACAATTAAAGACAAGGGAGTGGGAAGGGAGGGAAAGGTTCAGGCCTCTGCCTCCCTAATGACTCACAAAGCTAAAAAATCATCTGTTCTCTCATACCCAGTGAATATTTAATTCTGTTATGTGAAGTGCAGGAGCTTCAGCACGTAACCTGATATTAGAGCACTCTCCTGAGAAGTGGTCCCCCTCAGACAAATGGCAGAACTAAAACTGACACTTCAAAAGGCAGAATAAGGGCTCTAACCATGGTTCTGATGGGAAGGGATAAAAGGAAGAAAAAAAAAAAAAAAAAAAAGGTGAAAATGTCCATCGTTCAGGTTTTTTAGAAAATCGTTGTAGGCACCCTTTAGCAGGCACTGGGGACAAAATGTGAATAGAGGGAGAATGGGATTTAGGACACATGCTGGTCCTCAGTATTTCAGTCTTGGCGGGAGTAGACAGCTTCAGCTTAAAGAGCTAATTTGGGTGAGCTCTCACTAAGCACACTGGTCCTATTCCAAGACATTTAATCTTCCATATGCCCACTGCAGGCCTCCCAGCTATGGATCCCAGCTTCTGCAGCTCAGTGACTAAAGGCTTTGTTCTGTGACATTCAGCATTCATACATTTAAGTCCTAATACAGATCTCAGCCTTAGAGTTTAAATCACAGTTACTAAAGCCAATTTGGCATTAAGAGGTTAATCCTTCCTGATTTCAGGCTGACTGGCTGGAAAGCAGCTTTGCAGAAAAGGACCTGAGGGTCTTGGTGGACAAGGAGCCGATCATGTGCCAGCAACGTGCCCTTGCAGCAAGGGAGGCCAGCAGCATCGTGGATTTTACAAGAAAAATCATTGCCAGCAGGACAAGGCAGGTCATCTTTCCTCAGTTCACCCCTGGGGTGCTGGGTCAGTTTTGTGCTCCCCACATTAAGAAAAATACAGAGTCATGGAGCAAGTCCGCAAGTCCAGTGAAGGGCCACTAAGAAATGATTAAACAACTAGAGCACATCTCACGCAGGGAGAGGCTGAGAGAGCCGGGAAACTGAAGAAGGGAAGGCTCAGGGAGCTCTTACCAACATGTGTAAATACCTTATGGGAGGCTGTAACGAAGATGGAGCCACTGCTTTTTTTCAGTGGTGCCCAGTGACTGAGAAGTGGCAATGGGAAAAACTTGAAAAACGAGATATTATGTCTGTACATAAGAAAACTTTGTTATCATGAGGTTATCCAGACAGATTGTGGAGTCTCCATTCTTGGATATATTCAAAACCCAACTGGACATGGCCCCAAGCCACCTGCTGTTGCTGACACTCCTTGAACAAGGGAGACTGGATTAGATGATGTCTTTCCAACTCAACTATTGCATGTTTCTGAGATCCCTCATAAGGAAGACCTTTGCAAGTTTGGATATTTATCATCATTTTTTCTCTCATGACACAGAGGTATTGCTGAAACCTCACGTCTGACCACGCATAATAAATGCATGAAACAGCCAAGGGGAAGAGCAAGGCAATGAACAGGGCATGTGAAGATCATATCCACCTACCACCTGTCTAACCCCATATCACCATATATAACACCAAATAATATTGCCGTACAACTGGTCAAACTATGAACACCATAACCATTACCACTTATATTTGTTGTCAAATAAACAGATATGGGAGTCCATTTGTAACTTGAAATCCTAGCTGAGAGGCTATCATAAAATTGACAGATTTCTCATTCCTAGACTCAGGTTCTAGTGAGAAGAATTTAAATAATTTTATCTATACAAGTAATTTTATTCATAAGCTTTTTACTGTTTTACAGAACTGGGCCCTCAGTCTTTATAGCAGTAGTTATTTATATTAAAGCAAGCTCCAATTTGCCAACAGATAATAAAGCCAATGTTTTTTCAATTCCACTTTACAAATGGTAAAGAAGGCTGAAAACTGAATTCTGATGTTCTGCAAATAGAAGGGTGCTTTTCTCACAAGTTTAGATTTAATAATACCACTCCTCTCTCCGCCAAAAATAAAAATAAAATAAAATAAAATAAAATAAAATAAAATAAAATAAAATAAAATAAAATAAAATAAAATAAAATAAAATAAAATAAAATAAAATAAAGCATGCTTTGCTCAAAAAAAGAAAATGTGTATATGTCCAAAGCAACAAAAATATCCTTCCTAATTCAACAAAACTACATTGACTTAGTGATTTGCTAAGAAGTCTGAAACGTCTGTCGTATCACTGAAAAAGACACAACTTTCCATGAAAATGTCCCCAGGTCCACCTGATATATCTTACATGAGGTCTATCACATAAAGAAAATCTTTGCCCATAGTTCAAATTCCTTTTCAATAAAATCAAAAATATTGAGACATAAATGGCAAGGCAGATCTGAATAACCCCGAAGGGAAATGACTATTATGCATTATTATCTGCTATTATGCAGATACTATTTCTCATTTTACTGCAATCTGACATCAATGTTAACCTTTCCCTATGGTTAAATGTTACAGATATTTATTTAAAAGGAAATGATTACAAGGCGTGTTTTCTTCCTGTGAACACTCTAAGCAACTATACTGCTGCTGACAAAAGTACTGTTACCCAGGCACAAATGTTTGTAAGTTTAAGAAGGATTTTACATTTTTTAAGAAGGATTTTTCATATCCCTTGCCTAAGCTGAATGTGCCAAGTCTGTGCAGGAGAGAGCAATAACCACAAAATCTAATTATGAATTCATAGGTCAAGATATCTATCTACTGAAACTTCAAGTTTGTCATTCCCTGAGTCAGTTGATAAAGGACAAGTGAAGACATCACTTTCTCAAAAACATTTTTAGGAAGATCTAAGAGACAGGATATGTCTTCTGAAACTTTGAAAGAGATTTTAAAAATAGTAATCCCAAATGCTTCCAGTAGATCGGCCACTAATATGTGATAGAAGCAGACCCAACCATTATGGAAGCTTTGTGCCTGCTTCCAAGAAGCTCATATGATTATCATTAAAAGTACAAAGAAAGAAGGCACAGAGATCTTTTTATGTTCCTAGCCATTAGAGCAGACATGTATTGGAGCTATTGGAGCTCAGGATATCTGAAAGCTTATATGGGAAGATTGCAAACTATTTTCTAGCATATTTTTTTACAAATTGAAAAAGCAGTATCTGATTCACAGAGGAATACAAATTAATTTCTATTCTTGTGTTGGTCTTAAATAATAACAGAAGCACACCGACCACAAATACTCTCATTGTTGATGACCCTCTGAATGTAGCTAGCTAATTAGCAAGCTGTCCTAAGTTGCTTACAAAGAAGAAGCAGTTAAAATCCTCAAGAAAGTAGACTTTTGGTCAAGTGCCCAAGTGGTGTGTTAATAGTATTGTAATAATACCATAGAGAAACTGTCAGATTAATGGATATTAAAACTCCTACAAGAGTTATGAAATGTTCTCATACATAATAATAGACTTGTTCAATAATTGCAACACATAAAATACTGCCATTGTACCATTCTTTACATTAAATGTGTTATCAGGAGAGCTAACAAGTTGGAGATGACAAAAGGCAGCTTCAGCTCCACAGGCATATCAGAAAATACATATATATTCCTATATATAACAAAAAAAAAAAAAAGTCCCAGTCTATGTGAAAAACAAAACAAACAAACAAAATGAAAAAGAAAAAAAAAAAAAAAAAGGAAGGAAAAAAAAAAAAAAAAACAACAGACAAATGCTTTTGCATGTGTGACTAAAAAATCTAAGCATCCAAAGAAGGGTCAGTTCCCTCAAGCACAAAACTTGTTAGAAATGTCAGCAGAGGTCCACAAGTAAAGTGACAGAGGTCACAGATTCAGCCGCCACTGGAAGCTTATTTTATTTTCCTACCTCCTGAGCCATTTCACAGACCAAAAGCGCATTGTCAGAGTGCCAAAGCCAGCAGTAGCAGCAGCTCCTTTTTTATTGGTCAGGTATAAAGTGATCGTAAAAAGCCAAATGGTCAGGCTTTTAACCCCCGCTCACCTTCCATCCTTAAAATGTCTCCGTGTGCTGCACATTAAGTTTAACTATATGACACTTGGTACAATTTAGGCTATTTTTCTGGGGACTTTTAATCAGCAGAACACCCAAACATAATTCTACTCGACACAATAAGTTTTCTAAGTCCTTTCTTCAGTTCTGTACTTCTCTGTTTATTCAGCATCTCAACTCTAGGCATATTGCTGTTAGCACCTAATAAAGCGACTTCACAGAGACAACTCTCCTCTGGAGGCCTCTTCTGGAGTCAAAGATAGGGGGGAGCACTTCAAAAGATGCTAGCATAAATGAGAAATACCATCCTTCATTGCTTTAGTATCATGACATTTTCATTTTCTCTTCTGTTTTTGTTATTAGCATCAGGTTCACCTTCCCCTGACTCCAAGTTTAACAGGAAACAAAAACATCAAGTTTCTGCATGAGAATAGCTGGGGGTTATTGCAGCAGGAAGAGAGATGGGAATCCAAATATTTCTCCCGGGCATTTTTGTATCAATAAGAAGTCATGAGGAAAACTTCTGATCCCTGCCACTGTCCCAGTAGAATCTCATTGATCCTTGCTGTTGTTCAGCATAAGACCACCACTGGGAGGAATGCATCTGGTGAGAGAGCGATGACTGTTTCAGAGTTAGTCACCCCAAATCCTCTTATAATCACTGCAGTGACTTTTGGATACAATTTCGTCCTGAAAAGGGTGTCTAAAGCAGACTGGATGAATCTTTTTATAAAAGCATTTAAAGAGAGCTGATGGCGACTGAGGTAGGCAGACACTTACATGGAGATGAATGTCAAACTGATGCTGGTTCCTGTAGAGTGAGACAGTCTTGATCTAACCTGATGTGAAGGTTGCAGACAAAGCAGATTGTCAATGCCCTTTGGAAATCTACCTTTATTGATAGGCCCATATATTGTAATCATTGAAAATTAGGAATCCCAGTAGGAACATACCTTTATCCTCTAGCTCCCAAGAGGACATTCAGACGGGGAGAACAAAGAAAGCAATGGCAGAGTTGCTTTAAAACTAGTAATAAAACCCTGCTTTTGATGTTATGTGAGAAGCTGATTCTGTCCCAAAACTGCTTCTTCCTCACTATGATCTCCACAGGTACAAGGGTCATAAGACCCACGTGGCTTTGAGTTCTGCCATGATATATGTGTATTTGAGGATGTTTCCTTCCCCTGTTTACCTGGCTTGTCAGTCTTTCCTCTGGGCACTGATATTTTTGGAAAAGACAGCATTGGCCCAGAAGAGTTATTTCAGTGCCCTCTGGTAAACTGAATACAAATGCCTCACACACATCTAAGAGGTTCCCAGTGGGGTCTGCAGTGAAAAGAAAGAGAGAGAGCAAAGAACAAATAGAAACAGCCCCTTCATGCCTCCTGACATCACCCTATAGGCTTTCATAATAAATCAATTGTGAAAACAAAAATCTTTTGGATAGTCCAAGTATACTATATGTTTAAAATAAACATTACTTGGGGATCTCTTTTTTTTTTTTTTTTTTTTTTTTCCAGTTCTGTATTCAGAACTAGTCCACACTAAGGAAGTAATGTCTACAGCACTCCAAAAGCCACAGATTTGTCTAATTATCTTCCATTCATATGTGTTTGTCAGAGGCTCACAAATACCTGTTCTATTCAAAAACATTATGGGAAGACACCGTTTCAATTATTTGAAGGATCATAGTCACTGTATCATAGTCATTTCAGAGGAGCAGAGCACAAAATAATAGTGTTGGGATGTGAGTGCTGGTAGCGTTTTGTTCACTCTTTCTCTTTACACAGCAGTAAACAAGATAAGATTGAAAATAAAAAATCCTTCCCACCTCAATACACCAATAAACATGTCATATGAATCATTTTTTTTCAATGTGTGCCAATCATGTTCAGGTCTGTAATCACTTTCATTTTGTTTTATTTCTTCAAAGCAGGAAATATCTGCTTGTTTCACATATTAGATGGAGTCTTATGTATTAAGTTCCCAGGAAAAAAAAATCCAAGCCCTGTTAAAGTCAACACAAAAAAGTCCACTAAATTCTGTGAGAGGTCAAGACTTCACATCAAGTGACAAAACTTCAAGGTTGCAAACTTTCCCTGGTCTTGTGAAGATGCAAAGCCACAGTCTCCTGCATCCTTATCAGTTATTTTACAAATTATTTATGCTAAAACAGGCTCACAGTTCACTGTTTAAATATTCTCTGTGCAGGTAAATGCAACATAAACCTGGATTCCAAGTAGAATTTGTGCTCACCGATAGTTACTGCTTTTCACCATTTTATCAAGCACTAGAAGGTATACATACTCTCTCTCCAAAATCAAAAAAATCAAATAATGGTGTGCATTTCAGAAAGAGACCACCCTGAAAGTCATATGTACTGGTTTGCCTTCTACTACTGCTTGACCTACGCCAACTTGTTCCTCTCCTTCCTCAGACAGTACTCTACATATGTGTAAAAGTGACATCATCCTGGTGATACAAAAAGCACTTTTTTATGTGTTGTGCCAGCAAGACTAGGTGGCTTCATTTTCCCTCCAAGTCACCTCTTTTTCTGTGTATTCCTGTTAGAAAAAGTGACATTCTGAAAATAAAACATGTAGTATTGCTTTGAATTAAACATGCCACCATGTGTTTTAAAAGCTCATCTTAATTGGAAAGTGCTTTTTCCCATGGCATGCAGTAGGTAAATTGTTGTTTTGATTTAATTAAGAAATCATTTAAGCATTTGCCCTTATTTTATATGTTTCTTTCAGCACACAACAATTTCTTTCCTCATGAGAGTTCTTAATGTTCCCAAATGGCCAGGATATAAAATTGAATGTTCAAAGATTTTGCCATCTGGTGTGTACAGATATCACATTTGCAATGCTGAAGTGCAGTTGCCAGCCCCAAATGTGTAGCAAGCAATTGAAAGTTTTTACTCTGGTCATGCAGGAGATGAGAAAAATAATCTCAGTGTGCAATGTGACAGATGTGAGTTGTTGGAAGCATGTGAACTTCTAAGCTTATTATGTAGGGAGATGTGGCAGGCACTGTGGACACACAGAATATTCAGAAGGTCTTTTGGATCAACATTATAAACATTATGTGCATGTATGCTCCTGCTTCCCTGACGCAAAACAGCAAGAAAACTCAAAAATTCTGGAGAAAGCCTCACTCCCTAAACAAAATATGTTTCAACTGGTTCACTTTTGTACCAACCAAGAAGGCAAGGGATGAAAGAAACACTTCTGTCAAAGCACATATACACAGCCCAAAGCTGGATATCTGACAAACCTGCTTCTTCAGTTCCCAGGATTCCTCACAGCTCGAAGGTAATCTCTGATTAACCCAGAAGCTCTGAAGACTGTTTGCAAGGATTTTCCTGTTTAATGTTCAATCTGTAATGCTTTATCCTAGGCCATGAACACAGTGCTTATTGAAAGCTATCTAGTCTCTAGTTCACTCCTACCCTGACCTGAGAGGAAATACTGTACATGCAGAACTAAAGCCTTAGTTAGAACATAAAAAGCCTTTTTAAAGGCTATAGATAATCACAATAGGTGATACTCCCTTTTCCTTGTTTAGGTTACAAGTGTTCCTCCATCTATCAGAGCTCTTCTAATCCTTGTGTAGTCTCTGTCCTCTCCCTTGGTCACATAACCTAACAATCTTTTTTCAGAAAGAGAATTGCCAAAATCCCCATCAGCTTTCTTACTAAAAAGTTTATTCCACACAAACATCTTTTCTTCTACTTGTTCACATGGAACAGCAGCAAAAACTCAGTAGATGATATTTAAGGGATGTTTACACCAGCACTAGGTGTGGTAGACTTCATCATTTGACATTGCAGTCACTGTCTGCCAAATACTACTCCTGTGCCCTAATTGTGTCTGCTACAAAAATTAAACTGAGTTGATAAGCTAAACTGCATATAAACTAAAGCTGAGTAAGTCACAGCAAATAATTTATTCAGCCAATCTTACCACTGGTTTCATGTGAGGCAAGTTTATAATTTTCTTTAATTTTGGACTCGTGTTTAATTGAGGTTTTCCTTTTCTTTTTTCCTCAAAAATCTGCTAGGTAGAAAATTGACATTGTGATTTAAATTGTTCCCACTTTTACATATAAGAAACAGCAGCACCAGACAGACCACTCAGACGGTGCCTTGTCCCTGACAGTGGTCAGCAGCAACCACTCATGAAGTCCAAGAGAGGAGGGAATCCTGGTGGCCCCGAACTGAGAAATTCCCAGTTCAGATACTGCATCCTTAGGGTTGTCTAATGGACCTGTTGCCCACAGATCAGTCTGTTCCTTCTCTCTCTACCCCTATTCAAATTTCTGGCATCCTAAGCTTCCCATAGCAGGCAGGGAGCTCAATAATCTATTTGCCACATGAGCCGTATTATTGACTGCCTCCTAATTCTTGTTTTACGAGAAGCACTGAACACCTCTGCCCTATTTGTTCCCTCTTCTCCTTCTTCAATAACTGTTCGTGGTTTTACAGACCGCTATTGACGTTGCAGTCTGTCAGTAATGTCTTTTCCAGGCATCTGTTCAGTTACTCAGACTGTCCTTTTGCCATTCTTTACCTCTGACTACTTGCTGTCCTTCCCTGTACCTTTTTTTTCTTTTTTTTTTCTTTTTCTTTTTTTTTTTCTTTTTTTTTTTAATTCAGAGGGGATTAGCAGTGCTGTGCACAGTATCCATGGCACAGGTGGAATACTGCTGGAGACAGCCTTTTTGCGTGGGTTTGTATTTTCAGTCCAACTTTACCCATCCTCAGGAACTCCTGAATCTCTTTCCTGAGAGGCACAAGCTCATTTAGAGTACATCACTGAGCGCACAAACTGAGCCTCGCTTTATCCCATATCCACTAATATGGATCTCTTGAAATCCTTAGCATTACATCTGCAAACTGTACACCATAGTGAAAATTAATTCTACCAAATTCCTCATAGACATTTACTAAACTGAAGACACTATTTACATCTGGCAGAGGTAGAAAAATTATAGGCTCTTGACACTTAAGAACTGAAAGCAAGAACAGTTATAAAAAACAAACTATGACAAATGGAGTCACATTAGGGAGTAACTTTAAACTGCTACAGGCAGCTTCTGACTGGTGGCAAGCCTCCACCAGTTTCACTGGTACAGGTCTCCTGTGAGAGAGGTATCTCAGACAGCCATAATCCTGCACTAGTGCAAAGCTCTGGGCTAATATCGTTCTCAGACATACATCCATGTCAGCCATCACACTTTTAACTCTTACACCAAGCATGCACAACAGCCGGGCAGTGGAGAAGACAGATCTGTTCTGCCCTACTGTGTAGTTGCCCAAGGAAGTCACTTGGTCCCCAAAATCAGGTCCTTTCAGATTCTACCATTTTAATTCTGTTTTGGGATACTTGATGTCAAAAAGGGTCCTGTGAGCTTTCAGCGGTGATGTAAATGTGCCTTCGCTGGCAGTTAGACATTGTTGAGCACCGTGGTTCACACATCTGCTTCCAGAAGCAACTCAGCCATGGCGAATTCATCTTCTTACTTAGCACATAAGGAGAGTTTCTGCCCTGCTGAATGCACACAGGCTCTGAGCTCAAACAACTTCAAGCTGCCAACAAAGCTCATAGTCTCCTATCTTTCTAAAACTCTTCCTGGCTAGATTAGATCATCTGTTATTGTTATTGGGAATAAATAAATAAATAAATAACCTAAATAACTTTAAAAAAAATAACCTAAATTAAGCTAAATTATTAAACATATTTATTCAAAAATCCCTTTTTCTGTTCTACTGTCCTGTCCTAATTTTCTCTGGTGGCCCAATTTTGCAGCACTATTCCTTTGGCTGAAGAGCTTTTTATTGTAGCTATATAGACACTGTACTTTGAAAGGCTAGCACATTCTCCTCCTTCACTGTATGTTTGCTATCATGGACTTATGCATTTTTAATACAATAAGAATGGCAAACATGGCACTGCAGGAAAACTGGCACACTCTCATGTAAAAATGAGCAGGGAAAGGATTGTACTTTACAGAAGAGTATTTAAGCTAGTAAAGGGCACTTGCAGAGGCAAGCTGCCAGCCAAGTGTGTGAGGACTGTGTGCTTTAAACCCAGCATATTATAGAAATAAATCCCACTCCTCCACACCTCCAATCTTCTCAGAAGATGTTGCGACTGTTCAGGGGTTGTCACTGTCATCTGTCTCTGTCTTTTAGCCACTCCTAGAAAGACTGATCTACCTACAAGTGATGGGCAAAATGTGTTTGTTTTTTCTCCAGCCTATAGATAACCTTCCATCCTCATCTTTTCCACCAGAGGTTAAATGCTCCTTTTTCTGCTACTGCTATTTATCCCAGAGCCTTTCCACTAGCATTTTCCCATTCAGAAAACCTACCAAGGATATGAGTGTACATAAGTACCTCAGCAAATTAAGGTTATTGCACTCTGTTCTAACAAGAAACAAAAAACAAAAACCAAAAAAAAAAAAAAAAAGCATTGGAAGAAATAAGAAATTTAGGAAATTTTATGAAATTCACAGACTTCAAGATTGCAGGGGTGGATCACCAAAAAAGGGGGGGGAAAAAAAAAAAAAAAAAGATTTCTGATTTCTTGGCCAGCACAACTAGTTCCCTCTGGATAGCCTGAAGATTTTTCATACACTTGATAAATACCTGTCTGTCAGTCTTTGTGTTGAAATTAGGGTTAGTTGTACTCTGGTGTCTCTCTTCTACAGAAAATAAATAGATTGCATGCAAACTTTGGTGCCAACTAAGTAACAGGTGGTTAATCTACATATTTTAAATATGAAATATACATATAATTGTTCTATAACAAGAACCAGCCCATTCCCTGTATCCTTCCTCTTTCCTTGTTTCATCCATCCGCAACACATTGCTACACAGTTTTTTGGGTTTGCGTAACTTCAGTGGCCTGAGAAGATCTCCTGAGAGTAAATTTCTTTTTTTAATCGTGTGTCTGCACTGATCTGAGGATTTTTGCAGGAGCTGGAATGACAAAGAAACTTGATTTTTGTATGTGGTATTTTTTACAAACTTTTTTTTCCTTGTTTTTACAGCATCCTTTAAGCCATGATATCATAATGCAATATCATATAATGTGTGGAGTCAAATTTTCATATTATGATAAGCCTACACACTGCCTGTTATGATGTGATTTTGTCTCGCAACAGCTGGATGATGACAAAAATGATAATGCTGCTAATGTTATAGAGGACAGAGATGATGATGATAATTTCCAGAGGCCTTTTACAGGTAATGTATAACTATAAAAGGACATTGCAAACTCTATACCTTCAACATCTTTGTCCACAGCATAAAGCAAGTGACATGAATATAACTTTTTTTTTTAATTCTGCAAATAGCCTTTCTAGCAACATATAGATAGAAAGTTGATTTCATTAACGCTTGATGAGTCCAGTTGGATAATCTGGGGCTAACCAAGAAGGGAAATTTCTTCTATCAGTGCACAGTTTAACTGACTGACTACTTGGAAATTCAACATTTGCAAAAATACAAAATAGGTATCTTAGGGAAATTCACTGAGTTTTGCAGTTCTCTCAATTTTTGCTTTCTCCCTTTGTCTGGACTTCCAGTACAGCAGAGATCTCTCTCTCTCAATTCTCTGTAACTCTTTTCCACTCTCTTTCACTAGTTATGTAACTTGAGGGAGGGGGGTAATGAATAAAAAAAGGTGGTGATCATAACAACGATCGGTTTCCTTCCTAATTGTTTCTGTATCACAGCATGTTTTTTGAGGATGGCATATTCACTCTCCCAAAGGGTTCACCTATCCAATATTGTGACCAAAAATTTACATGAAATTTGTTAAAACAAATTAGATAGTTGGGTGAAATTTTGTTGATAAATTCTAACACATACTAATAAAATTAAACATTTTATTCCAATTAGAAGATAAACTTCAAAAACAATATTATTTATTCTATTTTGCTGGGGTTCTTCCAGATTTCTAATTAGAAAATTATTTATTGCCACCCTCAAAACTATAACCACAATTGTTCTTAAAACAAGTATGGATAAGTACGTTTGCAAGAAGGTGGTACAGGGAAAGAGAAGAGTTGCATAAAACTAGGACAGGTTATTCACATTTGAAGAGAGTAAACTATGCAGTGAAAAACAGAATGTGAAACAAGAGAACTTAGCAGGAAGATCTACTGCTGTAGACAGAGTGGACATGGAGTTCATCCATCATTGCTTCCCTGTAGAAGGTGATTCAGATTGAAGCATCAAGTCCCCTATAGTCATGCCTAGGAGTCAAACCGCTATAAAAATTAAGAGGATAGATGATTGGCATCTAAACCCATTACATTAAAAAAATATCTTTTGACATGAAAATAAGAAAATAACAGTGTTTCTTCAGTGAACTGAGATAAAGATGGATTTACTTTATATTGCTGGCTATTCTTAATAAGCTGCATCAAAAGCTACAAAACAAGATGGTTTGACTGAAATTTCTGTTACTAGATGTAGTTCTGCAATGAGCAGACTGTGTAGTAGTTTAAGAGGTGGTATGGATCTGAAAGGCCACCATTATCTTTGGGCATAAAATACAGACAAATGATCATTTACTCATGCATACAACTGTTACAGGCTCACATACTACTCCTGTGAATATATACTTCATTCAGGAATATGATGTAACCATATTGTTTGGCAAGCCACAGAGTCAGAGAAAGTGTGATGTGCTAAAATTCAACTTCTTAATAGAAGTTATAGAATCACAGAACCATCTAGGTTGGATAAGACCTTCAAGACCATCAAGTCCAATAAGTCCAGTCATCAGCCTGACCAAATCCCATCACTAAACCACATCCCTTAGTGCCCCGTCCATGTCTCTTAAATGCCTCCAGGGATGGCAACTCCACCACCTCCCTTGGCAGTCCGTTCTGATGCTTGACCACCCTCTCTGGGAAAACATTCTTTCTAATGTGCAACCTAAACCTCCCCTAGCACAACTTGAGGCCATTGCTTTGCATACTATCACTTGTCATATGAAAAAAAGAGGCCAACACCCTCCTTGCTGCAGGCTCCTTTCAGGCAGTTGTAGAGCATGACAAGGCCTCCCCTCAGCCTCCTCCTCTCCAAACTGAACATCTCCGGCTCCCTCAGTTAACCCTCACAAGCCCTGTTTGACAGTCTCTTCACCAGCATGGTCACTCTTCTCTGCATACACCTGAGCAACTCAACATCCTTCTTGGAATGAGGATCCCAACACTGAACGCAATATTTAAGGTGCAGTTGGAAAAGATTTTCAAGATCATCAAGTGCAACTACCGACCATCAGCCTGACTTACCAAGCCCCTGGTATGAATCCTTGAAAATGTTTAAACTGTTTGACAGCTAGTTAAATAAAGTGAATGCTTAATATATTGAACAACAAATGCTTGCTATGTAATAGTTCACATTAATTTCCTATTACCCTGATATTTCAAAGTATGACTTTCTGTCAAAGCTAAATACTTGAGATATTTTCAAAACAGTTTTCTGCTTCTATAGGAATATATTATCCCATCATAAATAAATACTTTAATCATGAATAGAGCTAAGAACTTGCTATTCATATTGACAGGGCCAAAGTATGTATCACCCTAAATTACTGTATTATTTATTTTAGGAGAAGAGAAATCAATAAATCTTATCTGGTGTGAGATGGAAAGATTCCAGGGAAACATGTAAGCAGAGAAAAATATGCTGGATACAACTTCAGAGGATAAGAGAAGAACAGAAGGTACTCTAAAGAGATGTTAAATAAATTAGATAGAAACACAAGAAAAACTCTTTGAGAAAACAAATTTCAAAGTTCAAAGAGCCCATTACTAAAGATGCTGCAAACGTCATAAAATATTGATAAAGATTTTATTTTTTAAACCAGGGAACTGTTATTGTTAGCTAACCACTAGTTAACCTAATGCATAAGCTAATATGATTACTGATTAATAATATTCTTACTGAAGAAAATAATGCAAATAATAGATGTGATGAAAAATATTGTCCTTACTGATGACAACTCAAGCCTTTTATTTCTTTGAAAGGACTACTGAGAGCTAATTAAAGGTCCTTCCAATTTTTTTTAATTATTATTTTTTGCATTTCCATTTTAAGTGGCATTTGGAGTATAATACCAAGTCTGCCATCAACAGAATTCATTGATGGTTTAGAGAATTCCCCCGAAATAAAACTCAGAGTTAATGGACATCAGGCATTACCATCTTATATGACTTAGACAGGCATAAAGCCATTGAGTGGGTTAGTAATTTCTCTCTTGCTACCTCTTTGGTCTCGAGATTAGCATTGGACATTTCCTCTTCATCCCCAAAATTAGAAGATTCCACTAAGCTTTCATCTGAAAGTCCCTGTTTAATCTTTGTTTCCCAGAGCCTCCCTGAAACAAAGTCTTGAATTAAAAGAATCTGATTACAAATTGCTCCAAATAACACTAGAATCCTTTGCAGAATGTGAAGATATATGAGGGATTTTACTTCATTTACTGGAAAGAAAGAAATGCCTTTACCACTTCAAAAAGGACTACTGCAGTTCAGTTACATGTTAAGGTATAAGAATATTTCCCTTTTTAGATACCTACATTCTTAAGTGCAAGGTTTTGGGTTTTGCTCTGTAAAAGCATCTGCACCTAATATACTAATAGATCTTTCCCCTTCCCAGCCTCTCTAAACCCATTTCTTAACAGCTGACTGCCAGGAGAGGCACCTCATAACCCACCTTTTCCCTCCTGACAAACCTGAACACAAGATTCAGCATAAATGCTACTGGGACAAAAATAACATTTCCTCACATCTCTGCCTTGCTAGGCAGAAGTTGGGAGGCTGGCCCCAGATGAACACACACTTCTGCTAAGACAACTTAAGCAATAAACTAGAAACTATCCCACTATGCAATAATCTCTGAAGAATAATACAGTACTAATGTTGCCAGCAACAATCAAACTATATGTATCATTACATGTCTCCTTAGGTTTAGATTTCAGAGAAAAAACTTCTCAGAAGCAGAAATCTCTTAGATGGGTTACATGATGAGCAATTATACCACTATCACATTAACATCATTTTAACCAACTTCTCAATACACTTTGTGAACTATATGCAGTTTTCTTTCTGATTTCAGTGACTCTAGCAAGCTTCTCTAGGCCAGGTAGATTATTTCATTTTCTGGATGTTGTCCATTTAACTTCATCAATCTTCCATCCAGGGCAAAAGTATGGATTTATGATTCTCACCTCCAAAAGTAAAATTATTTTTTGACTTTCTCTAGATGTTATGGATTAGATTATGTTACACCCTTTAAGGTTCAGTACAAAAACAAGCAAACAAAGCCACAAGGGAAAATATTGTCACATGAAACATAACTTTTGGTTTTAGGATTAAATAACTGTTATGTAGTTGCTATGATACCATCATTAAGAACTGTTGCATGCAGGGGAGGAGATGCTCGAAGAACATTTATAATAATCAAAAGAACAGACCAGGCTCTTTGGATCCTCAGTACCTACATGTATAAATGGAGATAATTTCATTCAGTTCTAGGTCAGGATCTCTTTTGAAACTTTAGGTTACTTGTGAAAAAGAGAAATTGCACTTGCTAAGTGCAAGTCTAAGTCCAACAAGTCTAAAACATGGTTTACTAAAAAAAAGTTGTGAACTGGAAGACCTTGAATCAAAAAAAGGTGCTTTCTAGGCTGAATGAGAGTTTCTCTTTGAATACTGTTGAATTCTAAGCTAAAGTCTGCAAAACTTACACTGTCTCCTAAACCCACCTTTTTTGTTTTTTATTCTCAACTATTTTCTTTATTTCTTCTTATTGTCCCATTGCTTTCTTTGTGCTTCTCTTTCCTGTAATACTTTTTCACTAATTTTCACATTTGATATTGATAACTAACTGCAGTGGGACATCCTGTGCTATCCAAACTCTTTATACCATGAAGCCTCACATATCTCAAAGCATTTTGCAAATACATGTGTTTTGATATAAAATCTGGGGTCCACAGAAATAGGCAAGCATTGTCAGAGACCTCACAATGAGCCATAGATGAGTTAGGCGTAAAACCTTTGTCCTTTCATCCTCATCTTTCTGTTGAAGTGGCCAGTCTCTGTTGCTTCATTTCTTGCACAAAGTCCTAAGGCCTGATCCAAAGAAGTTTCTGGCATTCCTTTTTTAACTATAGTGGCTGTAGAAAAAGGAAATAGCCCCTGAGGCTTACATTATAGCCTTGTATAATGGGTATTCAACTGTCCAGTCCCCATTGATACCAACACAACTGCTGTGGCTGAAAATCTACATTTGACTTCACAATTTCATTGCGTTTCATTTTTCACCATTTACTCAGCTGCTAGACAGGCCGCTACTGACAGCAGACTGAGCAGTGGTAGCAAAAGAAGAAACGCTGCCAAATTCACTCCCGTCTTAATGAGTTTTGATTGATGATATGGAACTGACAGTGTACAATGTCATCCTACTGAAAAGCAGTTTCTTTCCAGCCCCTAGATTTAGCACCATATTGCTCCACAGCATCAGACTGATCAGATCATGTTAATGGTGAGCCAAAACCTAATCCTATTGAAATCAAAGGCAGCTTTGGTATTAAGCTTAATGGACCATCAGGGTGGGTTAATGGAAAAGGTGAACATAGCAGAGACATAGAAAAGTAGAGAAAGAAGTGTCTGACAAAAAGCTCTTCTGCATGTGCCAGTGATTGAATGCTGCAGAGCTAAATGATAGACTACATTATACAGGGATTTGAACAGCCTGCAGAAAACAGCTTTAATTCCTAGCCTCTGAACATGGAAAAAGGGCTACAGAGAGACATAGGAAAGAATATTTAAAATAATGCTTGAGGAAACAATGGATTTTTCTGTTTATTGGGAAATTATGGGGAGAAAAAAGTGCTGTGAACCAAAAATGGAGATTTTCTAAACTACAAAAAAAAAAAAATCGGGCAAGTAAATGCATATTTTTAATGTGATAAAGATTTAATCTTCCATTTCAACATTTTTTTTTCTGATTTCAATCATTTAAAATGTTTCTGAATGTTTTAAAATCTGACTTTCCATATGAGAACTAACTTTCCATATGAAATCTAACTTTCCATATGAGAACTCGCTTTTAATAAAAAATTTAAAAACATTCATTGTAAATTGATTAAATGAAATGCTTCCCCTATTTTAAAGAGATTATCTTTCTGGGCAAAAATAGTATTTCTTGATATTTCACCTGACATATTTGGAAAAGTAGAGCACTTGTTGGCAACAAGCCCTTTTATTAGGCTTCATACTGTTTGGGAAATGGTTTCAGATTCTCACTCTGATGTGAAGGATTTGTTAAAAACAAAAGAATTTCAAAAGTATCCCCATGTAAAAAAAGGTATCTTTCTTTTGGAGGAAAAAAAAAAAAAAAAAAAAAAAAAAGGAGCAAATCTCTCACCATTTGGTACTTAATTACACTTTTTTGTTAATTCCTGGTACTTTAAATACTCATTTAAAAAAAAAAAAAAAAAAGGTAGTTATTAAACAAACTGACCCTTTATTTACAAATCTGTAACATGTCCTGTGGTTTACATAGAATATTACATATTCTTATGTAATAGCTATTCCTACATAAAGCATACCGCACGAGCTCTGAAGAAGACAGACAACCTACAGTGAAAATAACAAAGCATCTACCACAGACATGCAGTTCCTAGCAATCTGGCAGAGTCCAGGAGTCTCATTAGCAGTATCAGATAGAGGAAAACACCTTCAAGATTGTCTTCCTTTCACATGTTAATCTAATTTCCACCTGCTAGTAAGAGATGATGAGAATTCACTGACCTGGAAAAGCGAGTCGTTGCAAGGGGAACAGATAAAAATCACAGTCTCTGTTTCATCTCAACTATATTTCTTCTTATGAATTTCATTGCTCAATTTAAACCACATTTATCCAGACTAATATAACAAATATTCTTGAATTTCCATATGATGTAAAATACTCTGAGTTAACATTCCATATAATCTCTTTCTCACTCTAGTGCAGTTTCTGAATGATTTCATGCTATGAGGAATGTCTTAGACACTTAATTCTGAGCAAATGCATCTACATAGGTTGAGATAGGGATCTTTTTGTATGTATTTATTCTGCATCAAATACAATACCGTTGTACTATGTAAATGCCTGACAGGTTGCAGCCTTATATCTTGCCTACAATGGGCCCATTTTAAATATCTCTTACACTGATTTAACTGCACTAGAATCAACAGAATTCCTCTTGATTTTCATTAGTGTACTGTAAGAGACAGGGATCAGGCTCAGTATCTTGAATACAGAAACTTTTGTTGTTTAAAAGGACTGCAAACAGAGTCCAGTGAAAAGAATGTAATTAGTGTCAGTCCAGGCTGACATTCCCTTTTGTTGTGTTCTCCATTTTTTTTGTTTCAAACCAGCCTATAGCTGAGGGCTACAGGTCAGATTTTTCTGTAGTACTAAACAGCCAAAGAGAGGAAAGCAGGCAAAATTAATTATGTAAAAAATCCTTGCAATTCTACTGAAATTAACCAGACCGCATGGAGGTTAGAATTTACTTTTAGAAGGCTGGAAAAATACAGTGAGTGACATTACGTTTTCAAATTCAGGAAGACATTAAACAAAGAATTCTGGTATGTTGTACAGAGGCAGTCCAAATGTTGTAGATTCCACCCAATCTTTGACTAAGTTTTATGTCTCCTACTAAATTCAAGTATGACTAGTATCCATGAAGAATGATCAGAATCATGACCTTAGAGCTCAGATTGGAGATAGTTTAAAATGAAGATTAAAGACATCAGCTTATTAAGAAAGGCTGAACCTTGCCTATGGCAGAAGGAGTGAATGAGTCAACTGCATCTAACAATGATACTTGTTGAAAGGACAAATGCATCTCTAAGCCCTTGAAATCTATAAGGGCAGAATACTTTAATTAGGCTGCAGGGAAAATAAAATAAAATAAAAATTATATATATATATACATGTGTGTATATATATATATATATATATATACATGTGTGTATATATATATATATATCCAGGACATATCTTCCAGTTCCTAAAACTTCTTCCTCATAGTTGTATGACATCCCTTTGTGCCTTGCATTGACTGGAATTTTGAAGTCATTGCATTTCAGTGTATTTGCTTGTCTGTGCTCAGTACATGATGACTAGAACTTTTTGCTTCTGAAAAACTGGTAGGGTTTATCACCAAAGCAGAGATTTTTTGAAAATATCTCCAGGACACCTGGCCAGCTGCCACCTCCCTCCAAAGAGTCTTTGTGTTATACCCGGGTGAAATCCCAGCACAGCACTATCCCTATACTGCTCCATTTGGTTTTGTATCCTCAGACTCCCCAGCTTCCTCTACACAACACCCAAAGACATGCAGCATAATTTCAGGTTCCTGCTACAAAAACACTGTTCTGAGTGGATGCTACATAATCCCCACATTATTTCAAGCACTTTAAACTGAAAGGAAACAAAGAAAATAACAATTTTGCCTTGCAATCACATGAGGCCCAGAGAAGACACAAAGTCAAGTGCCTTGGAGTTTGGACATAACTTGCGTCACTTGGCCTGACAGACAAAAAAATGGTCACTGGTATAATGTTACTTAGCAGCACAGATGGAGCCACTGAGGCCAGGTTTTTATTCCAATTAATGGTAATCAGGGACAGAAACTGAAAGAGAAGCACTTATGAGACCCTCCAAAAAAATCACAAAAGATCTGCCTTTGCTGTTGTAGCATGACAAAACTGAGACAGGGAGGAAAGAAGGTATGTGATGTGATAACATCTTACATAGCAGTTCATCCCTCATTTCACAGAGAATAAAATCCTATTTAAATAAATGTGCAATGCATCTCCTTTGGAATGCAAAGTGTGTGCATCAGAGAGGTACAAAGCAGTTGTTCAAGGAATGTCAGGATTTGTTCTGTTTGGCAGAGTGGGTCCAAAGAGGTCTGAGCTTTTCTTGCCTGGGATTCTTTTTAATCTGCTTTACAATTGTTTTCCAAAACACTATCCAAAATGCCACCACAGAAGAGAAAGATGGGGATTTTGAAAAATACAGGAGAGAATTCTGGGAGTTGACTCTTTCCCAAGAGTCAGCTGCATCTGACACTTTGACTGAATTAAAACTAATGAATCTTCAGGAAGAAAGGTAGAATGAAAAATTGGCAGTTATACAATGACCAGCAGAAAACCAGAGAAGATGAAGCTTACCATTATGAGTTTTCTGTCTCTGTGGTGCAATGAGATGCTGCGAGAAGCTGTGGACCAGTTTCTGCACATTGCAAGTACACAGCAGTACCCGTGTAGATGGAAGCTGCTTCTTACTGTGCGCTGCAAAGATGGAAAAGCCCTTACTGACCTCTTCCAGGAACCTGGGGTCAGAATAAACTTTGGAGGTAAGCCAGCTCTTCTGACCAAGCAGTTTACCAGTGTCTCAAGAACTGCCATCTCATTTGAGCATACAAAGGATTATTTGGAGTTGCAAAACTATTTCACCTCAGAGAGAGGGCCAGAAGTCATTCTATCTTCACTATGCTGTAGGTTCTGCAAATGTCATCTCGGTCCTGCAAAAAAAATAATCAACTTGAAGCTCATTAAGGGCTCACTTTTGTAATGATTTTGACACTATCAACACTTATTCACCCAAAGGAAGGTGAGAATCTTCTCAAAGTACAGACTGCACGAACATAATAGGATAAAGGTAGTAGTGTTTCTTTTGAAATCTGTTTTAAAAACTCTTTATGTGTACTATAGAAAAACTTTAATTTGAAGCTTATCCTTAACAAAATCAATACTTGGAAGGCTTGGCAAATTGTCCTGTGTTTAGACAAGGAAGACATTTTTCCCACTGCTCATTACAAAGTAGGAAAGGACTTAATAAATTCTGTGAGTTTTAAAAGGACTGTAAGAACTACAATTTGAAGATAGACCATTAGACTATTAGTGCTTCTGAAGCAAGTGCAGATGCTGTACTGAGTCTTTCAGTAAACAATAATTCTTACTGATGAATGCCATATCCAGATTGTTGATCATTGAAAATGCCTGCTATTTCCTGAAAAGTCAACATTTTTCAAACAAAGTGGTTGAATCAGGTAAAGGTAATCTCCTTCAGTTAAGGCAAAAACATGAGGTCAAATCATTAAAGCTGATGTGTACCACTGAGAAATCTATTTCCACTTTTTCTGTTTTGCCATGATAACTTTTTAGAGAGATAAGAATTACATTTATGGATTTAACAACAGTTAGTCATTATTGTTATTACTATTATTTTAACTGACCCTTCAATTAATGTATTATTTAATAAATACAAAATTAGACTATTCCAATTTAAAACCTCTACCATAAAGCAGATTATGGAAGAAATATAAGTATCATTCAGACAACAAAAGTGACTCCCCATCATCCCTATCTTCATCATCTTAGAGGAACATAGAAGCTGACACCAGGCAGTTCCCATCCAGCATATGAATGTAACCAGCATGAAGGAACAACAGTTGTAACTACCTTTTTTTCCCTGCTACTGAGCTAGCCAATATATTTTTGACAATGCATGAAGCTTCTGTAGCAGTAGGATATATTATTTTACCTAATGGTGAATCTTGGAAGAAAATAGTATTCAATTTGCTGATACAATCAGGTGATCTATTTCACAGACTACAGCTGATAAAATCAAGTTATCTATTTCAGTGACTACCTTTACTGCGCTTTTTCTGCTATTGCAACAGTCACCTTGTCTTTTCCTGCATTTGAGCATTTATTATTGACTGAAAAGTTTCAGGAGTTTTGTTCTTAGAAGCTGAGCTAGAAGTATTTTTACGTTCTGTCTTCCACCTGACAGCCCAACATAAGCAGCTGGGAATCTTCTGCATAAATTACTGTAAGCCCTATGGCAACTGTTGCTATCTTTACTGGTCCATGTAAAATCATTTCTCCACTCATGACAGAAAGCGCAAAGCTTTTTCTTCTCTTTAGGGCATGTACCTAACTTGTTGATGGAATGTTACCATCACAGTCACTGTCATGCTCATCGTCCCTGCAGGGATGTAATTTGAGACACTAAAAATACATTAATAGTTAGATCCAACTTGAGGCCATGATAACTGTGTTTCACAGCCCCTGCTACTGGCCAGTGAATTCTAGATATCACACATAGTGCAAACAGTATGTAGCCAAAAACAGATTTATGGGGTATTATCATCCTTAAATACACAGATCATTGACTACATACAGCAATGCTGGCTGCATTTCTTTTGGATACAGAAAAGCTTCACTGAAAATACACTTCAGACACGGTTTGTGTTTCATAAGTGGTAGTTAAAAGTCACTCTATATGCAGTTTGAAAATAAATGTATGGTCCTGTGGTTCTGAAGGTGCTGCACAAGTGTAACTTGCTTATTTGTATACATAGCTTTCAAACTATGTATACAAAAAGATAGAAAGGCAGTGAAAACTGAAACAGATTTCTGTAAAAATATTTCCGACTTCATTACTCTGAAGTCTCTCCTGGGAAGGTAAGTGCACCCGAGACAGTTCACAGTATCCAGCTGTAAGCTGGCTTCTACTGTCTGCAAATGCTAGTGTAGGGAATTTTCCAAGAAGATAGATGAAATCTTCAGCTCTCATCTCCCTGGTTTTAGATATCTTTCCACCTCATTACTTCTCTGAAACTCGTACCCAGCCCTTGTCACAACCTGACTGGAAACCTATCTTATTCTTTCTAGGTCTATCACACACCTCTAAGCTTCCCTCATATAATTTGCTCAGCACTTCAGAGCTCAGAGTACACCAAAGCTCCCTCGTGACCAACATCCTCCTCCATTTATCACCTCAGATTGCTGAGCTTGAGTGAAATCTCCAGCAAGTCATCTAAGAACAAACTTCTTAGTACAACTAGAAGGAGCTGGCTTGGTACCATCCTTTAAGGCCTACTATGAACTCAGCACTCACCCAGCCTTTGTGATAAAACATAGCAGTGTCAATATACAGGCTCCCTCCTAGCCATTTTGAGCTAAGAGCACTCAATCCCTCCTACTCCAGATAGCCACTGCCATGGGTAGCCTCAGGCTTGTGTCCAACTCCTGGAAAGGGGAAAGGAGGCAAGCCTCTGTGGCTCAGCAGTGATCGTGAACAGATGCTGTCAAGCACAGGACATGGGCTGGCCTGTCTGTCACCCCTCTGCAAAGCACAGGGACATGAAGAATGGACCCAGGTTGTATATAAAACTTATGGGAGTCCTGGGAAGAGCAGAATTTCAGTCATTCTGCTGTAAAATGCAAAGGAGCAGAAGAAAAACAGCCAAGACACACTGGGGGAGACAGCCTGTCTCTGCTGTGTGTTTCCAAGTTAAACAAACTTCCCTTTTATATTTTAAAAGAACACTTGTAAGCCAGGTTGCTTTTCAGAAGTTCTTGAAGCCTTAGTAATAATGAGATTGACCAAAAAAAAAAAAAAATCAAGAAGTTCTATGCTTTTCATCTTTGAAAATCAGTAGGTATTAATAAAAACACTGTACTGCACTGATTAGAAAGATTTGAAGAAGCAAAGTTTTCTTCTTCCAGCTTATTCTGCAAAAAGGCCTTCATAGACTCTGCTTTTTGCTGTGAGAACTGGTGGAAGACAGGAACAAAGTGAGGTTGCCTAAAAATTGGAAAGCATTGCCTGATGATTGATTGATCATGCTTGATTGATAATACCTCCAGGTGATTCTGCAAACCAGAAAATCCTGTGCTGATCCCGCACTGACCGATTACTAAGGTGTGTGGGATAGACAAATTGCACGCCTGTGTTTACAGTCTAATAGAAGAAACCCACCTTTCAAATAAAAATGTCACAGAGTGGGAAAAAAAAACATAAGGCCTTGGTAAAGAATATTGCTAAGGTGTGTATTCCAGCAAGGAAAATTTACGCTTTTGTGTAAGACTAAATATTAAATTGAGTACAAAATGTTTAAAAATATTTATGATCTTTAATATGTTTTAGGAAAAGTTAATACCAGTGTTATGTTCTGTTGTTATTGGTGGAGGTGGTGTTACTGTTGTTTTGTTTTTATTGTTATTGCTGTAGTGAAACTTCTTTCCTCCGTGGGTCAAAACAACCTTATATTTGAGCCACTGGCTCAGTTATTAGATTATATAAAATTCATTCATTTACTCTAGTGAAATATTGTATTTATTTACTAAAATATAAAGGGATGTATTCAGTCTTCTGAGGAGAGACCTTAGAAAAAGGCTTTTTGTTTCTGGTTATATTATGGAAGCAAGTTCCTAGATTTTATATATATAACAGATTTTGGATGAGGATTAAGAGTCTGTAACAAGAAACATGCAACTCCACTGGCCCTGGAAGCTTGTTAGAGCAGCAGAAGGTTAACTTGTTGTGATGCTCCAGGGACTGTTGCATGCACATTGACCTTTGAGCACAGGGCGGCCAACTGGAAATGTGCATTGACTAGTGTTGAAAAGCCTTCATTGAACTCTGGCAGCAAACTGAGGCCAGCACAAAACTTTGAGGCAAGCCCAGAACATTGAAGGCAGAGTGATCTTTGCCTCACCATTACCTGAAAGCCCATGGGCTCAGTTGGTCCTGAGAGGCAGCTTTGGAGCTGCAGAGCTCTATTACCCCAGGGGAAGCAACAAGAGTCATTTTGCCTGATGACTTGATGGACATAAAAAACATCCTTCAGGAGAATTCTAGCCTTGAAACTCATTAGAACCTCAGTTCTGAAGGTTTTCTGAGCACCTGAAGGACCTCAGTGCAAGAGGCAGTAATGTCAGGGGCCTAATAAAGCAAGACTCCAAGTACCTTGCACAGCAGGAATAGATTCTTAGTTAGTAAATATGATGAAGCAGCACATCTGGCTAACCATTATGGCAGGAAGATATTCAAAAATCAGATTTAATGAAGACAGATTTAGTCTCACAGTCTATTTAAATATCAGAAAGAGAGGTATGATTCCAAGCTTGACTCTGAAACACCAACATGAAAGGTCTGGTTGCCTCGAAATAAATTGTTAAAAATGTGTGAAGTTCAGCAGCTGGTTTCAGCCAACAGGGAGATGGTTTCAGGTTCAAGAAACAGCATGCTAGGAATTAAACTTTATTCTTGTTTTCCTGCTAAGAAACTTAAATTTTGGATAGACATTCTCTTGGGAAAAATCCCATGAATTATGATAAGCACAGTGCCTCACTTTATAACTCCAACAGTGAGTTCTGAATGCATGTGCTGTCATTATCTTAAGGCAATATAAGGACAGGTGGGGTTTCCTAAACTGAAAACTAATTCAACCTAATAACAAAATGGCAGCAATAAGGTCTCATTGTTGCTCAGTTATAACTTGATGCTTATATTTCTGTCTAAGTGTCAATCTTTAAAAGTTCATGAGGACCACACGAGAATTCAGCTATTGGATCCCAATTTCTGGTTCACTGGATTGTCACTCGAGAATTTAGCCTGCCACATAGTGAACTCTCTGGAGTGCATATCACACAACAGTATCCAATCCTTGGCATTTTGTAAATGGCACGTTCCATCTCTGTGCTCTCAAATGGCCATCCATTTTCTTTCTTTCTTTCTTTCTTTTTATTCTTTCTTCCTTCCCTCCTCTCATTTCATAAAATGGAGACAAAGGTGAATTTAGGTAATAATAAAATACTTTATGTATCTCTTGGAATAAAAAAAAAGAAAATCTGTTTGGAAAGAGGCTTTTTATTATCATTATTCTGATTTTCACAGCAGTTTTATTTACTTGTTTTCAGTACTGCCTAGTTTCTTATCATATAATGAAGAATACTACTAATTCTCTTTGTTATACACTTGCTTCCTTTTTTCCTGTAGAAGTATTTTTTGTACACAATAAAAAAAATCCTGTTCCAGATGCATCACTTTTACTACTGTGAGCAGACAATTTTGAAGGTTTGAAGTCCATTTTGGAAGATCAGAAAAGGCTGCCTGTTCAGTCCTAAAAGTGTCCAGGTTCTTAAAAGTTCATAGAACTGGTAGAATGAAGAAATGAAAGCAGAGACCTGGAGTGCATGTGGCATTAATAATGAAATATGGATCTTTTCACCTCTGCATTACTGATTCAAAACGAAAGCTGCTACTCTGTGATCATTATTCAGTGACCCATATGAAATGTGTGGATGACCTCCATCTAGTTCCTAGTAGATATTTGTCTGTTTTGTAAAAGCAAACACCAGGGCTAGTGCCCTGGTTAGGAGTTTCAACAGAGTCGCTGATAACTGCTCTGCCACTGCTATTGTAATTGCTCAGTCTGTATTTTCACTTTATGGATTTGTTAGCCTGGTACCTTGCAGGAGCAGGAGATTGACTTTAAAAAAAAAAAAAAAAAAAAAAAAAAAAAAAAAAACAGAAAATGATGTGAAGCCACATGCTAACTTGGATGGCACAAGGAAATCTGTTCAGCACAAACGACTGCTGAAGCAAAGCTTCTGTGAGATGATTTTTACTTGCTTTAGTTTGATGTTCTTATCCTTCACAACACCTGTTTCAGTAACTTTGAAAGACTTCAGAAACCTCTCATTACACAGTCAGTGGTTCACCTGGGATTAGCACTTCAGTTCCTTTGATATAATCAGTAAATTGCAGTATGCAGCCCATGATAGAACTACCAATATTTGTGAAAATAGGAGGAACAAAACCCTGAGACCTCATGAATTTTTGGCTGAGTAAAGAACCTAAATTCACATCCAAGATTCTCTAGTATTAGAGTCTGAAAGAAATGTCTGCCAGAATGTCTTTAGGGAATGGATATTCATGAGCACCTACATACATCCATTCCAGAAAAATGTGTTCAAAATCGCACTGAAGTCTCCAGAACGTCTCCCGTTACATTCAGTGGACTTTGAGGCAAGGTAAGTGACACAGCACAGAATCACTGTAATTCTCTTTATGCAAATGCTCTACATGGTCACAGACAGTTGACACTTGTAATGGCACAGAAGGAGAGAGCCATTCTGTTGGAGGAGCCACTTGCACATGGCATAGCAGATTAAGGATTTTTGTTCCTGTGGTGCTAGGACACTGCTTTGTTTTCCTCTTGGAAAACCTTAGAGTAAATCTTAACAGAAAGGAGTGTGATGATAAAAGGGTGACTGGTTTTCTTGAATGCAAAATGAAAAAAAATCAGTGATGAGCCTACAGGTCTGATCAATTATTGTTTTAATTTTTCCTAGCAAAACAAGGATCATCCTACTACAGAAGAATTCATATCAACCCACTGTTGCTAACACTTCTGGGAACACCACATTAACTCCACACTTCTTTCCTTGACATTTACCTCGACTATAATCACAGCAATTTGCATTGCCAGGGAAATGCAAATGCAAATTCTTAAGACATCACTCTGTCCTCTTCCTTTTAGTCTCTCAGGCCTCTGTTAGCCAGAAGCTGGAGAGTACTTCTGGCGACAGCAAAAGGAGGAAAGCAAGCATGTGAATGTGAAACAACATTAACAGGATTTTGGAGAGTACTAAAGTAGCTGAAAACCCATGAAGAACAGAAAGTAATATAGAAACACAGCTGAGCAACAAAGTGCTCACCAAACAAATCTTGTAAATAATTAAATCTCGTGGACTGTTGACATCTGTTAAAAACGACCTTACTTTTACGATAAGAAATGATTTCTCACAACTTTTCCCCAGGATTATAGCATTTCTACCCTGTTATTTGAGAAATAATTCTTCACTCTCTTTCATATTTGAACCTATTTAAAATTTGTGAGATGCAATAAAACCACTTTAAAGATGATTTATTACTTTGGGCTTTCAAGCCTAGCAAATTCAAACTACTATTAACAACAACAAAATTCTCCAATAAGAGTGCTTTGCATGCATTCAGCTTTCCTTTGGCTCACCTAGCTCTAAGAGCTTTACACAGACTTGGGTTTTGTACTTGGCCTACATTAGAGATCATGTTTTGGTGACTTTATTAAAATACTACCAAGAAGCTAGTTGTTCCTGCTACATGGGCACTGTATTTATGCACCTTTGCTTTTCTCAATGTCACCTCCAGAGAAGGGAGAAAGTTGAGAAAGTCACATTTGCAAGCAGTGTGATTTCTTTATTTATTTCAGACTGTATGAGATAAAAGATTTATGCAGTCTGTGTGAAGTCCCCTTATGTTTGAGTTGTTTAATTGCTTCAAAAACAGGAGACGCACCTGAATTTTGGCCTCTAGCTGGCAATGCTAACTGCATGAACACAAGTGCCAGGTTTGGACTGATAACGCGATACAGAGAAGAGGTTGAACAAGATTTCATAAAAATGAGAAAGCTATCCCCTGAAATAAAGCAACTCATATTTTTCGTGTCACTGCATTGTTTGGTTACGTAAATAATCATCCTTCTCTTTTTAAGGACAAACCATGCTGATTTTCTTCTCCCCTTTCTTGGACGACACTACTGATTGCCAGGAAAAGTACTTTTTGACAAGGAAGTAATTCATTGTGTGTTGTTTTATACCCCTATTTCGAGCTCTTCATAGATAATTCCCAGCTATGCTTGCTGCATGCTTCCAGTGGCTTATTGTGGATGTGAAGATTGTACTTGGGCCCCATAAGCACATAAACAAATTTAGAAAAACAAAACAAAACCAAACAAACAACCCAACACTACAACAATGGATTAGGACTAACACCAACCATAATAGTTTTCTAGCTGGCAGGCTGTAAGAGAACAAGCTCCCCTCTGGCCCCTGCTGAAGCTGTTCTCCTTATCATACCATGTTTCAATAACTACCAGGCAAGAGATGGAGAGAGGATATAGAGAGAAAAATAAGCACAGGAGTGCATTACCATAGTGAATTCAGCTTTTGTTTTGGCTCCATTCAATTCTTAATTCCAAATATACAGCATGACCCAAACCGAAATTTTTACTCATGGGTGCTTTAACCATTAATTTTGATTGCTTCTGGGAATACTTTCTGGTCCAATTAATATTTAGTTGTAACAATATCAACAAGAGGAAAGGTGAATTTCCTCCTCTCAAAAAGGCATATCATCAGTTAGAGGGGACAACCAAAACTTGCTGCACGCTCAATATTAGAGCTAGAGTGACTGGCCACTGCTATTACTACCTTCTCCTACTAGCATGTTTTGAAAGACAATGCGTGCAAGGAGTAGCATTTGAAACACTCTATATTTTAGCTCAAGTCTTCTCCAAGAACTAATCACAAAGCTCAGTGTGAAGATGGGCAGAAACACAGTGACATTAAAATATATATATATATTTTATGTGGTGTGCCCATCTTATGAGCAGAGGACCCAAATGCTTCCAGGGATATTGTGGGACTATACTGTCAGACATGGCTAAGCATTTTCTGTTTCCTCATTTCTCATACAACAGATCACATTGTCTTGTCAGTACTGCAGACATCTCACTGTTTATAGGAATAAGTTACAATTTTTTGTTTGAAGCTGGCTGAGGAAGTTAAAATATGTGAAGGAAAGCTAAAGGAGATACGTACTGTGGCTGCAGAGCAAAATAATAAATGTAATCCTGGCAAGCTGTTCAATTTATATATTATCATGATTAACAGACTTTACATTTGCAGCTATTTGTTCATTTCCCAAGAAAGGTAATCCAACCCTGGAACAGAAAGATAATATATTTCCTTGAACTACAAACTCATTTCAGCATAATCATGGTAAAGGTTGCATTCTGAACTGTTATCTTGAAAAGGGGACTGAGCAGGTTTCTTTACAAAAAAAAAAAAAAAAAATTAAGCAGGACAGTTTGAGTAGAAAAGAACAGATAGAAAATGATATTGTAAGCACTGTGTAATATCCTAATTGTATCTACAAGACATTTAGTTCTTTCCTCAATATTTCACCAGACCTTCACGCTCTGGCTTGAAGACAAAGTGCTTCAGGATTATTAAAGACATTCACATCATGCTATGTCAGCTTAACACGTTGCCTTTGATGTCCTGAAAAGGTACCACAATCAAACTTCACCAGTGCATAGCAAAGAAAGATGCTTCAAGGATAGGTTGGACATTCTTGAATAATAAAACTGGTGAGTGACTTGGCAAGAAGCAAGCCAGCAGGGCTGTCTTAAGGTGGCAATAATTCCTCAACTAAATTCCTATGACCAAAAATGTCAATTCTACTGACTCTTCTGTCAGAGCTATCAATAACATTGAAGATACACACAAACTTTATTGAAGGATGGAGTAGTATTTGATTGGTGTCACTTTATGAAACAACCACTCTATGAATAAACAAGCGCTTTATGAAACATGCTTTTCATGTCAACTTCATATATACCTACGTTGAATACTACACAATATATTTTCAACTCCCTCTTTTTTTTTTTTTGTTTGAATATTTTCCAGAATGATCGTCACTGTAGCATTTATGCAATATTTTCCAGCTCTATTTTTATGTAGCTATCAAAACTACTTTTTCCCAGAGCATTAAGTGACTCTCCTGGGTCCCATGAATTTTAAAAATATCACTTCTAGAATTTCAGACTTCTACTCATCATTTTCATGTTCTCCATGTATATTGTATGAACCTGCACATTTTTCATTTGTTTTGTAACATTCTCATTAAACATCACTGTGTTTACCCTTTGCTCTTTCTCATCTAATTCTTTCTGATAATTATTTTCTTGCTTCCAGCAGAACTCTCGTTTGATTCCTATGTCCTCATTAGACATTTTTATTGAAAATAAACACATACAGCTGATTATATCCTCCTTTCACCACTTGGAATCTTCATTTGTTTTCTCATTATCACTTTCCTTTCTTATTTCATAGTGCCCAGATTCTTTCTTTATTTTTTTTTCTTTTTTATTGCGAGCATCTACAGAACTTACATACTACCTTTTGTTGTTTTGATTCCCCTCCATCTTAAATAATTGATTGTTTAAATTTTCATCTCAGATCTTTTCCAAACTTACAATTACAGATGATTCTGCCTTTTTTTTTTTTATTATTTATTTAGTTTTTATTTAACCCTTCTCTAAACCCTCTCTGTGGTTTTTAAATGTTGTTCTGGTCATTTTAAATTGGTACATTTTCTTCTATATCATCTCCCAAGCTTTCTGACACAGTTCATACATAAAAAATCTTGCTTGAAAAATAATGTATTTCTAAAATATTCTTCCTTTCATAAATATTGTATATAATACAAACCAGTGCTTTGTAGTTTTCAACATTCATATTCCAAAAACAAAGCTTAACTTTATTTGGCTACAGTTGGCTAAAAATAAAGGGACTCAATCTGACTACACCTTGTAATAGCCTCTCTGTAAGCCACTTGTAGCCTCTGGAGCCTAAATTCTTCAATCCGTTTCCTGGAAATAAAAGTGGATGCATTTCTTTTTTTCTTCAATGTAAAAGAAGTTCATTAAAATGACCTCCACTCCAAATAAAACTAGACCACAAACCATTCCCTTGCCATGACTGCATCTTGCTAGTTTAGGGAGGAAAAAAAAAATCACCTGAAAGATTTGGGATCTAAATATATAACCATAAGAAAGTGGTCAAAACCAATGAAATGCATTCATGTCATCTTAATACAGAGCTTCTTATTACTCACAAAGATAACATAATTCTCTAAATGCTATGTTTCTACATATTCAAAAGAATTACAGAAAGGCAGAAACCCACAGAAATTCAGAATGATAAAGGACTTATTCTCACCTGATTAAATGCCTGTGTTGAGGGAAAAAGCACTTTACAGAAGATGTTTTTCAAACTTGTTCACAATACTTGCAATGGTTTACTATTGGGAAGCCAGAACTAGATCTTGGAGATGCACAACAATATAACCAGATGCACTGGAAACAAGTTGCAACTCTGGAGGAAAAAAATATATATATGGAAAACAAAATTTCACCATGTGGATAGCAAAACACCTGAACCTCAGGTTTCCAGAGAGGCTGCAGTGTCTCCATCCTAGAGATAATCAGAACCTCCTAGGCAACCTGCTCCTGTTGGATCTGATTTGAAGGGGGAGCTGGAACAAACAGCCTCCTAAGGTCTCTTCCCACATGAATTACTCTGTGACTCTGAATCTCTGAACATCACCACATATCCCAGTACTTCATTCTCCATAAGATTTTGGAAAATTTCCTTAATATCCATTTTAATTTTGATTTGATGCAAATTTTTAGATCTTTTGCTTTTCCCTCATTATTTTGTGATGCAAACTCATTGTAATATCTTCCTATGTACTGAATCTTTTAGATTTTTCTTTAACTTTTCTTTCTGATTCTTTATCATTATTGTAAGGCTATTCTACTGTTTATCCACTCCTTCAAAAAGTGGTATCCCAAGCGAGGCCCAGAACTTTATATGAATTAAAATGGGATTTTTTTCATTCAGTTGTCCATCCTCTTTACAGTGATTACATCTAGACCACATTTCTTTAACTTGTTTATGAGAACACCATGTTGAACCATGTAATAAGGCTGTACCAAAAATCAGATATCTCACCTTTACTGCTACCTGTTCTGCTAGATATTCAGCTAGTTACCCTCAGAAGGAAAGAACCAAATTGGTTTGACACAATCACTTTCTGGCAAACTTACAACAGCACTTCTTTATTCCTTTTATCATCTCCCAATTTTATTTTCTTTTTTAATGCAGATTGATCAGTTATTTGTTTCTAAATCTCCCCATGGACCTCATGTTTTGAATCTTATACATTTTTCCTTTTTAAAAATAATATATTGTCCTTGCCCATCTGTCAGGGACTTGATGTCAGGCTCTTGAAAAACAACATCAGTGACTCAGAAATCCCAGACATTTCTTCTAACAACTGCATACTCTGTAAAGCTAGCTATGGACCTTGAGATCTTTCAAAATGTGGGCATAAGCAAATTCAAGATACAGTGCAGTCAGGATGATATCCCCTGTTCCAAACTATGATTTCTCAATGAGTTGAGTGCTTCTGTACTTGCTACAAGATTCATGCATAATTAATTCCAATTCATTTTGCCAATTAACTGCCTCCCTAATGTTTGCACAGAGGTACTAGAAACAGTCTTGTTTGCTTCCATCATGAATTCCTTCTTAGATGCTTGTTTTAGCCTCATTGCTTACCACATGGTTTGGCATTAGATCAATACACTGTGTTTACTCTGGGTTATAAGGTGCTATAGCATTACAACTGCGCTGTATTATTAATGTGCACTAAACTGCAATGTCATGCTGTGCTGAGCAGAAATGAAAGCACAGTCATCATGCACATTTGAGTAAGAATGGCCTCTATTAACATTTTTGAGGTGGGAAAAATGTTTTATGTCACTGAAATTCTGAATACATCCTTTTTGTATAGCTAACATAGGTGGTGGAACACCAATTCAAATTCATTTTTATATAGCCAGGTCATTCTTTGGCCAACCAGCTATTTGGGGGGGCTAATCCTGACTGCTTCTTAATTTGTTTATGATTTATAAATAATGGAGATATAACCTAACAAAGTATACTCTTCAGGAATATCAGTGATCCGGTCACCATTTCTTAATTTAAAATTTAATTCAAGTGCTTTGCTGGGCTGGAATCTGCCTGAATGATGTAGATTCTATTCATTTTATTCAGAAATTGCACTCTTTGACAGTCAGGATTGTGTTCTAGTACAGTAGGCTCAGTCATTTAACTCACAGGGTTTTGTTTCCATTCCCTGAATGGGTGACTAAATCAAGATCAAATCCATGTGCTTTTATAGCAATTAAGGGGCTGATTTGTGATTTTGTTTAGTCCCATCTGTATGAAAATTGGCCTTCAGACAATGGTGAGGCTGCCATTGGCTTCACTGTAGTTAGGGTTTCATCCCAAGCTCTTTATTGAGGATTGATCAGAAGTACAGATTGTTTTTTTCATTGCCTGTGAGCAGTGTCTCTGCAATACAAAACTGAAGTGGCAGGGTGTGGTTTGTGGTAGAAAATAAAGTTAGTGGAAACTAAATAATATTTCAGGACAAGACTTTCATTTCTTTTTCTTTCTAATCAATGACTTTAAATTCTGAGTTGCAATGAAACTGGCCTCTTTAATGTCTCTGTTCCCTAAGACGGAAAAAAAAAGCCAGAAACCTCTATAGAGAATGCTAATTGCCAAGTACACTGTGTGCCTATTGATATTTCATTTAATAAACTGGCACACTACACACATTTATTTTAAAGTTCAGGTTTAATTAAAAGATAAGACTAAGCAGCAGCTTGGCAAGAGGATAAGGGAAAGTGCTGAATTCTTTGTTTATGATGGCAAAGCAGCTGCTTTTATTTTTTAACTAATCTCAACTTAATGTCAAATCAAGAGAATACTTTCATATTTTTAGTCCATTATATGAGTTACTCGAGTTTGCACTCATAATTATCCATCCTCATCTGATATTTTTATATAGTGAAACATCTGTAGGTCCCAGTCTGCTTAGACTTTTTAAAAGCTGTTTTCCCCATATACACCATAGTAGAAAAACCTTATCTTCAAAACTAAAACTATCTTTATCAGTCAAAAAGAAGAGGTTGAAAACAAATGTGTAGGAAGCTGAGCAAATGATTAGCTGCTTAGAGGGTAACACTTGGAAACATTATCTTCCTACAGCAAGGATTAGAATGCAGGAAAATGCTTTCAAATATATTAGTATAGAGGACACAACATTTATGGTATGCCATGAGATTGTAAAGCTGGGCATAACTCTGCAGGTAGCAATAAAGCTCTGCCTATTTACATCAGAAGAACAGCTGGCCCTGGTTACTTCTTGTGCATCCCTTTGTTAAACAAGTGTCAAGGGCAAAGAGCACAGATCCTCTTAACTACTTGAATGCAGTAGCCCATAGAAGCCCAATGAAAGATGGAAATCTGGTTGTTACTGGCACTGAAAAGATTACTAAGAAAAAAAAATATTGTTAAAAGGAGTTGAAACAACTAAATATGAACTGACACTTAACAGATAAAGAAACAGAAACATGAGACTGCACTGGTGGTCACAAGAATGAACTCACATGAAAGCTGTTGTCTAAGTATGTTGATCACTATGGAAAAAAAAATAAACATGAGAGCAAGCAGTCATTCAGGTGTCAGAGACAACTCAACACCTGCCAATCCAGTTTTTGTACAACGTAAGCTATGTGAACCTGCAATGAATGATGTGACCAGCCACACCTGGTCCAAAATCAAATAATATATTTCACTGAAAATGGCAAGAGCAGAGAAAGACATAGGAATAAGGCTGTTGCAGGGTGCGCATCCTGAATCTCATAGCAAAATTCAAAATGTGTTTTCTTTTAAGAAAAGTACAAGCTTTTATAGCAAAGGGTGAGACTGCCCTTCCATAGCGAAGAGGCAAGGGCAACATCCCTACTTCACATCAATCACAGCAGTGACTGCAACTGTCTGCATCTTAAATGGTGACTCAGGATACAAAGTATTTTTAAACTGACCTGTTCACAGGTACTTTGATCAGAATTATCTTTTAAACCTGAAAGCAACTCAAAAATTATCCTGTTCTACCAAAAGAAAAAAAAAAAAGCAATCTGTAGTTTTTGCAGCTAGCTCAAAGATATGCTGCGCAGACCAATCCTTTGAGGTTCAAGCACCATTGATACGCACAGGCCCCAGCAAGGTGAGCATATGCAGTTGTTTTCAGTATTGTTTCGTACAGTGCTGCCTGCCTACACCTCAGTCTGAAGACAATTCAGATCCACTTCTGGTACAGAACTGCAAGGCTGACCCTCTCTCCATAACCACGTGTATCAGAATAGGAAAACCAAACATACTTTGAAGTTTGATCCTTGTCTTTCCTTTTCTCTTGTCTTTACGCCAGGCTCAAGCCTCTGTGTCAGACCTACCTGTGTGAAGTGAGATCACATGTATCAGTTTTCACCTACGGAAACAACACTCACCTCCACTTTTCTTACTTATTACACTTGAAAAGGACCAGTATCTGCACAAAACTGGTATTATAGTAATAGCAAACCCACCTTAGCTGACACTATTTAGTTGTGGTATGCTAAGCCAAGGGGAAAAGATTAACAATTGCAGTAGAAGGAGTAGATCTCTTAAAGATGTCAGAATGGTGAGACTAAATTTGCTTTTTTCCAACAGTGCTTATAAAAATGGATGCCTTGGAAAGGGCAAGAACAGGGGAAATTTGCACTGTATTGCTTTACCTGAAAACATTTCTGGATTCCATCAATTTTCATCTTGGGGTTTCTTGGTCTAGAACTTACTGAATAACTTCAGTAAACTCTCTTCCATCTCCTCTGGCCTTCACTAGGAAGAATGTGCACCTAATATTAGAATGTGCACATTCTAATAAGTGTTGCCAATTAGCAGGAACTAGATCTTGAATCTACACCCATTTCCTGAAGTTGGCAAAAACATTAAGGACCATCTTCATCCTCCTACTACTCAAGCTGTAGTTCAAAACTCAGTGGTATGTTTGGTAAAACTACCAGGAAAAGCAGAACATGGACGCTCACATGGGCCATTTTGCTGGGGCTAACAGTAATTGTATTACATAAGCAGATTTGGTCTACCAGGACTTTCCTGGAAGGCCTCAGGCTGACAGCTGTTCTTGCTGCTTTGCTATCAACCTTAAACAACACATCACTAACTCAAATGTGTCTACAAAGATCAAAGAACTTAGACACAGTAAGTAATCTGATTTCTTTCAAAGTCAGTCACGCAACACTAATATAACCCCCTGAACATCTGGCCCAGCATTACAAGTGGAGTCTTTATGGAGTCTTGTCCCTCCTTGTTGGTTTTCTGCAGTTGCTGAAGTAGTACCAGCTGGTCTACAAGAGGGACAGTTGTCAGATCACGTTCCCTTCTCAACTGATATCTCTCTAGCAGCAGAAATACGTTCATGAGGAAACCATTAACTAGAAGTTGTTAATGGATAGTATTCCTGGTAGTAAGGCACTTAGCAAAAAGAGAAAGAGAGCAATAATCAGAACATATTTCCCATAACATATATCAAATAAGCAACTTAGTAGCCCTAGGCCATTGTATGCCACTCCTTGTTAGACAGATATCCCCACTGACTTCAAAATGGAGTTACTCTGAAAAACTGACAGTAATACAGATCCCCTGATACACTTGTGCTGTGTTTTAACATCAAAACTTTAAAAGTTGACGGAACCATCCTATCACAGTCTGTACCATGCTAAAAAATCTCATTTGGAAGGGAATGGTGGTAAATATAGAATCAAGTTCTTAAAAAGCAGCATAAGGCTTTACTATTTATTTATTTATTTATATTATTTTTAATTGAAGGCCAGGTTTACAGGCTTGCTTTCACTATTTTGTCTCAAACTTTTGAGTTTGCTCCTCATTTTGCTTGTGGGAAATTTTTAAGAAGGAACACACTGGGACACTTGTCCCTCTGAGACCAAAGCACTTCATGGTACGAAAACAAGTTTTTGTCCTTATGAAGAGCTTTCCTCATGAGCTAGTTATCCACTTTCACCGGGGAATGACAGACAGTGCCTACATGTTACTGAAAAAAATAATTTCATAAAGTTTTTGGCAACATGAAAGTAAACTGCAGTTTACAGTTATATAACAGCAGTTACTCATAAATTAATAGAGCACTGAAACATTTCGTAAGTGTCACTGTCATGAGGAAGAGGAAAAGCTAAAGTGAAACAATCCTAAGAACAACCACAGTACTTTTTCTTTTATGAAGACATTGTTTTTCACAATAATGATAAATATTCCCTTATCATGGTAGCAAAGAATTACAATTATTTAATTACCCACAGATCATTTTGCTTGCTACTGTGACTTTATTTTCAGTAGGACCTACACCTGCTTCTTCCTCTGACCCAGGAGGGTCAAAGAGATCCACAATCTGCAAGCAACACCCCTCACGAGATAAAACAAGGCCTAAGCATGGCTTCCTCCGCCTCTATCCATACAAAAGGAAGCTGCGCATTTCCCTGTATCTCCCTGACACCTTCCTTTCCTCAGACAAAAAAGGCTTTGCCTTGTTTCTGAAGAGACCCTTTCTGCTCTGTGTTCCTGCCCCATAGGTGACTGAAATGCCTCAAGCTGGCTCTGGAAGTGCTGCAGCAGGGCCTGTCCAGCACAGTGGGACACAGGAGAAGAAGGTTGTATGAAATTGTTGCCTAGCACTCTGGGGCTGCCCGTCACAAGGTCTCTGCCACCACCTACTCCACTCCCTCCTTGCCCTCTGCTTCCAGGGCCATGCAAAGGAAGCGGGACCTATGGCAAAATGGTTCATGCTGCCCTCTCCTGGCTGACCCATGTGTGAGCTGTGGCTGCTGAGTCCCCCACATTCCCCACAAACACCTTTGCCAGCTGGGCCAGGCCTGTCAAGCCCCACCATGTCCTCTCAGAGCTAGTTGTGGCCCCACTGCAGCACCAGCCTGCCTGCAGCTGAGCCCCACCAGTTCTTAGGCCAGGGCACCCCCACTGGGTCACAGCCCACACCAAACTGTTCTGTGCATACAGGAAAACTACAAACAGGGAAAACGTACTTTAACAAAAACATACCAACAACAGCATAACGCGCTACGTAAAGTAAATACTTCATTCCTTAGCCTTCTCATCCTGCAAGCAAGATTATATTTACTTGAACCCTAAATATTCATGATGTTGGTACCTTGCTGGACCAGTCTTGAGCTGTGAGGCCTCGTCTCTCCAAGCAGCTGGAGTGCCTTCTCTGTTTTTAATTGTGCAGAAGAGATGCACCCAGTCAACAGGAGCAATGCGAAGCCTAAGAAAAGATTAGGCCGACAAGATGAAGCCTGCCGAGATCCCAGACAGGATGAGTTCAGGCACCACATTGAGGGCGTCAGCGCAGCTGCTGAAGTGAGACACACAACATTTTTCTTTGATGACAGGCACCATTAAAATTTTTCCTGGCGGGCCTCCCTCTGCTCCAGCACATCAGGGCCATGACAGCATGATCAGTCAGCACCGGCAGGTCCCAAGGAGTGCAGCCAGTCACAGGGACACTGCTGCCACCCCAGGGACACGTCCAAGGGCTCTTATCTGACTTCGCCACATGTGGCCCACATGTGACAGGTTTTGAGACCGCAGAGTTACCAAGCAAAAGCTCTGATGCCATTTTTCTCCTCTGCTGTCTCTGAGGCAAAATATTAATATTCTGCTAAGCCTAATTTAATTCTGCTCCAGCAGCTGGTCCCTCTATCAGTATCACTGCCCTCCAGTTGTGTTGCTCTTTTAGCTGTGCCCTGCTCGTGCGCCAACAGAGAAAGTCCTGAGCTGCACTGACTCAGGCTTGATTTCAAATGCTCTTCCTCCTGATTTGGTGCTCCAAAAGAAAAGGCACAGAGCTACTTGCCTGATCCAGTGAGACGTGGTAACAGTCTCACTTCCCTGTGCCTGACAGGACCAGCAAGCAGGAAAAGTCAAAGCTTTCCTTGTGCGAGATAACACTTTTTGACAAATGCAAGGGAACGTGAGAGAGAATGGTTGGCCTTTGCTTTCAAAAATAAAATGCAGCTGACCTTTACTTAAGAAACCAGAGAGCCACTAATCATTTCTGACTGCAAGTAACTACTCTCCTGTGTGGAATGATCCTGTAATATCACTGAAATAAGGTGTAAATGAATTTACCCAGGGAAAGGAATTTGTTCTAATGATTGATACAACAGCGCCTGTGCAAGGCTCACAATACTTATACACATACATACAGTACACTGAGATTAAGTAGAAACTTATGAATATGCCCTCATTTGTCTGGGAAAGTACAAATATATAGAGAGCAATTGTTTGCTTTTGTCAACACTTCACAGTTATCATTTTTAGCTCTATTGTCTGTATATAAATAATGAATATACTCTCACAGATGGTGCCACAGGAACCAAACTCGTTATCTTTATAGGTAAATCCAATAACATTTTTTTAAATCTCTAAAGCATTGCTCACAGAAACAAGAAAACTAAACAGACATTTTTTTGCGTGCTACAATACTAATCTGGGAAATATATTGCCACAAAACATCACTATGTCAGCAAATCTAGGAAAATTGTATAAAGCATTTAACATGAAAAATAAAATGACTATTTTCACCTTTAGTCAGAAAAAAAAAAAAAAAATATATATATATATATATATATATAGAAATAATTAAAGACTGTTTTGTCCTAGAGAAAAGTAATAGAAAAACTAAATAAACTGTTGTCATGGCTCAGGTCAGAAGCTAGCCACAAGCTCAAGGTTAGGGGTGAAATTCTTGGGGGTTGTTTTCTTCAGGTTTTAGCAAATTTTTCATGCAAATAACTTATTCATAAAGTCCATACCTTATCTGACTTGAACTAATCGGTTGATGTGAACTGATATTCACAAATTCAAGTGCAACAGAAATTTTTTCCAAGTGGAAAGAAAAAAGATCACTTTTAAAAACAATTAAAGCATTTCATTCTCCTATTTTCAGAATGATGCCTCATTTGAATGTGATAAAAGACACCACATTTTCTTGGATTTTGATCTGCTTTTGCAGATAAACCTGAAAAACAATTATTTTTTTTTCTTTTAGATTTGTCACACAATCAAAAATCAGTTATTTCAGTACAGTTATCTTTTACCTTATTTCACTTTTAGTTATTGACACTAATTAGAATGATATTACACTAGATACATTTAATGCAACAATTCCCATGTTCCTCCAAGAATAAGGACACCTAAGTTTTATTTGCCAAATGCAATATGGCATCTCAGTCATAACTATTTCAGGTAAGATACAGAAATGAGTGCAGTCATCTTCTCAGACATTAAAGAAAAAGTTATTTGATTTCAACTTTTAAGAGGATGGGACATATAACAGTTTGCGACTGGATTTGCATACCAGTACAAAGATATGTACAAACAAAAATTTTTTGGCCTGCTTTATTTTTTCAGAGGTTATAACAAGGCTAATATAGTCTGTGGCTGTTACAGAGGAATGTTATTCCTAGTAAGAATCGAGCAGAGTAGAACTGCTGAGTACTAGAAGTGCTGACGTAATGTCAGCATGTCTGTTATATATGGGTCCCAGAAAGCCCTGTAATTCACCCATCTTCTTCTGCTCCACTGTCTGAGCTCATCACAAGCCTGTGTTTTTTGTTTGTTTGTTTTTAGGGGGGGAGGTATCTGTATGCTTGTTCAGTGATTGCTTGCAAAGTGACAGGCAATGGTATCTTCAATAGCTGTATTGCCTGCTACCCTTGATTTGTACAGTGAGAAACAATATGAACAAGTAAGTGAGCAACCTTAACAGATTAGACCAATGATACTTAAAATATTCCCCTTGATATCAAAGGGAATTTTATCTGTTTTTGTTTCTGACATCCTGGGTCTTCAAGATACTGCAGTATTTGAGTATAAAAAAGGGGACCAGTTCTCCACTATCAAAAGCATAGTGTCTTTTAATTCCATCTTTTTAGATATACACCAAAACACATGAATTCTATTAAAACGAGCATGGAAGTATCTTGTTGTGCTGGATTTTCAGCAACCTTTGAGTAGGGGCAAAGAAATTCCTTCCTACAGACACTTCTAATGCATACTGAAATACACACTTAAGTATGCTTGCATACACACATGCAAGCTCAAAAGCAAATATTTTGCGTGGCTGTCCAAAGCTTGCCATCATGTTTCTTATACTCCCTGGAATCAGAGAGCCAAAGGAAAAAGTGCCCCTGCGATAACAAGAAATAGAAAAAACAATTATTTCCTACTTTTCTCATCACTCCATTCTGCAATACATTTCCAAGTGTTGGTGGGTTTCATGGGAGACAGCAGGCTTCTGCAGCCTGACAGATGGAGAAGAACTGTGCTTCCCCATGTAGAAAGGCATTTCCCGCACACTGATGCAGTTGCTTCTGACAAAGCACACAGCTTTATAGCCAGAGTCTCATTCTAGCATGATGGAAAATGTGCCCTTATTTGACCCAGTCATAAAAATTTACTAACACAAACATCTTTTGCAAAGATGAAAAAAGTTCCCCATGGAGAAACCTGGTGAACCAGGCGGCCTAAGAGTTAACAACTATTTTTTACAATATTAGTTCCTGGAGGAAACTTAACATAAAAATAATACAATTAAGTGATAAGAGGTACATGTAACATTCAAAATAATTTATATGACTGTTGTCCCCCACTGGTGACCAGTTAATGAGAGCAAGGGGACACAGCGCTTCACAAAACAATGAGACAGGCTTACAGCTTTATACAGAACCATGGCACAGGCACACATTTCTCTCTTCTCCAGATCACAGTAAACCCTAGGAACCTTCAGCCAAATAATTCCATTCCTCTGCTGTCCCTTTCTCTGTGCTGCTGCCCATGATTTCTTTAGCCTGGCAAATTTCTGGGACAAGTGTTGTCTGTTATGACACGTTTGCATGGTAGCGGTTCCAGTGGGACTGAATGAGATCTCTACGTACTAACAAGTACAAATGAATAGCAACAAAACAAGAACATTCTCTTTTTCTTAAAGCATCTCAAGCCCCTTTTTCTATTCCTAGGCACTTTGGAGTGCTTAATGAGCATATGAGAAAAAGCCACAAAAGGACGTAGTTGTGAAAGCAAATGCTTGCTTGCAATTTTGTATGGTTAAGTGAACCATTTTTTCATGCACAAGTTCAGTAAATACAGACTTGGCTACTTCATATTTGAGAGCAAATCTTTCTGAACATGCACAAAGCCTGTCAGCCTGAAAAATTGCAGCAAACCAACTGGCACAAAACAAAAAGCCTGCAGACAATTGTTGAAGGAGACTAGTAGAGGACAGATGCAAAAGCCTTTTACAGAAGCGCTGGGATCAAGGACTGCAGGGTACAGATAACTTCAGATAGGTGATAAAGAATCCACCTGCTAAAAAGATGCCTGAACAGCATTCTCACAAAATGTTGCAAAGTTTATAAAGCTGTACAATATCACAAAATGGATTTTCTTTCTTTTTAGGCCATAATATTACTTCAGCTTTCCTTGGCACTGCAGCTCTCTATCCCACTTGAGGTAAAGGCACAGCTGAGTGTTTTGCTTCCTTCATTGATATGCTGTTGCAATGCCCTTAATAAACTGATATCAAAACATCACAGTTAAAATTGCTCAGTGTTTGTACAGCCTGATGACTTAAATCAAACATCCTGAGGAATCAGAAAGACAGCCTGCTGAAGAAAGGAGAAGGGTGGATGGTTATGCCACATAGGACACAATTCACTAGGTCTGATGTTCATCTGGGGACCTGTTTCTTTGTATGAATCAACCCTGATGACAGCCCCTGCTTCCTTTTTTTTGAAGTTATGAACAATGCAAAGAAAAATCTGAAAATTTCCAGTTCATATGGAAACAAATAGAAACCAATGTTAACAGGGGAAGTAAGTGTTTCTAAAGTGCCTGTCTGCCTGGCTTTCTTTACTTTGCAACACTGATTCCCAAAAGCCTTAGATTTACATTGGTTCTGTCCTCAGGAATATGATGCTGAATTGGAAGGAGATCATTTAAAGTACTGCTTCCTGTAAGCCAGGACAAAACATCCTTGAGGATCCCCCATTCCTTCATCTCCTATTTGGATGGTCCACAGCCTGCTGTTACATATGGCATGTACATATGTCCTCCTGGAGCCAGCTGGAGATACGTGCCTGTATGTGATCCTCATCTCTTAAGCAGAACTTAATTTGTGTCATTCTTCTAGACTCCACTGCAACAACTCAGAAGTCAGGAGCCGAGAAACTAGTTCGGGCTTTTTCTTTACTGCTCTCAGGTAACGCTATGGTATTCTAACTTCTCACACACGCTGACTCTCAGTGGGAGTTATGTAGTTAGCTGCTCTTTTCTCTTTTGTATGTTTCCCCAGAGCTGCCAGTCAACAGCTTCATTTTGAACATCTGGAACTCTAATAGCAAAAACAGCAGCAGCACCACCAAATTCTGTCTATCAGCGATGAATGTTATTTTCTTTGTTTCCCTCAGCAGCATTTTCTGCTGTGCAGCACTCAATACCTTCAGCTGAGAGCATTATAGTCATGTGAGTGTGTCAACATACCTCTGTGAGAGGTGCCAGAAGTCCTGTGTATCTGCAAGTTACACTGGAAGCGGAAAATCTCTCAGCCAAAGCTTTGCACCCACCTCCATAATCAAACTATAAGTATCAGATAACTGGGAAGAAAGTCTTTGTCAATGTTCTATTTCTTCTATTTATCTGTCATTATTATAACTACCAACCATACTTTTGAGGGAAGGTATTAAAAGTTAGATTGATATCCCCGGGACCTTACCATCTAAAGTAGAGAAAGTGCAACAGCAGATGGCAGGCACACAAAGATGTGGAAAATCGGAGAAGACTATGAATAGAGATGCTCCTGTCACATGCATATTATGTGAAGCTTTTATGTTTTTTTGTCACTGCAACTGTAAGTAAGAAGTGATCATAAATGTAATGCCATCATTTTTAATCACACTCAACATATAAAGTAAATTGGATCATATTCTAGCACAAACTGGCATAATGCTACTGCACTCAATAGAGTTGCACTGACATGCATGTTTTTTTAATCTTGCTTGTTTCCAAATTACATTTCCAAGCTGTGTCCCTAGTTAAAAATGATTGCTCAGCTAGTTTTTTTCAAATGAAAGGAGAACCTGGATTGAAAGGGGGAAAAAAAAAATCTTTTTTTTCTTACTTTTCAGTCTTCTTAACTGCAATTAATGCAGAAACTGAGACCAAGTTGAAATCTTTTTCTTTTCTTTCTCATTTCAGTTTCAGAAGGTTGAAAGTTAGTTGGTGAGCAAAAGCCAGAAAAAAAAAAAAAAAAAAAAGGGAAAAAAAAAGAAAAAAAAGTCAACTTTAATTTATTGGTTGTCCAATTTAATTTACTGGGCTTGCCACTTTCTCCACTAAGAAGAACATTCCTTACACACATGTTGAGAATCCAAATTTGCTCTGAAACCAGAGAAAAACACTAAACATGGATCTCAGAAATCCCATCCCTTCTAGAGATCAGAACCAGTTTTTCAAAACAAAACAAAACACAAAAAAAAAAACACATCCTCAGTTTCAGAGGAGAAAGGAACTGCAAGGCAGCAGGAGGCAGACTCACACAGTTGGGAAGGTGCAGAGGCAACTCCCGAAGCAGCTTTGGGTGGGATCATTTTACAGTAAAGTCACAAACCTCTTCTAAATTCTCAACACCTTCATGGCAAAGCCCTATCAGTTAGGAGTACATACTTTTCTATGGCAAAACACTAATAAGGATTTTGTTTTCCTTTTCCTTTTACAGACAATGAAGACTGGTCATCTCTTCCCCATGTAACTGTGATGCCAAGAGCACTGTTTTCTCCCTGAAGCTAAGGATGCTGCCCTAAGAGAGTCTGAAAGCACTGCCTACCTTAGAAATGTAATAAAATGATAAAATCTGGAAACTGTGCCAAATCTTCTTTTCTTAACTACTTTGATATGGTTTTGCTGTATACTCTTTCTTCATCACTGCTGCTTTAACATTTTCCTTATATGTTGGTTATTAAACTTCCTTGGACTTTGATTTATCCATCACCTTATCTCCAGATACAGCCATTTCCATTAGCTTAACCATGTAAATCGTCTCCACACACACACACACAAAATTCTTTCTTTCCATCATCGTGCAATTTTCTTCCTCTGGGTAAACTGTTTGCCCCCATCACAGGTGCCTGCGTCTTCACAGGATAAAATCAAAATCTTGCTCCACAATCTGATTTGTATATTTTAAATCTTTCTCTCAGTGTTTCCCTACATAGCCAGTTCTTTTAGTCAGTGTCTTCAGACCACCCAAAACAGAAAGACAGATCCACACCTATCCCTCTGCCCCACTGTCCTCTACCCCAGAGAGTGAAAGATGTCAGGAGTGACACTATTTCCTGGCACAACATTGCAGCCAGCTTACCAGTCAGAGATTCTACATGGACCAGGATTTGGCCCCTTTATGCACACACAACTGTACTCCACCCGGGCGGAGAGGCACACCAGTGATTGCCCACCCAGTGCTCACAGGTGATATAAACTGCTTTCAGGGCTGTGCTGGGGGACACACACAGTCTGGCCTGCGAGAACAATAATTGAAAGAAGGAAAAAAATAAATAAATAAAAAAGAAAAAATCCCTGCCACCAAAAAAAAATAAAATAACAAAGTAACTGAACAGATGTAAGTGAAACTCATTGAAGGTGCTGGAACAAAAATGTAGCAGGAGCTAAGGTCTGAGCAGCAGCCAAGAATATGCCTTTTCAAATGAAGGATGGAGCCAGGCATGAACACTCCTGTTCACCTTCCAGGCAGGACAGACAAGAGCCAGCTCAGACCCAGAAACTCTGCCAAAGAGGTGCTAGATAAAAACGCTTGGGCACAGTATCTCACTAATGCAGCTCTGCAACTTCCAGAGCAGAACTGGCTTGCTTTTGGCTGGCTCGTGGACTGGACAGAGAAGCTCACAGCTGTCTGCACCCATCTGTGTAGACATGCCCTAAGAGCCCTACTGAAGCTTTGCCCATCAACACCAGCTGAGAAGCCTGTCCTAAATTTAGGGTATTAAAACAATTTGGCAGAGTAAGTTAAACTATGAGGCACCAACAAATACAAAGTACATAAACTGTGGAAGCACCTCCAGTTTTTGACATGTTAAATTATAGGCTAACTTGTCAAATTATATTTAAAGTCTCAGGGGAACAAATTTTGACAAGAAAAATAAACAAACAGAAAAACAGATTGCCAAAACTAAGGAAACCTTCAGCACGGAGTGTTCAGCAGCCATGGGAAAGCAGTGTTACTATGACTACTGACAGCCAAGCAATAATACTTCACCCTCAAAAATAAAGCAAACAGCATCTGTGTTTCAGCCTAGACTGTTCAGGAGCTGGGTAGGGCAGCACCTGAACACCCTCACTTTCCTGAACTTCTATTGATCAAAGACATGAACTGCAATAGGAGAACAAGACGTAATCTGTGTCAAAACTATCCTCCAACATGAAATGCCCACTGAAATCAGGCATATCAGGCATCTATCTACCCACTCCTTGATTATTTGGGGAGGGAGAGGGGCTCTCTCCCACTGTTTAAATAATCAGAACAAGTAACCAAAATCTCTTTAATTCAGATGATTTTATGCCTCTCCTCTCTGTCCTTCCAGTGAGCTGTACTCACTGAGATCTGGAAGGACTAATGAGAACTGCTTGGGGTACCGTGCAGGAGCTTGTGCTGTGCAGTACTGGGCTGTCGGAGGAGAAGCCAGGCTGCCTGCCACCTGCTGAATGCTGAGCAGCATGGTTCTAGGCACCCACATGCCCGACCTGCCATGATTCAGCCCTAAGTATTGACCTGGGGAATTTCAGGACTGCACATTTCTTTGTGTCTCAGCATTCCTAGTAATTGAGGGCAGCCTCTACCTGAAAGGATATGTATGAAATACATGTAGACCACAGTAAATGGAATTACCCATACCTGCAGATGTATTTACACTGTGTCTGTATTTTGGCACTATGTCAGTGTTCTAAGTATGACAGAATTAAATCAGTATTTCAATACATTGAACAGGCGATCAATAAGGAAAAGAAAAGAACTGAAGGAAACAAATCTCTCTCCACCCCTAAGAGCTTTACATGGATCAGCAGTCATCAGGTTAGCTGAAATTCCTCCCAATCTCCTCTAACCTTAACTTCCACCAAGCTTTTAATGTTGAACACCAAGGTTTGCACCTCCAATTTTCCTTGGTAAAGAAATAAATTATCTTTCTTATTGTTACATTGAGGTGATCTATATATTTAGTGCTATTTTCTTTTAACTCAGAAGTGAATTGTAAATAATTTTAAACTAAGTTGCCCAAAAATTAAAAGATGAAGGAATTGTATGCCCAAGTACCTCGAGGCATGCCCATCTCTACAGCAAGGAAGGGTGCATGCTTTCTTGGGTGACGTTACTCTGGTGCGATATGCAGTGCTGAGGTCCAGTGAACAGCTGCCTACCTGTTGGCTTGGTTGTTCACACTCCACGATTGCACTGCCAGACCACAAACACCACTTCTGGGAATACCCAGCAAAGCCTGTCTCTCTCTAGTGACTACAAGAGAGCCCACAATGACTAGGTTCCTAATCTAATCTCTTTAGTTAAGTGAATACTCAACTAAAGTTAGTTAAACAAGATGAACGTATGCCCAGAACTGCATTTAGGATATTAAAATCTCATATCCTAATTAATATCTAATATCTTAATTGTCTAATTGATTATTAGATATGTCTGAACAAAGCCAAGAGTCTCAGGCACTCTTCCATGTTGTTACTTGCAAAGCATGAACTACCTGTACATTTAATACCTGAGGAAGGACTTGGGTGCCACAGAGCTTGTAGATACTTCCCCAAGAGATCATTTCTTCCCAAGATTTTCAAACAAGAAAAATGGAACTAAAACAAAGGTAGTCAGGCTGTTCTGGAATCCACCTGAAATCCAGGTTCCTCAATTGCAGCATCTGATTCTCCTCCTGCTTGTACCACTGCAACTTAAGTTTGTTTCCATAAGTGTGAAGTAATTCAGGATAATTGTGCCTCATCAGAAATACACGCACAGAGGTATCAGTCTCTTTACCCTACTTGAGGATCTGCCAGTAGAATTTTCAGGGAGTATGATAGTAATTCAGGCAAATTTAATGTTAGAAATATAGGTGGAAACTGATGCAACAAATGAGAATTCTAAAGCAAAAGAAAGATTGCAACCTTGTTTATGGAGGTCTACCTGCATTTGTTGAGTTGAGTTCATTTTCCTACCGAAAAAAATGAAGTTAATATGTTCAACCTTTTGCTTCACTAGGTCTGTGTTTTCCTATTAGCATGAGTAACTTTGACAATCACCTTCAGTTCAGCATCAGCTACAGGATTATTTTTTCTACATTTGTCCTTAATGATTTGAATCCTTTCTGCAGAAAAAATTCCATTAAGCTCAGAGCAGTTCAAGGAAAGGAAGAATTCGAGATGCTGGAACAGAACTTATTATCACATCACTATGAAAGAATTTGAAGGTTTTCAAAATGTACTTAATAGCCATTGATGTCCCAAAAATAATAATAATTTAAAAAAATCATATTATTTGGAAATAAAAGGTAAGCATTTTGTGATGCTAACATCAAGCAATCTGTATCAGGTAGCATACTGTGTGTGAATATCAGTAGTGTTAATTAATGTATGCTAACAGCATAGCTGATGGTTATAAGGTATCTTTATAAAGATTCTTGATTAGGAAATTATTTTTAACTGAAAAAAAAAAGACTGAATTATTAAAACTTAACATATTTGTGAAAAGGGGAAGGTGGGAGTAGCAATAGAAGTAGGGACAGGAAGATAATATGAGAAATTGACAAATCATTTGTCAAATCAATTGTCTGACGTTTCAGTTTATTTGTAATTATTTGATTTGGAAATGCTATTAAATTCAGACTAATGCATAATTAAAGAATACATAGCCTCAGCCTAAATCTGAACTATTTTGAAATAATTTTAAAAATCAAGACCATCTTGATAAAGTATGTAAAAAAAAAAAAAAAACTTTTGTAATTTTGATCTTTAGCCTCATTTCAGGCTGGAATATTTTGGGGGGCAAAATCTCAGGTTTGCATTACGTAGTTCAGATGTCTCCTTTTTTCATTCTGAGAGAGAGACTGAGCTACTTTGCTTGGTGATCCATCACAGTAGAAAATTTGCCCTATGTCCAAAAAATTAGCCTTATGAGTTTCAGATGTGAAATACATGAAACAAATGAGCATTGCCTCCATTAAAGTTTGCAGTGCCAGGTATTCACACTAATTTTTGCCTCTCCCTGGTTAAAAGTTCTCTGATAGGAATTTAAAAAAATTGTGTCATCTGGAGATTTTCAAATCCAAATATCCCAGATGCTTCTTTTAGTAATTAATTGCTCAAACCCCATCTTTCCATTCAAAACATGTTAGATGTAAATCTGTTGAGTAGGGAAAGTATGGATTTTGCTTTATGTCCATGGGCTAACATACATGGTAAATATAGATTCATGTAAGATATGGGGACAATGTCATCTTGCATTTTTGCTCTCTTGAATACCTGATATGTGATGTTCTGTGAAATGCAACAAATACAACCAATATAAAGCACTAGTTTAGGAAGAAAATAAAAAAAAAAAAAAAAAAAACAAACAAACAAACAAAAAAGATAATTCTTTGGTTAAAATTCCTGTCTAATTATCACCTGCACAGACACTCATTTTTTCTGTTAGCTCATGTCAAAATACACCAATTGCTAGTACTACACATTTGCTATTCTCTCTTCTTGTATCCATTTGGGACCCAGCCAACCTTCACTCCTGCTCAGAAGTTTCTTTCTGACATAAACATATGAGTAAAGATGTTGCACAACTAATTAAACCTTAAAACAGTTAATATTTCATTAATATCTCAGGTTTTGGTCCTTCAGATTTTTCACAAAAAGGCTAGTGCACAAATATAAATGCCTAGGTATGTCTCTAATGAGCTTTTTAGACATGATGCGCACAGAAATTTTTGAATATTTCTATTTAAAAGACACTTTGCCATACAGGTAGAATAAGCGCACGCTACTGTAATATTGTCAGCATGTATAAAGGTAATAGCTGAACTTTGGTACTTTGACAGTACATTGTCTCAAGTAAGAACTCTAGACTTTCCATATAAAAATTTCCCACTGAACAAATAAAACCAGGGAACCCTGGTTATTACATTTTTTCACTGGTATGAAATTCTCTGTGACTCTTTTTATCTATAGAGCTTATAAATCAAGGATCCTTCAGCTTGAAAAAAAAATAAATAAATAAAATCAGTAATGGTTTAAAAAAGTTTCATTTGACTCTGTAACAGTAATGGGGATGACGAATACAATGCTGTATCTCTCATGATATTTATACAAGCTGATTCATTATAACTGACAATTATATCATTTGCTGACATTTTTTTCACTTGGTTAAAGAAAGCACAGTTTGTAAATTTGTGATTCTTAATTTCTTAATGATGCTAACAAAAGGAGAAAAAAAAAAAAAAGAAAAGAAAGAAGAAAAATAAGTATGTCCTCTCTGACAATCTGGAGAATCTGACTATGCACAGCTTAGTTTTTGCTGATGCAGTGGGGTTGCCGTACCATAAAGACTAACCTAGATGTGACTCCCAATGTTCTGTTGTCAGGGTTGTGTCTTAGCTCAGGGACAAAAGAGAGCAATTAAACTTTGACAGTTTCCATTCAAGTGGAAGCAGATTGCAACAGCATATTTTCCTGAAGCCGTCAGAAACCAGCCCAGCCATGTTTTCTTGTAAGAGCTGAGGCTTGAAGGATGTAAAATCCCTCTGACAGAGTAATAAGAAAAATTAAGTACCTGAAACAGCACAAAGGAGATAAAAAAGGTTTCAGACAAGGAAGTTTTGACAGCAGGAAGATTAAGATCATGAGAGAAGAATAAAAAGAGGATCCATTTCTTCAGAACAGTTATTCTGACTGCAAGTTCAACCAATGTCAAAGGAAGCTGACCCACAGAAAGGGGCGGAGTTGTATCTAGCTTCATTTCTAGACTTCAAGTAACACACAGAAGACTGCACAGCAGCCTTGGAAGCCAGATTACAAATACCTACTGTTAGGTAACCATATCTGAAAATGTGCTATACACATCAAGATAAGGGTACATCAAGAGAAGACTTCCCAACTACTGCAGTAGTGTTTGCTGAATTAATTATGTGTTCAAGCTTCATTCCATAGTTGTAGGTTTGTTAAAATAAAAAAATACCTTTAAACTCTCACACTTTCTGCCCTAAAAGAAAGCCTGGGTACCAACTGTTGGAAAACACAAGAAAAGCAAGCAAGTAAATGAGTGAAGACCACACACTTCGCTGAAGTTAACAAAAGGGAGAATCTTATTTTTATCTTATGCAAAATGCAATACAGGTCATCGCTAAGTTTCAGTTTGCCAGCCCCCTCTGCTTCAAGAGTTGACAAGTGATTTCCAATCGGTCACTACTTTTCCATACTTTGGGATAGTCAGGGTTCACTAACAGTGTAAATATACAAGAATGCTACAGGAGCACACTGCATGTGGTGTTCAGCTCACCAAATACTACTTCTCTAAAAGGAGTCTACGTTCTCCTATAATTAGTGCAGATACCTAGACATACCTGGAAGATAATTAATTCAGCCTATAATAAAATGCTATTAGGACAGACTGAATCACTTGCTGAAGCAGCCTTAATGTTTTCATCACCTATATAAGAAACCTGTATAATGAGCTGAGATAGATATTTTCCTAATATTCAGGGAACTAAAGGATAAACAAATCCCTTTTGCAAGACATGGATGAACACCTTAAAAGACCGTTGTCAATGACCATCATTGACAATAGCGAGGAAAAAGAAATCCACATTCAGCAAACTGAGTATAACATCAACTGTTTTTCCTCAACAGCAATTCTCTGTGTTCAAGTAGATGTTGACCTTTTACTCGTTCTGCAAGACTGCTCATGCACAGACCATCAACAGCAAAAGTTTATCCAAAGACATACTAGAAAACTATTGCAGGAGTATCCTAATCTTAGGCCTTGTGGATTGTTTTGTTCCTCAAATTAAACTGAAGATCTCCCCAGTAAGTTTTCCTCCCATTGAGGCAGGACAGGCTCACTGCTTTGGCCACAAATTGTCATTGGATACAGTTAGTGCTTGGGCTCTTTTGACTAGGAAAGCTGTATGGATTCTTCCTCCATGTGCAAGCAGTTTTTCAAACTCTAATCCATTTCATGATGGCCCATGCTCTAATTAGTGTTTTTTTTTTTCACCACAAAGGGGAAACTCTTCCCACACTTTTCTTCCTAAGCATATTTAACTAATCTACCTACCTGTTCTTGCTCTTCTTGTCTCTCTAACAAACTGAGTATATGTCAAAGCCCTCCTCTTAACCCTTCAAGTAGGAAAGAAAACCTCAGTGCTGGCTTCCTTCTCCTAGTTTGTAGACTCTAAGTTTTCCCCTTCTCCACGGTGGAGAGCAGCCCAGAACATCTGAACCTTAGCTAGCCCAGTAGTTATATACAGCTTATTGCCAAGTGAACCATCAGAAGTCTTTACCTTTAGTGAAGGGGCTATTTCTTGGAGACAGTGCTAAAGATCTCTTGCTAATAACAGTAGTTAAAATGTCTGTTATATAGAGCAGGCCTCTATTTCACAAAATATACTATACTTTGGAATAATTGGTGGCATCTGCTCTCAAGAGATTCAAGCAGAAAGCACCAGGTGAGGAATGGCAGACTGAGAGCTGAGTGAGAAAAGGAAGTGACAGAACTTTTTCCTGTGCTGTTTTTAGCTCTAATAACCACAATACTTCAATTCACCTACACAAATACTAACATTTCCCACACTGACACCATACTTCTCCCTGCATCTACCAAACTCAACCCATTACTTGACAGCTCAGCACTTTGGGGAAGAATTAACTTACCCTGTTTCACCCCTGAACGCTTATTCACCCTTCTTGTTTAATTTTACAGTGTTTTAATTTTTGTCACAGCTGTGGTGAAACCCACAGAAGAAAAAACACAGAATCTTACACATAACACATTGGAGACTTTGAATCACAAGATTTCATCCTTACATAAATATAGGGGTTAATACATCTAGTTATATAAAGATTAATCCCTCTAACCGAAGCCAGATCTGTGGTATTCTTAGGACTACTTATGTTCCAGCTGTGTTATTTAAAGCTTTCATCCACAGTTTTAATATTTGTATTAGACTTTCTGAAAATGTTTAGATTCTTCCTTCACGACTGAGTGCTCTTTGCTTACTCTTGCTTGAAACATCTTTCTTTCCCGAGTCACTACCTCTCTTATCAGCTTCCAGCTTCCTTCCTCTTTTATTAGAGTTTAGTACCATGTTGATGCTTACAGGTTTTTTTTCTGTGAATTTACCAGTGGCTTCTACAGTCATATGTAAATAACTGCTTTATCAACTAGAATATAGAACAGTTTAATATGCAATTATATGTTGCTATAAACAGCATTATTGAAATATTTCAGGGGGGTTCCTGATGTTTAATAAGATGCATTGTCAAGCATAACAGAAACACTAGGCTGGTAACATTGCTAGTACATGCCTTGCTTCAAGTTATTAGTCAAAAGTTTTCAGATTTATTTAGAGAGGGGTTTGATTCATTATCCTCATCTGTACATCCAGGCAGTCAGTTCTGAATATCTGAGGCTATGTGTAGATACAGAATAAAGACAAAGAAAACAGTGAGAGCACACATCAGGGATTTTTAAGGTGAAAGCTGCTATGTTTTCTAACTTAAAGGATCTCTGAGCTATACCCAGGGAGAGAAATCTTCTTGCTTTCTTCTTCTCTGTAAGCATCAGGACAAGCATGCTTGAGAGAATGAGAATGAGTGTGAAAAACACACTCATCTGAAAAGGGACTGTTGCAAGAAAAGTGGTAAATTGTGTTGTAAGAATAGACTCTGGGACAAATTTATCTACATAACCAGACAAGAAAATACACCAATGTAGTTGTGGCAAGAGGCTTAAAGACTGCTTCCAAAACAAAAGTATCTCTTAAAAAATTAGCAGTAAGTCTAGAAAACAAGCAAAAATCATACACACCAGAACAGCTTTATAGCAGAAGATGAGGATGAATATTTCTATAGCTAGCTCTGTATCTGCTCTTCCCAGGTAATCAAAGCTGGTTCTCAAGAGGTTCCAGGCTGAGAAAAGGCTGAGAAAGATTCAAGGATAAGACTTTCTTCTGTGAATAGATGATTGTACAAATCTTGAAAGACAGATAATTACATCGTGCACCCATCTTCAGTAATACAGGATCAAAACATTTGTCACAGAATATAGAGGTTCCTCTTATTTTATATGGATTCTTTGAATAGGCATTTCTATGGGAAGATTTCAAATGACTTTCCACACATTCATTTACAGACCACAAAAAAAAAAAAAAAAAAAAAAAAAATTAAAAGTTCCTTACAGATTCTAAAAATTGGTCTGTACTACAGGAAAAAAAATGCTTTTAGTTATAGCTTTGGAATTACTAATATATGTTTTGATGTGTATTTCTGAAGTGTTTCAAACCCAGCTTTCTAAATGCCATGTCCTACCACATCATTTACTGTCAGGATGAGCTTTCTGATTTTGCTATTTTTTCTTAAACCAAGAGGCAAAATCAATCCTAAGTGATTTTTGAAAGCCTTCCAAACATGTGGGCAGGTGAACCATTCATCAACAACATGCATGCACATACACACACAGAAGGGAGAGAGAGAAGGAAAGAAAGGAAAAAAAAAAAAAAAGGAAAGAGGGGTGGGGCACAAGAAGGAATACTGCTTTTTAGAAACTCTCTAGATATATCTATGTGAAGCACTTCAAAACAGTAAAGAAGGAAAGATATATGCCATATAGCACTGAAATAATGCCTTAACCCATCCCACTGACTATGCTGCAATTAACCAAACCAGCCATAGACAGTAATGGATTAATATTTTCCTGTCTGTGGAAAAAATTATAGCCTATGCTTTCTTAGACACATCTTATGATACTAAATCCTGTGCAAGTGGTTGCAGTTTGTTGCCATGAACCTGGTTTGCCAGTTTGGGCCACCTCCCACCTCACAGCAGGCTCAGTCCAGCTGCTTGCGCTCCACCATCTAACACAGCCCCATCCTTCTCTCAGGGAAATCTCCAAGTGCCATGGCTGCATACAACAGAAAAGTGGTTCCCGGGCAATGCCTCTCCAGCCTGGGACCCACAGAGTGACTGTTGTTACACACCACGGAGCTGCTGCACAAACATGGTAGTGGAGCGAACAGCTTCCCTTTCATCTCCAGTGCCTTTTAAAACTCTGGTCATTTGTGTTTGATAAGGGGGAAAAAAAAAAAAAAAAAAAAAAAAAGCAGAAAAAAAGCATATTAGAACTAGGAAAGATGTAGGCACACTCATTTAATAAAATAAACACCATTCTGGATGAAAGCAAATTGGACCTGACATTTGCAATAGCTGTTTGTGTTCACCAAAGTAAGTGAGGGACAGGAGCGGTATTAAATTGAATTGCAGCAACATGCAGCAGGTATGGGATGTGCCTCCTGTAGCCTCTATTATGGAAACAAGACAGAGCTCACTGGGTGAAGGTTGTGTTAAAGCAACATGGGGTTTTTCTTCATGTCTCTTGTCATCCCCATTCAAGTGCTGATCCAGTGTGTATTGACTTCTGTAACCTCTGTGAAATGAGCAACATCAGACAAGCTCCTGAAGGGCAGCTCTCTATTTTGTAGGTACCACTGACACGAGGCCCGTGTGTTGGTACAATGGTAAATATCTGGAACAGGGAACTATTCTTACCTTCTGTATGATTCCCCCAGGCAGAGGCAGAAAGGGATCAGGACGACGTGCTGAAAGAGTTTTAGCAGAAGACAACAATCCTGTTCTGCATTACCCTGCAGAGAACCAAACGCTGTCAGACCATAAGCTGGAGCTGCTGCCTGCCGCACCCTTTGCTCCTTATCTGCCTCCACAACCTGAACGTGTGGAATTAAACTAGCCAGAAAATTCAGAGGCTACCAGAAAGAGAGGATAAGTGTTCAATGCAAATCTGGGATCATTTGATTAAGGCTTTCCCAAGACACAGCCCAGATTTAAACAATCTGCTTATCCATTTCTCAGCATCTTACAGCACATTTTTGCATGTACCACTTGTGCTTGGTGTCTGGTTTCATTTATGTCACCCACTGGAACACCAAAAATATTGGTTTTGTCCCTCTCCAAGGGCCACTGAAAATTCCAATAAACATTTATGTTGCATTTAAACCCTGCTAGAGCTCTGCATTTTCCCTACAACAGAGCTAACTTAATAGAGGGAAGAACAAGATTGACAAAAACAACCATTCTTGGCCTCCTGAATTATTTGGTTCCTTCTCAGCTAAATAATTAATAATGCAAAAGCCAGACACTTACCATCCATGGGGGTGTCTTAAGACTAGCTGACTGATTGACTTTCATGGAATATTTATCTTAATTAGTGTATTTTATTAGTAGATCTTGAGTTTATATTATCCCCTCCTTTATTCTTTTCTTCATATCATAGCTTTTAATGCTAGACGTGTTAGCACCAGCATGAAATTCTTGAAAGTTTACCTTGAATAACATCAGTCAATCTTAGTATGCAGACCTAACAGTTGATGGCATTATCTCACCAGAACTGAAACTGTTCACAGAATACACGTAGTATGTGACATTAGTTATAGACAAGGTTAGCCATGTTTCTCTTTTAAAAAAATGAGTGAACAAGAGACTCCTATTATTTTTAGCATTTCTGTGACACCCTAAAAGCACTTTTCTAATGCAAGTCAATACACTAAATACAGGCAGTATTTGAAGTTAATCCTTTGCATGGTTCCTGCCATGGAAGCACCTTTCTCAGTTGCTACGAAATTGTCAAACTCAAGGAGGGGGAATAAACCTTCAAAAGCTGCGTGTCTTGGCCACACCATCCATATGGGGCCCACACTTTGAGTTTTAGAAGATACATTATAATCACTCCTCTCATAAGAAAATGCTGCTTTTGCACTGTTCCATATGCAGCAGCTACAGAAGAAATGATACACATTCCTGCTATTTCTCTGCATTAGGACTTAGTCCTGGTTTATGCAGCCAGGCATTTTAGCTGTTGGGTTTTACATGACCCTGTTCACTGCTCTTTTCCAGGATGTCTCCATGTCTTGCTGTGCTTGTTACACAGACACCCACAAGGCTTTTGGCTCAGGCATGGAGAGAAAAGGCTTTGAGTATCCAAAGACTTGTAAGTTTTTGTTATTTTTGTTGCCTGTTTTTGTTTTCCTGTTTTCCCACAAATGGCACTTGAGCCTCTTCACATCCACAGTGGAGCTAGCTCCCATAGAAACTAAGGGAAAATGGAAATTGACAAAATCCTGCGTCACTTGGGCACTTCCAAAATGTGATAACCTAGCCATCTGAGCAAGTCTGGCCATTCCGAGCAATCTAAAATTTGCACTACACAGATGCTTAAAGTGTTTTAATAATAGTGACCGTCAGTGCTTTGGTAGTCACAATGGCCAAAAGCTATGAGCAAAGCATAGATTTTATGCAAATAACAGTCTCTGCTATTCTGAAACAGGAGGAGGACATTCAAACAGTTTCTTTGTACCATCCAGAGAGGTTGCACCTTTCAGCTAGGCTGAGGAAGGCTTTAAGACCTTCACTAGATTGGGACAGAGGGAGGAAGACTGATTATGTATGTTGTGAAGCATAGGGAAACCAAGCAAGTGGTGTCACCTCAGAGAAAACGCTTAAGGGAGAAAGGAAAGATAACCTATTATTCCGGTTGTTCAATAGTGGATTACAATTGCCTCCCCATCACTGCTACATACAAAAACACCTGGTTCTGAATTGAAGTCATAAAGCCACAAAAAGAAAATAAAGAAAAAAAGAAAAAAAAAAAAAAAAAGCAGATATATCAAATGTCCTATAATTGCCTTGAAATCTTATTTTCTCTGACCTGAAGGTAGTATTTTGTGCCCACTGTTTTAATTCCTAAATGTGATTTATAAACAATTTATATTATCCTAATCTGTCCCTGCTGTGTTACAGCAATGGCAAGCCTACACAGAAATCTTAATGAAGCACTCACTACAAACTGTAAACAGAGAGGCTGCTGAGGTGTCATGTACAGTACTGATAGAGGCTAATACCTTCCACAGTCATTAGGTTTGGATTCGGGGATGTTTGCACAGTAGTCAATTCAGATAAAATTCAATTGTATGCTGGCAGCCCATAAAAAGTTTATGCATCATTGAATCTCTGAGGTATGCCTTGGTCTTAATAGGATAAAATTCATCTCTGAGTAGAACATCCTTAAATTGTGCAGTTGTCCCGCTACCTTGGTTTGCTTGGGGGCGTAGGATGGTGTAGCCCGGTCACAATCCCTGCAGAGGGAATTATCGTCACTCTTAAGACATGCTAAGAATGTGTTCGTTTAAAGTGCTGAAGCAGAAGAAAGCTAAGGGCATACTTGTGCTTCAGTGACACATAATGATTTGGTGTAAGCAGAAGCTGGGAGGTGTGGAAGGGCAATGGATGAAGCAACAAAGCACACCAACAATTCACACCCCAATACACACACACACACACACACAATGTTGGAAGAACCACACAAGCACCAAAATGCTGCAAGCTCAGATACAAGCACCCAAGCTGTCTAAATTAACATCAGAATTTGCTCAGATGTGCACTTGCTATTGTGCAACATGCCCTGAAACACTGCATTACTACAAGTAGGAGAAAATTAAAACATAGGAGCTATGTTTTTAAAACATAGGAGCAAGTCTTACTTGCCAAAAGATATTTGTTGCTGAAATTACAGGGGTATAAAATGGAAAACAGACAAATAAAAATAATAATAATAATTCAGAAGTGTTTCTACCAACTATTTTAGAAAAAATAAATAAAACAAAATCAACATCTCAAAAATATTCAGGATTTACCTTGGGGATGCCAAATTGCTTAAGGGACTGAAAATTGAAAAATCTGGAATGATCTTAACATTTTATTTCTACATTTTTGCAGATAAAACCTTTTTATTTTCAATGCAAAATTTTATTTACATTTGTTCACTAACATTTTAAAATGCTTCTGTGAAAGTGACTATCCACCTTAATTTTAATGTTTAATGTTATTCCAGGTTAAATATTTTGTTCCACTTCAGGCTTTAATTTTTTTTACTTTTTTCTTTTTTTTGGGGGGGGGGGGGGGAGTTCTTTGTGAAACACAACTATTTTCTGTATTTCAGAAGTATTAGCTAAAGCCTTTATTTATTTTCACTCTAATTCCTGCCAAACTGAATATTCCCACCTGGTTTATTTCATTTTTGTGAAATAAATTTCTTCAAAATTAAATAAACCTAACCAAAAATCCCACCTAAATCTTCTTCTGAGTACCAAAGTAGAAATGAAGAGTTCCACAGGGACGGTGTCATCAATCTCCAGAGAAAGATATTACCAACGAAAAACGGCTTCAGATTTTTCTTTAGTAAAGCTTCACTCTCCCTTGATCTCCCCCCTTGCCCGTTGAAGAGCAGAGTGAGGCCCACAGCACATTTAAGGACTGGAGACTTCCTCTGTGGAGTCCCCAAACCTCCCCTGGAACAGCACCTGTCTGGCCCCCCCAGTCATGACAAAGATGTAGCAGAGTTTTCCTATAGTTGACATGGCCCTAAATAGGCACCCCTTTAAGACCCCCTGGTATCGCAGTGTGTGTTCTCGGTGACCCATATCTACTCCACACTGTGTCCAAGACTGGACAGTCTTGGACTCAGTCTTGGATCAGTCTTGGACTGATCTAGCTATCCAGCCCACTCACATTTGTTTGTACACAAAGGCCAACCTTTAAGTTTAAGAATTTTCTTTTGCTGCACCAAAAGCCACAAAAAACAAACATACAAAAATATTTAAGTTAGGTAGACATGGATTCATGTATTAAGGTCTGCATTTAAGAAGAAAAGATGTTCATAAAGAAGCTAAACTTCTTACAGAGGTTTTAGCTTTCCATTTCATATTCTTTTTTATATTCTTTTTTTCTATTTAAGCTACAAAATAAGATATCTTTTCAGAAGAAAAAATGATACGCTACATATTTTAAAGGAAAAAAAAAATAAAAGCAAAGAAAAATTTTCATGTCATTCCTCAGGTCACAACAATCTAGAACACAAAAGCACTGTGACAGGACTTTCTGGCAGCAGCATCCAATTCCCACACAGCAGTATCTTTCATTTTTACCAAAGCAGCTAGATTTTACAAGTGCACTACAACTAAGTTAATGGGAGTTTTAGATGTTTAACTGTATTTCCTTTTTTGATGTCATCCAGCATGCCAGCTCATTTCATGTTCCCATAAGATAAATGGGGTATGTTCTTCTCTTCCCAAATGTTACCCTAGTCAGAGCTTACAGTCTTTCCTCAGAATTGTACCACCAGGTCGAATTACCAAAATAACATCCACTCCTCTGAAGAGTACCACTCAAAATAAGAACACCTGCACTTTTTAGTTTTAGTTTTCTCATTTTTAATAATATTTTGAAAATAATAGCTGTCCATTTTTCAGGCTATTTGCACAGCTTCTGCCCGAAAAATTGTCAATTGTTTCAAGAAGGACAGATTATAGCCTGTCAAAAAGCCTGAAATTGAGCCAATGACAGCCTGAAAACTATTCCAGACTCTGAAAACATATTGCTATGCCTTAACATTTTTCTTTGGCAGCTAGTTACTGGAAACTTAGTTGCAGCACAGGTATGGAAATGCTAAAAAAGTTGGATTAGAAAGCTATATTAGAGGAAGCATTAATTTCACTGGTCTGTAGGAGGAAGCAGGCTCTTGTTTTATCCTTAGGACAGTATTAGTTTCATACACAGTTGAGTTTTATATTCAGGTACAATACTCCATTCCATGCCTTTCCTATCCTTTTGTCACCTGCAGGTAGCAATCATCCCTCTTTGATAGTTAAAGCAAATGGCTAAAATGGTTGAATGGAGTTCTGTAAGCCAACTGCATACTGAAACCTCCCAGGCCCTTACAAAAGATAAAACCGGATCAGTGTTGAAGACTGTAATAATGTGCATAAAGGATACAATTTTAGTGAGGAATTAACTGCATATATTATTTGACCCAGAGAGTTTTCCATTCCAGAGAGTGATCCAATGAATATGAAAGAAATTAAGAAAAAAGTTCTAAGGATGTTTCCTAAGGATACTTCCAGGAGACTGCAGCTAGAACTCAAACACCTTTTGCTCTCATTCTTCTCCCTGCCTCATTCTCCCCATGCCAATACCCAGGGCCCCCTTAACACAAACATATGCCTTGCATAGCCAAGTGCAGCGGGTGAGCTCCTAGCCTGCTCTGGGAGACCACCGTGCCTACTTTGTTCTTCAGATGTGAATGGCTACAGAAGGTAGAAAGAAGTAACTTATGGACCCTGAATATCAAAAAAAATACCACTACTGTACCACACTTCCCCAAATCTGCAGTGTTTCTCAGTCTGACTGTATCTCTTCCTCCTCTGTCTACAAGCTCCTGTTTATAGCACAATCACCTGCTCTATTTGAGAGAAGCAGCAGACGTCCTTGGCTTACTGTCTTGAAAATACTGCCCTTTCATGATGAGATATTCTTTTATACACCTTTGCATGCTATCTCCTTTATCTGTCTGACCTCAGACGATCAGTCACAGTGCCAGAATTTCAAATAAGTTAACAGGGTGGCCCCTAAAAGTTTATGACTGCTCAGTTCATTTGCAGCAGTTTCCAGTAGTACAGGCCATTCTTCCTGCAGCTAACAGGTGGCACTGGTGTCTTCTGTTTTTCCAATCTGAAGGCGAGAGGTGAACCTGTTACAGCAGGTTAAAGGGTGGAGAAGATTGGATTTTTTTAGATAGGTCTATAGGGAATAGATCAAGTTAATTTAAATAGCTGGCAAAAGGCCCACTGCAGCTTTAGTCATGATGAATTTTCAGATTATTATAGGAGCAGATGGACTTTGTCCTGTAAGTAATTGTGTATTCTCTAGAGTGGACAGGGGGGCCATTGAACCATCTGTTTTGTTGTTGCTCCAGATAGTGTCTTATTACTGTCTGTGTCTGCTGTTTTACTGCCTGACTCCCCCAGGTCTACTTTACATCAGCTTGCTCAGACACAAGATGCCCTCTTGTTTTATGTAAGAAAGAGAATGGTATTTGCCACCCCAGTCTGCTATGCCATGCCTGTCTTCAGTCTGCTACCTTTCTCTGCTTATTTTAGCCCCTCAAAATGTATTGGAAAGGACAACAGATTGACAGGTCTTTTAGCAGTGGTACCACTCAATGCTGCCAGGAGTTAAATTTGTAATAACAACACCTTGCTTCAGCATGGCATTTTTCAATACAGGAAGACAAGGATTTTCATACAGTTGTCAGCATCTGTAGCCCCATCCTACAAACTGTGAAATTTGGGTACAGAGGAAGATGGTCCAGGTTCACAGCCTAAAAATAGGAAACTCAGAAATACTCACAATAGGGTCAAAAGAGACAGAAGGTAAATAGTACACATTAATCTGTATAGTCATTCAGTACACACTTATACATGAATGCAAGAAGTACAAGAAATAACATATGTCCAAACATATGTCCAAACCTGGGATTTAGTTGCTATACAGGCTATTCAGTAGGATAACTCATATGACTCAACTATCACTTTATATTAACATAAAAAGACATACAGCTTGGTCAAGAAGGGCAGACTGCAAAATAAGAAACAAGGACATTAACCACATCACTTATGATGTGATCTGTTGAACTCTCTGTGTTATGATTAAAGGTCCAATATTTTTTGTATGAGTTGAAGTCTGTCCCTGAAGTCTTTTAACACTGACTCAGTACCAAGTCCACTAATGGCACTTCGTTCAGTGTCCTGTAAACATTATACTTCACAGGGTTCCCTCATACCCCTAATGCATTTCCATAAATACATATAAATAATTGGAAGTGAGGCCTGCTCTAAGAGTAACCATGATTTTATACAGTTCCTTGTAATTCTTATCCTCAGAAATATAGGACTGTTTTCAAAAGTTAAAATGACAAATCAGACACTCTATTCTACATGAGGCATTCACATTGGGTGAAAGCTTTCATCAATATGATGCAGTGGGATTTATTTTATCTTCAATGTATGCTGTTAACCCTGAACAAGCATACAAAACTTTTCTGGAGTTAATTGTTCTTTCACCTCTTAGACTTTCTCAGCTAATCAAAGATGAAGAGCTTTTTCATTATTAGCTGAATGACATCCTTCATTGCTCTCATCATGGTTAAGGTACACCAGTTCAGCTCTCTGTATTATTTTGAATATGCTGCATATTCCTGAAAGACTCACAAATGTGGAGTCAATCTTTCTTTATTAAAATCTATGAAATTACCTAATCTAAATTCCATATGGGCCAGTGATTCAGATAACATGAATGTGTTTTTTTTTTTTTTTTTAATATTAAAATACCTTTGTTGAAAACAAGTTAAATTAATAACAAGACCTATATTAATAGTTTTTTTCTAAAGGATATGGGTTTTGAATTTTCATGTCTTTTTGAAACTAACTTGAGATTTGTGAGTAGTTGGTTTTTTTCCTCTCATTTCTATCATTAAATCCTCTAATAGAGAACAAAATACAGTGGTCTTTCTCAGCCTTTTCTTGTGTCTTGGTGTCATTAAGGCATTATGTATATGAATATTTTTACTTATGCTAGCATACAATCCATTTGTTTTCCTCAGAGTAAATAAAATCAAGCAGACAGTTGGCTCAAATGACTCAACACAAAGCCCCCAGAACAGCAGAGGCACATCCATGAGAGCAGATGAGAATCTAAGCTGAGTCTTAGAGCTGAACACAAGTCCCAGGCCATAACTGACATGAGCCTTCTGTTCAATATCATTTCATTTATAATCATTTGGCATTTAAATTAGTATTCTGTTCATTAGTCTGTCTCAATGTATGGGTAGCAGGGGTCATTAGTACATATCTCAAAAGGGTTAAATTCTAAATTAAATCTTGGCATCTTTCAGGAAAGTGTCTTAATTTTGTGACTGCAAAATCTTGTAATTCCTTTTTCCAAAGTACCCTCCAGAGGGGTTTCTTATGCACTAGCAATAATCAACTGCCATAACTTAGAAGCTTCTTAGGTATCTTATCAAATTATAAATTGCTATAAGGTCATCTTTCCATTTGCTAAACTTATGCAAAGTTGTGTCTCTCTTCTTTCTTTTGTGTATCAAGTATACTTGTATTGCTGCTGGTCAACAGTTTATACAGGTACAGTGTTCTTTAGCTCTTCAAAGATTAGCAAGTGAACTGATAAGCACTTGGGAAAGTGTTAAATGCAAATGAAAAAAGAAAAGCCTTCACATTTTTATGTTAATAGTACAATTCAGACATTCTCTAGTATTTCCAGCTGCACTAGAAATCTGCTAACATACACTGCATAAAACTTCTCAAATCACTACTTCTTTAAAGATATACTTTTAAAGGTGCATTTAGATTGCTAGGTTTTGCATGGTGTTCCATAGATGCAGCAGGGGTAGCTTGCCGTGGACTCAAAAACCGATTTTATACAAGGACAGAAAACATTAGGTTTAAGTCACACTGGCACACTGGGAACTGGATTTCCTGATGCATGACAAAACCCCAACAAATTCCTCAAAAATGTGTTTGCTATGAGAAGTGAGAAAAAAAAAAAAAAAAAAAAAAAAAAAGTCTTAAGCCAGAGGTCAACAATCAAGTGGACCTAAATAATGAGAGGATAGCCATTCCTTTCTGTAGAGGATCCAAGATTATAGGAATGGAAGACCTAACGGCACACTTCTCAGCAGGCTGTCACACTCCTTCCTACTGATCAGAACACACCAGACCAGGATCTAATGCACTCCCTTAATGGATGGCAGCTATCCAGCAACTAAGCACTAAGAGAAAATACAAGGCCTGAGATGACTCAAATTCTCCAAGGCTGTGGTGACAGGACTGGAAATAATGGTCTGGTCTGAGTATCCTTAACTGTAGGCTCTGAAGGCTGTGGCATCAGCACATGGAGGCCACCAGATGTAGTATTAATACATCCAGTTTTACCTCATGTAACTATCATAGGAAAAGGAGAGCAATGAGGAAGTAGCACATGCATTCCTCAACCATAGCAAGAGGATATCTCCCAAGAAAGGACATGAAAACAGACATAGTTAAGAAGCAGAAGCACATCTTGTGATGTGCTGACACATTAAGTGTTATAAACATATACATTTATACAACATGAATGCAAACACAGACAATGCTTTTTGGAAAAAGGTAACTAAATTCTTGATAAAATTTTGCAGAGGTATCACAAAATCTCTTTCTAGCTGACAAGTTTTGAATGTGAAAAATTATATTCTGAAAACTGAATACAGTTTTCACTGAATTTCCCATACATGAAGAGTAACCATTGATTTTTAGCCTGGATTAATTTTGTTTATGGAAAATAATAATACATATGTAATATGTATAACATGGAGGTAGGAAAGAAAAAGTAAAGAAAGAAAAGCCTTCTGGTAATGGTAGTGATGAGGTACATATAGAAAGACATGGTAAACCCTGAAATGACTGTGCATAGTTAATGAATTTCCTAAATACTTTCTAAGCGTACTATAAAAAAAATGAACCGACATGCATCAACTTTCATTTCCTAGATATTAGTACACATTTTCTTCTCATCACAACTTACAATGCCCATTGATTTCTAGGCCACTTTCACTGATATTGACATCTGTAGACATCTTAGCATGGTCTTAAGGAACTGAAGTGCTGGTCAGTCTAGTCCAGAGAGAGCTTTTAACAGCCGGCTTTTCATACACTCACACAAAACTTTTGTTAATAATTGTTTGATGCCCTGAACATAGTGCCAATATATGTTACTTGGTCAGTTAAATGACCATGCAAACATTAAGATCTAAGGAAACAAAAACTCCTCAAAAATCAATGGCAAAAATGCTAACTAGGTTTTTTAAAACTAACTTGAATGGCTTGGGCTACATTATACAATGCATAATACAATACAAAACATGAATAAACAAGATTACTGTGATTCAGAATTGGGCTATCTGTTTACTTCAATAACTTCTGTTTCATATAATAATGCAACACATATTGAAGAATAGGGAACAAAACCAGTTTCAGACTATTTTAATTTTCTAATGAAAATAACTTCTCTGAATATACAAGTAAGTTAATAGAATACCACGACTGAATTCTGGTTTTGTGCATGTTTGTTTCCATCCTGGGCTTTTGATTTAATTAAAACTAGTGGCAGATGGAGTATCTACTCTGATTCTCTCTGCCAATTTCTGTAGTTCTGTAATAACTTTTTCCTAATTTAAAAGATGTTTTCCCCTTTCTGTTTTCAAAACATCCACATGAGCAACACAGAGAATTTACTATTGAAAAGACGCAAAAAAAAAAAAAAAAAAAAAAAAAAAAAAAATCAAGATAAACTAAAGGCTGGAAAACAAAGAAATAAGCACATTCACATACACAAAAGAAAGAATTTCCCTGATCTCTTTTACTCAGTACTTTTATGAGTTATTTGTAGTAAAAGTAATAAGCAGTCTTGGTTAAAAACATGATTTTTTAAGTCTCTTTAACAAAAAAATCAATGACAAAACATCTAGACATTTAAGGAGTCCTACTATTTACCAAGTTCCTTTTTAATAATAAGGGGTCCGTAAATCAGAGAACAAGCTACTGAGGATATTCATATATTCTCTCTTTTCTTTTTCTTTGTTCCCAAACAAAGCTTACTGCTGGAAGACAGTCTCTAAGCATTAATAGGTAGGGCTCAACATACTCAACCAGGTTGAAATCCTATATGTCTTGTATTATGGAGAGTCCAGCTATGCTATTTAGTGGTCTCTTCTTGCCTTGAACTTCTTATCTCTGTGATGCATTCCTCCTACCCCCAACACCTCCCTGAAGACCTGAATTTTAAAAGAAATCTGACTCCAAATTGCGTGTTGCTGAAGAAGTGGGCATTTACTGGTTTACAAAGGATCACAGCCACCGGATCTTTCCCTGCATGTGCAACTACTTTGGGAAATTTCTCCTGAAGCAGGCTTTCTCCTGGACCTCTCAAGGCATCTAACTCCAAAATCTGAATGCTGCAATGTCAAGAAACATTTAATGAATGGCTGCAGCACTAAACATAATTCATCATCTTTTCAATCGATGAAAAGGTTTTTATCTGCATGTTACTCATAGAATTCACATCTATTGTTGTCTCTCACATCACCTCTAGCTGTCCTGATTTACAGTTGTTTTGTTTATTTTCCAACACACATTTCAGTCCCCATCCATTCAAAATTTTGAAGAGAACAAAATTTCCACTAGCATCTTGTAGTTCATGAACTAAGACAGTTTGACAAAAAAAAAAAAAAAAAAAAAAAAAAAAGCAGCTAAAAATCTTTGAATTTGAAAAGCATGTTAGAAAGACTGTTGCCTAAAACATCCATCACACCTAATGTTTGGTTTTCAAAAGACTATGTATCTATGGAAAAATCTGTCACTCTCACAGTATAGTAAGTGGAGAGAATGAGGTATCTTCAGAGGACAATTACACAGAATCACAGAATCACAGAATTTTCTAGGTTGGAAGAGACCTCAAGGTCATCGAGTCCAACCTCCAACCTAACGCTAACAGCCCTCCACTAAACCATATCCCTAAGCTCTACATCTAAACGTCTTTTGAAGACTTCCAAGGATGGTGACTCCACCACTTCCCTGGGCAGCCTGTTCCAATGCCTCACAACCCTTTCAGTGAAGAAGTTCTTCCTAACATCTAGCCTAAAACTCCCCTGGCTCAACTTAAACCCATTCCCCCTCGTCCTGTCACCAGGCACGTGGGAGAACAGGCCAACCCCCACCTCGCTACAGCCTCCCTTGAGGTACCTATAGAGAGCGATAAGGTCGCCCCTGAGCCTCCTCTTCTCCAGGCTGAACAAGCCCAGCTCCCTCAGCCGCTCCTCGTAGGACTTGTTCTCCAGGCCCCTCACCAGCTTCGTCGCCCTTCTCTGCACCCGCTCAAGCACCTCGATGTCCTTCTTGTAGCGAGGGGCCCAAAACTGAACACAGTACTCGAGGTGCGGCCTCACCAGAGCTGAGTACAGGGGGACGATCACCTCCCTAGCCCTGCTGGTCACGCTGTTCCTAATACAAGCCAGGATGCCGTTGGCCTTCTTGGCCACCTGAGCACACTGCTGGCTCATATTCAGCCGACTGTCCACCATCACTCCCAGGTCCTTCTCTGCCTGGCAGCTTTCCAACCATTCCTCTCCCAGCCTGTAGCTCTGCTTGGGGTTATTGCGCCCTAGGTGCAGGACCCGGCACTTGGCCTTGTTAAACTTCATGCAGTTGACCTCAGCCCATCGGTCCAGCCTATCGAGATCCTCCTGCAGAGCTTTCCTACCCTCAAGCAGATCGACACACGCACCTAACTTGGTGTCATCTGCGAACTTACTGAGGGTGCACTCGATGCCCTCGTCCAGATCATTGATGAAGATATTAAAGAGGACCGGCCCCAGCACCGATTCAATGATAAGCCTCCAGCTCTCCCTCGGGTGATAATGAATCTCTTGGCTGTCTCAGGTGAAACCTGCAGCCGCAGCTCAGGCTTGCACATACTCTAACCTCCAGGCACTTCGGCCAAGGCTGACAAACCTGCCCCACATATGTGATCAGTAGAAGAAAACTATACGATTTGAAAAAAATAGTAGCTAAAAGGTTGCTGGTTACTTAGTAAGAAACAAAGCTATTGTTTCAAAGGGCTTGGTTTACCAGCGAATCATCGCTATACTTCATCTTATCCCCAACACACTGTCCTGGTAATAAAATCACAACCCGACCTGATAGGTCAACAGACAGATTTCCAATTAGAGTTGTCATCTCTCATCCTCAAGTTGCAAAACAGCTTGTTCTTGCTGCTGCTACTATTGTTATTAACCCAATCAAGAGAGCTCATTTCATAACCTTTATTCCCAGAATTGTCACTTACTTGCTGCATGACTTTGGATAAATCCTTAACTACGCTGTGATTCAGCTTCACCTGCCTTAACCTAGGGATTATAATAATAATCCCACTTTGAAGAGCATGGGATGAATGAGTGAAAAATGTTTTTATGAGGGCAAATTGTCATGTTGTCACTAGTGAAATTAATACTGCTCTCTGCAGAACACAAGTGAAATATCCATCAGATTCCTTGTTCTTCTTTAACAAAAAAAAAATGTCACTTACTAAAGAAATATTTCCAGAGATGTGTATGAGGGAGAAACAATTAGACTATGTCTAAGAATAATGAGTAATCTATTACATTAAGTCTTGCATAGCCTGCATGCAATACAAACTAGACAGTAATCTAACCTCAGCTCTACTGGAACCCATGGTGAACTCCAGCCTGATGAGACATATTGCACTAAACCACACAAAAGCCATTTTCAGTTCCTCTCTTTCTTCTTTAACAGTTTTCTTTAACAGTTTTCAGATGCTATTTATGGCCTCTATACTTCTTGGATCTCCTTTAAGTATCAATTAAGTCCATTTTTAAAGCACAGATAACAAAATACTTATTTCTGTTTTTCAGGTGACTACTTAAACTATGATTACAGTGTGATTTAGAACAATCTGTGACTTCTCTTGAAGTATAATGAACATAGTGAGCTGCCTTTTTTTTTTTGTCCCCATAGCTCCATGCTAGACTTCATCTTTCAAGTGTGGCACAATTGCTGTCACACGGTATTTTTCTGGAAATTGCTCACAGCAACTTGCCCACTCTTTGAAAAAGATGTCCTAGACTCACTCTGTTCCAAAATCCTAAAACAGCATCTCTTTAGGACCTTGGCTTGAGATTGTTTACTCAGAGATGAGCAGCACATTGCAGTTATTGTGCTGGACAGAAGTAGTCCCAACAGAAATCCTGTTGCTACCCCAAAGGTGTCATGGGAATGTCTTAGTCTCTGTGTCATAACACCCCAAGCTCTTCCTGTCTCTCAAAACCAGTAATGGTGCAAAATGTGACTTCTTTTGGCAGGGGATACCACCATAAACGTTACACAATCACTGTGACACAGCTTTTACACAAGTAGAATACCTTATCAATCATGCTTCGGGGAATTTTCAGCAAAACAGCATTTTTCCCCCTCATTTAATGGTAACTGCAATATCTAACCAATTCCAACCAATAATTTCATTAACTGTCTTAAGTAGTCTATTATCCTGATATTAAAAATGTTTCCCAGTGATTTGGAACAATATCACAGTATTGCTGTTTCTGCAGCAAAACTCCATGGAGCCCAACTTGAAAGAATTATCCAAAAAAATCAATACCTTAGCATGAGACATTTTTTTCATGGAAATCAAAAATGTTTCCTGATTTGTCATAATAGATGAATTACACATGGTGTTTGCCTTCTTTTCTAATCTATACCTTTTAAAATATTTATCCGATCAATATTCATCAAGATATATCTTTCTTAAATTGCCTACCACCAGTGAAATACAAATCACTAAAATGACTCCAAGAAAATCTGTGTACATCCACAGGAGTAGAAATTACACAGGTAATAATAAACAAGCTGTCGAGTCATTGAATTTGGAAGCGTTTGTTGGTGTAAGGTACTTATAACTTTACTTAGTCATTAGATATAACCCATTTTCTGTTTGCCTACTCTACTATGTATCTTTGAGGTAAAAGTAAATGTATTTTATTGATCCTTACCCGTGTGTAATTACTGGCACAATTCCATAGCTGTGAGCTGGCTGCAGCCTGTGGAGGGTGTCTGCTCACATACAGTACTGTCTCCATGACAGGGTCTTCCCTGTCATGAATTACCACTGAACTGAAAACCTTGCAACCTGATTAATGATCCTCCTCCCCGATGAAGAACATAGGCCATGATCTGATAATTGGGTTCTAAATTAAACAACCCAACCCTGCAGAGCACTCCTGCCATTACTCATGTAAGCAGGCATAGTCAAACGGGTAAGGATTTGCAGGACTGGGCTTCTGGCTCTGACTGGGGATAAGTCACTCTGAGGGAGGCCTGTGAGAGGCCTGACAAGTAAGAACTTCCACTTCTAATTTCAACTCTGGAGTGAACACACTGCTGACAGATGGATCTCAGGTCTCTGCCCAGAGCTGGTAGGTGACAGTGGGAACCTCAGAGGGAAGCCACGGGCTTCCCACTCCAGCTTAGTGGGATCCAAGTAATCCACAGGACACTGCGAGGTGTGCCCTGAGCCTTTGTCTTAGCACCTACTTCTGACTCACAGCTCACAACCTGCCCAGTTCAGGTGCCTAACCATATAACAGAGAGAGCTGGAAGTCTAATGTATGCAGTTACCGAGGAAAAAAAAATAAAGGAGAGATCCCATCAATTTACACTTCAATTTCAAATAGTAAATAGCATTACAGAGGACTTATAGGGAATGCTGACTCCAGATTTCAGACAGAGAGAAAAAGCGAATCAGTAGCAACACACAACAGAATAAACTAATTTAATTGGTACACAATTCACAAAATACTGTTCTAACTTCAAGGCTTCCGCAACAGCTGATTGCCCCATCTTTAAAATTTTTACTCAAATATTTAATAAAAATGGATGTTATTCATTAACTGAGGGGCACCATTCACTCAAGACTGCCATTCAACACGATTTTTACTACAGTGCTTTACTATTTAAAGCAGCATTTACTATTTAAGCATATTATTCCTCTTGCACAATTATTGCAGAGAAGTTCTAAGTGTTGGCAATGGGAGTACTAGGAAGATATTGACACTAACAAACTTTATAACTCAGTAAAAACTAAGGGTAGTTTTGACAGATTTCTGTTCAAATTCTATTCAAATCCCTCAGATAATTTAATGCTGCAATATTACTCTGAAATTTTTTATTGATACCGCTTTCTCATTTACCTGGTACTGTTGCCTGTTCCCTAATTTTTCCTTCTTTGTCTTACATTTCTAGATTTACATATACTCTGTTTTCTTCCAATTACTGGATTTATTTCCTTCTCAGCTTAATCTCTCACATCATAGCTCATTCAATTAAGTGTCATATTTGGCTTTGCAAGACTACTTCCGATCCCCCAAGCTTTCAATCAATCCCCTCAAGTGTAAAAGAGTGCATGTTTTCTGATTCTTAGCTCTGACTTTAATTTGAAAGAATTCATTCTCTCAGGGAAAAAAAAAAAAAAAAAAAAAAAAAAAAAAAAAAAGATAAACACAGATCTTTGTTTTAGAGTTCTGTAATGCAAATGGTTTATTCCTTCCATTCACTATTAAAACTATCCACCATCACGGCTTTTGCTGCTGTCAGTCATAGCAGCCTTCAGACTATTCTGACTGACACCAAGAAATTAAGCTGCTGGGAAATAATACCCTGAAGGACCTTTTGTGTCATCTATCTCACTCTTGAAGTGAAAAAAACAAAATGCATTGAGCATTTATCGTTTAGACTGCAAGGACTCAGCTTGGTGGTTTTTTATGAAGAGATCAGAGCCTGGTTTGGAACCAAAACCCCCTTCTCTGGTTTAGAAGGAAGGGCATTACCCCCAACCTCGTTCAAAAGCAGGTTGCTCTCAAAACTAGCAGCATTAAAAGAGGTAACTCACTCAATGTAGAAGCGTGGAGAAAAAAACAAAAGCAGTTTGTCACCAGCGGCTTTCAGCACTGGTGGCATGAGAACTGCTCTGTAACAAGACACCTGAAGCCCTCTTAGGTCCTTTTTCTCAGATTTTTCTAACAGGAGGATTTTATTATTATTATTATTCTAATGATAAGAGCAGGACTCTATTAAATAATGATTACTGGGAACAAAACAGTAAAATAAGAGAGAAATAATATCTGAAAATATTTAGTAATCCTAACAGCACAAAGGCAACCATGGCTTGCAACTCATGGTCAGAATTTAACACCACTATTTTGAAGACAGCAAACACTTCCAACAGCACAGTGTTATTTCACAGGCATGCTGACAGAAAGGAAATTGAAAAAAAAAAAAAAAAAAAAAAAAAAAGTCTCATGAATCACCTATAGGCAGCAATACCCTGATCTCTTTAGAAGTTTTTCACCTTTCTTATTTTTTTCATATACATGGGTGGTTTGCCATGTTTGTGTTTTTCACACTCAGTATTCAAAGCAGTGCTATTTCTCCTGTACTAATTATTTGCTCTGTATATATCTTTAAAAACATCACTGCATGCTAACTTTTCATGTGCTAATGTTTCTAAATGGTGCTTCTAGAACTTAGGACAGAATGTAGCATAACCCCCAAAAACATATATATATTAAATGATCATTTGTTTGAACAGAAAAAGATTTCAGGAGTAAGCATCTTTTTTAAGAATACAATAGATAGGAAAGAAAAGTAGATTATTTGATGGTTAAAGAACCACAGCAGATTCCTATTTTTGCAGCTTAATTAATAACAGGCTCTGGGTTTTCTCAAGAAATAAAAGGAATGGCAGTCATACCCTGTGGAAGTCACCTGTGTAATTATTTCTGGCATCTATTACATTTTCCATTATAACTTTCATATTCTCTCAAACCATTTTTCTATGCTAAGGGCATCTTTCCTTCTCTAACTGGCTGCAATTTCACAGCAGGATGCATTTAGCAGATGAGAGACTAGTTTTATATTCTCTAAATTGTGGTATTTATCGGGAGCACCATGAAGTGACCACTAGGATACCTGGAGCCTCATTCTCAATTACAACATGTCCTGCTTTGATTTAAAAATTGATTCCAGTAAAGCTGGCAGCTAAATGACAACTCCAATTAACTGATATGTTTCAAATTATGAAAGATATGTGAAGAAAATAGGACCAAATTTGAGGCAGACATTGGAGGACACTAATCATTTCATTACGAATAGAAATTATTCTAATAAAATATATCACAGGTTTCAGGATCAAAGCCACAGAGTAAATTATAGTGCAAATCAGTTCCCTGGTTCACTGTCACTCACAAGAAGTAGAAGATTTTTTCATAAATCCTGAAGACACTGAAGTGCCATGAGGCAGTTACATTACTGTTTGAATGCATACTGTTTAGATCATAGAATGCTTTAGTAAAAGGATATTTCTGTTGATTCAGGATACTCATTTCTTTCCCTCTTGCTGAAAGAAGAGTTCACTTTTTTCAGCAAAGATCCTATATTCTTCCTCCTTGGCATTCATACTAGTAGGTCATCTCTCCATGATCACCAAGGATGCCCTGGTGAAAACATGGCCGTTCAGTGGGAAAATTTTCCATTATCAATAAAGGCCTAAACAGTTCTCATAATGACAAGAGGTTGCCTTGTGACTATCCTGAATTCCTTTGTTCCTCTAATTGCTATTGAAGCTGAAGAGGTGCTTCCTGTGGCAGAACCGATGGAAAAAAGACCCCATAAAATCAAGTGCCATGATATAAAACTGCTCTTCACTTTGTTATACCAACAAACATATCCAAAGTGGAGTGTGTTTCCTTCCTCAGACAGTCTATGAAGGCACAGAAGCATAAACCTGAGTTTTCAGGATGGCCAGTCTAATGGAAGTTAAAATAGAGGTTTTGGTTACCAAGCAAGCATCTAGGTCCTCATTCCAGACAACAAAAAGAAAAATTGTGAGAGACTAAGAAACAAAGCAAAAAGAATTTGATCATTCTGTTTTACCTTCTATGTTAAGTGAATGGACATTGATATTTTTTTTAGTGGTTTTATGGATATATTATATTAGTTTCTGTGTGTATTTATGGAAGCTGTGATTTTAATAGCTTCTCAAAAGTAAAATCCAGCCAATAATGGATTAAGTCAATTGGTACTTCAGGCAGAGAATGTTGTATTATTGTGTTAATATTGTCATTATGTATAATTTACCAATACCTCTATTGAAAGCACTTGTGTAGTTGCAGGAAGGAAATGAAGAATAAAATGAGGCATAATAATAACTAAGATGAATATAAGTTAAGGTGGAAATGAAAATATGGAATCATTACAAGCATTCCTACAACTTCCTGAAGACGAACAACTGGACTGCACTGCTTGCCTAAGAAGAGAAGAGAAAACATTCTTTGAATAAATACATTCTAGGGACATAAATACATCTATGTCTTTTATCAGCTCAGCCAATGCAGCATTGATTACATTAATACTCTTTGAGTGAAAGGGATCAGTTCTCTGGCTAAATTTTCCAAAGAGAAAACTACCAACCTTACGATTTCATATGACTGCTACATTAATATTGACATTTGAGCATTAGAGATTAAAGATTTAATTTTATTGTGACCTTGACTTAAATATTGTCTGTAAGTGGCTGGGTAAGATTGCAGGATAGAGTGCAATAATGATTTGCTTAGATGTGTATTTTCCAGTTCATCTTCTTTACAAATTCACATAAAGTGAATAGCTTAACCTATCAAATTGTATTGAAAAGCACCAAGAGCATATCTAGCCACAGATAAGACATTTGCCAGCCACATAGTTCTGTTTCCAAATCAATACGAGTCCCTTACTTTCCCTGGATTATTCAAGAAATGGGTTGTGCTTATGGCATAACAACAAACTAGCAGAGGAGATTATATTGTTGAATTTAATTTAATTTTGCAATTTTCTGATAGGGTGTGGGAATGCCTAACTATTATTCTTAGCATTCTTTCAGTACAATTTCTTGCAGAATGCCAAGAAATTTTAATTACTTGTGTAGTGCTGTAGTTTTCACTGTGCTCATCTCTATGTACAGAAGAATTGTCACACAGTCATGAAGAGACAATTCCTGACAGCTGTGATCATATGAAGCAGAACTAGAGAACATGTTGGTTAGACCTGCCAAGAAAAATTCATGCGAATGGCTGCTCTAGAAATTCTGTGCCACAGATAACTCCCCTTCCTCTGTCCTCCTGCATCTGGTCCTCATAACGCATGCTTCTTGCCTTCACTAAAAGTGACTGGGAGGCTTTGGTGGCCTTCCATGCAAGCCTGCACTGAGGCAGTAAAGAGCTCTTGTTGCTGATTTTGCAGAGGAATGGTTTAATGCCACTAGTTAAAGGCTTAGTTAAAGGAGGACAATGTCATAAAGTACTGATGAAGCGTTCTGGCATCATAGGTGGTTTAGAGTAGAGCTGCTTGGAAACTGTAGTAGAAAACACCAAATCATTAAGGCAGGAGACTTCATTCAAAACATCTCAGGCATAGCAAATGAGAAGAAAAAAAAAAAAAAAAAAAAAAAAGGCCCCAAATATTTACATTTCCTGAGACAAGGAAATGTCCCTGATTTTCTGTGTACAACTTGTCTGAAAATAAGTATCATTAATTATTTCAAAGGAAAAAATATTTTCCAGGTAAGAATGTGTGTCATTTTTTCAATTATTGAACTTTAATCACACTAGAAAGCAAGAACGAAGTAAGAGGCAAGACCACAAATCAGGTATCACACACCTGAAGAAAAGGCCATTTCCAAAGCATCAGTAAAAATGTTACACTGTATCTGCCACAGAACAGAGAAAAAATATAGGACTCATAAGAGAATTTTGTGGTGCTTTAGGAATTGCGAGCAGATTAAGCAGTAGAGCTTTCCTGGTTTATAGGTATACATCCCATTAAATAGAAGCAAAACTACACACTAAAATTGAAATCCATAAATCCATACAATAAAATTTAACAGTCAGCAATACCGAATGTTCTCCATTGTTCTCCAAGAAGTACCAAAGGAGATTAAAGGCACAGCAGACACTTTTTTTAAGTTATTTGCTCCTTCTGTTCATTCTAGATAGGCTTCAAAAGCAAAGCATATTGGTTTGAGTCACACTTTTAATATGATTCATAACAGTGAGAGTTTGTTGATGTGCACATGAACCACTTAATTATATGGGTCAACAATATGAATTCAGTTTACACACAGAGAAATCTTATCACTGCCTGAACTAGTTTGTTAGTGAGAGACCAAGTAGCATGTTTTTTTTAATCTATTGTTTTCAAACTCGTCTTCAGAAAGACACTGGTTGGCTTTTACATGCCTTTCACATGACAATGATTTCATATCATTAAATGACTCTGGGAAGACTGAGCCTTAAAGTGGTCTTGAATTTGTTGTGTGGCAGTAAAAATTGAGTTATAGGGTTAGAGGTAAATGTACTCCTCTATTAACCACAAACAAATATTCGGGAAAGATGGAATATCTGCTCCCTATACTCCACTGCAAGACAGAAAATATATCCAAATACCTTACAATAAAGGGACAAAATGAAGTACAAAAAGACAGGAGAGGCACTTGGAAAGCAGTTACCTAATTTGTCCAAGCATAAGAATCTGGGGAAAACAGGCATAGAAAGTTCTTTGTGGCAACGACACAAAGTGTCTTGTGGCAAAAACACACATCTGATGGACTTCTGAAGTAATTAGAAGATCTGGTTGTAAGGAATAGGAAAAGGTAGGAAGGACAGAGGGTAAAAGACAGCAGAAAGTTCAAGTGAAGTTCTGAGAGAAATAAGGCTTATTAGGTGAGGGCACAGGAGCCTGCAGAAGTGCAAAGGAGTGGAACAGCTTCTGGTCTTACCCCATCTACACTCATGCAAGTGAGACATGGAAGAGATTACAATAAAGATTATTTCAAAATCTTAAAGATAATCTGTCTTTAACAGGGAAGTTCACAAAGTCCTCTAACCACAAAGATAAGGTCAAGAAGAGAAAAATTATTCCAGTGGCATTTTTACATTTCATCTCTGAATAAGTTCAATTGAATTACTTGGTTAATTTTATTCAGATGCTGAAAGACTTTAAAAATAAATAATCCCCATTTTGACCACACATTTATCTTTTGCTGCCAGTTTTACCAGCTCCATCTATAAAATTCACCAAATCTTTTAATATGTAGGACCTGCCTTTTTTGACTCCTCTGCAGTTTTCCACAGGCTACAAACAGAATTCAAAATAATGCATATTGGTAAAAAGTCTGTATACAGCAAATAAAGACAAAGTGAATGCACAATATTTTCAAATTCTGTCATGGAGGATTAAATACTTGTTGCAAATTATTCACACAGTGGTAGCAAGACTATCAGAAATGAAATAATTCTGTAGTGTTCCAGTCTGCACAGAACTTACCATTTCTGTTACACACAGTCAAATTTTTACTGTTTTATTTCCCTTTTTATTTCAATAAGATTTGCCAAGTAAAGGTCTCAGACAGCTCCCCAGTTCTACCAGTTCAGGGAAGACAAAGAACTTAGCGCATGTGGTGAAAGCTCCAAATTCATCAGTGCCAATGGAGATATTGAGCCATTTGACACTTCATGGTAGCTGGCACTGGGAGATGAAAAATATTGTCACAACCAGTAAAACCAATGGAGGGAGAAATCACATTCTGTACTTACATAGCTCCATATGTGGCAAAGGGCTCCGCAAGGGAGGTTGTCTACAATCACTGCACATCCAAGGCATGACTTGTCTTTTGAACCTGAGAATGGATCACACAATCAAAATTAATAAGACCCATGACCCCACTAAACTTGTTGTGCATTGTTCAGCTATGTCCAACCGTAACAGTTAAAAGTGCTTAAAAAAATCTACAAGAGAAACACTCCAAACCCATCATATATTCATGTGAATCAGCATGCTGTGTTGCCATGAAAGATTTCCTGTCTCAGGGAAGGAAATCTCATAAGCATTCGCTGAGCTGATATGACAGACTGTCTCATTAAAGATACAGCCACCTCACCAAGGACAATGAAACTGTGCATCCTCATGTTGACAGTGACAGAAAATAATGATAACCACTGCTGGGTTTCTGTGTGTGCGCGCGCGATAGTGTGTTTTTTTTTTCCTCTTACTTGCTTTTGAGGGCTGAGAAAGGGAAAAATATCTCAGTGCAAACACTGATAATTATGAAATCACAACTAAGTTTTTACTGACTTTGCAACAGCGACAGGAAGCACAAGGCATATTTCCAGAAGACAACGCATTTTTCATGATGGTACCCAGTAAAGAAAAGGAAGCAATATTCTTCAAGTGTCCCGATAGATTTCATAAACCAAATTCCTTCTTAACCCACAGAAAAATATTTCATCCACCCTGTTCAGTAGTTAGAGAATTTGAGAGCATCATACCCAATTTTCCTCGATAATAGTTTTTGGCAGTCAAGAGCATAAAGCACTGGCTTCAGAGGTGACAGAACTCCCATCACTGAAAACTTAAAAACAGGTTGAACTAATATCTGTCAGGAATAGTTTAGGTGTGTTTGATCCTGTCTGTGGGGAAGGGAGGAAGCAAGTGACTTATTAACATCCTTTTCAGTACTAGTGAGCTATAAAAGGCTTTAAAATGTAATCATGCAACAACTGGATACACAGTTTCTCCTATAACAGAGAAAAAAAATACAGGTCATGTTTCACTGCCCCAAATTGTCAGATTATTTTTTTAATGACAGTGTACAAATATGCATCGTCCATGGCAATGACACAGTATACTTCCTTCCTACCCTGCCAAGTACAACACAGTGTAGGATTTTCCAGAAGTGATCTCAAATCCCAAGACCAAGGGGGTTATGGGGGTATATGGAAAGCCAGCAATTGAAACAATGCCTGTGGTTTATATCACAACTCAGAGGCCAAATCTGAAACAAATGTTATTTAAGCAAAATGACAAAACGATAACCCGACAAATGAATGCGGAGTAACTCACCCCTATAGAGAGACTTTTCTGGAAAACATAGTAATAGGCTAAGATCTCTGCATTTGCTAGCCTGTATCATTAATAGCTCTTTGCAGAACGTTTTCACAATTTGAACAAAATGGCCATGTTCATGACATATGAATATTATACTGTAAATATTTATTTCATATCCAAGTTCTAAAGTTCATGTTTGAAGATTAACATAATCCTTCAAATACGAGCTTTTGGGATAAGTCACCTTACACTAGAAAAAAGCTGATCTCCTCTGCATCTCATCTGAACCATTAGCTAGTGAGAAGTACCACTACTAAACTACTTTTCTGTCTGTGTCAAGAATGCTCTTCCATTTGACAGTTTGAGAGGCAATAAAAAGAGGCAGATATTTTTTTTCTGTCAGATACAGACTGGATCACCAGATGGGGGAAGGTTTTCTCTTCAGTGAGTTGTCAGTAGATGAGTCATGTACAGAAAATTACACCCCATCTACCACAGGAACATTTTAATATACAAACAATAAGGAAATCCATAATTTAGCAGGACGACTGTCAAAACAACCATCCAAATAAGCAGAAGGTGAATAAGCTCCTGGGGAAAGCAAATGAGTAAGAATTATGCTTGTAAGAAAAGCCAAGAAAGGAACTGACCACATGAGCTAGTGTACTCTATGAGGAAAAGCCATCAAGGTATGCCATTATTTTTGCAAATAACATACCCCAAAGCCAGAGATACTCATGTCTAAAAGATATCTCTGTGCAGCCGGGTGGGGATCACCTGTAAGACCCAGTCCAGCAAAACCTGCAGATTTCCACCTCTGCCCACCATGGCTCCAAGTCTTCACCACATTTTTGTAGTTCTTAGCCAGGTCTTAAAATCCTCCAGCCTCTTCATGTCTTTTACTGGAAGATCCCAACTCAAGAGAAGCAACTAAACATAACAAAGTCCAAGACAGAGGCACATCTCAAAGCATTATAGGACTGAATTATATGAAAAAGGTGAGCCTTAAAGCTAAAGGACTGGGGTATACGCAGAAATCCCTATCTGCATGTTCAAAGAATAACAACAGAGAGTAGTGTCCCTAAATCCAGATCAGAGAGTTCATTTTGCAGGAATTAAGACACAGATTTTCTTCCAGGAGCCTGTAATAACCAAGGAGGTCCAGCACTGAGTAATTAAATCTTAGGGTGAACTCTTTATCAAACCTTAGGGTGAACCTTAAGATGAACTGGGGTTGAAATCAGATGATCTCAGAGATTCATAACCTTTTTAATATGAAAGTGAAATATTATCAGCTTTTATTTCATACTATGAATTTGAATATTAGGTGGTTTTTAATATTATTACTTTACAATATTACACAATATTGTTTATTTTGCTCACATTTCATTGAGGTTTGTTAGAATTTCAGACACTTCAGAAGCTCTACAGAAGTAAAATTGGGTAGAAAAGGATACGATCCTTTAAGATGGAAAAGGTACCAGTGATTTGGCAGCAATCTTTTATTGTCCCTATAAGTTACGGGTAGATATGGAGTCATTCATAGACTAGTCAGCAATTTAAGTGAAGTAGTACAAAGTACTAAGTACCAGCAATTTAATTAAGCAATTCAAATGATTAAATGTGATTTACTGAACATCTAAGGGTCGTATTAGCTACAATAATAGCAAATTCACTTATGTCGTTTAGAAACAACAAAACCTGGCAGTCTAGAAATGCTCAGGAACTGAGCAGGGAAAAATTCAAGTCGGGTAAGCAGTGCCTAGCTGGAGATGAAAGCTCACAGAAGTGAGAGGATGCCTAAAGCAGAGTCAGATTGTGCAGAGCTGTCTAAAATGACAGTGTTATCAGAGACAGGTTATGGGGCAAATTAGAACAGGATCAAGATGTAACTTCAGTGAACTAAAGCAGGTTCTCATTTCATGGCATTATTACATACATAGCTCTACGCCAGAGGGAACTCCGACCTTTACTAAGTGAAAATTGATACATAAACCCACTCTCTCCTTGTTTCTTTTTGTTAAAGTAGATTTTATATTGCAATATAAAAATAAAAAATAAAAAAATAAAAAAAATACTGCATCATATTAAAACTCAAAATAGAGAAAGGAAATCAAGGAATATGGAGGCAAATACCTCCTGTTGCTGAGCTTCACTTTGGGTTAATTCAGAAGCTGACAAACAGAAATATTTATGCAATTTTCTTTTAGAGGAGTACACCTGATCTTGATTGTGAAAACATACCACAAAAATATTTTTTTTTATCAGTAAACAGCAGGAGATATGGAAGTCATAAATGACAGCCTATCCTTGGAGAAAGACAAAAGGAAATGAACTCGAAGGTTTTATCCAAGGACTATGCTGAATAATATCTATATTCAAACAATAAACAATATCTAATAAACCTTGAGAAAACATAATACATGAAGGAAGTGTTTTAGGTTCCTTATCAGAAAGAAAAACATTGTACAATTTAAAAAAAAAAAAAAAAAGGATAACTGGGGAGAGTAAAAGTCTGAGTACCAACTTTATTTTCCTATAAATTATTCCTTCAATTTCGTTTTGTATAAGGAACAATAAGTGCTTGCATTTAATTACCACTATTGTTAATAAAAATTCAAAAGATCACAGTGAAAGACTTCCACACCTAAAAATGAAAGAGCTGAAAATAAGCTTTCACTGTGATCTTGAGGAAGAGCCCAATAAACATGACAGACTGAGGTACTGAAACAGTTCTCAAAAATCATCTCCAGCAGACAAACTGCTTCAAAAGCATTATGCTTCTCCCCTCCCACCCTCATGCTGATACCAACTCTGTCATGGAAATGACAGAAGCAGAGCAACAAGGGATTTGTGGGTTTGGTCGTGGTGGTGTTTAAGCTATTCATAGCCTGGGCCAAGGTAGAGTCGGTTAAGGAAAAATTAACATTCTGCTGTACAGGTGGAGTTGTGCCAGGGATGAAGTACTTTCACAGCAAGAACATATCCAAGAATTAAAATGCGCAGCCTTTCTGCTGCTAAACTTTCCCAACTTTATCACAAACATCTCTGTTCTGGAAATGTGTTAACAGCTGTCTATGCATGGGAGGAGCAGAAGAAAGTGGGAATTGAGGAGAATACATCTTGGTGAAGCTCAGAATACAAAGTAAATGTAATAACAGAGGGAGTAGGTTTTCTTTGTATTCTATTAACAAAACACTAAGAAGGAATCAGATTTTAAAATGGGAGTGTCACTGCTGGTGACACCTCTGTTAGTGATCTCGGCAGCTATAACTAAATAAATGCATAAAGTCTTGACAGAGGGGAAGGGCTGCAGAAATCAGTGCCAAGATCCCCTACTAAAAGAAAGCCTCAGCATGATGATAAAGAGGTATGATATCATGGAAGGTACCATCAGCTGTATTTAGGACTGAGACATCAGAAAGGCTAGTTACAGGCAAAACACTGCTCTAGCAAGAAATTTTGTTCCTCAGGCCTGGTAACTAAAACATTCTTGAGCTGCACAGATCAAATTAGAACCACAGCTTCATATCACACATGCTACGTGTGCCAAAAGAAAGCACCCATGTGCAACCAATGTTCAGACCAGGTCACTGCTGACAACAGCTATTGATACGCTATCCCACAGCTCCTGGGAGCTGATTAATCATTCCAAGTTCAATACAAAGCAATTTTTTATTTATTTTTTTTTTCACAAAAGCCATGAAACAAATGCCATGAAGCACTGTGCTGAATCAAGACTCCATGCTGTTCTCCTTCCTGCTCACATGCTTTGGTTGATTTGCAAGAAGGTTGTGAGTAGTGCCCAAGTTCCATCCCAAGGACAGCCAGTCTTCATGTAGGAAGAAAAGCTTTCCAATCTAGCCTCATAAAATGAAGAAAAACAACTGAGCTTGGATTTGCTAGTCAATGAGCCAAGAAGTCTGCCTCCATGACATGGAATGCTGATCAACATGACTTAGCTAAATCAAGAAGAATCTGTAGTGGCAAAATGGAACCCCATAATGTTACTGCAATGAAAGACAGAGGAAGAATTTGTGATTCCCTCAGTTATCCCTCCTCCTCTTTCACTCACATCAAATGCACCCATTTAAACAAAATCTATCTGTAGGATTCACCTATTATCTACTTGTATATCATTACACTTCACTACTTTTTTAAAAAAGGAAACTTTCTGATCTTAAAAATATACCATAATACATAGTTCCCAAGGTTCAGGAAAAGATGCGTGGCATAGCTTTGAAGATGTTACAAAAAATAACATTCTTTCTTGAACTTGTCTTGAACTTCTGTTTCTAACCTCCAGTTAAGATTTCTCCCCTTGTATAATAATTCTACGCCTTTTAAATTCAGCTACTCACCAAGCAAATAGCATCTGTTTAAACAAAAGGAAGAGATTAGTGGTGTCTACTGTCTGTGATAGGGAAACAGTCAAGCTTTGATAAAACCATGTTTCAAGTTTGCCTCTACTGTTTTCAGAAACAGCAGCTGTTCCTTCCAGCTTTCCTAAGCCTTAAGCTTTCTTGCATGACCTTGAAGACTTACAAAGCTGCAAAATTGTTCCAGACGCTTGCAAACTTTCTAAACAATGCATTTCAAAGTGTTCCCTGTGACTTCTTCTTTGTGGGTAGACTCATTTAATGTATATTACTTAAGTTGAGGGGCACTCAACTCTTACATATAACTCTTAAAACTCTTTTTTCTAGAGGTAGTAACATATAGTTGAAGCAAAACAAACAGAATTTATAAGGGTTGGTTAGTTAACCCGTTCTGAATTTCTTATCATAAGGGTAAAATCAAAGGGAATAAATACATTATCGACTCTTAAATAGAATTGTAGAATCATAGAACCATAGAATGGTTTGGGTTGGAATGGATCTTAAAGATCACCTGGTTCCAACCCCCCTGCCATGGGCAAGGACACCTCCTACCAGACCAGGCTGCCCAAAGCCCCATCCAGCCCGGCCTTGAACACCTCCAGGGATGGGGCGTCCACAGCGTCTCTGGGAAGCCTGTGCCAGTGCCTCACCACCCTCACAGTAAAGAATTCCTTCCTTATATCTAATCTAAATCTCCCCTCTTTCCATCTAAAGCCTTTACTCCTCACCCTATCACCACACTTTCTGGAGCCTTCTCTTCTCCAGGCTAAACATCCTCAGCTATTTCAGCCTGTCTTCATAGGAAAGGTGCTCCAGCCCCTTGATCATCTTTTTAATGAAATTACCTCTTCAATAGCCAGAGTTATTTCTCAATAATGAAAAAGGCAAATTTAAAATACTCCTTAAAAAAAAATAATAATAATATTCATCATTTTTTTAATCTCAGCCTGTGAGACTCTTTATAATACAAATCATACAAAAGAGTAGAGCATTGTCAACTGCTTAAATTGAAAAATGATGATTCTTTCTCTCCTTTCTTTCCAATGGGCCTAAGTCAATCAACCCTAAGAACAAAAAATCAAAGTTTTAACACTCAAAATGACCCTGAGGGTACTATAATACAGTGAGATGACTTTTTCTTATCTGAAGATGTGAGGAAGTCCTGAATTTTCCTTCCCTTATTCACACTACTCATGTTATAAATGAAAATTTCCCACTCAGTAAACTCTATCGATCATTTAAGTGCCTGGCCTTGAAGACAGGCAGACATTAAGTTTGCATTATTGTGGTATGTACTGAAACAGATTTAAAAGCACTGTCAGTCTCCCATAAGAACATTTAGATCATAAGATCACTAGAATTTATACTGTGCTTAACACTTTAGTCTTTGTCTATATACCCTTTACTATTCAGAAGCAAGGAAGTGTAGGCTCAGAGCAAGATCTGTCTAAATCTTAGAATGCTATACAGGTCTTGCTCACACAAAGGTCTGTAATTTCACTTAATTCAGTGCACCATCAGTTCAAGAGGCTACCTTTGTTAGTTCCTAAACTCCCATGCTCTCTTGAGTTATTCATGTCTCAAGTTGAGGGTGTAAAGCATCATGCCTGTTGGTCAAAGATAATTACCAACATCCAAAAATCACAACGAAAACCAAAAAGGCCACAAGATTCCCTTCAGAAACATGACGTTTAAAAATGAGATACTTCTAGTTCTTCTTTTCTGCCTTGTTGGTTTGGAGTCCACAGGCATTAAATTTTTTAGACTTTCATCTAGAAGTATAAAAAGCTCATTTGATTAAAACAAATAAAATTGCTCTTAAGCATTCTTACTCATTCCCAGACTGGGTTAACACTCCATACAGAGTGTCTAATATGATGGGGCTCACAACCAACCCAAGTTATAGGAACAGCTAGTGCAGCCACTTGAATTTTGTGCTTCATGGAGTTGTCCCAAAGAGCTTCACACAGCTATTAGATTTCAAATGGAAAATTTGATTAAAATAATGATGTAAAAACTTATGTGGTTATGACAAGAAGAAACAGTCAAAATCTATGAGTATTGATGCAGCTTGGAAAATTTTACAAGACATTAATTAAAGCATAACAGGGTACAATCTTACTGGCACAGAAAAATGCAGTCAATTAGAAGTGAAATGCCTTAGTCTGTAAGGACAGCTAAAAGATCTAATGGAGACGCAGGAAGAGAACCAATGAAGACTACAGAAGGCAAGTTGAAACTTGCAGGGAAAAAAAAAAAAAAAAGATAAAGAAGATAAAGGCAGCAAAACAGAATGAGTAATTGCTAGCTACAGGGACTAGCTACAGGGGTGTGAGAAAGTCTTTATCAATTATAGAAAAGAAAACAGAACAAAGTAAAAGCTGGGAGACCAACCCGGTGCTTAGCTAGGTGGGTACCCCTTTCTCTCAAATTAATGAGGTGTTGCATTAGTACAGCTGAGAACAGATTTTTCCCCTGAGACTGTAACATTTCCCTCACAGTGACGGTCTACTGCCCTCTGGGAAATCCCAAGGAAAACAGTGGAAACTGCTTTGCTTCAGTTAATTGAAAAACATGTGAAGGGATAACTCCCAAGAATATGTGTTAAAGAAAAAAACTTGAATCACCAAAGGACAGATATCTTATTTTTCCTTCTCTAGTTCCTATTCAGCCTAACTTCCATTCACAGGCTTGTCAGCAGATTGTTGCTCACTGACAATTTCTGTTGAAGGAACAGAAGATTCCCTATCTAAGGAGACCAGTAATCATTCTGAGCCATACAAAACAATACTGATGATGAAACAATACCACCTAAGTATATGTGTACCAGCTATTGAAATACCTTGGCATTGTTCATGATAACATCAAAAAATAAATAAGATCATCATCAAATAAGTAAGAAATAAAAATAAAAAATAAAATAATAATAAAAAAACAGCCTTTCCCTTACTCCTTACATAGCCCATGTTAGAAGCACTCAAAACCCAGTCTCTGCATTTTGGGGGAACATTAATTCAGTCAGTGTTCTTCTGAAGGGGAAATATAAAGTGGATGAAGAGATCTAGGTGAAAGGCAAGGCTATAAACCACTGCATGACTCAACAAGAGCGGAAGGAGCAGCTCAGTCTCTCTACACATCAAATGCACTAAAACTTGCATAATCAAAATGAGACCTTTATCAACAACATAACCAAACATGCCAGAACAGCTGTTACCTCTAGCCCTAGATATGTGCAATGCCTTCAAACATAGTGACTTCAACTGCTCTTATATTACAATTTGTCTTGATGTCTTGTGAATTTTTCCATGCTCTAGTGTAAAACCATTAATTCTTCTCAGTTCTGACTATGGAAAATAATAGGTACTTATACATTCAGAAAGAGCTCAGAATAGGCATCCACCAAATTTCCACGCTCTAGCCTGAAGGTGTTTGTTTCTCTTGACTTTTTCCTCTCTGACAACTATAATTCCTAACTCTTCAGTCTAATTATAAGTTTGTCTGTTTTAATCATTTCTTTGAAAAACATGCTTCCAAAAATCAATGTTTTTGTTGCTCAGTTCATTGTTGCTGAGTGAAGAATCACTTCTCTTTTTTAAAAAATTATACCATAATTGCATTAACTTGATTTGAATTTGGTGTATTAGTCACCATCTCTGTGAGTGGTCCCCCCTCCATATTCAGTTCTCTCCTACAGAAACTAATTTCTCTCCAAACCTGTCTGTTAATTTTTATGACAACCACAGCTGCACTGTTTAAGAATACAGCCCAAATCAAGCAAGAGAGAATCCTCTTGCCCCAAGACAATTTTGCTGATACCACCTTGAATACAAGATAAACACAAATGGCTTACTCATGGCATGGGCTCTATAAAATGTTTGTAGAATATTACCTTGCCTTCACTCAACCTTCTTGATCCCATACACCACAATAGCTATGTAACCTTTAATGTACTGAGCAGCTGTGCCTGGCTGAAGCATCTGGAAGCAGCAGAAAACCACCATGGAGATTTGCCACAAAGAGCATAACATCTAACAGGTTTCTGCACTACAAGCATCCCCACTTGGGATCACAATATCCCACTGGCATTCTCTACCCCATGCACTCCACCTCCTTACTATGTCCCACAGAGACATGCACGCAAGCTGAAGACAACCAAAAAGTCCAACAAAGGGAACTTTCCCTTATTCAGAGGTAAGTGCAGTTTGGTTGTACACCGTATTTCTCACCTTGCCAACACAACTTGCATGTCAAAAATCAGAATAATCCTACTGAAGGTACTTAGTCACACAGGAGAACCCACATCTCCTCCTTTCTCACAGTTTTGTACTTATAGAGCCTCATTGGTTGTACCTTATCCAAACACCACTTTATTTTTTTGCGTATGAGCACTGAGAAGAGCAGCTGTGCAACTCCAAATAGTTGCAACTGCTCCAGCTACAAGCACTATATTAGAAAAGCGGATTAGAAAAAATTTTTGAATGACTGCTGTAACTCTACACTCCCCAAATACCAAATTCCTTCTGTATATTATTATGCTTCCTAGATCACGGACAACAGCAACTCATAGCAAACTCGGATTTCAAAGACTGGCAAAAATGCATATGTTTACTATATTTTACAGTATTAATTACGTGTGCTAATAATAGTTTCTGGTAGAAATATCCTGTCATAAAATTGCCAGAAAATGCACTTAGACAATGTATGATACAGATCAGCTATAGCATGTATGTACATATATTTGTGCATATGAATAATATTTCTAATCAGCTGGTATATGCCTTCTTTCCTTCATTTATTAAACAGAGGGTAACATACAATCTTATTTGTATTTTATTAGTTCATAACATGAGTTTCTTAAATTCACATATCATATTAGTTCAACCACTGAGGAGCATAGCATACTGAGATATAATTACAAAGCTGATGTTAACTCAAGTTTGTGACTCAATGAAGAACAACTCAGTCACTTCAAATGTAGAATATTTTTTTTTCTTTATAGAAGGAAAATGTTTCATTATCCTCAAGGAAATGTTAATGTGTAAGTATTTCATAACATTAGCATCACCCTTACAATTTGGGGGGACTATTTTTAAAGACGTTCCTGGTGCTTTTGAAATCTATATGAATTCCTATAGCCCAGTGCAGATGTCTTGTTCAAAGTCTTTGTATAATTTAAGCCTAAAAATTAAGTCCTCAGAGTACTCTGGATGAAATGCACTCCCTGCTGGCCTTCTACAGAAAGACAAATTTCTCACTGCAAAATCAGTCTTTCTAGCTACCACAGTTTGCTGATAGAGCAGTCCTCTCCACAGACTGAAAAGATGGATTATTAGAGTCAGAAATACCATGTTAAACCAGCTACAATATTCTTGTGACCAGCACCGTACTGGGTGCGTGTGAACCACACTGTATTTCAGACTCACTCTCAAACCACCAACATCTTTGCTGCACTACCAGCCTTGCTCTTAGGAACATTTTACTCTAGTGAAGAGCCAAGTCCATTAGTAACAGACTGCTGAGTTTGTAGCTGCAACCAAAGGAATGAAAGAGAACTAGCAATGAAGAAAATACTTTGTTATGTAAACTTTGCTGACTTGTCACATCCACAAAGGTAATCAGGTTCCTATAAAAGTTAAAAGCCTCAAGCACCTTTCACCAGATTCAGTGCCTGAAGTTTCAGCAAACTGCAGAAACTCTATTCAACCTATTTGAATCTATTCAACCTCTTTGAATCAACTTGAATCTTTAACCTACTAGACTTATTTAGGACGGGAGACGCTGGAAGTAGGAAATGCATTTGTTCTATGGATTCAGTTACCAGGGAACTCACTGGGTTTTCCGTGCAATCAGTGAAAGTTTCATTCAAGCCTGAATTACATCTTTAGATATATCTGCAGATTGAATAGTCCTTTTGAAGTTACATAGCAGATTTTCAAACTGGACCTTTTTGCACTTTATCTTTTCAGGTCTTGCAAAACACATTATGTTTAGGATAAGTTCGGGCAGGATTTGGGGGCAAGCGTGTCTTAAAATTGGGTTTCAGAATGGCTCTCTGTTCTCTAATTGCAGACTGAAAGATGTCAAGTGGAATGGATAACACTGTTCTCTCCATTTCCTAAATAAAGTTAGTTCACTGAACTCCATGGAACTAAAAATGAAAGAGGATTTCTCTTTTATTTTTTGTCTAGCACAGAGTATTTCAAAATTGGTACAATATATATTATGCTTATTGTATAAAGCATATTACATATTATTATAGTATTATTATTACATATTATAAGTACATATGACACCAGGCTGAATGGTGCAGTCGATACAACAGAAGGAAGCGGTGTCATCCAAAGGGACCTGGACAAGCTTGAGAAGTGGTCCCAAATGAACCAAATGAGGTTCAACAAGTTCACGTGCAAGGTGCTGCACCTGGGTCAGGGCAACCCCAGACAAGACTCCCGGACTGGGAGAACAACTCGTTAACAGCAGCTCTGCAGAGAAGGGCTTGAGGTTCTGGTGGAAGAAAAGCTCAACATGACCCAGCAGTGTGTGCTTGCAGCCCAGAAGGCCAACTGCATCCTGAGCTGCATCAACAGAGTAGTGGCCAGCAGGGCAGGGGAGGTGGGTTGCCCTGAGCAACCCCATCAGTTCGAATGGAAAGTGTCTCTGCCCATGGCAGGGGTTTGGAACTACATGATCTCTAAGAATGCCTTGGGCAGGAAGGGACCTATGATATTTAAAACTGTGTATTTGTATTTCACAAAAATGCAGGCTGTGTTGGGCCAGTTGGATTTAAAAAACAAGGAGCTCATCTAAACTGGTAGCATTTGTATTTGTGTGGTTAGAGGAGTGCTTTTTGCTAATTTAGGCTTTCTGAAACTCAGAAGGCTAAAGGTCAAAGAAAATCTCTGTCCAACGAACCAAAGAACTAGAGACACAAGGTATTTGGTAATATTACATTCATGAAAGGACTACAAATATCTTACTTCCTTTTCTTTCCTGTAGATTTCAAGTTACTTTTCTGACATGGCAGTAAATCTGAAGATAGAAAAAGCATTGAAAACATATCATTCCATGAAATGGAATTATCTTATTTCCAGTCACATGCAGTACTTTGAAGGTGAACTCTATTTCATTTTCTGATGGCACTTTTCTTCCTTCCTTCCTTCTATTTTTGAAAGCTTTGTGCATGGGAGAACAAAAGGAAAGGATTTATTCTTTTCAGATGTAGTTAGAAAAAAGAAAATACAGCACAATACATGAAGAATGGATCTGACTAAATAGGTATTGTTCTATACAAAAAGATGGTATTTGATACTTTGAATGCAATATGACACTAATAAGTTTTGTACAGAAACTGAGTCAGTAAAGTCCAGTCTAAATGCTCTATCTGCATGTGTAATTCTGTATTATTCATCTATTCATGTACTGGTGTAAAGATCTTGTGAGAAGAAACAAAATACATAGGTTAAAGGCTTGACAAGGACCTGTAACAGATAAGAGACCTCTGCTATTTCAGGCAGCCAAGTTATTTGATTTGAGTCATAGTCCTGGCAAGCTCTTAAAATAATTGTAGTTTGGCTGCCCCTGCAAATCCTGTTGGGAATCTGGTCCAGAATGACATTCTGCCCACAATAAGAAAAGCATTCATTCAATTTCCAATATTAAATATATTCACAGTCAGTTAATATATCTCATTTCTTTCTACAGTTGTTTCTTTATTCATTTCTTGCATTAGGTAATTACTTACTTTGCAGCTTAAGTAGTTAATTACAAGTTGTATTTATGAATTATAAATAGTTATACTTGAAAACTGAAAGGTCACATTTAATTTTTATGGAAGAAGCTTGTGTTGTTTTCTGTTGCTAGATAACACTGAAAAATATTTTTACCCAGTAATGAAATTAAAATTTGCAAGTGGATTGCAAAGACTGGATTTCACAAGCTGCAGTGTTTGGTCTATCAAAACAAATTTAATTGCTACCCAGGGACAAATTCCTTTCTTTACACATGGGCTAGGCACCCATTGATACCTACTGCTTCCCTTAAAATTGGGATTAAATTGCCGGTCAGGAATCATAGTGTCCCTTTGCCCTGTATTCTGCTTGATTGAGTAAATTGATCTCAGGGACTCCAGTGCCTTCTTATTCTGCAACTTCATGGTTACTCTGTACTTTAGCATTAATATTGTGGCTAGATAAATGGTAATAAATACAAATGTTTCAGACTCACAGTCACAGACCTCAGCACTTCCTAGATTGTAATAAATACTTCTTGATGTTTCCTATGGGTATGGAAGAGGCAGTTATTAAAGCCTGCCAAAAAGGAAATGCTATAAATCCCATACACACAAAATATTCCTGATTCTAGCAAAGAAATATATAAAGACTCACTAGAGGAAGAATTTGTGCTTAAAGATTTGTTTTTGAGTGTCTGTGTCAACAATCAGGTGCTACAAGCATTTGAAAAATTTCTCATCTCACCCTGGAGACATATCAGCATATAACTTTGCTCCTGTCAAGTCTTTCACCATACTTTTTCTCTGCTTGCCTTTTCTTACAATGCTGTAAAGTCTTGTTGCCCAGTTGTTCAGCTTCTGCTTCAGAAAATTATGCTCCCCTCTCACCCAATAATCAAGTGGTTAGAATATTCAACTATTTGGGGAAAAACTGAGAAACACCTTTTTCCAGTGACATTCTGGCACTACACTCTAGTCATTACAGGCTTCCCAGGGAAGAGACAGGGCCTCTGAGCATGCTCCCTGCCTTCAAGAAAAAAGCCAGTCTAATTAGCTCTATCAGTCTCTACTTTCTTTGAAAACTATTTGAAAATGCCAACATCTTTCCTTCCACCAGAAAAGTTATGACAAAATGTTATGAGGAGTACCAACAGCAGAAAGCTTTGATTATCTCCAACCAGTGAAGCTGTTTGCAAAGTTCACTATGGTACAATGGAGGGTAGCAGGTTGCAAATCCCTTGCAAGAAATAGTATTTCTCTGCAATTCAGAATTAGGTTGTTATATAGCCCTCAAAAAGGGCCATGCCACATGTTTTCTGTGGTACTTTCAACAGTTTAACTTTGCATACTAGATCCAGAAAAAATAAAAGTAAAAATAAATCTTTGGCATTTAGCTTCTAACACAGCACACAAAGAAGTAATGTACCTGTTTTGCATCTTCTGAGCTCCATGATGATATGTTTACTCAATCTGGCCAACAGCATGTTTCTCTGCTAAAGGCCCAAAAGGCAACTCTATTATGAAAGAAAATATAATCTCACTCTGCACAGGTTGTTATGTGTACTTTCCTTCAAGCGATTCCGTAATCTTGGGCATTCCAAGAGCATTGCCCAACTCTGCCTCCACAGCAGTCATTGATAGGAGAAGAAACACCATCAGTCAAGGAAGGATTTCTCTTATCAAATGACAATTTGGATTCTCCCGCAACTCCTATACGCCATAAGACAGCATCTGCAGGGACTTGGCATAATTCAAACACTTCAGATACTTTCTTCTGTCATAAAGGAACTGTAATGGGACACAGAAAAGACTGCATGTCCATACAATGTTGGATATTCTGTAAAATGGTCCTGTTCTGATTCTATGACCTATCAAACATACAAACTCCACAATAGACGTTTATGCATCCATGAACAGTTCTGAATTTGAAGGTGGCTTGATTTGCCAAGCCTGCCTAGGTCCCAAACTCAAACATGAAAAGGATATCTCTACAACTGATTTAAAAAAAAAAAAATAATAATAATATCCGTATATTCATATATTAAATAAGGTAGATATTTTTTCTTGTAGTATTTGCCTGAGAATTCATCTTCAGAGAAAAGAAAAAATCTGAATCTCAATATTTATACACATCTGGAAACAAACAAAAGAAATACAAAATCACTTAGGACTCCCTGGAAGATGGAAAGTTTATTTTCTGCCTTTTCATGATCAGGATGCAAAAAAAAAAAAAAAAAAAAGACAGTACATTCTGGTTCCAATAGCTGATTTTTTTCAATGCAGTTCACTAAGTGATTTGACCTTATTTCTCATAATGATGTCTTTTCTTTTCAGTGCTGATTACCAGTGATTCTGACCCCAGTTCATCTCAGTTATATAAAAATATGGTCCTGCTGAGAGGCCATTATTAATGGCCATTATCTCCCCATGTAGAGGTTCATTGCTTTCTGTATGAAGGAGATGCACAGGGTGAGAAATGGAAGAGACCTCACTATATGCTTTTCAAAGTTTCCTTATACTCAGGTCTCAATAACTCACTAGAGTTTTCCATTAAAAAATAGTTATTTTCTTAACGTCTAAACATAACCTCTGATACACAGAATAAATAAAGTGTTCCACTAACTGAGCACCTAATATAAAATCCAACAAGTTTCTGATACCCAAGTATCATTTTAACCTTAAAAGTTTACAAAAAAAAAAAAAAAAAATTTAAAGAGAAATAATGCAATTCTGATTCACAACAATAATATGTAGTACAATAGCTGCTGTTAACATCTTATCATTTAACCTATCATAAATAATTCCAAGGCAATGTAACTCCTATTCCCTAGCCACAAAATTCAAGCCTCAACCCTCAGCAGGTCATTCTAGGTGTCATTTAAGTTTTGCCTGGGCTTTAATTAGAGGATTCCTTGCATGCATATGGTTCAATTTAGCCTTCTCTTCAGGTGATTCTCACCCAAACAATGGTGATGTCTGAGATTGTTCTCACAAACGTCAGTAATGATGGAAACTGAAATAATTTTAAAAGAATTCACATAGGGAACAGAAAATATATCACTAGATCACGATGTTCTATGTTGACTTCTTGTATGTTTTTAGAGTATGGTTTTTGTTATCTCTCTTATTATTTGTCCCATATTTACTAAAGGTTGCAGACGTTACTAACAGTGAACAAACACCTAGTCTATCATATTAATGCTTCATTCAGCTTAAAAGCTCATTTTTATTTCTTTATGCTTAGAAAGGCGTATAATGGGTATATATCACCCTGTTTTTCTTCTACTTTTTCTGTTACTTTTTGGCAGCAGACACCTGCTCTGAAATACCTGACATCTCTTTCTGACAGTTTTCCTTGTAAAATACTTAACAGGAAGTTGTGACTGTTCCTACCATTCTGTATTTTTCCGTTTGAGAAATATGAGAAATATGGCTTGTTACCAATAACACTAGAAATTAGAGTCAGTTTTGAGATCCACTACACAAGGTTTGATACACAACATTTTAATACACTCTACCTGCCAGAACAAGAGTTCTGTGAATACTAGTATCTCCAGTCACTAGGGATCAGGATTACACACACCTTCCTGCTAATGCTTTGGTTCAGCAGAAGTTTAACACTTAAGTTTTGCCCAACATTGTCAGCTAAGATGAAAAAAATCATCATTGGTAGCTAAGTTATTTTATATTCCTCTTTTGCACTGATTTACAGACATGTAAAATGACACTTTTAAGGGAATATTTATGGATTTAATTCTAGAAAATGCAGTTTATAACAAAACATTTTTGTCATCAGGACTATGGTACAGATGTTTACACTGCTGAACTGTGCATTGATATTTAAAATTCTACTCTCAACTGGGCAAATATTGATTGATACACCAACTACTGCCAATAAGAATCGGTGTTTTATGAAGTGTGTCATCCATCTGTCTATTTAATGGAGAAGTAATACTGTCCAATTAGCCCAAAGCTGGCAGCATCTCAGAAGTTAATTATAAATACTTTTCACAATGTAATCTAATGATTTATTTATCATGTGGTATTTTCCAGTTTTCATACCATTCAGGAAAAGTTTGTATTTTAAATCAATGTCAGCAATTTTAGTTTGCAATCAAGAATGCTCAGAGTGCTGCTCTTTTGGGGGACCACACGTATGAATTCCTCCTACATTTGAGAAGGCAATTCATCTGAACACACATATGAGCAAAGTAAGCCTACTCACAGCATTTTTCACCCATAAGTAATTCTGTTCCCCTGCACTCAGTGAGCTTTTTCCATATAAGAGGCATAACTCCAAAGAATTAAACAGTGAATTAGTCTCCTACCAATGCTTTACGTAGCTCTTTTGTGGTTAGTTTTGGTGTATCTCTATTAAAAAGAAGGGTTTGATTCAGTGTTTGTTTTAGCACCAAACATTGAAGGACTCATATCATAATCCATCATTCTGAAAATACAAATGAATAAGGCTAAATCTGTAAGTCCTTTTGCAAAGGTATGAAGTGCTAACAATTCATCACTGATAAGACAGGTAATACAGGGGTGCTAAAAGCTGAAATGGTTCAGAAACCTTTAAAATAGCACTTCTCCCTACATCTGAGATTAACTGAGATTCACATCTTCCTCTCAGTACTGCTAATTCTTTAAAGCAAAATCCATCACTTTATAATATGCTTATGTATTGTAGCACACAAGAGGCCAGTTCTGATTTCAGCCGCTAGGTTCTATCAAAAATTAAAAGTAAAAATGTTTTTTGGCTACATGAAAGAAAGTATTTTTCTTAACGTGAGATCTATAGGCTTCCATTTCTCAAAGAAATGGTATATATTTACATAGCTCACTGAGAACTTGACATCAGGGGAAAAATATTGCAATACATTCCTGAAGGGTCCTATATGTACATGACTGAGAAATATTTTTTTTTTTTGAAGTCAAGTTGTTTCAGTTCTGTTTCAGTATGAGGCCCAGTTACAAAAATGTCTTGCACATGAAATGATAAATAGCCAAATAATACCATAGTAATATAAAGCAATAATTACCACGAATGCTTGAGATAAAAACAGATGAAATATTTCAAGCTGTAGAGCTGTCCACCGAAATATATCTTTTCAAGAGCAGTGATGCTCAAAGGCAAGTAAAACACCAAGATAAGACCCCCATAATCTCAAAAATGGAAGTTTACTGGAGATTTCAATTCCTATATCAAAAAAATACATACTTCTAATGCCTGGACAGAACCACTCTTTAGGGGGGGGAAAAATACCCAGGGCTTATCTTGATATCACAATTTACAATCAGTAGAGAGAAACCTAAAGAACAACAAAAAAATCTCAGTTCAGATTTCTTCTGGATGTTTTGCTCTAAGGTTTTGTCTACAGATTCTAACATTTTCCTATCTTGGGCATAAATGCATATTCTACACTAATGCAGTTGTATAGTTTTTGCCAACAGGAACAAACTATTCAATAAGATGAGAACATTACCTTGCATCTCTCTCTATGATTTTTATTTCTTAATAAAAAGTAGTAAAATTTAATTAAAGAAAATCTCATGTACTTTTCAACTACACTCCAGAATAGGCTGAGATGAGTTAAATGAGCAACTCAAGAATACCCATACAATAGTTTTCTCTTCTTTGTCAATAACTGGAACACAAAAACTTTTTCTTGATGTGTAACATGATAGATGTGATAGTAGATTTTGCTATGGAAAGCAATAAATTCCTCTTTCATTTGGATGAATAAAAAATGAGATCACTAACTTAGTATGGATAAATAAATCCTTACTATCTATCATAAAGGTAGCCCGGACTACATATTGGAGTGCTCCCAGTAAGTGCAGCTGCTGCTTCTTTTGATTAAAAGACCTGGACTGCTCTCCCCAGTAGGCATTCATGCTGATCTCTGAGGTTCAGTAGCTGAGCAGCCTGGATCATTCAGAATTTTTATTAAGACTGACAACAATACCAAATGTGTAGGTGGAAAAGCAGTGCCAAGTACACAGCACTGATATAATATCATCTCCTTATGTTATCCCACAGTGAGCAAAACTTGCTATAAAGTGACTTTTTAACAAAGTCCCAACCCCAAAAATCCCTGTTAGAAAGAGAAGGGTTAGAGATTGACAAGAAAAGGGGACAAAGGCTGTAGCAGACTCTTGAAACAGGATCCGCATGCTCACCATTAACAGCTGATCTTCTTGCTGACATTAGAAGTAGAAAGTTCATGTTAGGGCTTCATAATGTTGCAGAGCCACACAGTAGTGCCAAGTGGTATGACATCCTTGACTTGCCAATGGACATCCACATAGGCAGAAAGATGACATGATAAAAACTAGGAATAAAAACTCATTTCAAAGACACTAACTAGCATTGGCAGGAAACACTCCACTGGGAAACTTGTACGAGAGATGTTAGGATTCTGCAGAAGTGACAATTTATAAAAAACGAAGTACAATGGGAAAAAATGGTGTAAAATTAGAACCCTTTTGACTACACTTGCAGCATCACACAGATCTTGCAGTTCTGGTACTTGTCTCACATATGGTATACTACATGTCATATAAATGATGGAATCTGAGCATTTTTAAGGAACACAAGGGAGGGACAAAGGAAGAAGCAAAACAAAAAAAGCTTGCTAGTGAGGCAGTACAGCAATTTACTGCATCTGTTATGTGAAGAACCCCTATATTTTGTATTTACAAATAACTTTTTTTTTTTAAGCAAAACAAAGGCAATATCGCTCTCTGCAAGCAATGACATGTTCACACTCCTATTAAGGTTCATGCTATTTTTCCTCACTGTGTGTGTCAGCTGTCAGCCTCTGAGAGACTTGGTGAAATAAAATTAAGGGAATTCAATTCCTTTGAAGCACTAAGAGTCAGGAGCTGCCAGGGGCTGAACACACAGGTACCTCAGTAGAGATACACCGGAAGGCAGAAGGCAGCAACACAAAGACACCAAAAAAAAGGAGAGCCAAGAAGTGGACAGAAAAACAAATGCAAAATGACTGCAAGGCATGGTGTAAACTATAGCCCCAAATTTCCAGATGTCAATGTCTAACGATAAGTGTCCCATTTTTATCTTCCACTCACAGGAATTGGCCTGATTTTATGAATTCCTAAATAACACTGTAGATAAGAATGTTATAGACCCATGAGAAACAAAGCTGGTGTCTATCCTGTACAAAAGGGCCTGCCTTGTACCACTCCAATGTGAAAACAGGATTACCTGAGATATATTCATTCTTCCTTCAATCCTGTATTTACAAGGGTGGTTCCTAACTACACTGTTCATTCCTGAAGAAGGTCTAGGCTCAGGATCCCTGTTTGTGCATACCTGTTAGGTACAGAAAGCAAATGAAGAACTTGCTTTGAATCTGCTCTTACTTAAAACAATACCCTAAGTTTCCTAGGCTAGTGCTCAGGATGAAGACATCTACTGAAGCCACAGAAACTTGACAGTTAGCAACCAAATACACAACAACAAAGTTCAATTTAGGGGTACAGAAACACTTCTCTCTTCTAAATTTTCAGATCACTTTTACTACAAGAGTAAAAAAGTTAAAATGAAGTTTTAAAAGTTGAGGGAAAATCCTCTCCCACCACACAGTTAATGTCTATGCTATCTCTTGTGCAGCAGACACGAAGAACCAGAATTTATCCGAGAAACGCTGGTATAAGGTCCATTAACCAGAGCACAGGGAATTTACACCAGCAGGTCTGAGAACAGAATCCAGTTGTTTGTCTTGATATGACCAAAGATTTTTTCAGCCAAGCTCTTCTGTTGCCAGAATGGGCTCTGCTCAAATGAGCTGTAAATCTGTGTTTAAATGTCTCCTTATATACAAGCCGATGATGTGATTATTAAGCATGTGAACAGGGTTAACCTTACAATTGCATAAGTATTTTCTCTACAATTCTTTCAGGAATAATGAAGTACTTGGATGAAGTTGGTTTTATTTGTGATTTTTTTTCCTTTGCTCATGACAGGGACAGAAAGGACTTGACACACCTTGAGGGGTTTTTGATGAAACAACTCTAAGAGTTGCATCCTCTAAATAGATACCCTTGATTACACTGAGCCAGAGTATGCTACAGCCCAAAGGTCCTGGACCCATGAAAACATACCCGATCTTAAATTAAACAACCTATCCCCAGTATGTACTAATGTACAGCCTCAAGCAACACAGCATTAGTCATACATTATCTACAGAGGTATTTTTGAGGGTCCTGGACAGAAGCCTGCACTGCTGTAGCTCGGTAACCAGTAATGGGTCTAATTAACTCAAAGCTCACACTGCTGTTTCAAGCTTCTGTTAAGCCTTTTACGAAGCGGAGCTGTTCCTCATCTAACAACTTTCACAAGCATGAGGTTTATGGTACAGCCAGGAACGTTGTCCAAATTTTGGAACATACTCTGTTCCTCAGACCATGGGACACCATGCAAATGCCAGGCAGTTGAAACCAAACCACAAGGCTTTGGGCTTTACGACTTTATTAAACACTACCGGTGGCATACTGGTTGCATGGATTTATGCCTGTAACTGGCATCACTCACAACGCTGCCAGTGAGAAATCCTCATGAAACAGATGACTTTTGCCGGATATTCATCAGATCAGCAGTAGTTGCTGCAAAAAAGAGCTGAAACAACTCTAAAATCATCCGTTTGAAAGCAGACAGAAGAAGATAGACCAATAAATAAACTACCAGATAATAATACAATTGGATAAAATAAATGAATACAAAAACCAGGTTGGATCTGGACACAATTTCTACATAACAAGACACAAAATAGATGATCCCTACCTGTGCTAAGTCTGGAAAGATTTTTAGGTATCAGAGTAAAGGAGCTCCCACTGTGATGAAGCCAGTTTACTGTCTTAACTATATCAACAGGTGAGGAAAGGGAGAGAAGCAAGGAACAGATAATACCTTTGCCCAGGTATTTTTAGGGCTGGTTGTAATACTATGTAACATTTTGTTTTCCATACTACTAAAAGTATGTTGAGAAATGAAATAAGGTACAAAAAAAGGATTCACTAATGTATTTTGAAGATTGCAGAAGATATCTTACAAAGAAAACCTTAGAGAACTCTAATTGTTTAGTTTATCAAAACAGCAAAGAATTGTCTTGCCTAAAATATAAAGATCTTCACAGGGAAAACCACAGTACTAAAAGCCTTTGTAACCTAGCAAGACTAAATTCAGGTAAGTAAAAAGGCATTCTTTACCACAATGATGATAAATCTATGGAGACCAGCAGTGGACTCTAGAGAGCAAAGTTTTAAACTGGGATGGGCTCTCGGTCATCTGGGGATGATACACTTTGGTTGAATATTAAACTGTGCACTTGTCAAATGTCAAAATGCAACTGGGATTGGAGGGATGAAGGTGAAATTCAGTGGGTACATCAGGGATCAGACTAGATGGTGTCCTTTTGGTTAGCACTCACATAAGCTGTCCATTGACCTCAGGCCTTTAGATGAGGGGCCAAGAAGACTGGGGAGGTTGGAGGTGGTTATGCACCAATTAGGGGTATTATAGCCCCTAAGAAAACTGGGGAAAAAGAGTGAAAGACATCTCCTTTCTTAATCACTTATTTCAGCTTTTCCAAGCATACTTTTGTCAATTTGCAGCTTTAATCTAAGGCTAAACCAGGAAAAACCTGAACTGCTACAGGGTGGGTATGCTAGTTTTTTTCTTTCCTTAGCTGTGCATTTCATACCAGCCCTGCAGAACCAACCCTAGAAGAAAATTAATGGTCTGCTTATACAGTATTGCAGCCTCTCAGGTAACAAATGCACGATGGCTATTTAGCCAATACCTGGGTAGCCAACCAGTAAGGGTGGCATTAACGATTTTGCACAAAGTTAACAAAGTACATCCATCACACTGTCATGTAGCTTAAAAGAAAGCATCAGTCAAAGAATAAGAGGGGAGCAGTTAATGCTTCCTTTTTTAGGTCCTGGTGAAATCTGTTCTAAGAATCAATACAATTGGAGTGGTGAACTACACTCTAGCTGACTAAATCGAACAGGGAAAGAAAGAGGAGCAGGGCCAGCAACTGGCCTGTCAGTAAACAGAAGGAAGCATATTACAGGCCAGCAAAACACCAGACGGTTCCTAAAAGGCTGCCCAATGGTCATGCCCTAAAAGTCTGCTCCAGGGTCTTAGCCACTCCTGTTATTTTAAACAGTGCTTCACCTCAACCAGGGCCAACCTTTGACAGTCCTCATCACACTAGCCATGGTCCCACAACCAGGTATCTCCAGTACTGCATTTACAGGACCTGGGGCAGGACTTTTACAGCTCCTCCTTGAGTTACAAGTCTATATGACTCCTTTCCTTCTTCCCTTGAAAAACAGGCATTGCAATTGTCTTTTTTTTTTTTTTTTTTTTTTTTAATCATTTTCCTATTTGCTAGGCATAATACTTCAAGGGAGATCCTAGCATCTGAACAGTTCTTCTGGTCTTTTTTCATTCTTAAAGCAACATTTTTATGTTGAAATCTCATCTTTCTGATCTGGTCTGTAGAACACTTTCAACCCAAACTGAAACCAGACCTGGCTGACATGCTTCCACTTACAGCTGCATTTAAAAGGGATTTGTTGCTATTTTTTTTTTCCAATTAAAAAAAAAAAAAATCTTTACAGATTTTAGGATTTTTTGTTTTGTTTTTAATTTCTGTTTCCTTAAAAGGAAGAAAAGCAGCTTAGGAAGGTAAAAGTAAAGAATAAAAATATAAAGCATGAAGGTCAGAATATTGCATCTGAAAGATTCTAAGTTAAAAGTAAAACTTGCCAGTTGCTATTATATTAGTAGGATATACTCCCAAACATGTTTCAAAAGCACAATGCTCTGTAAATAGTCTATAAAGATCATCTGCACCTAGTTTTTAATTATTTTAGAATGATGTATTGTTTTGTTTTTCCAGGTGTGGAACAGAAGACAGATATCCCCACTGTATCTTCCTAGAACTTTAGTCATCTTTTCCGCTGTTGTTAGCAATTCCCTCCTCTTTCTTTAGAGTACCATATTTCTCTTTAAGTAGGTAAACTCATTACTTTATAATGAATGAATTGCTCAGGAACAGCTTGAGTCAGTCGGAGTGGCAGGCAGGAAGAGGTTGCTCTGGTATGAAAGGGCAGGAGAGGCACCCAACCACCACCGGCTCAACCTAATAGGCTGCCAGTTCCACCCTTAAAACCAGGGGGATGGACATGAGTGGTGCCACAGCCTGAGCCTGCTGTCTAATGAGTGACTCAGAGGTGCTCACTGGGGCTTCACCTCTCACCATCAGGAAAATCAACTCTAGACACGAGGGAACTCAGGCAGTGCTGAAGGGCACTCATTTTGCAACAGCAATGTTGTTGCTGTGGGAATAAACAGGTAGAGGGGGAAAATAACAACAATTTCATGCTGTGCACTGTATCTCTACATCAGTGATTTTGGCATGAATCCCTAAGTCATTAGCAATTTAGTTAAAATACTTAAACTTAAGAAAAGCTGCAAGGATTAGCATATTCAGGAGCCCAAACCCCAAAGACCACAGGTCCTTTGGCTCACATTGCCAGTCGCTTAAGTAGGGACTGCACAGGACTTTCCAACCAGCTGCAAGCTCAGGCCCTGCTCCAGCACAAAATTTAGTCACAGTGCCCTAAGTGACTCCAGTGGGATTATTTACTTGCTTATAGTTAAATGCACACTTAAGATGTTTTGCTGGGTGAAGAGCTAAATGACTTCGAGTCCACACTGCTTGGGGCACTCCAAAAAGGAAAGAAATAATGACATTTCACACTGCTCGTTCAGCTTGTGCTCAGTGGCTTTCTGCTCTCGTTGTGCCAGATAGCAAGGGACAATTACCGCCTGATGCCACAGTGCATGTGGAGGGTCATGCCGTCCCCGGAGGAGCCGTAGGAAGCTGCCTCCAACCCTGTGCAGCTGCCCTCCTGCTGCACCCTCATTACTGGCAAGCGCGGCTGCTCCGTGGCCACGGCATCAAGCAGGGCTGAAGGCTATCTTACAACAGTACTGGTCTTTAGCTTTTGACTGCTGTTATCATACTTTCCTTCTGGGTGATGAGCAACACGCTTTGCAAAGATGCTTTTTCCACTTGTCTGCTAAGAGTAGTCAGTTGGGTTGTTTTCAGCAAAAACTCCGGGAATCCAAAATCTGCTCTGGTAAGAGTGGGGCAGCACAACGAGATCCCACACCATTTTTTTTGTTTTATTAGTCATCAGTATGAGTTTCCCAAGGTGCATCCCCCTTTAAACAAGTAGGTGACTGTCCCATGGCTGCTTTTCCCTTTACAGCTTAAATAAATAGCATTCCTCCCCTGACCATACGTGCAAAATAGTCTGCCTTAGAGATATTCATGTGGGCTACACACGTGACAAAGCATTTTAAGCCTTTGGGTTGTAAGTAATCAAGTTGAAACATTTACTGTAATGGTGTAGCTCTGTGCCCATAGGAAACAGACCATGTGGACCACAGGTCCATTGAGGGACATTTGGTGAAGTATTCATGTATAACTCAAGTGTCCATTACCACTATTCTTCAGCCCTGATCTACCATCAGGAAGAAAGACAAGGGGTTCATAAAAGGCACTTGAGCTGGGAAAAGAAGAAAACACTGGACAACACTTAAAGTTGTGCTCTCCTGATCCAAGTTTAGTTTTTACTTTTCCACACACAGGTAGCAAATTCTTAAGCAATGTGCTAGATTACCTCTCCCCCTCCTCAGCTATAGACCGTGCTTACCTATCTCATAGAAACTGTTTGAGGAAAAAAGTATGAAGAACTGGGAGGTGCTAACATATCAAAATAGGAGTAGATTTATCTAAGTAGATTTAACTTAGATAAGGCAAGTATTAGTTTACTGTGAAGGAGACCCAAGTGTTTATTGACCTAAAAACGTTAAATTTTCAGCTGAAAAGCTCCAGCCAGCCAGGGTTTGTGCAGCCCTTCACCTCCACTGCCTCCTCCCACCTCATTCATTCTCATTCATTACAAAACATTACCTTGTGTTAACATGCCTCTAGCTACCAACCAAACAAAAAAAAAAAGCTGTACCATTGGCTCTGAATTTTCTGCAGATTTGATTACGTACAAGAACAGCTCTTCTTGGGTTTGATGGGAAACTGTGACACAGGAGAGCTATCCATAAGGTCCTGGGTGAATCCAACTTCTACTAGCACACAACTTCAGGTCTCAGTTGTTGTTCTTGGAGAAATCGCCCCTTCCCTGGGAGCATTCAAGGACATGAAAGTGCAACCCTCTTTTCTGCCAGGGTGTGTAACACAGCCTGAATGTCAATGAGAATCAGGCCAAGTGATATTCCTCTACCAAATTATGGAAAGAAAATAAATAAAGTTGCCACTAGCATACCTCATCACCAAACAAAGCACTGCACAGAGCAGCAGAAAACCCACAGACATTCAGATATCGTGCTATATTTCTTTTTTGAGGAATAGCCTGCTTTAAAGAGACCTTCCTACTTCTCTGCACAGATCTGCAGATATTTCAGGAACAAAAAAAAAAAAAAAAAAAAGCATTTTCATCAGAGTGGCTTTCTTCTTTGCCTTTTTAGAATGATGTATTTCTTGTTCATTTTATGTGAACACTGAATATTTGGAGGTCTAATACATGCATCTGTAAGGCATCCAAGATTTCTTGTGTAATCACAAAGGGAAAATATACTGACCCAATCACTTTGGTACTGCATCAGGGGGCACTGAAGAAAAAAGTCAATAAAAAGCATCAGACCACAAAAAGGCAAGCTGTAATCAATATTTGATCTTGATATAGGCTGTCTGATAAAAAAATCATTTAAGACTTAAATTTACTTCCTTGCGCAGTCTGCTTAGATAGTGAAAAAATTAAGGGGCTATATCCTAGTTCATTCGTTTATCCTGCCTTCTTTTTTTTTTCTCTTTTTATCCAAGAAAAGCAAGATAATATTTTGACATTGAGTCAATTAACAGGATTCCAGAATTTGGCAAGAACACAGTCAGTACTAAATCTTCCATCTTTCTGAGAGTCAAATGCTGTAATGCCCAAGTCACCTGCCTGCCAGCTACGCAAGGGTAAACAAAGTCACCACGATGAAAAATTGCTTGTGCTTTAATAAAGGAAAAATCACCTCAGACCAGTGTGTCTTAGCAGTTGCCTCCTTATCCAGACAAAATATTATGAAGTAGCTACAGGTGTGTAAAAAAGAAAGTAATAATAATAGGGAAAAAAAAATAAATTTTGCCCTTTCAGCATTTATTTTTTTAATTAAACAATTATTCTTCTATAATTAAATTAAGCAAACAGTGCAATACTTGGCTAAGTGCAGACCTCCTTGGCAATTTCCTCTTAGAGATTCATCCTAACATAGGATAATCACTCTCTGAGAAAATTCCATCACTCGAGGAATTTAGAGAAAACCTAAGCCATAAGCTTAAACCAGGCACCTAACTATCAGGCAGTGGGAAGCCTGATACCAAGGGGCTGGAGGCACATGCTTTGTTATTAATGGCTCCATTGAATTCAAGTTTGACTCTGCTATTTACCCATCATTCAGTCTTTTTAAAACTTACCCTCAACACCCATAACATATTTTTAATTTAACAGTGACTTTTGTTAGAACTGACACTCTTCTGCATTTTAATGCCTTTGTCGTTTGCCATTTTATAGTTGTTTACAATCCCAGCCAAACATGCACTTTGCAAATGCTTTCAAGTCTTTCTTTGTACGTTTTTAAATACTCAAATTTCACTTGACCCACAGTCTTTAAACGCTGTCTGTTTACTTTCTCACTCCGCCATACATTCCTTGGCTGTGCTCCCTCAGAATGCAGTTGTGTTGAGTGGATGAAGAAAAGGTGCGAAGGTTTTATTCTGTATATGAATATGTAAACTGCAGTAGCATCAAGCAGTTTTAATCCAAGCATAAGGTGGTATATAATAGTAACCAAACAAATATCCTAGTACCTAATGAGAATATCTGCCTTTCTAGACAAAAAGATGAAATATTTCAAGTAAAAGTGTAAAGAATAACAAATGAAAAAATATCAACAGGAAAGAACATTCAATACTTCTCCAGTGCGGCTTATCACAAAACTTTTGTCCATGCTAAAGTCTGCAAACCATTTTAGATATGTAAATGCCACAAATTATAAATAATTTTCAATATATTAAGCAAGTAATATAACCTTCACAAAAAGTAACAACTGATTCTTATCCCCAAATTATTAAACATTTGCAAAATATTTCAGCAAACCACTAAATTCCTGGGTAAGAAAGTTACCAGAAGATTGGTAAAAAGTAAGAGATTCACAGAAACCCAGAAGAAAACACGGAAAAGAGCTATTAGGCCATTGCCCTTACAGTTGCAGACTGTCCTCTGCTGTGTGTCATCCTGTCCAGCCACTACTAGCTTATGAGCTTTCCACTGGGCCTCTTGAGAGTCATGCATACTGTCGGAAAAGTATCACAGAGATGCACAGCATGGATGTCACTGAGAAACGGTCAAGAAAATCATTAGGGTAGACTTGGGGATACTGTTGATCATTAAGGTTGCCTGACAGATAGCAGCACAGAATTGCTTTTGACTGTGAGTTAACAAATAAGTTTAAACTCTCATGAGCACTTCCCTCTTTTGAAACAGGAGCCATTGCCCTCTTGCCAATCATTGCCCTCACTGAGAGCAGTCAAGTCACCAGCTGACTGGTGAGGACCAGGGGTGCTGCCAGTCCCATAGAGACTCACCTGACAGTACACACAACCTTTTGGTTTTTATTTTTTTTTTTTATTTTTTTTTTCTCCAGGTATGTGCTAGAAGTGTCCAGTCAAGCAGAACCAGACATGAAATTCGGCTGTTTTCTGAGCCAGTAGGCCACAATCAGAAAGCTCCTGAGGTTGCTGAGCCTTAGCCAGGCATGTGTCACACGCTGGCTTGCAGGACCCACTCCTCCTCCTGCTCAGCACACAAGGTCCCCACAGGTTTCTGCCCCTGGTCCCATCTCTACAACAGCAAGCAAGACATCCATTTTGCTCTTTATAAAACTTGGGAAACAAAACCCTACATTAAAAGTACATTAGGTTCACAAAGAAAAAATATTAATAAGTTAACAAATACCAGAATTACAAGCTGCCTGTGAAACCTTGTCTCAATCCCCCTGTGCATTATGTAACGGTCTTTTAATTTCATGATTGTGTGTTATTTTTCCCATCGGGTCTTGTTATTTTCTACTGATGCTCCTTAACATAACTAAAATTGCCTCTTCTGTGCTGGTGTTTACACCACTAGATGTTTGTGGGACTGTATCGTCAAGTCCCCTACTGCACCACTGTTCCCATAATTTCAGAATTATGGTACCACACATCAGCAGGGAATACAGTCCACAGACTCTCACCAAGTTTTTTTCTACTTGTAGTCTGGCCATAACGTAGTCATTAATCTGATCTCATCATCCAAAATTTTCCCTGTAGCTCCTTAATAATTGTAGTTGTTTGGCTGTGAAACCTACCACAGAAACGAATCCAAACTATGCAAAAGGGACTCTTATCTCTCTACTACACAGTATCATGCCTGATACGCTTGCTACCCTGATCTGAAACCTGGGTCCCTACATATCAGTCCAGCATTATCAGCCCACAAAGCCAGCCCTACAGCACCAGACTGAGAGCACCTAGCCCCACATCTTGTTTCTGGCAGTGGCTAAAAGGGAAGAGTGAAAGAACAATGCTGCTGCCTCACCATGCCCTCCAAGCTCCTGGAAATCTACAGCTCAATAACTTCTCAGTTAGAGGTGGTATCTCTGCATTTTACAGCCCATAAATGATTCATCACCTGTGAATTTGTACCATCAGTTTTTGAAACCATCCAAAGATTTTGCATCAACAGACTTTTGCAGCAATGTATTCCACAGTTCAGTCACATGTTCTCTGAAACACCACCTTTCCATCATTATTGTCTTGAATTCGTACCCAATAATTTAATGTCTTTTAATGCTTTTCTTATGTGAGATAGTAAATAACGTATTCATCTTGTCTGTGCTACTTACACCATTACTGACCTGTCTCTTTTTCCTCCCTAGTATCAGCGAGTGTGTCTACATGGTCCTTTCCCACACCAGAAGTCATTCAATATCTTTGCTCCTTTCTGCTCTTCTCTGCACGTTTCAGCTCTAGATCATAGTTCTCAATTGCAGGTGCTCCACAAAGTTAGAAATGATGATGTTCTCATTCTCTCAGTTCTTTCCCTGTAATTCCTTATTTTCAGCTTGCACATTTGTCTGCTACTGAAACCACAGCTTGATACTTTTCACAGAATCACATCCATTATGAGCTCTCATTGTTAGGTAGGTTTTGAGTCCATTAGTGCATAAATGAAGTTGAGATTATTTTTCCACAAACGCATCATTTTACACACCCACAGTAAAATTCAGCAGACATTCTATAGTCAATACTGTGAGGCCTTTCTGCATTCATTTTTATTACCCCAAGAATCTCTCAATGGCACCACCCAACTTTGTCTTCATCCCTTTTCTCCTTTTCTTATTTATTTTTTTAATACACCAAACAGCACAAAACCTCATGTGTCTCAGGCCTCTACTGAGGAAAACCAATGTTTATGTCTACATTGTTTCCTGTTCTAAGTTTGCTTTAGTTACCATAATATTGCAGTTACATATCGGAGGTCCTTAGTGTTCCCCTAATGCCCTATGCAACCTCTTGTAACAGCATGTCAAATACTACAGTAACAACCTTTATCCCTTCTTATGGGTTAGGGATCCTTCTTTCCACTTCCATTCCACATGACAGCCTAGAAATCCACTTGCTGCCACACTGTGAAATGCCTTTGCACTCAATGTAATATCTATTCTTCTTTGTTAATTTTATAGTTCTGTGGAAGGAACTTTATTTCTAGAAACTCAATCTGTTTATTTCACATGAATTGGTTGCCTTGAATGATATTAGTTCTGCTGTCTTACAAAATGGAGAGGAGAGCTAAAAAATATATCTCTCTTTGTAAATGTTAAGTGCATTGCCCTTTAGGTTTAAATTAAGGAAAACAAAATTGTTATGCACATTGCTACCAGATTTCTTTCCCACTGGATTACTGTTAGCATTCTCTCCCTGACATATATATGTACACCAAAAAAAAAAAAAAAAAAAAAAAAAAAAACCACAGAAGGAAAACATCTCAATCTACCACATACCTATAACATCTAAAAAGTAACTGCTATTTGCAATATATATTTTACATCAAAGTGTCACTATCGGTAAAGTAAGATACTTTTCAAATGCCAAGAAAATTCATCCTTGAAAGGCTGAGGCCAAATCTTCTCTTAGTATTAATGGAGCTCATCCAGACTTCTACCAGAAACAAGGCTTTGAGCCAGTTACAGTGTCCAGATTTTTCACTCTGCAGCCTTTGCTTTTTCCTTAAGTTAAAAACTTCCTTTGTGAATATTTTTGAGTAGCACAAGATAAAACAATCAAAGGCACCTACGTGGCCTGAAAGAACAGTTCTCACTTTAAAAATGGCAGGCACACAGACATCTAACCATCACTGCCTTTCAGTGAAATGGAAGAGTTTCAAGACCTTTTTAAAGGGAGTTGTATGGTTCTAAATCTCTTCCACCTCCTTTTAAAAACACCAAGTCAAACATGCTATAGCTGTAGTCTGGCTTCTTCGTGCATGAAGTCACCACTGGGGAAATGAAGTTATCAGAGGCAGAGCATAAACCATGGTAAATAAGTTTTACACGACTGGTCCTGTAAACACCTGGAGTGCTGTGTCCAGTTCTGGGCTCCCCAGTACAAGAGGGACACGGAGCTCCTAGAGCAGGTCCAGCAGACAGCTACTAAAATGATGAGGGGACTGGAGAGTGTCAAAAGAATGGGGCCAGGCTCTTTTTGGTGGTGCCCAGTGACAGGAGGAGAGGCAATGGGAACAGACTGAAACACAGGAAGTTCCAGCTGAACATGAGAAAACACTTCTTTTCAGGGAGGGTGACAGAGCACTGGAACAGGTTGCCCAGAGAGGTTGTGGAGTCTCCTTCTGTGGAGATATTCAAAATTCAACTGGGTGCCACCGTGCGCAGTGTGCTTTAGGTGACCCTGCCCGGCAGGGTTGGACCAGATGATCTCCAGAGGTCCCTTCCAACCTCAGCCTGTAGCATTTATAAATCTGTGACATTATTCCTCTTGATGAGGGGGGACGAATAGGGGCTGCAGCAGAAAGTTTAACTTTATACAATATAATCCCAAATAAATATCTTTGGTACCAAGTCCTGAACTGATAGACTTCTGAGCTCATACCACCTGTTCTCTGACTTCACTTGCTCAGAAAGAAATGAAGCAGAGGTACAAAGCATACCAGAGCAAATAATCCCTGAAAACTTTTAACTACCTCATTGGAACAGATTAAAAGAAAATTTTCCAATTACTACACAGCTGAGATGCATCTTTAAAAACATCAGAGAGAAAAGCAGAGGATAAAAAGGGGGGGGGGGGGGAGGAAGGAAGATGAAAACACATCCATATACCTTGTCTATAATCACTGAGTACAAAAGAGCTTCAGTTGCACAATTTTTAGAGGGGAAATTGCCATAGAAATGACAGTAGATGGAGGGGGAATTTAATCTTATATCTTGGAATGACATTTCAGTATTGGTTGCTTACTGTTAAAAAAAATATATATGAATTTATTCTCTCTTGGGATTCCTTTAGTGAATTTGTTTAGATAAATATTAGTATATGAGACTAACCCAAGAGCAAATGGGAATTAGATAACACAAATATACTCAACATTCAGATTTCTTTTGGGGGCAGTTGAGCAATAGTCCAACAATGATTTGTCAGCAAGTTAGAGAATCCTAACCACTGATTTGTCATTTTCCTAATGCATGTCTGCTAGCTCTTACAACTGTACCTTACTGTACTCATCAACAACACTGCAACAGTAGATCCTAAAGCTAGAACTAGCATCAGCACATTAATAAATGGTTAATTAAGCTTAACATAATTTATAAGTGTTTCAAGAATTGATTATTAATATTGAACCTATAACTTAATCCAATGTGCTTATAAATTGTAAGAAATTGTATGTCTAAGACACCAGTAGAAGCTCATTACCACCTATTAACTCTGGAAACTCAGCTGTTTACAAATGATTTAAGTAGGTATATTGAGGAGTTTCAGATTATTTGCATACAAGACATGTTTTAAAAGGAAATTCTGCATTGTAAACAGGCTTGGGAAGGTGTTAAATTGCTGAACTAGAAATCCCAACATTAAGGCTCTGCAATAGAGCACAACACAGAGAAGAATTTTCAGGATCTTTGTGAAAATCAATATAATTCATCAAAAGATACTTGTTTGCCAGATATTATGACACCTGTGACAAATTTTCTTTAGTTTGTAGGAAGGAAAGCTCTGTCTACACTGCATTAAAAACTCACTTGTCTTGAATCAAGCCTGTCTTGAGCTCCAAAGATCTGACATGATGCAGAGGAAAATAAACCCTGTATTGCTTTAGCTTCCTAGTAGACACATAACAACGTAAAAGAAAAAGGCCAAAGATACCTGTCTACCAGTCTGCCTAGTAGTACTGACAAGACGTGTCTGTTGGAAGTCAAGCACCTAGATTTGCACCACCCAAACAGAGACAGTATTTCAGTGCTTTCTTCCACTGTCACTGACAGAAAATTAGCAGAGCAGCACGTAATTCATTCTTCTGTTTTTTTCCCCTGTACATGAGGCTAATGTACCTTTGACCTTAAAGAGCTTTGAGCTGTGCAAAAACAAGTGTATTTTACAAAACAGGGGACAAATCGTGATGGCCTCCGAAGTTGTCTGTCATTCCTATCCATAATGCCAAACAGGACAGCCTATAAAGAAAAGAAAAAAAAAAAAAAAAAAAAAAGACACAAAAAGATGATTGCTTCCTTGTGCATTTCTTGTTGCAGAAGTAATGATTTTGCTGCCTGTCGGCAGAACCCCAAACTGTACTAAAACAGTTTCCATACATCTTTTACTTTCCATTTTTTTTCTTCCAGTTTGACAAACAGGCAGTAAATATAAATTAGCATTGGTTAGACTCAGAAACAATGCCTGTGGGCATATGGAAGAAATGACAGTAGCAATTTGTTGGTAGTGTCTGTCAGTTTGCAACTTTCTCCGTGTCTTGTTATTTGGCAAGATGGGAATCACTACAGATTCAAGTAAGCAATTTAAGCAGAGATAGATAGATAGAACAGCAATCTCTCAATTCCTTGTGATTTTCTTCTGCTTGAGAGCTAAAAAGTCTTCAATTGTAGCCTTACAAAACTTCATATTCATCAGATAGTCTCTTTGAATAAGACATGCTTTCAACAACACCAGGTATACCCTGTAATTATGGACCAACTGGCAGGTAAACCCAACCTACTTCCTCATGAAAAGCTATGGTGCGCAAATGGGGGCTCAAAAATTTTGGAGAATCTGTCTGAGAAGATTTGGACAAATGAAAACTATATGGTTCAGTGATATCCATAACTTGTGTTCACAGCTTGTGAGCATGCAGCTGGATGAAGTTTTACTCACAGTAACATTTGGGAGAAGCTTATATTATTGCTAGTGTGTGCTTGCACATAAATCTGCATGCTCACGTAAGGACACATTAACAAGACAATCTGTTGCCTTTTCCCAAAGAGAACGGAAGCAAAGTAAAATAAATTCAGTGACCAAATACACAGCTTAAAGAGCATGCCACAAATACCATTCATCCACAACCCACAGAAGAAAATACACCAGCTCTCAGAAGTTTGGAGGCACAATGCTGTCCAGTAGGAAACCCTGGTGTCACATTTACAATAGCCAGTTATTACCATGATGACAGGGAACTGTAACCAAGGCAGAGGACAAGAGCAAAGACAGACTGATGGAATAATTATCTGCAGAGGTAAAGCAAAAGCTATGGAGAGCATAAGATCTGAAAGGGAAAATTCACGTGCATCTCTGGATCTACAGTAGCAGAGTTCCAACATGCCATCCTCTGCATTTCAAACACCCAGCTTGATATTGACAAAACAAAAGACCACTTCTGTTCACGAGGCTGCAGTTCTAGTTCCTTTCTTTGGATGTGCCCCTAGCTAGAAGAGCTAAAAATAAAAACAAAACAAAAAAACAAAGTTGATATGCAGATCCACTATAAGTACTTGGCTATATTTTTGTCAAATTAGCCACAGCACATGTTAACTGATCCAACAGGTACCATGGGTAAGTCATTTGGTACCTGGCTTGGCATTGCTTCTCACTGCTCTTTCTCACTGCAGGATATAGGCCATGTTTCATCACAAAGATATTTGTGGGTGGCTCCTTAATAAGAAAACTCTCTTTTTTCAGTGTGAACCACCACTTCAGGAAAAAAAAATAAATAAATACATTGCACTACTATTATATGCACCACTGGATGCTTTTTGTAATGTAACTCAGCACAGACACCAGAAATAGTTTCTGCAAGGTAAGCAAAAGTCCACATAGTTGCTACACAGCAACCCTTCCTGTGGCTATATAAACATGCTTGAAACACATGTTTCATGCTCAGAACGGGACACCTACAACAAGCTGGTCTGTAAGCAGAGGTGGAGATGCATAAGCAATTCATTTCACTGTTAGATATTCAGTCATGATGATGACATTCTCAAAGGGACACTTGACATTCCCTTTGCAACATCCCTGACATGAGAAGAGGTATACTGCAGTGAAGGAAGCATGGCAAAATGAGAAACATCCATGACTTCAGAAATGGTCTTCAGACAACTGCTGTTTAGAGGTGCTGGCTGTTGTGAGGCCCCATGTTCCTCCTCCAGAGCTGGCTAGTCATAAACCTTGTCTTCATCCTCACCAGCAAAAATGACCTAGCCTCATACAAAAATGGTGCCCCAGATTTTCATATAGAGGATCCCATATATAATAAGAGATTAGACCTGTGTAGTAGCTTAGGACTGAGCCCCCATTATGAACAGAAAACCATCCCATTCACTGTAGTCTCTGACTTTCTTGGGACATCGCCTCAGATCCTTGATACTGGTTTTACAATTATCAAAGTCAGTAGGGTATCCAGGTACATATGCTTGGTGTGGCATTCTCCATTCAGTTGTCCATTAAGCTTTTTGTCATTTAAATTTGTTCAGCTTAAAGGAAAGCTGAGGGACAAACTTCATGGCAGCCTGCAGCTCCCTCGCGAGGGGAGCAGAGGGGCAGGCAGTGAGCTCTGCTCTCTGGGGACAGTGACAGGACCCAAGGGAACGGCATGGACCTGGGACAGGGGAGGGTCAGGCTGGGGGTAAGGGAAAGGTTCTGCACCCAGAGGTGGTCGAGCACTGGGACAGGCTCCCCAGGAAAGTGGTCACGGCACCGAGCCTGTCAGTGTTCAAGAAGCATTTGGAAAGCACTTACATATTTGGGTTACTTCTTAGGTGGTCCTGTGTGGAGCCCATAGTTGGATGCAATGATATTTGTGGGCTAGCTATGCACAGCCTCCAGTGGCTAACGAAGACCGAGACTGAGAAGCCTAATTCAGCAGGAAATATTGTCTTTTAACATCCCTTAGCCATGGTCAGACTAGACAGAGCACTCTTCAGTAGAAGTCCTAAAGAAACCTCTCCCTCTCCATTGGTCCATCTCAGTAGACCAAGTTCAGTAATTTCATCTGCATTATAGCTATGAACAAGACCATCCATACACAAAACAGCATTTTTGCCCTGGTTAGACAGAACACAACATCGCTTTGCTTGCTGAAGACCAGCAAGTACAGGAAACTGTACAGTCAATTTAGCAGCTAACTCAGTTTTTCGGAACTTCAGGCTCTTTCTGATACCTCTTTCTCTTAACTTTTTATTCATGGCACTATTTCTCCTCCCAATCCAAGGGAGACCATCAACAGAATTCTCTAAAAGGCTTCAAAAATAAGAATAAAGTAGTACTCTATTTTTAATACACTTAGAACTACAGCACATTAGACAAGTTTTATTTTCCTTTATACATAAACCATTTTTGTTTATATCTGTTATATCGTGTTCTGAGTGTTTTATTAGTCTCCTTTTCCTTACAGTTTCAAGCAATTTACTATGTGCTAAAGGAAGACAGGGTCATGGTCTGTAAATTCCAAAATCATTACCAGTGCCTTTTTAAAACATAAGCATGGTATTTGCAATTCATCGGTACTGCACAATAATAGCTGCTTTAAAGCTAAGACACTTCATTCATGTTAAAATGAAAAATATAAAGAAAATTTAACCAGACTTCCTTTGTTTTTCAAATGTGGTTATTCTGTCATTTAATCTTAGGACTAGATAATGTATTTACGTTGGGTTTTCTTATTTTCTTTCAATCAACTTGCCCAACCAGCAGTATATTATAATAAATTTCCATATAAACATCTTCAAGTCCAGGCACTTTGAATAATCTCACTCTGAGTGTTGTACTTGTAACCTCGGCGTAAGCCACTTTTTCATTCTTTCTTTCCTTTTCCTTTCTATTTAGGTGGATTGTTTAACATTTACTTTAAGTTTAAATATGTTTGTCTGGTTTAAACCATACTTCTGCTTCATTTTAGGGATGGAAAAAACATTCTCTAAAAGCTAGTCTGACACAAGCAAGCTATAAATTGTATACTTATTGCATTTTTTCTTTAAATTCCCTCACCCATTACACAGTAGTTCTTCATTTGCTTTTCTCTTTGTTCTCTGTGCTGCCTTTTCTTTCTCGCTCCAAAGTGAAATGTTACTAATATAGCAGCAGTGTCTGAGGCAGAGTCAAACCCATGCTGAGTAGGTTTGAAGCTACGCAAAATAAGTATGCACAGAACAGGCTATAGAAATAGCACCTTCCTACTTGATAGACCTCCTTCCTAGGCGTGCTCAGTCACAGCTGTGCCATTTAGCTACTACACATTAGGCTTCATTGCTTTCCACTCCACATCTCGCTGACAAGCCGCTCTCATGAGCCTCTTCTGACTGAAAAGGAAAAAAACAAATTCTTTCTTGCAGATCACCCCCATGTGATCTGTGCACCCCATGGCAGCTCAGCCTCACCTGTGCAAAGGTGCTAGGAACACAAAGGTTTGCCCAGATACCCCTGCTTGCCCAGCTGGGTTATTTTGGGCAAAGAAGGGAAAAGTGAAGGAGCCAGCGCAGCACCCATGTCGTGGCATGGCTATGGAGGCTAGCACCAAAGCAAACAGTGGATGTTTGTTTATAAACTGAGAACACTTTACAAAAGAATATGGAAGATACTGAGAAACAGCAACTGTGCTGTAAAACTACATCATTCCTACAATTAACATTTTTTAACATGTCCTTCAGCATTTGATTGGTTTGTAAAATATTCTGGTCTGTATTCTAGCATTTCTTAATTTTTTCACATAGCTTCCTCCAAATAAACAATGATGATACAATCCCTGCTGATACAGTAGCACCACGTGTTGTTAACCCCATTAATTTTTGTAATCATTGCCAAATTTCAACAAAATCTGACATACACACAAAGGATTCAAAAACCATTCTGTTCCTCCAGGTCTCACAGAAAGTCATGGAGGAAAGCATCCTGGAAGAGGAGACCAGCTTAGAGCAGAAGCTCGGGTACTGCAAGACCCTGAGGGTTCCACATGAGACAAAGTGAAGTGTTTGCACAAGGAAGTTTCACAGTCTGTGCACATACCCACGAGATGGAAATTTTCACAAACTTATGGCCAAAAAAGTGCTTGTTATTACTTCACAAATAACAGTATCCATCCTTAACAAGAAAAATAGTAATATTATAACAAAATCAAACTGTCTTAAGCAAGGACTAGTTTGATCATCTTCATTTTATGACCAGATTTCTGACCCATCAGGAAAACCCCTAACCACCTTCTTTCCAGTAGTTCCAAAAAAAAAAAGAAATTATTTTAATTCCCACAAAACAGTGGCAGAGAAAAGAGCATTGAAACTTTATTTTAAGTGTAGGCTCTATTACACAGCAGTATAGCATACCTGTGGTTAGGCTGTTATGAGAATACTGCGCTCCACTGCCTGCATATCTTCATATTTATTTAAGGGATAATCTTTATTCCTTAGTGCTGCACTATACAATGCCATAAACAGCTGCTGAGATTAATAACTGAAGTTAAATCAACCTCCAGAGCTGTATATAGAGAGCATACTACAGAGCCACCGAGGGAACCTAATTGTATTTTAAAGCAAACCATAGCATTATAAGAGAGAGCAATATTTTTCTCTACTTGGGAGAGTGCAGTTCTGAACTCTTTCTTGAGCTTTCCAGCACCACACGGTTGCACTAGACATGGGTACGATGCATACAGCCTGCACTGATTAAGGGACTCAGGGAATGGAAAGACTAATTAAAGACTGGTGCAAAGTGAAAGCACATTAGCTAAAGCTCATTAGATTCCCGTATGGGTACTTTACTGCTGAATGACAAGGTCCGCGCAGAGCTGAAGGCACTTCAGCTAATGGGATTTTACGTCACACTCCAACGTATTACATTGGAGTGTGACGTAACATTACATTACTCTACTGGACACACACTTTAAAACTCCTAATGCTTTCATAGGAAGGTAAAACAGACATTCAAACAAATGAAGAAAGGGCCCCAAGTGCCAGATTTCGAGAGGCAGTGGGAACCTTTAAGAGACAAGATGCCATCCCACTGAAGCTCCTACAGGCAGGCAGGCAGTCCCAAGCACCACAGTGGTGGAGGTGCTGCAGCCACCTGTTTGCCCCATCCTTTGCTCTGCTCCTTCTGCCATGACAGAGGCCGTAGAACAGGCAGCATGCCCTCACCCCCCAAACACAGCCCTGCATATTAAGACAAAAGTGAAGCAATGACCATCGTAGCAAACATGCTGTGCTGTGGTTGAAGCTGCACGGCTCTCAGTGACAGGTCCCCATTTACGGGGGTGAAGCTGTCGGCATGGGGGCAAGAAACCACCAGAGGACTCAGAGACCAGCACCAGGCTCGTGCAGCCTTCCCACTGCAATCACCTTCAGCAATAGGTTCAGGAAACACAACAGGAATCTGACATTTTTGAAAGACTGATGCCCTTCTTTGGAAGGGCCATGGCCATTCCTCCCATCTTCAAACGCTTCCCCTTAAATCCCATGTAATGTCTTTAAATTGCAGCAGCTTACAGGAGCATCAGTGGCCTTTTGCACTCAAAGGTATTTTGTGAAGGCTTAGCATCTTATTTTTGCCAGATTAATGTGTCCTTGTTATAATTATATCTCACTGCTTTAGCATCCCTTAAAGTTATGCACATTTGTAAATGTTTAACTGTGACCTGAAGCTGCAAGATATGGCACAGTTTCAAAGTTTTATCACATCTAGAGCACCCCAGTGACATTTCTCAGGGCGAGAAAAGAAGAACCAATAGCAACAAGCAGAAGAAATCTTTGAACAGAAGGGGAAAAAAAGGATGCTTTTAAAATATGAGGGAGAAAATGCATAAAATGAAAAGTTGGAAACTGATCTAAGAAGGAAAAGCAAATCATTTATAAATCTATTTATAAAAGTAAGGAAATTGACCTAACCTAAAGCAAGCATGGTGTAAAGCTGCTTGCCCAGCCTCTGGCTCGAGCCCTCCAGGTGGGGTGAGAAACCACAAGGAGATGTGCAGCGTATGCAGCCTCCACCAAGAGCACAAATCATGAGAAAACACCCTGCACTTCAGCAGGGCTGTGCTGGTCAATTTTCTACTTAAGTGATGAACTGAAACCAGCCAAAAAAACAACCAAGCAAGCAAAAACCCTGTAGTCCTTCGCAAATATTTCCATACTGCGTGAGCTATAGTTAAACCTAAATCCCATCTAAGGTGATGAAATCCCATCCCACTAATACCAGCAATGATCAAAGTGATTGTCCATCCTGTGTAAAGCTGAGCATGTAAATCAGTATTGGGGTTTAAAAGAGTATTAATAAATAGCACAGCTGCTGAGTGGCTTGGAGTCAGCACTTGATGAATCATCATATTATGAGCTCTAACAAAAGAGACCAGCTCATAGTATGAGCTCTAACATCACAGCTTTAGAAAAAATAAAGAAAAAAACACACACACCTTGGAGGTTTAAAACTGATGCCTGATCCAGCCTCATTCTCTCTCATATTCACTCAAGAAAAAGTTCCTGCACCTTCAGAAATTCTCCTACTTCTCCCAGCCTTCAGTTCTCCTTTAACCCACTAAATCTCGCTCATAACAAGGCACTTTGTGCAAACACATTTATGAGCTGGAGGCATTCTTGTAAAGGCCTCCAGGATTTAGGGGCTGGTATTGACTTTAAGATGCAAGGTCCAATCCTGTAAAGTTTTCAGTGTCCTCTAAAACATGAGCACCTCCTTTTTACTCTTGATTCAATTTATGCAAAATTAAATGCTTTTCTGTAACATGGTCCTAACAAATCCATTACTTAGGATCAGTTTCCATTAAGTTGGAACCTTAAAACCACAGGCTGACCTGCTATTAAATATTGATTTGTTTCACTTTACTAGAGCATTTATGCAATGGAGCATTCTCAGGTTTGAACTTCGTATTTGTATTAGGATAGTACTTTCAGTTGCCTTTTTTTTTTTTTTTTTTTTTTTTTAAAGAACTAAAGTTTTTGAAAATATCATAATGAGTATCCAAGATTCTTCCACATCTAAGGAAATGGATTTTCAAGGGAAAACAGCTTAATCAACAAAATGTTTTATGCCATTTAAGAAGTCATCTTGTCAAATACAGCTATGAGGTAGATACAATAATCCATGCTGGATATATTAATAAATCAATAGTGTTTTTAGCAATTCAGTAATCAACATGGCATTGCATTAATTTATTTTGGAAAAAATGTACATCTGAGTTCGAAATGAAGCATTCATCACTCATTCTCCATAGCATTTAATTCTAATTCTAAGCATTTAATTCTAATCCAATCATCTCTTCAAAAATATAAACACACTCACTGAAAGAAGTTTCTGCTACAAACCATGCTAGTAACTTTACAGATGAAAAGAGTAATAAAAAGATTCTAATAGTCTGGGTGGCAGAGTAAAACATACAAGGACTCCAAAGAAGAGATTTAGGATAATTTCAAACCTGAACAAAAAGTACATCCGTACTCTGCCCTTTCAATTTTGCAGTGCCACAGAGCCATCGCAAAAGCTAGTTCTCCATTAATCCTGTAAGAAGACTCTCCAAACCGCTGATTCCTTTGTGCGGTAATTGTCCCATTTGCCAAAATTGGGTGACAAAATGATCTGATTACACACCTGTAAGTATGCAGCTGTCCATCAAGTTGGCAGCAGTATATACCAGTTACTCAGATCCATCTTGGTGCTGTGCGCATGGATCATAGGGATACCTGCATTGTCAGGCTGCGTTGGTCTGACTCCTGGAAAACTACTCCAGAAGCGAAAATGAATAACCGAGGTCAAAGAGCACAGGTGGGATAAAGGGCATTATGTACTGAGAGATGCTCACATCTTGGCAACTTCTGTGTGCACTGTAGGGAAAAATCAATTCTTTGCTTTTCTCAGACTACAACACTACTGAAGCTGAGTCAGAGATCTGGAACCAGAGCTCTGTTTCCCAGAAATCATCCTTCAAGCCTTTTGAGAATATGAGGCTTCTAAAAACAAACATGCTGACTACCTAAATTAGAGGAAGAAAAAGAAATCTTGAAGGAGACTTAAAAAAAATATATATATATATATATATATATATTTAATCAGTAAAACAGTCTTCCTGTGAGGATAAAGCGGACAGAAATGCCTCTGCAGTACTGACAGCCATCCGTAATAAATGAACCCCAGCTCTTGTTGCTGCATTTGTCTTTTTAAAGAGAAACAGCTGAACCCTGCCAGGAGCTCCTCCTAACAAGCACAGTAAGGACAGCCAAAGCTGCTCTGCACCCAGCACGACCAGGTGCCACTGATCACGTCACCAAACCAACACAACTTGCTTCTCATTACAGCCGTCCCTGACCTGGTGCAAAAAGCAGGCACAAAATCAGTGGCTGCAGAAGTTGAATTTTTCATTCACCTCCTACACTAGTTGATTCTTAGAGCTATTAGGGGTAGGAGCTGGAGAAAGTTACGCTATGCCTGAGCACATGAAGTAATTGGGAAGTGCAGTACAGGATGCTGAGACTGTACAGACTGCTCCCAGGCTCCAAACCTGGGGTCCCTATCAGGCTGCATCTCCTCCAAGGAATGGGAAACCTCCCCACAGTGCCCTTCTGGAACAGCGAGCATTACTGCCCTATGGAAATCACAGTTTTCTACAATCAGTTCTTACAAGTTAAAAACGACTTCCTCATACAACAAAGCAAATATTTATGGCCAACATAGCCAAAGGAGTAACAAGTACCAGTCTCACAACCAATGCCACAGCTGACATCACAGAGGCTTCCAGGTCAAAAGGGTATTTTACACTTGCAGTAACAGTGCATCTTCCTCTACTTCAACTTCTCTTTTACATGGTAATCTGTGACTGAGGGTGGATACAAATCCTTTCTGATGAATTTTTGTCAGCTGAGTTCATTTCTTGTGAAACAGAATCATTGGCTTCCAATTCCCTCCCTGCCTGCCCATGATAAACATCAATCTGCAGCAGAATGACTGATCTCCATCTTCCACAAGAGTAGTGTTATTGATATCCATCACCCACCCAAACACAGTGATGGAAATATTATTATCTAAAAAGTCAGCCAAAAAAAAAACATAAGACCTTAAGTTCCATATACAGAGACAAGGAATATATATTTTAACCTTTATTGCATATATGAGATACTTCAGCAGAGGATATCAAATACAACAGATGACTGCCTGACCTTTCAGGGACTTGGAAAAAAGAGATCAAACAACCAGATACTTTTTCTGCACTCAGAGACCCATAATGACCTTTCAAGATTTTAATTCAAGTAGAAAAGGGAAATTAAGACCCCATCCCTAAAAAAAAAAAAAAAAAAAAAAAAAAAAAAAAAAAAAAAAGACATGAAGACTCACTTCATTCTTTTTAGGAGAGTGGAGTGTACTACTCTACACCTGCCTGACAACCTCTATGCCACTCCCACTACCTTATTTCCCCATCAAACCTTTCTAAGTCCCTAAGCAGTCTCAAAATCTTCTCATCTAAACTAGCAAAACTACTGGAAACACTGGTTCACCGTTCACCTTGCCTGCAATTTTCAGTTATGTTCCACAGGATCAGGGACAGCAGTAACAGTGATGTTAAGGTTCCACACCAGATGAAATGGGAAGAATCCTAAAGAACATCCCTTCTGGTCAGCTCTTTTTTTTTGTTGTTGTTTTGTTTTTTATAACCTCTCATATTTCAAAAAAATGTAACCCATAGGGTTGCTCAAGGTGCATTGGGGTCCAAAACCAAAGAGAAATCATCTTTACTAATGGAGAAGATAGTGTATTAAAAAATAAATCAAGTTGAAATTCTTGTTAACTGTGTGCCTAAATATGTGTGTGTGTGTGTGTATGATAATCAAATTAAGTTCTGTTACCTGTTAATGTAACTAATAAAAGATCATTCATGTTTCTGTCACTTTTAGGTTTATTTGTTCTAATTTATTTTTAAGTAGCATGGTGAACACAATTTAACAGCAAGAGGATTTGTATGGTCTTGGTATTTCTAAATTGCTAAAGCTAAAAGTATTTGCATGATCATGCAAGTCTAAGAGGAGATTATGTTGTCATGTGATTTAATTTAACCAAGGATGAAAACAATATAGATGGTCTGCTAAAGATATCAGAGAATATTTAGAGCAAACTTTAAAGTGTTAGGACAGATATAAATCTGGCTATATATATATATATATATATATATAAAAACACTGATTTAGTGCAAATTAGAAGTATATTTGATTAAAAGGTGATCTTCTCATGGATATATTACATTAAAAATGCATTAACTTTTCAGAAATATTTTTATTTACATATTAGCCACTTCTACTGCAATAAATCAGGAAATGCCACAACCAAGGTGGCACAAGTAATCTTCCTCTGCATCTGTGGGCAGGCATAGCAACAGAACCTTTTTTAAACAACCCCCCAAAAAAGCAGTTTTACTTAGTTTTTTGAAATTCAGAAAACACGTCTTAAAAGGATTAGTACCACCAGTGGTGTGGTGTTTCCTTGGCTCCATCCACTCATTCCACCTACACTTGCACAGACAGCAAGAAGAACTGACTTGTTCAGAAATGCGAGAACCCGGCGCCCATCCCTTCCTCGTTGCAAGACACCTCCTCTCAGAACCAAAGACAATGCAATGTTTTCCTTTCAGGCTGAGTGACTGCAGCGTAGGCCTGCTAAAATTACCAAGCTGCAAAGTTCTCTAAGCATTAACTACACGTAATTCTAGGCCAATGTAGCCCAATATCGCTGCATTTTTACAGCTTCTTTACCCTCTGCTTTGTCTTTCTGCATTGCTTATTTTGCAATAGCGTCTTACTTAAACAAACAAATGCTGGTAAGGGCTTTTTAACGAGAAGAGATTAATGTGCAGTTTTCCCACATTCTCTCTATTTTCTGAGTAGGAATAGATCAGCATGCTGTCATTGCCCTGCCGCTTTCTTATCTCTAGATGTTGCCATTACGCCTACCTATTGTCAGAGATATGTATCACCTTAGTAAGTACCTCATCACACTGATAGCAGCTTTTGCCTTTGATGCTGGAGCAGGCTGTACTGATTTCTACATATGTACAGCATTACCATAAAGACTTAACAAAAGATAGCTACTACCTCACAAAAAAGCCCCGTGGTGCTGTGAAGTTTAAGCTAGAAACAGCCAAGAAGCTGACGGCATCTTCCTCAGGAAAACAGCAAAGAGGATTTACTCAGCCAATCTTCTCCCAAAGACTCCAAATTGTTTGAAGAAAGTGTATCTATGTTAAATAGATTGGCATAAATAATAAAAAAGAGATTAGAAGGCACTTCAATTTATCAGAAACTTCACAGCGTAGATACCGAGCTAATCTTTCTTTCCCAGGTAACAGGCTGTGCCACAGCACGTGTAGTTGCAGGATGGCAGAGAGCTGCTTCTCCTTCCTCCTACATTTAAGCTCTCGCTTATCTCTCTCTGCCTGCCCTCGCACAAGCTCTGGAGGCAGCATACAGCTGGAGATCCTGACTTTTGCCTGTGCCACAGCTGTTTTTGCATCCCCTAGCCAAACAGGTCCTAAGCATCCAAGCCAGGGATACAAGAGCAGTTGCTTGGCAAAGCTTCTTTACCAGACAATGAAAACCATAAAACCCCACGTTTGTTTTGTCATATACATGGCTGTACAGAGCAAAACAGAGCACAGAGCAACCACTTGCCCTTCTGACAGGAGCATGTCAGTTCAGAAACACTTGGTGATACCACTAGGTTGCCTTAAAGCAGATTCAAAACCCCTCTTTCTTTGCCCAGTGGTAATAAACTTCTGGAACCTGCTGCAATAAATCTTGTGGATACAGCCAGCACTGACAGTTTCAAAAACGGATGAGACAGACCTACAGACCAGCCCAAAAATGACTCCCAGGAGGGCTGGGCAGGGGGGTTTGCTGCCGTCCTAAAGCACCACTGGGTGCTGAGGGAGTGCAAGAGGAGAGGGATGCAGAAGCAGAACAACCCCACGCAGTCTCCCTAAACAGAATTTTGTACATTCATGTTTCACAACATGTTATTTCAACACTTAAACTTTTACAGTCTCAGGGTTACATTTTTTCTTTTTTTTTTTTTTTTTTTTTTTCTCAGGGTAAATTAACAAGTATTTCCAACAGCAAAACTCTGGATTGAATTTAAAACTATAAAACCTTCAAACTGGAGAATTTTGGAAAACCAAACTCCCCCAGAAAGTTTTTGTTTTGTCAGGTAGGCATCTTCAAACAGAAAACAAATACATCGGCAAGCTCCTGAGCAGCTCTATTGTCCTGCCCTATGCTGGTGACTGAGTTATAATGTGATGGTATCAGTGGTAAAACCGCAGGATGGGAGAAGTAGAGGTGGCAGCTGTCACGTTAAGCGTGCAGGTTTACCTTGCGCTGCACACTGGAAGAATATCAAAAATGAGATGCCAATATATTATCTGCTTCAGTGCCTGCCTTTCACACAATGACAAGTAAAACAGAGTGTGTTGATTGATCCACAGGAGAAGCTCAGAAGTTTTTGTAAGACTGCAAAGCCTGCCTGGCTTGCTGCACTACGTGCGTTTCTGGGGCAGCAGTAGCAGCACAGGCTGCAGCCACGTGCATCCAGGTCAGATCCTGCCTGCTGGCATGGGGCTCTCCTGTCCTCTGACTTCCCTCATTCTGCCTGTAAGCAAGGAAGACCATTCACACTGAAAGCACACAGCTGCTCTGTGTGCACCACCACAGTTTCCAAGTGATGCACGCACTGGCCAATTTGCTTGTCAACTCTCAGCCAAAGGACAGAGCACATTGCAGCTGTCTTTGGGATGGCACCTGGAGACCCTGTAATAAGTTTCCAGTCCTTTGCCCCTCTCCAGGACACTTCTCTTTGTTTCAATGACTTTTCATTCCCATGTTTGTCAAAAGAGAAAATTTCAAAACAAAGATTTGTAGGAGATTTTAGAAGACAAGAGAGTAGCTATGCATTTTGGAAAAAAATTCCTCCAACCTTACCACTTCTGGCACACTACTTCTCTCCTGATTTGTGAACTAGATTTGCTAAATACCTTCTTTGGCAGGACAGTTAATCTGGGAAGAGCCACCCTACTATCTGTACCTCCCTTCGCTTATTTCAAACTCGGCCAAATGCATCGTCAGGTCATTCAGTTGTGCCACAAACTTGCACTTTTACTTAAATGCAAAGTCTGCAAGCTTTCAAAGCAGATTTGTTTTTCACTTCCTTGAGCTCTCAGTACTAATCAGCCTGAGCCTTGATGCCATGTTGGGTTTGGCCAGTTTCTCTTTGCCTCCGCTGTTAGCCCACAACACTGCTGAACTGCAGCTCTCTATTGGCAGAAACTTAGCAAAGGAGCATCTGTTCCCAGAAATTGGATTTGCCATTTTGCTAAGGGAAAAATATCCACATGGCTCTCCCTGGCCTATGCAGAGCTGTTGTCCAAGTCAGTGTGTACTCCCTAAACTCCAGATCTAGATTTTCTTAAACGACAATTAAAAATATTAAGAATAATAGATTAACAATTGTTATAGTCTATGTAGAAATCAGTGTTTCCTTGCTTCTGCCTTTATCCCACCAACAAGCACAAAAACCCTTGCACTCGGTTCCACCAAGTGGAAATAGCTGGTATATGAGTTTTCTTAACTCTCATATTTCTTTGTATTTTTCTGGATCTAGGAAGTGGTGTAAATAAGAGGGATATGGAAAATACTTAATTACGTTGCTACTTTACCAATTATAAATATCAGTTGCAGAAAAACATTCACATTAACACCTCATGTGTGGATACCAGGATTTAGACCACTGCCTTACCCTGCTAATGCTCTAGTGACCTGCATGAAACTGTTCACAAAGCACATCCAGAAATGAAGAGATACATCACATGAACGTACCATCTGTATTACACATTTTCTCATGACCGTGGGACTGAGCTTACAGTTTATGCTGCTGAAAGCAGGCTTTTATTCTTCCTCTTAACAACCCTGCTCTTTCCTTCTAGCAGGGTTCTTTCTCAGCCTTCCCTGATCGCTCAGATCAGCCTTCCCAGACCACTGCCATGCTGGCATTAAAAGTATTTTCTTTTTTTTTTTTTCACCCCTAGATTACTTTTTTGCTGATGTAGCAAGTTCCACTGGCTTAACACGCCATTAGATAACTGACAGAGCTGGCAAAAGATAAGTTACCCATGGCACATAGTCTGGAGCGAGGAGAGAGAAGAAAATAAGATGTTAGCAATCAGCAACAACAATCTGTTAATTTGGATCAAACCCTAACACAAAACTGCAGCCTTACAGCTTCCAGAGTCTTCAGCCGAGACGCTGATTCTGCCGTGCTCTTACATACTCCTGATAGCCTCTGCACCTAAAAGACTGCACTCTGAATAGATATGGCACTCAGCAGGCAGGCAGGGAAATAATTCAAAACTCATCTAACGCTTCAGCTGCAGGGTCAAGAGCAAGAGTTGGCATCTTTATTCTCAGATCAGTATCGAGTTCTAACCACGCTCACATCTGAAACTTCTGGGCCCTTCTGATGAGAATTTTGCCATTACAGGGGTCCTGGCATTGTGTTGGTCTGGCTTTACTCCAGCAGCATGTAAATCTTCAACTAAAGGTTTGAAAAGCTATATAAACAACATCAAGTCACAAATAGCAGTATGCTTTCTGTGCCACTATTGCCCAATCAGATTGGTATTAGGAAAGAGATGAACCACAACCAAGTAAATTCCAGAAAAAATCCAGATGTTCATATAAATAAATATTTATAAGAATGAACCCTATTAGTGCATAAAGATGTAGGAAAGCAAGAAGCCTGGTTCATAAAAATGTAAATCAAAAGGTAATTTTCAGTCAAGGATCATCCTGCTAGGAGGTCAACATGCAGAATAATAAATTTAAGGTGTGCAAAAATAAGGGATATTTTCCTATTTGTTTCCTGCTTCATATATTTTACACTAAGAAAAGCAGAATATTTAATCAAGAAATATAAAGATGCTATAATACCTGTAATATGAAACATTTGCATTGCTTCCCAGCCATTAATATGAATGGAAAGTTCACAACACAACAGAGCACCATCACAATACACAAACTATTCTGAAACAATGACTGTTGCAAGCAGGAAAGCAAAAAGCCCATTGATATCTCATAAACTTCAGCAAAAGATATATTAAATAAAAAAAAAAAAAAAAAAAAGGATGAAAAAGGATGAATCCCTCCCCAAAACTTGGAGATATTGGTACCACCACCTCAGGGAACAATTCTTTTATTCAATAAATAAAAAAATAAAGGCCTTAAAGAACAGTAACATCATAGCTCAGCCCCCCTTGGTGAAGACTGAGTGAACTCAGTGGGTTTATTGGCTAAGGGGATGAGCAGCTCAGAGCTCAGCCTAAACGCTCTGCAACACATCAGTATCCCTGGGGGACTTCGATTAAGGTGTTTCATATCTATTTTGCTGGCTTGTTTGAGAAAGAATTTCTCTTTATTTTTCCCCTATGCCCAGAAGCAAACACAGCTGGCCATGACCACAAACCTAGATCATCAGGCCTTGCCCAGCCCACCAGTAAGCCCCAGTTTGGCCAACCACCCTAACGCCACGCCGCCTATCCCACCACTTCACTCACCACCAGCAGCAGCCCCAACCCTCGCTCGGAGTAGGACGCAGCACCCTGCTGTAGGATGCTCCTATTGCGGCCCATCTAAACCCTGACATACCCAAACCTAAAAAACCCTGTCCTCGGTGCTGGCAGCAGCAGCTCCTGACAGAGCAGAAGTGGGCAGCACTGGATAGTCCTTTTGGAAACGACCCCAATAGTAACTAACTGACCTGTTCAAAATCAAGAAGAGATCCAAATGTATGCATTTATGCCAGATGAAAACCCATCCTAGATCAGTGAGCTTTGCCAGACAGGATTAAGCATAACGAGAATTCCTAATGTCACCGGTTATAGCACAATCCATTACAGTTGTCTGCAAATACAAGCAGTAATTCAGAATTAAATCTGAAAACCCTACAGAAACATGTCCTGATTACCAAAGTAATAAAAACTTCAGACAAGATCTCTGCACCCAGCCAACCTGTCTGGGCTTTTGTTTATGCTTTTATTTCTAGAAATAAACCTGAAAGCACTACAATTTGGAAATTTAAATCTTGATTTTAAACCCCTTGTTGCCTCTGAAAGAATTTATCAGTCTTTGTTAGCTCCCAGATAGCACTATATTTCTGTTTTAAAACGGGAATTTATCTACTCCAGAAGAATGAGAATGTGTTCTCTAATCATCCAGCAGCCTCATTAAAAACATTGGCCATCAAGAAACACCACCACAAGTGAAAGATGTACAACACCTTCAGAATAGCATTTCTGCCCCCTCTATTTTAAACCCTTACTTCTGACCAACAGAGTATCTTCCCTGATGGACACGTGCAGAATAAGAAGTGAGAGTCCACAGCCCATCCTTACATATCCCTCCTCTCATTAGGCTTTTGAGATCAGTGTATTTCTATTAATGTATATCTTAAAAAAAAAAAAAAAAAAAAAAAAAAAAAAAAAAAACTTTCACATTATTAGTTTACTAGATGACCATAACGTGTATATGATATAAATCTTTCCAGCTTGTTAAATAAAAAATAATATAATAATAACAATAAAGCCAAGGATAGAATTCTAGCCACAGAATAAGGCTAAGGTAGAAAAAAATAAAGCAGTGATTGCCTTCCTCTGTAGCATATTTTTATATATTTGTACATAACAACCTGCATGCAAATACTGAACCCTTTAATATTCTTCTTCTGCTGAGAGAAAGCATACATTTCCCTCCTAATTGGATTAATAGGTTCATATTACTAAATTTGCTGTCAGCAATGCATTACTATCATAAAGTAGTAATTTCAGAGACCTACAAAAACCTGTTGTGAATAATTGTATTTTTTTTCCCATTTAGAATACAAAGAAATCCATTTTACCAACCTAATGTCAGATGAAAGAAAAATTCTCCACTCAGAACACAGTCTCCTTCAGTTTCTTTTGCTGTGCTTTTGACAAGTAGAACTAATTGCCAAGAATAAGTTATTCCAGGGTTTACCTATTTGTTCTTTATAAATTCCACGTCACCAAATTGCAATTACAGTTCTCACTAGTAAGTCTTCCATGGAGAGTTTTATGAACACTTTGCAACTGATTTTGTGTCACATGAAATTTCCTCCAAGTCCTTGGGCACATCATCTCAATCATATCCTATTATTCTTGACTTCTGATTAAATGACTTCACTTCATGGCACTCTGTTTTCATTCATTATATTTTTTTCATTAAAAATCAGATTTTATTTCTCACTCCAGCAAGTTTCATACAAAAAAACTCTGAAATACACAGGTGCTATGTATAATAGGTAATTTTGCACTTGCCAAAGTTCTCATGATCTGTGAATGACAGAGAAGCACAAATAGACTGAGTCTTACTTTCAGTTCAATGAACGGTTCACGACATCCTTATGCTTCTGATCAGCTATATTTCTGCATTTATTGTCATGGGTTCTGTTACAGAGCTGGCTGTAGTCACAACATTTCAAAGCTGTATTTTGGTTTAAATCAGAAGGAAATTCTGAAATGTTCAATGGAAGAGAAAATCTAAAGAACAGCAGCATAAAGTTGCTAAGGTTTCACTTCCCAAGAGAACTAAATCTCTACAACTTTCACAGAATTACATTGATGTATTTTGGTTCACAAGGCCAAGGTCAGGTGCAGATTGCTGACAGTTCTTTTCAATCCATTCCCCGTGAAACTGTATTCTTTTTCACTCTACCCCTCTGGTTGGGATAGAAAATCCTTTTTATCATAGCGTTGGAATAGTAGCCTCTATCTCCACTGTGCATAAAGTCACATGAAACCCACAATTACAATGTCATAGCCATCATTACAGAAGGCAGAGTTCATCAGGGAGCTTGGCCACTAGAAGGGATCAAGATGTCAAAGAACAGTGCAGCTGATAGCTTTATTTTACTTATTTAAAACATTCAACTAAATTGCCTACTCCCATTTGGATCAAATAGAAGTGAAAATACCCATTTCTAATTCCATTAACTAAAATTGAAATTATGAGTTGAAAAGAACTCCAAGATTTGTCTTGCTAAATATTTCAATTTTGGAGGGATTGAATTTCTCATCTGAAAAATCTTTCAAGTAAAAAATTTCTAACTAGCTGCATTTCTTTATTTCTCAATTCTTCTACTTATATTCCACTATGGGATATCTCATCATAGTCTTTTTCCCCTCTGAATTTGTCTCTAAGCTCTTTTTTAGTCCCTGCAAATTTACCATTTTTCTAGGGATAAAGGTTTCGAAATTCCTTGCTTAATGATCAAATCTCCTTATGTGGAATTTGGAGTTATGCTTCTAACAATATTTTCTGATATTTTTGTTGTAAAAATTACTCTTTCATGTTGTACCCGTTTGAGAATAATGCTTTGGGGTTTTTTTCTGCCAAGGCTTGAAGATGAATTGCCTTTCACTAGTTGTGCACACATTCTTCGTTTTCCCTTGTTTTCATTTTATCTAACATTGATGTGAATTTAATCCTGAGATCACTGGAATTAACACCACAAAGTACAACATACTCTGAAACATTATCATTTAAGTAGACAATGCAAAGCACAGCAAAAGCATGTCTGAAGAAATTCAGTGAGTTGACTAGAGTTCTGCATTATCTGCTTATTGCCTTTCTTCCTCATACTCCCAGAGTCTGCAAAATATTTATAGCACTTTTTACTGAAACTTATTGTGATCCTGGATGGGGAGTGGAAAGGCTGGAATTTATTGTTGCTCTTCAACCTAATAGAAACTCTAAAAAAATTCCACTATGATTAACTATTGTAATTATATGTCTATTGCTCAATCCTCAAATCTTCTCGGGCATGAAATTAAACAATTCTGTAGTATCCATGTCTTTGAAGCATCTTGGAAGGCATCAAAGAAGACCCTCACTAAAACACTCCATCCTGCTTTTGCCTGCAGACAGAAGTGGGCAGAGTGAAAGCAGCACAGGAGAAGAAGGACAGCAGTGAATAAGAAAAAGCAATGTGAAAATCAGCTAGCTGCACTGTCTCCAAACTATATGGGCTTCATTTTAAAAAATACTTCAGCAATGGCTTCACTGGATCCAAAGCACAAGGTCAATTTAGATAATTCCTCTGCTTTCCCTAAACCAAGTGCCCAGGGAACCTTGCTGGCCCTCTCCAGAGAGCCAGTGGTACAGCCATGGTATAAAGGCAGTGTGGATTCAAGGCACTGTCCCACAGTGCCTGTCAAAACTTACCAGGGAATAAACCATGGGGGTTAGGAAGAAATCAGATGTAGGACTCTGTGAGAAAGAGGAACATCTATCTGGAAATAAAGAAATACAAAGCTATTTTTTTCTAATATTTTTTTCCCCATAGAAAAGTAGAAACAAAAGTAGAAACAGATAAACTTGCACAGGATCAGTGGGAAAGCGAACTAGAGGGAAAGACAAGTTGGTGATCCAGTCATGAGGGAAAGGGGATCTTTTTTTGCTGAAAGCCACAAACTGTACCTTAAAACCTAAATCTGTGCAAGTAATTAACTTTGTCTTTACAAACCCATAGTCAGAAAATAGATTTAAATGCTACAGTAAGGATAGAAAGGGCAATGAGGGATGACTTGCCAAAACCACAAGATCCATACCAAAGATCATTCATACTGCTTGAACACAGGCAATAAGGTGTAGGCTACAATCCTCCTTAAAGTACAATATGTTCACAGTCATCTTCTTCAATTCTGTGATCTTTCCTAGTTTCACCTTTCTCTTACAAAGAAATGTTGGTCTACAGTGACCAGAGCTTTTGGGTTCTGCTTGATTATTGTCCTTTCACAAATCTGTATTTCAACGGTGCCCATTTAAACAACTGACCATCCCATACCACAGCCTAAAATCTGCCCCCTTGCTGCCTTCTTGGCTCTTACCATGAGAAAACAAGACTCACCATATTCCTCTCTAAAATTAATTCATCCCGAACCACGTATTTTACTCCTAGTAGAATAACACCACACACTGTGGGATTTTGAATTGGACAAACACTACCTGAAGCGAATAAACACTAATTGCAAGCATGGAAAGGATTTGGTTCATTAAACAAAGAAATCAGTTTTTCAGCTCGAGTGAGTCAGAGGAATGTACGTACACAAACCACCCTAACTAAGGTCACACTACTTTCAAAAGTCGTAGTACCATCTCACAGAGCACAATATTCCTTTCCCTGATAGGTCTAGCCTACAGGCAATCATTTAATCTTTTCCCCATGTTTACTTGCTCTTTCTGAAACCCATTGCAAGATTTCTTAAACAAATACCTGACTTTCATCCTAACAAACCATATGTTGGACCCCAAGGGAAGTTGAAGACAACAGCAGAGCTGCCTGAAAAGTTACTAGATGCTATAATCTGCACAGTTGGGTTGCAGAAACCTGCAGATCATGCTAATTAAAGGGGAAAAGGGAAGAGGTTCATAACAGTCTCTAAGTAAACCTGCTACTAAGAAAGTTACAGTTTGCACACACTAAGTTTCTAACTAAAGCAAAGGTAAGGTAAAATAAATAAAATAAGTTATTTAAATGTATAGCAAATTGATCCATTTTCCCAACTACATTTAAATGATTTTCTGTTCCCCAAGGCAATTTTTCATTTTTGATAAATTGCCAGACTATGCTTAAGGGTCACACTAGAGTCTGTCCAGAACGGCCCAGAATCTTATTTTGAGAATTTTAGATCAATGCCTAGGCTTCCCAGTAGCTCTCCCCATCCCTCCACATACTGCAGTTTTGAAGGCCCATTCTGACACAGAGGACAGTGACAATACAGTTAGCATGTCTCTACTTAGGTTTCCTTTCTTCAAAATAACGGAGGCAGTTTTGCTAATAACACTTGGAAGAATATTCCTAAACATAACATGCTTAATAGATTTACGTCTAAAGCTGTAACATGTTTGTTTCTAATTTCAGCCCTCGTAACGGAGACCTTCATTTGGAGATGCAAGCATTAATTAAACCTTGTGCCCTGTACATAACCTATTCAATCAAAAAGTTAAGGGAAGAGTAAAAATGCTCGTGTCCTCTTTTTGCCATCTTTCCATGTGATGTATGTCCAATCACTGAAGTAATATTTTGTTATCTAAAAAAATAAAAAAATAATAATTATCTAATTGGGATGTGTGCTTTTAGGTCACAACTAGTCTGCTGTCTGAGACCAGAGAAAACAGTAAGCAGCCACTTTAGGATAAGAGTATTTTGGGTGGCTTGCCCCTCAGCTTCCTTCTCATAGTAGTCCCTTTCTTTAAACAAGATCATATATACTTAAATACTATCAGCCATGTACAGGCACTCACATGGCTGGGTCTTGCAGAATCAGGTTAAAGGCCCTCAACACAAACTGACCCATCCAAAATATACATCACAGATTACTTGTGGTTCCAATCAAATTTTGTCAGCACAGGTCAAGACACAAAGCAAATTACCCACCTTTACTTTAGTTCTGCTTAGATCATCCTTCTTGCACCAGAACTATTTCACTTTGTGCTAGAAATCTCAACACTACACCATGGGCCACAGCCCAGAAGTCCCCCTGCCTACCAAACACCTACCAAAGACGGTGCAGTTTGGGTTAGAAAAGAACTGTGCTGCTTTAGTCAGTAGACAGAAAAATCACTGAGTTCTTGTCCCTCAGCCATGGTGTTTGCTCATACCACTTAAGGGGTTGTTCAGTTTTCAGTTTGAGGTTGGTTTTGTTTGTTTGTTTGTTTTTGTTTTTGTTGTTGTTTTTTGTTTGTTTTCTTCTTTAAAACAGAGTTGGTCAGAGTTTGCCGAAGTATTGCAACCTGGATTATTTCTATCCTTGCTGTTATTTGAAAAGCCTAACTGAATTTAAAAGTCTTGTTAGCTCAGCTTTAAAAGACAAAAAAGGACAAAAAACTTCAGCTAACATGGGACTGATTGTAGGGAAGATTTAAAAAAAAAAAAATTTAAAACCAACTTTAAAAGTGAACAGACAACATTAAAGGAAGAAAATAAGATAAATAACAAGAAATCCTGAGAAGCAGAACTGTTACTTTAAAGGCAAGAACCATTTCACATTTGAATGTTCATCGTACTTAAAGTATTTGGTGGGCAGTCCAACAGAAAATTGCATTATTGCAAGTAAGGTTAAATGAACATGTTGAAAGGCACTGAACACAGTGTATGTTGAAAAGAATTAATGACAAAAAAAAAAAATTTGTAATCTCTACAGAGATTCGAGGAACCTCATATCTGCTATGAGTAGGTGAGAAGTGCCAGCCTCATACCAGGATGCAGAAGTTAATCAAAATCCTTTTGATGACACAGGAAAGGCTTCCCTTGGCTTCAGTGAGCTTTGAAACATACTCACTAGCCAGAAGTCCAAAGCTTCCTATTTTCAATAGTACTGAAACTGGTGCCTGCTGACCGAAGTAGATCACACTGTTTAGGAAGTAGAATGCCAGTAGGTTGGGAGTTTGTTTGTTTTAAGTCTTTGTCATTATATTCCTCCTTAGTTTAATTATGAATTAATGTGTTTCCATTAACCATTATTGGTTCTTTTTTCACATCAAAAATTGCCATAATTTGGGAAAAGAAGGCAGAGAAGAAGAATCCCACTGTTGAAGCATAGATTTAATCCTTTTTTTTCTTTCTTTGCTTGTATTTTAACATAGGCCATTGTGAAGCTCTCACACTCATACCCTTGTAAAGAAAAATTTTGCATCCTATCCACATGTGAATAGAAAAGATGCAATTTTGCAAAGTAATCTCATCAATCCCATACTGAAAGACCATCCCACTAAAAATCATTCCACCTTTGCCTCTGATATGTGGAACCAGGAACAACATAGGAATCCAGCATTTGGCTACTTGGTTCAATTTTGAGGTACACAGTACGAGGAAGACATGGACAAACTGGAGGGAGCTCAACAGAGGGCCACCAGGATGGCCAGGACTGGAGCACTTTTTCTGTGAGAAGAGGCTGGGGAAGATGGGCTTGATCATACTGGAGAAGGGAAGGCTTGGGGGACACATAACAGTAAGCCCCCAGTAGCTCCGAGGAGGGCATCAAAAGGCAAAGTTGGGCAATCCTGTGGTCACATAATTCAGATATTGGGTTCTCATCCTTTATTGGGTTTCTCCCAACCACATTTCATTTTCCATAACAGGAGGTTGCCATTACTTTGGAGCTGTGATTCTGAGTACTTTAAGACCACTTATACTCTGGTACCTCAATTTTCTTCTACAGAAAACCATACTGCTATAGCAATTAGCAGTTGCTAATTACTATTAGCAATAATAAAACATTCGGAGAATGGTACTTGAATACTCTTATCCAAAACAATGTGAATTCTTATTCACCTTTGCCGGTGTAAACACACATTAACAATCAAAACAACCTGCAAGTCATTCTAAATTATAGTGATAGCTGATGGAATTGTAATAGGAAGAACCTGGGTGCAAAACCCAAAGGCAAAACAATCAAGTTAAATGAAACTTCTTCTTGTAAACACTGGATTTCAACTACAACAATCTTTCTGGGAAACACAAATTTTAGTAATATACTACCTTGAGGCAAACTGTATTTCCCTTTCTAGGTTACTAACCAGTAATTTGCCACTGGGAAGGCACAGCCCACTAACCCAAGCCAGTAATTTGTCACAAAACATCACAGACATTCTTACTAGCATGTAGTCCACTGATTTCATTATTTATGGCAGAGCCCCCACCAAGAGACGAAAAATCCAGGAAGACGCCACAAGTCAAACATCGCCAAGGACTAAGCAATTCCCATAGCGCCATCTTGAAGTCAGTCCAGATTTTGTCACTCTCTAATTACAAAATGGCACTTCCCTCCAAATTATTCCTGACTGATTTAAGTCAGTAGCAGATTCTAATAAAATGTAATTACAAGATTCTTCTTTAGTAAGTAGATGAAAGCTGAAGAGAAACTCTCCACTGAATCAAACTTTTCTCACCTTAGCACCCCAGAAAAGCTCCCAATGAAAATGCCATCGGATACAGTTTATATGATTAAAAATATATATATATATACAGGAAATTACAGGGATTGGGATTCAGTATTCTAAAAGGAATACCAGTTCTTCCTCCTCAGTGTCAATCCTTTTGAAGTAAGTAAGACCAAGTCATCATGGGTAATTCGGCACTCAAAGTTGAAGAGAAAAGCCAGTGGGATTTTCTAAAGGCAGCTGCCTTCAACTCCCATTGACTTCAGTGTTCCTTAAAAATGAACATATGTTTAAACCTTTGCAAGAAAGGTTCTGGAATATTTAAATAAAAATCAAAAGCAGACCCTTGCCCTTATCAGTGTTTGGCCTAGACATTAAATTATTATGCACATAAGGCTAAGCACTACTACATCTTTTCAGGATTGGGGTCATAGCTCACATTAAAATAATATCTTGTAAATTGCTTATGTTCAATGGAATACAGCAAGGCTCAGGAACAAAATATAATCAGGGTACTTGATCTTCCCCAGCTACAGCCAAAAAGAAAAAAAAAAAAAAAAAAAAAAAGAATTCTCAAGAACATAATATAATCATAGCACCCATCTTCAGACTTTGAAATACTCTTTCCATCTGTATTGATAAATTAGCCTGAGTAGAAATACAAATTAATGTGAAATTACTTAAAATAACATCATTGAAGTTATTCTCCAAGTATTTTGCTCAGATGTGCTATGATATTTTTCACACACAAAATCTTAGGAAAAAAATCTTTCATTCTCAGATTGTCTATTGTACTTTTTTCATTGCTCATACATACATAGCCCTGTGTGGCAAGCATATTTAATTAATGTTTGCATTACTATGTGTGCAACTAGAATCTAATAAATAATATTGTTGTCTGTATATAGGACATCACTCATCAATACCCAAATATAATAAATTTGATTGGTAGGAGCACATGCTATATACCATCATAGTACTCACATTTTTCCTCTGCTCTTTGACTACATGATTATTTGAAACCAAAGTCTTTCTGTTGCCCAGTACAAGTCCTCTCATTATATCAAAGGATTCAGCCAGGGTATGTGTGATGCTATTGTTTTAATGCACTGTAGAAGGAGACTGAGTAATCAACTCACTTGCAGTGCATTCAAGCTGTCAGCAAGTCCAAAGTAAATTAGACAAGGTCATACATCAGTACTTAAGTGGAAGACATCACTTTTGTGTTTTTTTTTCCCTGTAACATTCTGTTCTCTTCTGCTTCTGTAACAATATACATTTCACAGAATCAGAGAATATCCTGAGTTTAAAGGGACCCACAAGGATCATCAAGTCCAACTTCTGGCTCCACATAGGACCACCCAAAAAAACAGACCGTGTGTCTGAGAGCATTGTCCAACTGCTTCTTCCAAATGTCCAACCTCCATATCTGTCTTAGTAAAGTACCTTTCCCTAACCTCCAGCCTGACCCTCCCCTGTCCCAGCTCTGCGCCGTTCCCTCAGGTCCTGTTGCTGTCCCCAGAAAGCAGAGCTCAGCACCTCGGGAGGGAGCTGCAGGCCGCCATGAGGCCTCCCCTCGGCGTGCTCTGCTCTGGGAGGCCTTCCCTCAGTCTCCTCTGCTCTGAACAAAGCAAGGGGCCTCAGACACTCCTCATGTGTCTTACTGTTGAGACCCTTCACCATCTTTGTAATCCTCCCTTGTACAATCTCTAATAGTTTTATGTCCTTCTGTTGTGGTGCCCAAAACTGCACCCAGTGAGGCCGCATCAGCACAGAGCAGTGCAATCCCTTCCCTCAACCGGCTGGCAATGCCATACCCGATGCACCCCAGAACATGGCTGGCCCTTCAGGCTGCATTCCTGAATTAATTTCCTGAATCCTGAGTTGCCCATGTAAATGATGAAATACAGAGGAGCCCAATTTGAAACTCCCAAATATCATGCAGGTCAGGTGTCATTCAGAGCAAGGAGCCATGCCTATCTGATAAACACTGAGTGTTGCTGATCAGTAGTGATTCAAACCAATGTCCCATAAAAAGATTAGAGGCCTCATTTTTTGTTGCAGGTCAGTAGGCAATCTTAGCACCAGAAAACACTGCTCATAAAGACCTAGCTCCTCAGCAGTGACCTGAACAACTCTGTTCAGCAGAAGGCATTGCTGACGCTCTCGAAGAAGATGCATTTTACGAGGGAGGGCTGACTTAAAACCAGTGCAATGTGTTTGGTCTTAAAGGTCATTTGTTTGGGATACCTGAGTTCTTCACATGTACACAGAGAATCTAAATGTTGCTGATGACACATTTCTGCTTGCCCTAGCTGCAGTACAAAATATTTTTTGGCTGTGAACAGCCTTCCTACGCAACGATAAGTGGTTATTGGCCTCAGATATTTCCTCTGTAAGTGAGTGCCCAGCATGAAAAAGCTGAGTGAGGGAGCCCTCCATGACCCCATACAAGGGGATGAGGAAAGGTCTGGGCCCATAAACCCTCCTTAGCAGTCAAGTCAGCAGCAATCTGAGATCATGTGCGGCCTACCTCCAAATGATGCTAAATCCACGCCAAATTTACTTTCTCAAAAAAAAAAAAAAAAAAAAAAATATATATATATATATATATATATATATATATATATATATACTGCCTACTTGGAGATGACTATCTTCTGTCAAAGATGATTTTCAAATGCTGGAGTTCTGAGGCTCACAGAACATTTTTGTTACATTTGGAAAATGGGACTTTGTTTTTCAGAAAGTTGAAGTCAAGACTGACTTACAACACTGCAACAGGAGGAAAAGTTTTGGGGATTTTCACTCTGAACTCAAGTCTTGGGACACATGGAAGTGTGATTATTTTATTTTATTTAATTAACTAGACTTGAGTGATTTTCAAAAAGAACAAGTAAAATCAAGTTACCTGAAATCAATAGGTGATGTGTTGAATGAGTGGATAGTTAGCAACATACACCATTTTTATACCTAAATGAAGTTTCTGTTTAGTAGAGAAAATGAAGAAAGATCTACCTAAATCACTAACATATTTAATTAAAATAAGGTAATTATTGTAGTTATATTTGAACAGACGATACAGTTGCAGCAATTATCTGCAATTATGCAGCTCCAATCACAGAATAATAGAGGTTTCAATGTCACTAAGCACAATAAGGATAATTACTCTTTCAATTATTCTGATGGGCTTGTAATTAGCAACTTAAAAAAAAAAAACTTCATGGGGACGCAATAGTAAGACTTCAACTACAGGCTGATTGAGAGTGATCAAGGTATCTGGGCAAAAAAGGAAAAGCAGCATCTTCAGTTGGTTCCAAACTCAGCTGAATTGCCATGTACTTCCCACAGAAATAGCACTTATTCCATGATCATAACAAAGGGACTCAATCATGTTTTAATAAAATCCTCTGCTTACTGAACAGGACCTTAAGAAAGCAGTATTTAATAACACATTTGAAAAAGCTTATATAAAAATCTCTCCTTCAACAGAGGATAGCCAGATCCAGAACTGCAGCAAAGCTACAGGACAGGTTCATTCAAACCTGCAACTGGTTCTTAAATATTACATCCTCGGTGTGAGGAGGAAAAGATTTGAGCTAAAGTGTACAGCTTCTTTAAACATGTAACTGAAAACAGGACAGGAAAGAGAGCAGAAACTCCACAATAGCTGTGCTAGCAGACTGTACTCCAGGGATAACAATTCCTCCTTACAAATTTCTATATTCACTGTCTCCAGATTGTCAGTTTTTCTGTGGTTTAACTTTGGTGCACACAGCAATAGCTGCCTTACAAGAATGCATGCATTTAAGAGATGGACACCACCTCACAATCACTGGGTGTTATCTATTTTGCAGTAGACTGGGAACAAACCTTTATTTCTGCCAGCAGTGTCCAGGCTGCACCAAACAGAGTGGTCATGTTCAACCACCTGACTGCTGTCAAGCAAGTCTGCCCTTTGGGCACCCAGCACCTCTGTTGAGGCTACCAAACACTGATCAAAATCACCTGCTTCCTGAGTGGGAATGAGCAAGACATCCCCTCTCCACTTCGCTTACTCTTCCCAGACACCCGTGATCACTGTAGTGCTCCAACTTACTTGAGGCATAGTTGGATCCATCTTACTTTAGGCATGTGGTTGACGCATCTAAGCCTAGGAGCAAAGTTAGCCTGGGTTTCCTGTACAGCCAAAAAAGGGAGAAGGAGGGATATGAGGTATGGTGGACTGAATTGCTGCTTAGAAGGGTTTATCCCACCTCAGTCCCTCCTGCAGCTACAGTCCTGCAGTCCTGGGGGTAATGCAGCAGGTCCAGTCTGGCCCTAGGAGGAGAGTGACTTTCTTCTCTGTTTTACATCCTCAGTAAGGGTGGCAGAGAAAAAAAAAAAAAAAAAAAAGGGGGGGGGGGGGAAGGGGGGGGTACCTGCAGGGTTGCCATGGCATCCATGACATCATACTATACTATTCCTCACCCAGCACATAGCCCAAAGCTTCAAGACGACTGACAGATCTGTTGCTTTTTTTTCCTCTCTCCTGGTGCCATACCTGTGGGACACAAAAGATGCAGATACCTCCTTGCTGCTTGGCCAAGACCTCAGGAAAATACAGCTGTCTTACTGGCAAGGAGTATCTCCTTTTAAACTGTATAAAACTTGGCAGAAGCAACCATGGAAATTATTTTCAGGAAGAAAAATGGTTTTAAAGTCGGATTTGAAACTGACAGTTAATTCTAGAGAAGGCTCTGACAAGTTCCCAGATTCATCCCTTATATGAGTGGCATAATCTTTTCCACTCATTTGCAGAACTAGAAGTTCATCTAAGAATCAAAACAGAGGCTTTCACACTTTTAGACTATGAGCTGGAATCAAATACACACACAAAAAAAATCATTTTTCTCTCCCTAGAGAGAAATGATATGCAACAAACAGAAAATACATTTGTTGTGGATAAAACATAAAAAAAGGTGCAATGCTCTTATACATTTGCTGAAAAAGCTGAAAAGATAAATGCTCCATTTTGTGGGGCTGAAAGAAGTAAAGGTTTTAGAAGCCTCTTTCCGTGTTTCCTTCAGAGTTTAGTTTTAAAAAGAAAACTGAGGAAACACAGTGCTTTCAAGATAATGCTGAGACCCACTGCTAGGCTAATGGCTTTGCCTCTGCAATATGTATTTAGATTTGAGAGTTGGCAAATAGCATGCACTTGACCATGAGACTCAAGCAACCGGCTCACTCCAGCCACAGTGCTCTGCCTCCTCTCCCAGTCTAGGAGTCAGCCTGCATTGCAGCCTGCTGGTGGCCAGGCACCACCAGAGACCCAAGGAACATACTCCAGGTCCCTATTGGGTACAGGCCCGCTGGAAGGCACGTCTCCTGCCAACAAATTGGGCTAACCTGCAGCTGCTCCCCTGAGCGTCTGGTGTGCACTTATCATAGGACCTGCATACATGAGGTCTCACGAGCTGGTGGAGAAGGCTAGGAGGAGTCAGGATTTCAAAAAAGACAAACCCTGACTATTAAACACATCTACTGCAACAGAACAAAATGTACCAGTCTCATCGTTTAATGGATTTCAGCCATTTTGAACTAGTGTAGAAGCAAAGAAAATACTACTACATATTTGCCCATCACAACTCAATCTACCTCATCTTCACTAATAAAAAGAGAAGTTATGCAGTTTGCCTGTTAGGCCAGTACTTTTTTGGTAATATAAGATCACGGGAAGAACACAAGCTACATTTGAGCAAGGCCCACCCAGCAAATGATCAGTCATTGTGCCGTATAAAAGCGGCAGTAGCTTAATCAGGACTGCTGACCCCAGTGGTGATTAGACGGCATGTGGAGGGCCAAGGTCTCCCAAGGAGACAATCTGCAGTCTTGCAGGGAAAGAATGTCCTCAATATGTTTGAAAGCAAAATTGCAATGACATCTGCACGCTACTGGTCAGACTTTTCTTATTATAGTCTAAAAATGTCTTCTTGTATTAGGTTTTGTGACAACTACCAGTTGCTTGAGTGGAATACAAACGTCTCCCCTGGAACCACATACCAGTTGTTGCCTTTCAGCTTGCAGTTTTTCAATAATTGCACATTCTTCAGAATAATGAAAAATTAGGAACTTCAGATTTTCAGTCTACAACTTCCTCGTAAGGTGGTGTCGAGAGGCAGGAGACCTTTTCTCCATTAACACTAGTGACAGGACCCGCGGGAACAGGGTTAAGCTGAGGCAGGGGAAATTTAGGCTGGACGTCAGGAGGGGGTTCTTCACAGAGAGGGTGGTTGCACACTGGAACAGGCTCCCCAGGGAAGTGGTCACTGCACCGAGCCTGTCTGAATTTAAGAAGAGATTGGACTGTGCACTTAGGCACATGGTCTGAACTTTTGGGTAGACCTGTGCGGTGTCAAGAGTTGGACTTGATGATCCTTAAGGGTCCCTTCCAACTCAGGATATTCTATGATTCTATGATTTTGTATATAGCAAACAGTTTACTTTTTCTCTGTGCTTGTTCTTCATTTCCAGTTTCTTGTTTTAATACGATAGTGTTGGTTTGTGCACATTCATCTAAGAAGACTGAATTATTTTTCCTCCCAGTAGTGCTTTCTGTATATATATATATATATTTTTTTAATTTTATTTTTTTTTTTGGGGGGGGGGGGGGGGGGGCAGATCGTCGCAGCTCTATTGATATACATTCTACATTCTTCACTGCTATGTTAGCATTTGCCTTTCACATTTTTTTCCCAAAAGATTAGGCTGCTGCAGTGCTCTGATTTTCTTCTTTTCATTTTCTATACATTTCACTTAATTTAGTCCTGAACTTTGAACTGTTTTCATTTTAAAACAGTCTCTAGTTAGTTCTGTTATTGTTATTTGTAGGATTTGTCATAATGTTGAATAGCTTTATATTTACAGCACTTAGTACTCATTTCTATTCTGCCATGTTACGTAAATGGCTTTCTATGTCAGTACTGCCTTCACCTTTTCCTGTGCTTCTGGATGTGTAGTGCATATACACTTTGGGGCAAAAATAAATAAATAACCCAACTAATTTGTATGGCCCTACTTTGTAAGCTCTTCTGAACACTGACAGAGAAAAATGCAACAACAGAGAGCCCTGCAGGCCCTCTCCTGCATTGCACTCAAGAACTCAGACAGACTTTCACATATACAGAATGCATGTCCTATCTCTTCTGTACACCTGATCCATAGAAAACTTACACAACACTTCCCAGACATAAGCTGCAATCATATGACACCCATAACTTTGTCCAGTTCTTTGAAAATGAGACAGAAAAGTGGCTTGCCTGCTTCTTGTTTGTTGGGAAGAAAAGTAGGTGGTGATGTTTGATGACTGCAAAGGACTGTTCATTGCATGTTCATTCCTATTCCACAAACAACAGACCTGACTCAATGTCTTCAAAGTGAAGTGCTATCACAGCAGATTCTGAACCAGCTCTGTAGTCTTCTAATTTTCCTAAATTTTAGGAAATCATAAAACCTACTGTATTTTTGCCAGACAGCTGATGCGTATGCATTTGTAGCATCTGCTTTCATTACAGTCTCTCTGAGGTAAGCTTTAAATGGAAGCAGAAATAATATATATATGTACTATATATATATAATATATATTTTATATATATTATATATTTTTATATTTTTATATATATGTATTTAGTACATATATTTATATATATATGTACTAAAACAAACAAAACCTCACTCATTATTACACACAATATGGGCATCATTAGGAAGCACAGAAATGTATCTTTCCAGAGAAGTGTCATCTGGCAGGGGAAGAGAAGTGAAGGAACCTGTAACACATCCGTGCTCCAAGGACAAAAATCACTCCACTGTATACCTGACCATCAACCACAACTCCTTCTCACACAGCAAATCCAGAATAAGAACTACAACCCTCCTCCTAATACCCAAGACACACACAACAATCATTGGTCTGTCATGTTTTATCATGTGCTAAATGATGCACATGATTTTGTGTTTACTTCTGAACCAGAGTTTGCCTTTCTAATGGGAGAAGTCCCTGAGGCGATGTATCCCAGCTCACTGACAGCCCTGGAACACCTCTTAGGTACCATCCTCATGCCTCCAGGAGCCTCTTTCCCTGCCATTCCTGTTCCATTCAAGAGGGCTGTGGGTATCCCTGTCAGCTCCCACAGCAATGCTTTCTCTTACAAACTGTCTGCACATCTCTGGCACTTGTGCAGTGAAGGGCAAGAGTTTAATTACAGAACACTTTGATTTGTTCGGTGTCCAGGGCAATCACGTGTATAAATCCATCTTTGCCTGCAACCTCTCCTTCAATTGCTTCATGTTCTTCCAAGAAAACCTACATAGGAGTCTTATAAAGAGTTTTTTGTAGCACATAAAGGGCTTGTTCCTCATTTTTACCGTAAATAGAAAGGCATATTTCTCAAAGTCTGTCATTTTTGTCAACCCTTTAAATAACATAATAAAATAAAGCTGTATTCATAGCCATCAGGATAAATAAAACCAAAAGGATCTTGCAAAAAGGCCTCAACATAAGCAAAAAAGTTTTGTAGTTTCCTTACATGCTTACAGAGAGGGGTTATGTATGTGGGAGAAAAGACCAAATGACCAAATTCTGGTGCCCCTCAAATCTACACTGGATGTGGGATCATGCCAACATGAACAGGAAAAGAATCTTTCTATTTAACTAACATACATACATATTAAATTATTTCATAACTTTAATAAGTTTCTTAGCTACCTTCCAATTTAAACACATCAGTAACATCAGTATAGGTATGGTACACCATATGAATCAGCAGGACAACTCTGTAATGAGAATTATTCTACTGTTATTGATTATGTCACGCCACACAGAGATGCAGATAAAAAATAAAACTACTCAGGTATACTGCCACCTCAGCTAGACAGACCACACAAAACAGCATGTCTCTGCACCATCCCTGTTGCTTGTGGCAGCAGCAAGATGGATGTTTCTCTTTAACCCACCTCTCCTCATCCCTCAGCTGCCAAGACAAGTCAGTTCACTGGGATTCTCCTCCTCTGCAGCCTCTTTGCACTCCCAGGTCAGCTCCTAAGAGGCAGAAGGATTTTTCCCTCCCTACCTTTAAACATCCCCATTCTTCAAAGCCTTTCTCTTCCTCACTCCCTTCTCTCCAGAACACTGACTGACAGTCTTCTTCAGAGACCACATCTTTCTCTTCTTAAACCTTTCCTGCGTTTCTTTCTATCGGCAGCTCTGGGTTACTGCTAGCTCCAAAATTCACCAAGTATGGGTCAGATTCTAAACCAGCATGAAAAACCAACTACATGAGGCTTAAAAATAACACCTGTATTTGGGGATGATTCCTGCTCATTCTCAGTGCTTGCAGCACTGCAACCCTCACATCCTATAGTAGTAGAGTTTCTGACTGGTTTTGTGGAACCCTCAGATGAAGCTCCTGTGGAGAAATCAGATCCTGTTGAGATTGATACCACACCAACGCATAGTAAGAGACAAACCCCACACTATACAGCACCCACAGGCAAGCCCTTCATTAGGTGAGAACAGCTTTGAACTGGACAGGACAGGATTTACACAGGCAATCTATCCATGAAATACTCCAGAGCTTGCTGAGCCAGGAGCTAAGGCAGAGCACTGCAACTGGAAGTCCTGTGACACACCATCCTCTGCTGGGCCTCACAAGGATGGATGGGGAACAGCTTTCCTGGCAGTGTGTAAAGCTTCACAGCTTTTAAGGGTCTCCAGCCCTTGTCAACACCAAACCTCATGAGCTTCCCCAGCCATTCCCACAAAGGAAGAAGGGGCTGTTCTGATCCCAAGAGCAACGTCATTGCCCAGTGATCAATTATGGTTTTGGTAAATTACCAATTCTACAATGCTAAAAAAGGTTGGACAACCTCATCTTCAAGTATTTAGTACTCCATACATTCAAACAAGTTGCACTTTTTGTGGGTTGGTTATATAATCCAAATGCTTGATGCCAAAAACCCAGAAGGGGGAAAAAAAAAAAAAAAAAAAAAAAAAAAACACTAACCAAAACTACTCCAAAACACTAACCAAAAATTGTGGACACTTTCTCAACGTATAAGCACCAGAAAGGGATTAATGAGTGACATTGATAATGAGTAAATTAACTAAATGTTAAACATCTTGTATGCATCTATACTGGGGAAAAAAACATGTTCAAAGGAAACATATGAACAAGCTTTATGTCAGTCTGATATATCTGTGTGTTTGGGAAAATAAATATAGGATTCTATAATCATAGGGATGATCATCACCAAAATTAAGGCTGATAGTTGTGCATATATACAAGTATATTTGATTCTGTTAAAGAAAAACAATATATTTCTAGTAGTTATGAAGTCTTACTTTTCATTCTGAAATCAATTAATGAAAAATCCAAGTACTCGGATATTTAATAATCACAGTAAACAGAGTCACAGCCAAACAGAAAAAAAGAAAACAGCTTTTTGCTGAAAATGTGCCAGGAGGAAATAAACAGCTTTCTGGATAAGTAATAATCAACATCAAAAACTGCAATGCCATTAGGTTTTACAAAAGACAGAGTGGAATGTGTGGAAATATTAGAACAAAAAAACAAAAAAACAAAAAAAAAAAAAAAAAAAGGAAGAAAGAAAGCTATAAAATGCCCAGATACCTGACAGAAGAACAAGAAAAGGACATGGCCCAGTGTTCTGCAAAAATGATTCAAATAAATCTGTACTTTGGCAAATAGGAAAAGGAAACCAAACATGCATTAGAACTCTGTTATTCTCTTTGCTGTTTCATTTTACAGCAATATCTAAGGTCATCTTTCATATAAACTTACCCTAAATAGAAATATTTTGCTTCTGTTTACATTGAGAATGGATAGTAAAGTCATTATAGTTTATTCTTGTGCTGCTCTCATTTATCTTGTATAGTTCTTCACAAAGTAATACATTTTCTAATTGAAAAAAAAAAAATAAAAAGCTTATACAACACCAATGACTGTTATAGAGAGTGAAGACAGTTTTACTGGCTTATAGAAATTGAAACAGGAAGACAACCACAAAAAAAAGCCATGAAACTTTGCCAATATGCTCGTATTGTTCACAGGAATACAAAACTCTCAGGCTAATAACTCCAACTCATCATCTCTTTCTTCTACTGTACCATATTTTTGGCAAGGCCTATGAGCAAAGTTTCCATCTCTCAGCACTATTAGATTCCCATAGCATACTGCCAGTCAGCTTTATTGAAACAGAATAGCCTTTACAACTTGGACTATTTTTCAAAAGTTTCCATTAGGCTGCAAATAAAAATCACATAATTGAGTGCTTTTACAGGCTGCATGAAGAGTGTTTTCACAAGAGTCTTTATACACAATTTATATGTATAGAAAGAGAAATACACATACTATTAGTTTAAAAGCAGATTTTTTTTTTCCTGAAGAGAAACAAGAAAAAAGTAAAATTTATCAAGAGCATTATCTGGTTATGGATTTATAGTACCATTACTTGAGTTATGAAATATATTAATGTTGGAAAGATCTTGAAGTAATCGCTTTAAAGGTCTAACTGCAGGTATAAAATATTGTATTTGATCATTTCCTTAAAGCACTCATGAAACTGCCCTACACTTTCTTTTGTCATCCTCTCTCTTTTTTCTATACATTCTTCCCACCAATAATATCCACACATCAGTCATTTCAGCATCTTCAATACATGTTGCCATGCTCTGCATTGTGTTAAGAGCAGGAAAGAAAGTTGATATCTCTGGCAAAAATATTTTTTTAGACAAAATTCAGATCAGAGTTAGCATTTATAATGAAGTACCACCATTAGAATGAAAACAAGTCTAGGTAATTGCTTTGATAATAACTAGGGTAAGAATGTATTTAATGCCCCCCTTCATTACAAACTCATTTGGCATCTATTTTAATAGCCAGTCTATTATAAATATATATATATATTTCATGTTCCAGTGGATGTCATATGTGCCTTGTACTTTTATAGCACTTCTATTATAATTCAACATTACAGAATCACAGAATTTCTAGGTTGGAAGAGACCTCAAGATCATCGAGTCCAACCTCTGACCTAACGCTAGCAGTCCCCACTAAACCATATCCCTAAGCTCTACATCTAAACGTCTAATTACAATTCACATCAACGTACTGAATAGTGCTGCAATATGAAATGCTCGCACTTTGTAAATGAGAAAATTAAGCTCCCTTTTGTCTGTTCCAATCCCATTTTACCCGTTTTAGACTTAGTACCAGAACTCCCCCCTTCTTCTGTTGTATTATCAACACCATGAAAACACAAAATGCAGCTCTCACAAAGAGACTATTTCACAGAATCACAGAATTTCTAGGTTGGAAGAGACCTCAAGATCATCGAGTCCAACCTCTGACCTAATGCTAACAGTCCCCACTAAACCATTTCCCTAAGCTCTACATCTAAACGTCTTTTAAAGACACCCAGGGATGGTGACTCCACCACTTCCCTGGGCAGCCTGTTCCAATGTCTAACAACCCTTCTGGTAAAGAAGTTCTTCCTAACATCTAACCTAAAACTCCCCTGGCTCAACTTTAGCCCATTCCCCCTCGTCCTGTCACCAGGCATGTGAGAGAACAGGCCAACCCCCACCTCACTACAGCCTCCTTTAAGGTATCTGTAGAGAGCAATAAGGTCGCCCCTGAGCCTCCTCTTCTCCAGGCTGAACAAGCCCAGCTCCCTCAGCCGCTCCTCGTAGGACTTGTTCTCCAGGCCCCTCACCAGCTTCATCGCCCTTCTCTGCACCCGCTCAAGCACCTCGATGTCCTTCTTGTAGCGAGGGGCCCAAAACCGAACACAGTAATCGAGGTGCGGCCTCACCAGAGCCGAGTACAGGGGGACGATCACCTCCCTAGCCCTGCTGGTCACACTGTTCCTGATACAAGCCAGGATGCCGTTGGCCTTCTTGGCCACCTGAGCACACTGCTGGCTCATATTCAGCCGACTATGCACCATCACTCCCAGGTCCTTCTCTGCCTGGCAGCTCTCCAACCACTCATCTCCCAGCCTGTAGCTCTACTTGGGGTTATTGCGCTCCAGGTGCAGGACCCGGCACTTGGCCTTATTGAACTTCATGCAGTTGACCTCAGCCCATCGGTGCAGCCTATCCAGATCCTCCTGCAGAGCCTTCCTACCCTCAAGCAGATCGACACACGCACCTAACTTGGTGTCATCTGCGAACTTACTGAGGGTGCACTCGATGCCCTCGTCCAGATCATCGATGAAGATATTAAAGAGGACCGGCCCCAGCACCAAGCCCTGGGCGACACCACTAGTAACTGGCCTCCAACTGGACTTGACTCCATTTACCACGACTCTTTGGGCCCGGCTATCCAGCCAGTTTCTAACCCAACGAAGCGTGCGCCAGTCCAAGCCAAGAGCAGCCAGTTTCTTGAGGAGAATGCTGTGGGAGACGGTGTCAAAAGCCTTGCTGAAGTCAAGGTAGACCACATCCACAGCCTTTCCCTCGTCCACCCAGCGCGTCACTTTGTCATAGAAGGAGATCAGGTTCGTCAAGCAGGACCTGCCTTTCATAAACCCATGCTGACTGGGCCTGATCGCCTGCTTGCCCTGCAAGTGCTGCGTGATGACTCTCAGGAGGATCTGCTCCATGAGCTTCCCTGGTACTGAGGTCAAACTGACAGGCCTGTAGTTTCCCAGGTCTGCCCTCCGGCCCTTCTTGTAGATGGGTGTCACATTTGCTAGCCACCAGTCAACTGGGACCTCCCCCGATATCCAGGACTTCTGATAAATGATGGATAGCGGCTTGGCCAGCTCCTCTGCCAGTTCACTCAGTACCCTATTTTGCTATCCTTATCCCAAAACAACAAAAAAATCACTCTAATTTTCATCACTGCTATATCATTTTAATATGCTTTCTTGCTGTAGAGTTCTTACTGGGATCTTAAAAGAAAAGCAGGCAGGAAAAAGGACTAACAGGAAAGTAGATTTTGGTCATCAAAGATATAGAAATGAAAAACATCCTTGCCTGCAGAATACTGGTGAATGATTAAGAAATATGTCACTTCATGTGTACCCTGACCCCTTCTCAGTTAGTATGGCATTTGCTCAGAGATGTCTAGTGTTTATTTTCCCCAAGCTGCGTTTTTCAGAGGAACATGGGATAAAAGAAAAAGACCAAAGAAAATAGCAGTTGGAGCTTTTTGATCTTTTAATGAGTCATAGACGGCTATCCTTGGTAAAGTGAACATGATTGGTACAGAATAAGGAAATCTAAAAGGGAATAGTAGAGTGGAAGATAATTTTTCCCCGAGTATATTTTTTGGGGGAAAAAAAAAGCATTAGTGCACTTTTTAAACTTGTTGGAACAGCCTATCACTGACATACTTCACTGAGGAGAGTCTCACTAATCCTGTTTGTAGGAACATGTGTTTGACTGCATTGCATCAATACACAAGGTATTTTGTGGCCTTTCTGGGGAGCCTGTATATGAAACCCTTAGGTGCTTAGTGTGGTCAGACCAGTGGAAAACTTCAGTATGTCCTTTAAACTGTTAGCTTAGCAGCTGTTCTGTTAAGTATTTATGTCAAATGTGATGCTTCTCAAACAGAAGCCAAAGGAACAAAAGGAAGAAACAAAATAAAAGTGTAGAAGAAAAAAAGAAAAAAAAAAAAAAAAAAAAAACAAAAACACATGAAAATAAGGTGAGCTTTAAGGTCAGTTAGGCTTTCCTAGTTCATGAAGTCATTCTCACCCTTGACCCTTTGAGCTAAGCTCTCCAAAGACCATCAAGGAAATGAAGCAGTCATGTAAATGTCTCCTTGTGCTAACACTCTCACAGAATAAACATGTAGTTGGAAAACACAGTACAAGCCTTTAGTTCAAGAAAACCTTTGGGAATATTGGACCAAAAATTTCTATACCTGTAAGTAGTTGTTGCTTTTGAATTGCTATAGTTTTAGCGTGGAACGTCATGAGATGTTGCTTGACTCTGTAGGAAGGTTGCCAGTGCTAGACTAGAAGGCCTGATTTCATCTTCATCAGAAAAGGTGGAAAAAATACACTTCTAGTCATGTTCACACTGAGGAATCAAAGAGTAAGACTGATGCGAGACTGCCAGCTAAAACAACCTAAGGCCACTTAGACAGAGGACACCCAGATGGTCATTCCATGTTTTTTGCTCAAGAACTCAGTTGATTCACCCCATCTCTGCTTGGGATGGAATGAGAGAAGAGGTCTTGCTTATCTAGGGTCAAGTACTCAGGATCTTTAAAATATCTCACACTGACCACCTAAACACAGGGACATAAAATCCCTACTCACTTTTGAGGCCGCAGTATTGTGTCAAGCAGTATCTGGGAAAAGACTAGAAAATCAAACTACAGCAGAGAATATGAGAAGGAAGAAAGAGAAAGGATGAAGTCAGGTTGAAACTAAAGGAGTCATAAGTTATTCATTCGTTTCTGCTTTTCAAGCAAGGCAAGAGACCCATACAGCAGACTCTTCCAGAGCTAAAGACATGAGCGGCTACCTCCAGAACTGGTCTAGGCAACTGTGGCTTTTCAAGTAATGCCTTTATAATTCTTGTTCTTATTCAGCAGAAATTTAGTCATGTCATTTTTCATCTGGAAAAGGATAGAGAATTAGCAAGGAAGGTATTGTTGGTTTTTACACAAACACACTCCACAACAGGGTACCACATACTGTGTCAACCACAAAAATTGTGATAAAAAAAAAAAAAAGAGACATCTCTGGGGAAAAGACTCATAGATACTGCATAATAGCGGTTTAACAGAAGTTTCATGAAGGTAATCCAGGTGTAATACTTAGAATATTCCTTACAAATCTTAGAAAGTATTAAAATGTTAATGTTGAACCTTGGGGCTCCAATACAAATAAATCGGATAGATAGGTGTTTGTAGTTTCCAGACCTCTTTCAAAATGAATAATTTATGGTTTCTCAGTAAAATAAATATTTACTGCATCCAGGAAACATTATAAATAGAATAAAGTGAATATTTTTTGGAATACTAAGTAAGCTTTCAATAAAAAACACTAATAATTCTCCTATAGTTAGTTACACTATGGCTGGACATGTTGCTGTTACCATATATTTAATTTTAAGGTTTCAGTACAAGAGACATATTCCTGCAATTTAGCATACACCTATAAACGTTTCATGTTGAATTATTAGGTTATTACTGTGATCATTGTATGTATATAACATATTCCTAACAGGCATTCCAGAGCTTGAGAAAAGGGACAGTGCTGGAGCTCGCTATCAAACACTTGACAATCAGTCGGCTAATCATCAGCCGCGTATCCCTGCGTATGCCAATGCTGCAGACCTGAGGCTGAGACTTGGCTGAAAAATTCTACCTACAGCCTTTATTCAAAGGACTGCAAGTTTCAGTATGCCACACACACAGCAAAAAGTTGTTATGCATGGATCCGCCACTGAGCCCATGAAGATTTCTTTAATATTCTCCCTCCACAGTGAGAATTTCTTCCACCATTTCAGAAACCACGACTGTGTTTTGGACCGGTAACAAGCTTCCCTAGCACAGCAGCCTACCATAATCTGTGTATGTACAGATTTACAGTATCCTGTGAAGGTCTAATGAGCCTCTTCTTCACTTCCCCTTCTGAGCCAAAATCAGATGCTATAATAGCAATGCTCTTTACTTTAGCCAAAATCCAAATGTTAATTAATAATACAAATCACCAATACTCCATGGAGACAAAGTATACAGTACTTTTGAAAGCAGTGTTCACAGCACAAGTATGAGAAGAAATGCTCTTTGCCAGAGGAGGTTCCCTCCTAGAACAATGCAAAGGGATATGATATCACCCCTTGTGGTGTAAATGCCTGAAGTAACTAGGAAAATAAAACTAACATTCACATTTTTAGGAAAAGGCACAGCATTGAAGAGGCTTTCAGGGTAGGGCATAACTGCATTATCTGAGCGTTCCCTAGGCTCCCAACCTTTGATGCTATCGCGCTGGGGAAACTTGGTGTGCTAGCTCTAAGGAACAGCACGGAGCGTAGAGTGGAGTGGAGACACCACGGCTAGGCTCTGTAATCAGATGGGGCCTCGATTGTTCTTGTGCACACAGCTGCACTTTTTGCCACCCTAAGCCAAAGACCTGTCATGTTTTGACAAATGCTGTACCCTAGTGTACTTTTTGCTCATTATAATATCATTATAATACCAAAACACACCTCCATCCCAAAAGCTACCCGCCTCCAAGGTGCGACCACCCCTCACTGAGCATGCGCTCTGAATTCCTCGGAGCCTATTACTTTAAACGGAGACGGGAAAACTTTACACCAATCATAACTAAGATATGCTTGACTAGAGCCACTCAAGCTCCACCTAAAAGATAGAAAATAATATAAATTGGCCCAAGAGAAAGGGGATGTTAGGGAAGATACCACCGTCAGGGGAGATACCATCCCGAGGACAACATCCTTAGGACCTCCTGACTCTTGGGATCAGTCGACGGGCTGAGCCTCTCTTCCCCCCCCATTGGGACGCCTTTGGGTGAGATCTGAATACTTGCTTATAAACCTCTATAGAGTCTTTGATCCTTTTAACGCGTTTATTTCTAGGCTGCGCACCTGTAACATCTATAACACCTGTAACATCTATAACATCTGTAACACCTGTAACATCTATAACATCTATAACATCTGTAACATCTATAACACCTGAAACACCTGTGACACCTGTGTATTTTATGCATACTAGCTTGCTTTTGCAGACAGTCACTATCGCCGGCAATCCAAAAGAACCTGATTATCTGTTGCTGTAATAAACCATACTTGATTGCATTGTGATAACTCTCATTGAGTGCAACGAGGGTGAGGGTGGTTATCCGTGATAGTTCAGTGTTCTGAATCTAACCAGACCCCCAGGCGGTTAATGCATTTTTGGTGAATGTCCGAACGGACCCCCAGATGGTTAATGCGTTTTTGGTGAATGTCTGAACGGACCCCCAGGCCGTTAATGCGTTTTTGGTGAATGTCTGACTGGACCCCCAGACGGTTAATGTGTTTTTGGTGAATGTCCGACTGGTTCAGTAACCTGAATCTGACCGGGCCCGTAACGGTTAATCAGCTACACCCCTTAACGCGACACCCCTATTAACCCATTTAAGACTTACTCAACAGATCAGTTGGGTTTCACATAGATAGTACTGTTACGCTAGCTAAAAAAATGAAAAATCACTAATAGGAGACAAAACACAAAAGTTTCCTATTCTGACAGCTCACACTCCTTAATCACTTCGCGTGTAATCAAAGTGGTCTTGCCAAAATTTGTCATGGAGAATTTGCAGTAAAAATTCTGGTTATGGTAATCTTTGTCCTCTATTACCTTTAATAGCATTTTCAGAGGTGCTGCCCTAGGGAGCTGCACAAGTCCTGACATTTAAAAATCAGGCATTTGACATTTGGAATTACTTAGAAATACCCTAACAGCAGCTCAAAATAAAGGTTGTGTATGTGTGGGTGTGAATGCATGCAAGTGCACGGCTTTTCTTTGAGACACCTCTACCTTTCTCTGTGCCAAGTCTTTTCTCTGAACCACAATATGTTTGCTACTTTAAGTTCAATAATAGCAAGTTCACATTCAAGATTTAACCTGTGTCAGTGAAAGAGGGCTATTGAAATGCTAATTGCTTCGAAGTTACACTATCTGCTGGCTGTTCAACATTTGCTACAAACACTGGTATGGGAAAGTCTGGATTGCAAGAGATCCCACAGTGACATCTCATAGACATTGCAAAGCCTGCTTGGACAAAGTACAAATAAACATCCACTAGAAATTGTTCAGTTCTGAAGTTGAATTCTTTTTAGCATACGTTAAAAACAGTTTTGGAATACAGTTCAGGTCTTGCAGTGGTTTACAAGATATGTATCTATTTAAATAAAATAATAATAAATAAAAAAAAAGTATGTCCACTATACAGATCAAAAATTCCAGGCTACGATATACATGACCTGTAGAAAATCACTGAATAGCTCAGTATGAGAATGGGAAGATAATTTGCTTCTCTTTACCCTGACCAGTATGCTAGTTATTATCTTGCTTCCTTTGAATTGCTCCTGAATATACCAATGTCACTTCTTAGTAGCCCAGTTTGAAATGTGTGGTTTAGATGTATCTTATGAAATAATAGGTAATATTAAAATGAAATTAAAATAGATTTTTTGAAGACAGAATAAGCACTACACTAATCATTACTTAATGTTGGAGACAGAAGGCAGAGAGATCTGCCTAGCATTGCATTTAGACTCCTCTTACGGGAAACTCACCAATTAAGATTTCTCTCCCTTGCATACCCCTATGATTCTTTTAAGAGAAAACAGAATTAGACCAAGGTCTCCAAAGAGGATGGCAATTTATACTGACAGTTAGAAGCTGAGTTGTTCGCATTTCTCAGCTTTTAAAAAATGGGAACTGTAATAGCAATAACTTCATGTTAGCTGGGGTAGAAAGAATTCTTATGTGCACATCTGGTCTTCAGAGCATAAATCATAACGCATCTTGTTTTGAAGTTCCAATCACATTAGGAAAGTATTAGGACACTTTCATAACTTGCCATGAATTTTAATTTCTATGGGTGAGTAGTTTCAGCCAAGCCACATTTGGCACAATTGGAATCTTTTTACCGTGCTTTGAGATCTACATGTAAAGCAACTAGAGCAAGGAAGTTCACATGTAGCTCCCAACTCCAGAAGAGGGCATAAGTCACCCTACACCAATCTAATCAACATCTGGACTGCTCTTGGTACACAGAGAAATTAGCTTAAAGCTACCTGTTTTGTCCAGCAGTTAATGCCAAGCTGCAGACATGCCTGAAATACAGGTCAAGATTCAATAGATGAATTTAACAAGAGAAAAAGAAGTACTTTTTATTCTATACTTTTTATTCTATATTGGTTATTTTTAGTGAATGTTGTCTCTGATTATTTTTGGAGACTGGGCTTTTTTCTTATTGTGCCAGTAAGAAGAGATAAAATAAAGCCTTTGGAATAATGACAATGCAAAATGAGCAACTGTTCTGTGGATACAGACATTAAAAAAAAAAAAAAAAAAAAACATCCCCAGTATTTGCTGCTTTATCAAGTCCTATATAGTAAAAAGCTCTCAGAGGAAAATGGAAAACACTTTTAAAGGACTATTGTTGCCAACCCCAATCGAAGCAAAAACAGTATCATTAAACAATCCAAGAGAAAAATATCCAGCTGCAATCAAACACCTTTTCAGCAACCTGAAAGTGAAGCTATTTAAAAGAATGAAAACGGCTGACACTTCCCCATTGCTGTCCCTTGACTCATCTGTCTAGATGAATCATGATCAAATAAATCCACATATTTGCAATCCTCTTTTTTATAAGGCTATGAACAAACTGCATTACCATACCATGGAGATTTCAGAATTCCAGCTAGACCAAAAATTTATTTCCAGTGTCCCATCTACTTTGCAAATTACTGCACCAAAACTCTGCAGCATCCCCTCAGTTTCCTGCAGTACTCATTTTTCTGCTGTGCTTCAGTGAACAGTTCACCAGCTGCACCTTTGTGCATCAGAATAAGATGAACGCGGAGCAAGCTTTCCAATCATCAAAATGAGGAAATCATTTTTCCTTTCCCCTCCATCTTTCCTGATATCCACTGACTGCTCCAGGTGCTTGCAGAAAACACGGTGTGTTCCTCTGATTGCCATTAGGAGACATGATGAAGCTATAGTCACTGTAGGAGAAAGTGCGCTTTTAGCTCACTGCCTCTCTCAGATTCCACCTCTCGTTCCTTACGTCCACACTCTTTTCCCTCAGAATAGACTATAAGTATCATACTTTCTTTCTTAAACAGATAAGAAAATTGCACATTTTATACATTGGAATGTCTTGAAGCTTTAGTCTTCCAAAATCTGCTTCGAATTCTTTTCCAGGAGTGATAAAGCAGGATCAGCCCACAGTAGAGATACCACATGTATCCACCTAGGGTGGCTGCTAGCAGCTCATCAGGAGTCTACAGTTGGCTATATGGTTTTTATCACAGTCTGGAAATGTAAGAGTCTGTGCCTATTGGATCTAAAATCCATATTTGAAAAGATATTCTGCATTCTGGTCAGAAGGAAGACATTGTACAAAGTATCACAGAAGAGGCAAGTTGGATGGTATGTTTACCACCACCACCACTTCTTAGCACTGTGCAGAGTCTTGCATGGAGAGACAGCTAGCCAAAGCTGAAGCAGATCGTACCTTGCAAAGGGTGGAGAAGACCAAAGCTAACATGTAGCCTGAGTCCTGCAGTCCTCCCAGACTCTCTTTTCAGTCAGGGGAGAAAAAAGCAGGAAGATATTCTGAAGAGTACAGTCTAGATGCTTTTTCTCAGAAAAATTTCTTGTTGGCAGCTTTGCTGGACTGCTTGGTGAAAAAGCCTAGTGATTAGTCACCAGTCTTTGCCTGGTCTGTTCTAAATTGTATTCTTCTTCTTGTCATAATGTTTCCCTAATACACATCTTCCTTTCCCACATTTAAACAGATTTTAATCATTTGCAGTCTGATTTACAAACTACTCAAAGCACTCTGCAGTTACATTTGTGTTCCAGACCAAAACTGCCCTGGAAATCAGCAGGATGAAAGCAGCCTCCACATCCCCCCAAGAGCAGAGAGGGCACAGTGAAAGCACCACCAGCTGATGACACTTGCATTCAGAGCAAGCAGTCTTGGATGCAACTCTTACCACCTGGTTTTACCCATGAATAAGGAACCTGAAGAATGGCAGTGACTGACAAATGCTATTGGTAGCACTAAGTCGTGTCTTGAGAACTAGCCAAGCTACAGATACTACACAGAGGTTTGTAACTGGTCCTTCCCTGAGGGAAATGTATTAATTTGATTAGTGTTGAGCCCATGTTTTTTTCATTAGCTATTACTGGCCACGTGGGGAAAAGGGCCTGCTGTGCACAGGTGGCTTGGACATCTCTTCATGCTCTCAGGACCTCCATTTATGCCACTGGGACAGTTTATTACATGCAGGGAAGTGATCCAAATTAATTTTCTCTGAGCTAGCAAAACCATTTAGTTTAGCCTTGCAAAATAAAACAAAAACATGTAGTAATGAGAATGGCTGAGGCTGCAGAAGCTGGGTGAAGGTCCTTGGGGCTCTTTAACAAGACTGCTTGGAAGCGCTCTGCTGGCTGCCATTTTACAGCCCCAGTGTGAGAGAACAAAGCCAGTTTGTTCACGCCTGAACTCTTCTACTCTGTTCTACTTCAAATGGTTCCCCACCACCTGCTTCAACTTTTGCTGGAATATTTTTCCCAGTCCCATCAGTAAAGCTAGCTCAGTCCATACCGCCAGTATAAACACAGAAGAAACCAACATGGAGATTAAGGAATGCATGCCTGCAGTCACAGTTACTATTAAAAACTCACTGTTTGCTAAATTTCCAAATAGAGTGACATCTAAATAAGCTTCCAAGGCAGAAGTCATCACAGCTAGTCTGGTTGTTTGCCACCACAGTCCCAGAAGTAGCTAACACCTCACCTCACATTTGCATGCATTTCCAATGCAAGTCAGGGGAAAACATAAGTAAAACAACAACTGTTTTTAAATTTAGAAAATCACTATGCACCCCAGTTTTATGCAGGCCTATGTTCACACTTCAAAAACATATTCCCCATCTCCCACAGAAGATTAATATTTTTGGTAAGATCTCTGAAAAATAACTCTGATTCAAGGTCCGGTGTCTTCCACAACTCCTATCTCAAGCTCAAATTAGCCTTCACCCCCAACGTATTACATCCTTCCAATTGATACCTAGAGGATCAATGCTATGGGAGAGACCTGTGGTTGAAAGTATTTGCAAAACTAAGCCCAGCCTGGGCATTCAGCCCTTGAAGAGGAAGCCGGATACCAGACAAGTAAGCTTTCAGGGCAAGCAGGTGCTGCAATGAGCATCCTCATAAGTGTCCTTTGGTTTAGGGTTACAATAGTTCGTGTTACTTTAAAAAAATGTGTCTAAAAATAGACTTAACACACAACAGTTAGCTTTCATGCAGAAAAGTACAAAAGAAATTATTTGTCTGGAAAAGTACATTTTTATGGAGAGAAACACCAATCAGCCTCATCTCACCCCCTGCTGTGGTGGAACCTGAGGTACAAGGAGGCAGCCTACTCCTCCATGAGAAGCCCCATCACTCTCATGCATCTGCACCGGTACCTCCCACCACTGCTTTCCACAGGCTGCCTCACCATCCTCTCTCCCTCACTCACTTATCTCCAGGAAGGGAGCAGTGACAGGAGGGAAAGCCTCCCCACCCCACAGAAGAGGGCTGATAATCAGGAAGAGCAAACCAGAGCGACCTGCCAGGTGGAGCCAGCCATGGGAAAGCACCACATGGGGATATCTGGGCTTCCCCGAGCACAACACCTCATTGTGTGCTGGGCAAGGCAGCTTTTAGCACTGCTCATACCACAGGCTGTGGCACAGAGCCCAAATGCTCACTTTCACTGTAGTTGTTGCTTAAGAGGTCTACTGGCTTTCAAAGTGAGCTTACACAATCCATTTAATTATTTTATTAGCACATATTCATTTATTAGAAAGCCCTAAGCTCAACAAGCAAGGAAGTAATTGTATGCCGAAAAATACTTTCGCAAAACTAAAGCCTCAACACTACTTTTTGATGCTAACATTTTCCCTATCCCATTTTTGTGTTAACATTTCACAGTCCATTCCTAAATGTTGCAGAAGATCCCCAAATCCCATTGAGGGCCATCCAGACTTACCACTTTGTGAAATGCAGCTCTGAATAATATGAATATAACGTTGTGAGGGAGCACTGGGATATATTCTAGTGTTTTCTCTCTTCTGATCCATCTATGACAAGACTAGAAAGCAAGCAGAGAAATTCTCTGTGGAACATTATTGTACTTAATGGAGGTACACTGCGGTGGATAGCTGAATCCTGACCTCCTTTTATATTGAGTCTCCACTACCTTTTTTTTTCTCTCTCTCTCTATCAGGGCATGCCATTGTAAAAATACCATAATGAGGAAAACTTTTCCCATAATATTGTTCTGAGAAGTCCCCTTTTTCATATTACTATACAGTTGCCATAACGACTTGATGCAACATCTTAGTTAATAATCATTTCTCTGCATCTTTTTTAGCATTTTAGTTGTCATGACAACAACATGCATTTCATTTCATATCTATTTCCCAACACTCTTGGATGTGTTTTGGTTGCTTTGAATGAAATAAGACTCAGTATCCACTAAAAGGATCAGAAAGAAATCTGATGCAGTATCTAGCAAATAAAGCATCTTTTTGGGAGAAAACAATCATCTAAAGCTGTTGTATAACAAGGTATTTCAGAAAAGACATGGTTAACAAAAAGTTCAATGCAAATACTGAATTTGTAACATCCAACATTCTGTCGGAGAAAAAGCAATAGCTATTGATTTGGGGGGGGGGGGAGGGAAAAAAAAAAAAAAAAAAAAACAGAGAGACAGGAGTTGTTTAAACTACAGTAGGTATATTTTCTGTGGGTAGCTTATAGTGGAATATTGGTTTCAACCTCTCTTGCCCTACAGCAGGGTCAGATATTTATGTTAGATCAGAGTGCCATCAAAGCACAATGATGGCATTTTGCTCTCATATATAACTTTAATCTAGAAGAATTCTGAGCCTCTGCAGAAATAAAAAAAAAAAAAGAAGAAGAAAAAAACTTTGTGGCAGCCTGATATTGACTTAAACTATATGCTATGGTAGATATTTATACTTCATTTTTAGTTATGAGGTGGTTGTCATGAAAGCGTGACCTAATGTGCAAAAAAGCTACCCAGTCACACTGATGCTTTTGCTGTTGAATGTCAGAAAAGTGTTTATAAATTATAAACCAAGATTTATAAATTATAGTATCATAAATTATAGTATCAAAAATATTTCATTCAGGATCATTCATACAGACTAGACACAGGCCACTAAGTTCACCATGAAAATAAATGTTTACAGAGATGTCAGGCCAAAGACTGTAACAAGCCCCAGTCTGTTTTTTCCTTCAATTGGCACCAACGCGAACTTTGTCACTGGGAACCTACCCATTTCCCTCTGAAAGGAGTGCCACTACCTCATCACTTGAAGTGAAGACTGCAGAGATCTTACACTGCTCAGCTTTGTGTAGCTGTCTGAATTGTAAAATATTTACTAGCTGTGAAAACTTAAGATCATCCCAAAAAGATTTCCAACTACTTCCTACACTACATGAGAATATGCTTTCTGCATTTGCAGTCATTACAGACATTCTCTCAACCAAGGGAAATGTTTTAACTTTCCCTGAATATTTCATGCTTCTTCTCCCACAGTGTGAAATTTGGAGTCATCCAAAGTGCAACACGTGGTTCCTAGGGTACAGTAGCTGTAATGGTAGGAACGGTAAAGCACATACGTGTAGTTAGGGAGATAGAGATTATGAATTTTAGAGATATGAATCTTCATCTTCATTTTATTTCTTCTGTGAATTTGTATCATGTGTACTGTAACACAGGTGCAGTTTGGCTCCCTCATTAACATTTTCTTCAGTCCCAGTAAATCCTGCTGTTCGGGCATCCTGCTCTGGATATGATGCTATCTCTAGCCAGCCTACTTCAAAAGTACACAGAGAAGCAAAGACGTAGCAAAGACAGGGGTTATTTGATTTTTAGAAATATGGAGAAAGGAATTTGTTTGCAAGGAAATACAGAAAAGGCTAGAACAGAGTGAAAGGAGAAAGTGTAGAAAGTAATGAGCAGATCAGACAGATCAATCTTTTCCTCTGCAAAAGAGCTAGGCAATAAATCATCAAAAATTAAAGCAATGCTTTGTCACATTATCAGTGACTTTAATAGACAGAAAATGAAGAACCAAGCTAAAGAAAAGCTGTGATTACTAGCGATGCAATAAATGAATTATAAGCCTTCATGCTCAATTATAAACTGCAAACCAGGTGAGACTGGAAATTTCCTATCATGGGTAGCGTATTCCAGAGTTCTGCACGAAAAAGTCTCTCTGACTTCATTCAAAACCCTCTGGGGCTGAATGTGAAGGAAACAGGATGCTAGCATGTAGACCACTGAGTCTAAGATAGGAGCACCCAGGTTCCCATAAGACCTCTCAACATTTATAAATTTCTGTGTACTTCACTCTCCTAGCCCAGGCAATGCCGCTTCTAGGTACGGCATGCAAAAGTATAGCAGGGTAAGATGATCAGCTGCAACACAGGCAACAGCTCACACGCCAGCTGGAAGCTAAGCACTGACGCACACTCCTTAAACCTATCCTTCCCCTCACACAGCACATGAGTCTTGAGAAGCTACTTTGTAGTTCTTGAAACAAGAACAGTTTGTCAAAAAGACTTCTATTTTCAACTTCTGGCATGAGGAGCTGACACAGAAATCTGAATAGCCAAGTAACAGACATGTGAAAATTTCATTTGTTTCTCATGTACCCCAATCTAATTCAAGTATTTTGGGCACATGAGGCATTGAAAGGCTACTACTCACAAGACCTGAGTGGTAGAAACTACCAGGCACATTGGCCAGCTTGCAGACAAGCAGATACATAACGAGCATGTAGACCAACAGTGATAGAAAACAGTGTGATTTGTACAAACACGCAACATGCAATTAAGAGAATTTGAAGAGAAACTAAATTAACATCTAATTGCTTGGAAGGGAAATAGTGAGATACAACACGTGAAAGTGAGCGAACAAAAATCTTTCTAGAGAAGAGATCTCTGTGACTTAAGTCTCACTGCTAGTAATTATAAAGCAGCTACATGCAGAACCCGTGCTGATTTATTGATCTTCAATTGACTCTTGGCTCTCAAAACGCTCTTAACAATTACCATTTGCTTTAAAATACTCCAAAGCAGCTTAATGTTTACCCCTTAGCAGTATTTATTTTGTGTGAATTAAGAATTTATTTAGGAAATACATTAATATGAACGCTTTGTATTATGAAATGCAGTCACACAATGTTTTAAAGGAAACAAATGCTCAATACTCTTCCTGATCTTTATAATGGGTTCTTATAAATTGCATTTTATCCCAAAACAAATACAAACACTCTTGCTCCTCCCCAAATACATTTGTACAATCTTATTTTTCCAGTTTCAACACTTACCAAAGCCAATCCAGTTTCCACAGTTACTGTTTTAGCTAGATGATAACAATATATCTCAAAATCAATTTTCTTTCAAATCATCAATATCAACACCTGCTCAGTCTTCCTTTTAGTATTTCAAGTAGGAAATACAACCTTTTTAGTTTATAAAGGTACAAATCTCCTTCAGTCATCACTTCTGCAAATGAATTCATGGCATACAGCATATAAAAGGGAAAATATTAGATATCGCATTTTTATATCTAAGTTTCAAATGTATTTTACCTGAACATCTCTCCTCTCCTGCAATATTAAATCAGGTTGTCTATTTTATTCAGTGCAAATAAATAACAAACAAAAAAACACCTCAGCTTTTTTTCTTATGCTAGATTTTCTTCTCAAAACTTATGAAGTAAAGCTGAAATGCAAGTTATAGCTACAAAGGTCTGTTCTAGTTTTGCTAGCACTAACCTATTATATTTCAAATATAACATACTTGAGAGCATTTAGATATTAAGAGAAATTCTGCAACATCTACTAATGTTCTCCACCAAGAAGCACTGAAGACATGTTTCAAGTTGGTTTGCAGAGCCTGGCCTCCTTTTAAAGTAGCCAGCTCTGAAACTGGCCACTAAAAGTACCTGAGAACCGCTTCTTGAATCACGTATTACAGTGCCAGTCCCTTGATTGCAGTGTACCAGATGCTGGAGTTTATTTTTAGATATATCTTAGTTTTGTCTCATCATGTAACAAACAGAATTGAGAAAACAAGATTTAATAAATAAATAAATAAACAAACAGAAAGGCTTAATTACCTATAAGCACTTAAATATTTCCAGGCCTGTGGGTGCTTTCTGTATGTGGAAAAAAACAAACGGGACTTCATGCTTAAAGGAAAGAGGCTACCAGTTATGCTTCCTATGTTCCTACAACACCCTAGTTCACTTTTAAGTGCTTATTTTCAGAACCAATACAAAGCAACCACAGGGGGAGGGACAATATGACGAAAAAGTTGTGATCATAGCATAGCTCAACTTTATCAGACGTATCTTCTGAAATTTCAGTCTCTAAATATGAAACGTAGGACTTGCCAGCCAGTACCTAGCACAGCACAGAAAAAAAGGCAAGCAGAATGGCTAGGAGGCAGCCTCTGTTGCCTGCTGACCTTTGCAGATCAGATAGGGACCCAATAAGTCTTAAGGAGCTGCCTCCCCAGCCCCACTGGGCTGCTCCGCATTGCATCAGCTGTGATAAATTCCAGCCTGGTGATTTGGCAGGATGAGATTGCCAGAGTGTACCAGGGATGCAGCAATAAACCTTCTCTTTCCAATTCTCCTTGACACCTACAGCTCACTGGAGTACACCTCCATGACAGAAAAATGAAATATAAATTAAAAATATTAGTTGCCTGCTTAGCCAGTCTTTGTGGCAGCCAGTCTAGCAGCACAAAACAAACCTGTGAGGGCCAAGAGACTGCCCCTTAAGGTAGTTTCTCTGCAATACTGCTCTACAACTGATCATCTAAACTGCCAGAGAAATAAAAGCACACCACTTCATAGCCATCTGACCACTACAAAACCAACCCAGTAATCTCAGAGGCCCAAGGCTCAGATGATTGCTCGTCATGGCTTTAGAAAGGAGAGACAGGCATTCACATTTGTGGGCGTGAGAGGAAAGGAGAAGGAGGCCACTATACATTTTCATCAAGAAGAGAAGGTGCATGGGGGGCAGAGTCCATGCCATATTAGCCCCTTTAAACAATTCTCAAAAGTAAGAATAAAAAATACAAATACAGACAAGAAGTAACACAGTGATTTTCACAGCCTTGTCCGAGCATCTTCTGTGTGTTATGCAGCAAAACCCCATCACTTCCGGGAAACGTCCACAAATGTACTGCTGTCAATCATAACACATTATAAAAACACAGCTCCTGGTCACATCATTTCCTTGATGGCTAGGGAAGACAACCAAATTTCTTAGTGTGACAGAAGTCTTTCTGGGGCAATTTGCTTGCATTATTTGTAGCAATACAGAACACTGCTGCATCCATAGAAAAAAATTGCCCTTGCTCACAGTGAGCAGAGACAACGTTATTATTATGCAGAATCACATTCTGTGTCATGGCAACTGGGAATTTAATATTATATTGCTGCCTTTTTCCAATGAACTGATTCGTTTCTTTGATAGCAGTGCTAATTATACCTTTGACAGAACTGCAATTAAATTAACAAGATCATAATTTACCATTGACCAATATCAAGCAATTTACTTCAGACAACTGACAATTAGTTAGTTTTCCAAAAAAACCCTCCAGAGACATGATTTGCAAGTTCAGCTGTTAATCTAATTGAAGCCCAAAGAGTTCTGTGATTGCTTATCCAAATGTTATGTCATGTGCTAGGTCACTGCTACCCTTTGGACATCTTGGCATCTTCACTGTTTACTTTTAAGAAGGTATGAGGGAAGAGGATACGAGTGCTATCAGTACCATCTCCTTTAGAAAAATCAAAAACCACCCCCAGTTAATATATATCCAGCTCCTGGCATGTTTTACCACAAGACGGTGCAAGAGTTATGAGGAAATTAATATATTTTTGCTGATCCAAGATCACACAGCAACTTGCAGGGAGTATTTATTATGTTCAGTATTTATTTTGACCCTAATTCAGTTGAAAGGATACTAAGCTTTTTCAAGCAAGACTTTTGTACTTATGTGACTGAATTTTCAAATGCTGAAAAGCTGTTATCTCAGAATATTGGGTTTTACTGTTTGCTGCTCAAGTTTTTTTTTTTCCTTTTTTTTTTTTTTTTTTTTTTTTTTAGTTTTTTTTTTCATTTATAAGCTCTTGGGGGAAACTCCAGAGCCATCCTTTCTGCAGCATAATTATCTAAAAATTTAATCAACACTCCTATTTCTACTGCCTGTTTAGAAGGTTTTTCCATCTTTAACTGAGCCCTTTATGTTTTAAACTGTTTAAATAATCATTACTAACTTTTTTTTTTAAACCCTTAGCAAGCAAGCATACTATTAAAACATCTGTTCCCTATGATGACCCAGTGTGATCCTGGTGCTGGCAAAATGTTCTGCCACAAGTGAGAGCTTCAATGCCCTGTGCCAGGCAGACACCAGCCACCTCTGTAACAGCACGTCAGCACCCCAGAGAGGGACATCAGGAATAAGAAGTATGAATTCCAGAGGTCTGGTTATAGACCCTGAGGGATTTTCATTTATAAGAGCAGCTATCCTATTGCATTTCACTCACCCTAAAGGACACACAAGAGAAACACGTCCCATAACATTCATCATGTATTTACTACAGTCAGTCTGAGAGCACATGAACTTGTGTCTCAGGTGAAAAATTTAGAGCTTCAAATACAGTCTCCAGAGAGGTAGTGGACAGTCCATAAACTGATAATTTCTTACTTATGCTACTGAATATTAATGATGGAATAAAAATATTATACCAGCTCACAGGAATTGTTAAGCTTCACTGAGAAGATGAGGACTACAGACATAACCATCTGAATGAGATGGATACTATTCAATCACGGCTAATAAACACAGTAACTTCACATTAGCACTGTCAGCATTTAAGGGGAAAGATCCACTTTAAATTAAGCTGGCTATCTTAGTATCATAGACAACTCCAGTCAGGACACTGCACCAATGTTAGAACTGCTCCAAAAGCCTTGGGACTGTGGGCAGGCTCACTGTAAAGACAGCTAAAATTAAAAAAAAAAAAAAAAAAAAAAAAAAAAAAAAAAAAAAAGGCCCAAGATCTACAGAAGCCTATTTAGTATCTCCAGGATCCACTGAGCCACTTTACAGCCGAGAGGACACAACTCACTTGAAAAAGGAATGTGCAAATGGCTAGAGATTCAGAGTACAACTTGGTGGGAACTCCAGCTCTGGCTCTGTCTGCTGAAAAACACGAAGAGAACAGCCAGCTCAAGCCTCCTGTACCTGCACACATGAATTGAGAGCTTGTTCTGCTAAGTAGTGCCACTGAAATCAATTGTTTGAAAAGAAAAAGGTGATACAAAACCCAAGATTGGTACAAATTCTACCAGCTCTTTCTTGGAAATCTTTCCACTGACATTAAATGACATCAGTTCAGGTCATGGCCTCATGCTATTAAGTAAAACTCATTAGTATCAAAAACTGATCCAAAATATACGAGTGCAGACAGGAATAACTGACACCTCAACAGATGACTCATTCATCTGTGTCTGAAGCATGTGTATTCCCGTGGTGAGTTTTGCTAACATTTATTTGGTTGGTATTTTTACTCTCTCAGCATGAACCACTGTGTCACTGTATCTTTCATCCGGCACATTGTCACAAGAAACAAATAAATGTATCCCCAAACTTGAAAAAAAATTATTCAATTTCCTTGAAAACAGAATCCTGCCTACTAACTTTCTATTCCAACAGCCACCACCTAAACAAGGGCTGGCACAATTATGGTCACAAATAAATCAGCAGCCTGGGATAAATTATCTTTTTTTTCTCTTTGTCATCCTCACCTCTTGTAAAGTATCTGTTCATTCAGTGTGCTCTTGTGCTGATTACATCAGACTGTTAAACTACTTGTAGGCAAAATATTTTGACCCATTGGTCATATGTTCTTCCTTGGCTTTGGCTGGTCCCACTAGGGTAACACGATAGTCCTCTGTTCCCTGGAAGAGGGAGCCTACTAACCAGCAGTAGTTAACTAACCCTACATTGTAATTGCCCAACTACCACTGCAGAAACAAAGCAGTTTCCACAACCATTCACTAACAGCCTAGCCACTTGTTCAGCTCTTTAGGAAAAGTGTTTGAAAACACTTCTTCCAGCCACCTCTGATCTTGCACAAAAAAAAAAAGCAGCAAACAAAAAGCAGAGGCCACAGCTGAAAGCACAGGTATACTGCTGTAATAAAGACTGACAACCTCACCTGCTTTGTACATGTTCCACTACAAAATGGTTATATGTACAGAAAAAATAATGAGAAAAGAATCTACAAAGCTCATTATGCTTTCCAGTAGATGTTGACTTATGCTCTTATCCATCCTTTTGATTGCACCAAAGGATAACTATGTAAGAAGATAAACAATCAAGAAGAAGAGTGGAGGCTGCATTTTTCTGCTGCTCTCCGTCTGCTATAGGTCTTCAGCACAGCCAGCAAAGATCTGCATTCTTTAGGAAGCCAGAGCTGACCAGGGCAGTGCTCTTTAAGAAGGCTCACTGAAGTGAACATGGCTGTTTGCAAAGCAAGACAGCATCTAGCAGGAGTCAAGGCATCACACTCAATGTCCAGCATTAAAGCACCGCCTTGAATCAACAACTTTGCCAGCCAATCCAACTCACCCATAACTTACTGGGACATGAATGTATTTTCAGGCTCAAATTTCTATTACAAAGCACTGGGGAAAGCATGAGGCTTTGTTTTTCATTTGTTTTAATTTGGTTTATGGGTTTGTCTGTTTCTGCGTGGTTCTTGTTTTTGAGGGGAGAGGTGTATTGTGCTTTTTTGGGAGTTGATTTTGGTTCAAATCTCTTGAAATGGGCAAATTCTCCAAGATTCAGTGGATTTTAGCTGCTCTGGACAGTACAAGTTGTTCAAGGATGCACTCTGTTCAAATGTAAAACAGATTTCAGTCCAAAAAAGCACAGGATGCCTGGGAGGCTTATTTGGCAACAACAGCCATGCATGACATTGTTCAGTAAAATACATCTTTTCAATTAAAATTTTGTCTACTGGAGGCTTACTTAAATTACACCAAACAGTTTTAAAATCTACAGCTCCGTGATGTGTCAGAGAACACATGTTCTGTTATTTGGAAGCCTTTCCACAAGCTGTTAAAATCACTGGTCCGGATGCTTCCTTCCAGTGCCTGCCATAAACGTGAAGCAAAGTTGCTGCAGCCAGGGAACTATCCCACTTCTGTACTGCTGAAATTGAGATCAAGATTCAACTCATTATTTGTTATTAGCAAAGAGGAGGAGGAGGACCCCTACTTTTTCAAAATAATAAACAGTGACAAGCACAGTGCTCTATAACACATCTATTTTTATTTTAAATAGTTTATCCATGGATGAAGAGCTTGAAGAAAATTAAGCTTCATCAAAAATCCTATTCATGCTTTCCAAACTGGAATGAATAGTCTGTCATTTCACTTATGCAGCTCTTTCAATTCTGTGCTTATGGAACAGTGGTTTTCTGATTTGTTTCTTCCAGTGTGGGCTACTGATTGTGTGCTGCAGTTAAAGCCTCTTCATCTTGAAGAAAAGTTATTACTAATGCTTTGTGGGACGCCTGAGCTACTGTTGAGTGTCCAGTAGCTTTAGCAGTTCATCAGACTGAAACTAGGAACACACAGCGGGTGGGACATCTGCCTGGAAAGCTACAATAGCATCAGTCAAAGACACACACACAAATTATAATAATGACTCATTATAAACTCTTTGTGCCTCTAGAAGAACACACATCACAGCTTGCCATCTTGTTATCATCAAGAAAGTGAAAATGCTGCTAAAAAATGGGTGAAATGTATGTTCATGTAAACGTCCAAGTTTATGGAAAAGGAAGAAAGTGACAATTAAACTACATCAAAGTAGAGGCAAAACACACAACACTGATGAACAAGAAAAGGCGTGCGGAACTATGTACTTAGCTGCCTTTTTATTTTTAATCTGCTTGGAAAGAGCTCTTTTTTAGATCAAACTGTTTCATGCAAAGATGTGAATGTGGGAATCCGCTTACTTTTAAGTGAGAGATAGTTTATATACATGTATATTTATGTGTATATGTATATGCTAGACAACAGCCATGACTGTGGAGAATTTCACATTATGTGCCTTTTCACCTTACGAGTAAGATTTTGCATCCTCTAGGACCTCCTATCCATTGTCCATGGCCCTCCTTACATGTCACATCAAGGTCTAAACAAGTTCACGTAAGGTGTTTCCTTTGGGGGCCTTTTCTCTTTGCCACATTTAAAGTGCATTCTGGCACACTGCAGAGACTGAGGCAAGCCATAGTTCACAACTGCAAGCACAGGATTTAAACCTTCTATTTCAGAATGGATTTGTGGTGAAATAACTTCGATAAACACTTGAACTGGAAGGTTAAATATTTAATAACGAGTCAAAAGGAAGATTTATTGACTGGAGGTCAGAAGAGTGGAGAGAAAATTCTACCTTGTGCATCCCCCTGATGTACTCCCAGCCTGAACTAAATCCAGGAATAAAGGATGACCATGAAGTCAACACCACTTTGAGAGGTATCTGGCAAGCAAATATCCTTGCCTTAGTCAGGTCCTCAACTCTGAAGGCAGAGGGATTTAAATGCTAACCAACCTCATCGCAAAGGTTTATCCAAAATGTGCACTTTACAGGGGAACACGGCTCTGTGAAGAACTGATTTCTAAGACACATCAAAAAAAGAAAATACACTAAACAAAAAGTGATTAACCTAAAATGATCTTCCTTGAGGCAGCTTACACAGAACACCAGGTTTTGGAAGTGAAATGCTAGCCTTTAAGACATCATTTACAAAGCAGAACATTTTCACAACAGTCTATCCTCTCTGTGCCCCTTGCCAAGAAAGTATTGTCAAAGTGGTCTCCATCTCTCCTGCTGATATCCTGCAACAACAGAAACCTTTGCAGGAAGGTAGATACATAATCAAGTTTCTTGATCACTTCAGCCCATTGCAGCATCGCTGACAGATACTGCAGATGGCCCCCTTTCTGAAATAACCCTTATGTGTATTGCAGTGACACTCTTGAAAGGGAAGGAAACTTGATATGTATGAGCAGCAACATGCACCAAGACAGATGTCATTATAGCATATTAAGAAAGAAATATCATGGATTTTTATTTTTATTTTTTTAATATTGGCTAAGTGAGTAACTGAGACAGGTAAGAATGTCATCCTGACAATCTTTCCCTTTGGTTAAGGTCATGGAAACACCTTTCAGCATCCTAGTGAAGGCTATTTACTAGCACACAGTATAAACCACTGCTTTCAGCTTCCACATCAGCTTTGTGCTCCATGAGAAGTGCCTCTCCCCAGTTGAGCTTTCTGAATGCTATCATGAGCACAGTCAGCACAGCCAAATCACAGTACACACAATGTTAAACCCACTGTCACCTCAAGGGCAACTTCTGGCGTACACTCCCTTTCATATTAATCCAACTTTTCCTTCAAACAGTGCTGTGATCCATTTGTCCACCGGCTTTTCCCAGCTAAATTCTTCTGAATAAACTCTGCACCAAATAAGAGCTGACAACAAGCAGACATCAAAAGTGATGAGTTCTCCAGACCGGTTAACTATTGAGCAGCAGGCACAGCAAAGGAATCACATCAGATTTCCTATGCAACAAGGTTTTTTCTTTCAAGAAAGCATCCTAGTCAAGTGAACTTAGGAAAATAAAAAATAATACAATATTAAAAAGAGAAGGGAGGAATGCTCTGTTTCTTAGGAGAGAAAAGGATAGCATACAGAAATTAAGAAATTAAACATCTAAGAATGAACACTCAAATACCAAGCAATGAGAAAATGCCAAAAAAGACCATAAAATTATTAACATCTGTAGATGTCTACACCAGAGGAGGTTTAGATTGGATATTAGGAAGAATTTCTCCATGGAGAGGGTAGGCAAGCATGGAAACAGGCTGCCTAGGGAGGTGGCGGAGTCTCCATCCCTGGAGGTATTCAGGATACAAGTGGACATAGCTCTAAGGGGCATGGCTTGGTGATGGGACTCATCAGGTCAGGTCAAAGCCACCCTAGGTGTCTGTACCCATCAGTGCCAGTGGGAGCGGGGCTGTGGAAAGCAGCAGGTGCCAGTGTCTGATGACCAGCCCCACAAATCCTGTTTTCTGAGCCTGATCCCAGGGACTAAATGCCTGTTGGCATCCCCTGGGGGCAGTGCTGGAGCACAGCTTCCAGCTGAGCTTCTCCTAGAGAAAGCTGCCTTGTTCAGTCTGAGGCCCCATGGATGCAAAGCAAAGCACAGTACGCAAGGATGGCAAAAGATTCACTTCCAGTCCAAACTGTCACAGCAGCATAGACACATGCTCAGATATAGCTAGTTTCCATTCAAAGAAAACATAATTCAAACCCACAGAATTCATGACCAACAGCAGACAAACAGCCTTGAATCCAGTCCTCTGAGAAGAAGCCTACAAAGGTCCTTTGAAGCACCACCTGATCCCAGTTATGTCCCCCCCCACACACGTCCAAAACAGGGAGGTAGTCTGACCCCTCACCACCTCCTTTAGTTCTTCACTTGTTTCCCTGGAGCTCAGACCAGGTGTCATGCTTATAGTCTTCACAGGTTGCTGAACTCCTGAGACACTATTTTTCTTATCACCCTTGCCATTATCAGGTGTTTATAACATACACTACAGGAAACTACTGTTATTGAAAATAATACCATCTCTTGTAGGAAATAAGGACTTCATTGAAACATGAATGTTTTGCTTATGCAAATACATCTAGCAATAAAACAAAGACAACAAAATCAATAGCAAGAAACAGGCAAAATCATAACACTGAAGAGTTTTCCATGACACATCTGCTGTTTTTTAAATGCGACAATCTGTTTATTGCAGGAGCTGCTTCCTGAAACCCAAGCTTCCTTTTCTAGTACCAACCACCTCCAGCATTACTAAACCTTTGGTTATTTCCTTCCCTCTGGCCCTTCCTTTTCTGCTTTTATAATAAGTATTTCTGTAGCCTAGAACAAAAGGCACTAAAACCTTCAAAGAGTCCAGTGCCAGTTTCCATAAGGCATTAAAAAAACCCTTATAATAACAGCAATAGTTAATACAGTCACAATCAGAATTGAAATTATGCTCAGTTAGCAGTATAATTTCACAGCCCCATAAAACCACAGATACGTATGCTGGCTCCCTCAAGTGAGTTCTCATGGATTTATCTTTATTCTTTTTCTTCACTTTATATTTTCCACCTTTTATTCTGTTTCCAGATAGCATCTTCCTTGTTGATTTCCAGCAGCACTCAACAATAACACGAAATTGCTGTGATGTTGCCATGTATTAACAAAGCAAGTCCAAATGACTTTATCCTGACAAGCTGGCCACAGAAATAATCCCTCCTGTGACAGCAAAATATTAATTATTATCCCAAAGAGCGAAATGACTTCAAAGTTAACTGTGTTCCTTATTGTTAGTAGACAATATCATAAGAGCAGAAAATAATTTTATGGGGACAGCATCACATATACATTCGTACAACCTACATAAACTATTCTTACCCATTATTCTTGTCATTTTATTTCCTCTGCGGGATCATTTTATTTTTTCCAATAGAACACTAAGCATTTTTACAACTTTACTTTTTCCCAATAACAAGAGAGCTGTTATGGTTTAAGATTATTTACAAAAATGCTGACTTTAAATAATACTGAGAAGAAAAACAGTTTCAAATGAATAAAGGTATCTGAAGTGCACGTCTAAGACTGTCTTTTCCTGCTGTATTAGTCCACAATAGTCAAATTTCTCTCAGGTAGCAGTACCATTAGGGGAATTCCTCTCATGGATAAGGTCACTACCAGAATTCAAGATAGTAATGCACTTCATTACCTCAGTTTTTCCAGTTTAAAAAAAAAGTTCACTCCATTCCCAAGCAGAATCTCCAAGTGTCATTTTATTCAACGCATATTCTCCTGGTGATCTCCAAGTAAAACATAAACTGTCTTCTAATAGAGAAAGTGTCAGCCTTCCAGAAGTGCAGACATCTCAGAAACATGGGCATTACTTCTCTTGCAGGAGGAACTTCCAACTGCAAACCCTCAAAAGAACTCCTGTTTCAAGTTAGATGGATACCTCTAAGACAATGGAATACCCATATAGCTCTAACTGCTATTACTCTAGTTCCAATACTAATGTTTCATGTATGACAGCTGCTGTGAAAAAAGCAGCAAGTATGACTGCTTCTTGGTGTCTGGAACATTCATACAATGAGAGGACATCCTGTCATCCTTCATATTAAGCAATTAACAAAGCAGAAAACCTCAATAGAAGCTAAAAACCATTAAACCCATGTAATCTCTTGCACATTTCTTAATATAGTCTTCCTGAAGATTAGGAACATACTAGTTCAGGCAGAACCCAGAAGAAATAAATTTATCTTGGCACTGACATCCTGAGTGCTTTCATTTAAAGTTACTGGATGAAGGTAGACTCCAGCAGCTTTTCATGTCATAAGGTGCATCTAATTTGGTTCAAAAGTGTGTTTCCGAAGTAGCTTCTCCAATTATCCCCACTTACTGTACTTTGCTTCACATCAGGCAGTGATTCCAGAAGGCACAAGTAGGAATGCTTTGGGGAGATTAAAAAAAAAAAAAAAAAAAGTTTTCCAGGACTGCACTTGATGCTCTTCAGGGCATTCAGCCCATTTATTTGACTAGGGCTGGTACCAACTTAAACCTGCTGAAACATACTGTGCAGATGCCAAGTCCTCAGCATCAATCTGCTTTTCAATTCTGCTTATGTAGTGCCATACTTTTCAACATGCATGTAGCCTAATATTATTTTCTTTCCAAGACAAATGTACTTGGCAAATTTAAACCAACATTGAGAACAGTTTTGAAACCAAGCCCATGCACTTGCATTATTTTTAATGTTTGCCTAAAAAGGTTTAGTTTTTTTTCTATTGACCCAGAGCTACACTTCATAAATACTTATCAGTTAAAATAAATAAATAAATAAATAAATGGTTATCAATAAAAAAAAAAAAAGTGCCCACTAAGCTTAGAGCAGTCACATAAAATCTAACAGTGACCCAAAACAGTCATATCACTTTAGAGTGAGTACTAGCATACTTGGCACACTGGAAAAAGCCCAGAAACTTAACTAGGTTAGTAGCTTACTTAGAGAGGGGTGAAAAAAAAAGGCAAGACGGTCTGCAATATAACAAAAGTTAGTTGATCATGGTTCACACCAGGTAGAAAACATATCACTAATGCAATTAGAGGAAGCAGTTAGCCAAGTCTTTGTGTTCCACATGAAGTACAACAGAACAGAGACCATATTATCCACTGATTCTTATTCCCGCTTGCTTTCTACCTGCTCAGTGAGCAAAGCAAGGAACTGGTTGTAAATCTACAGTCCCACCTGGAGGTATCTGGTTTTTAAACAGTAATATTCATAAACAGTTTAAAGTGCCATAAAAATCACTGCTATTTCCCTACGTGGTAACTAAAGAATCAAGAGAAGTTCTCCGTGGACTTCCAGACAGTGGAAAGGAACATGTAGTCTGTCTTCATGTTTGTAAGGGCTCTCTTCATATTAGCTCAAGACATGCTGAAAACTGGAACAAGGCATCAGGTTATCATTAGAGTAAATAAATAAAAAAAAAAAAAAATCCCAGCATAAAAGAGCCAGTGCATTATAAGAAACTTGTTAGTTTCAAAAAATAAATAAATAAATAAACCAACCAACTGAACTGCATTTTTCAAATGGTGCTGATTCAAAAGCCGCTGACTAGAAAAAACAGCCTTAAAATATATTAGATAAACATCTAAAAACAAAATTCAGCAGAATTGAAGTTGAATTCCCCATTAAAATGACTGAGAATCAAAAAAAAGCTGATCACTGCTAGTGTAACAGAACAAAGCCAAGCTAAAAATATTGAAAAAAATCTTAAGAACACAATTAATAGAGGTTCTACAAATGTCTTGCTGAAGACTCCATTCTTTTCAGCTATTCTGGAACTACTGCTACAGCATGTAAAAATAGCATTGCATTTTCAAATAAAATATCTACTGAAGACTAAAGAAAAAGTCTAATCAGAACTGTACAAGTGAACCAAAGAACAGAATCCCTTGACAATCCTACTTACAGAAAGCACTCAGATCAGATTAGATCAGACTAAATGCGTTTTTCAAACATTTAGGCCTAAATTAAACACTGAAACCAAAAATCCATTCAAAAAATAGTAATTAAAATCTTGAATGTGCATTTCCTGCAATTATTCTCTCCCTCTATTTTTACTGTGAGACACTACACAGACACCCATTGCACAGGTACATCATTCCGTACTCGAACGTGTATGTTGGCCAACTTGCACTGCAAGGCTTAAAGCAACTGACATATCCATTTTCTAGGGGAAAGTATAATTTTCTCATGTTTGGCTTCTGAATTATCAGTAACTACTGTTTTTTTGTTTGTTTTTTTAACCCCCCTACAAAGCTTGCAAGTTGTTTAGGATGCCAAACTAAACCTCCTCATAATCATAACTACTTGATGTGTTGCTGAATCATGCATGACTTATGTAAAAATTTTTACTTTTATTATTTTCCACAGACAAATGTATAGCACCTTCCTCTAACATCTCATTTTAGCATTAGCAGGTAAAAATACTTGCTAATGTTAGACCCCACACTTCTGAAATAACTGCCCTCAGAATACATGTAAGTGCTTCTGAGTCATCATCTTCGGGTTTGTTTTGCGTAATTCTCCTGTAACTTTGAGTCTTACAGACTATATTCTTACCCATTTTGCATGGGATTCATTTCATTTAACTCTCTCGGTTTGATGCTTAAGTTAAATGCAAGCAGGCATCTGCTCACAGTTAATTGTCTAGGCTTCCTTTCACAGGCTATGGAAAAATACAGAAGATCCCCTAAGGATGATTCAGCCCATCTTGAGCACCCACTTAAGCAGAAAGTGATTCATCTCCTCTCTCTCTGCTCCTGACTAGAGAGCTACTTTTAAGTTGCTAAAGTCAGACAAGATGAAACCCGTTACTAATGCCTTACAGTTATAACTGCATTAGCAGCTAGCATGGTTCAATGGGAGCGCATCTGCAGCGCAAAACACTTTGTGCTGAGAAGCACACATTCACACTAGGTACACTTCAGGGAGAGGGGAGAAGCAGCATTTCAGATTCAGTCTACTCTTTCCCTATAGGCTGAAAGTCCATTAGCAGCTGGAGCTTATTTAGGTGTGTTCCTGCAGCATATCTGATAGTTTACTTTTCATCACCATTTCCCACAGCCCAAGACTGTTCCACAATGAAGACAAAAATGTGTAAGTGGGGACACCCAGGGGATTCAATTTAAAAGCATGTTCTTAGTCCAAACTAAACTGCTAATGCAGATGACCCGTGTTAGAATTTGTGTACTTTGAAACAGCTTTGGGTTTGTTGGCACATTCAGTCAGTGCCCTGCCATCCAGGCAATTACAATACATGTTGTTAAATGCCAGTTTTCCATACTAACCCTGCATTTTTGACCATTCTGCTGGAGTGTCTTTCACAAATAAACGTGAGTGGTACACAGCGCTTCCAATGAAGTCTCAGCACAAGCTACACCACCAGCTCTGCTACGCAAGCTGGAAATGTCAGGTGCAACCACACAGGTATCAGGCAAGGCATCTTCATGGTTATATACAGACATCTCCCTCTCTTACACCACCGATGACTGATTAAAGAGACAAACAGCAAGGTACAACAATACAGCTGAGGGTGAGTTGAAAACCTGTTGGCATGGGTTGATGAGTGAAGGATTCCAACATTCCCATTTTTCCCAAACACATAATTCTTGCCTTTGACCTTAATGAGTTTCTCTCACTATTCAGGTTTTAAAAGCCTCTAATGAATCTAGGGGCAAAACATTTTCTTTTTCAATAAGAAATCAGGCCAAACACAGTATGAGGCAAACTAATCTGAAAAGTACTCCCTGGGAACAAAGTAAAGACTAATAACAGACACTGAATCACCTGATGCTGGGTCTCACTAGCAAATGTCACTGCTAAATCAGGCATCCTTTGTTACCATAGGCGAGGAGTTGCAAGGAAAATTTAAATCCCACAAAGGGAACCATTGATTTTAGAAGAGAAGATAAAGGTCTACTAATAATGAACCCAGCAGCAATATAACTTCATAGATATTTAGCAGTAGAAACAGCATGTCACGTCCTGTGGGTAAGCACAAACAGCCAAGGGTCATTCTGCTTTGTTATTCACATCAACACATTTCACTTAAGAGGATCTTCTACTACCCACACAAAAAAAGTACACGTGAATAGTGTTTTGCACATGGAGCACAATCACCAACATGCTCCTTCATCTCAGGAACGTTATAAATTTAAACACAATTGTGTTGAAAACTAGGTGATTGAGCAGAGATAAAGCAGTAATTCACAGTATGTAGCAGGATAGTTGACATTCACCTCTCTTCCCATATCACTATTAGGAACAGCTAGCAAAAGACTGTTCTCATCACCAGGAGGAAAGGTCTAAGCTATTCCCACAGATCAAGCCAGCATTCCTACTTCCCCTGTCCCTTTCAGAACCTTCCTCCACCCACCTGCACAGAGAAGGAGAGATCACAGAAGTCATTTGTGGACACTGAACTCTCTCGGTTGAATTCACCATGCCCAGAGAGCACATGAAGATGACCAGCCACTAGGTCTCCTTGCTTTCACATCCCAGCAAATTCTTATTTCTGTCTACATCATCCCTCACACCTGAAACAGAGGTAAAAATATCTAGAGTAAAATTACATTTACACTTACATACAAATAGTTGTGTTCTCGTCAGCTCATTCCCTTGTGCCCCTCATCATGAGTTACAACGTCCATCCTCAGAAGTAGTAGATCAGACTCAAGATAAGAAAAGCGCATAAATTACATATTTGCATCCAAATGATGCTAAAAGTCATGCCTGCAACACAGTGCCTTGAACTTAGACCAAGCCATCAACAGCAACAAGCTCTGTACAAGGCTGAAACACCTTTCCAGGACACAGTAAATTCTTGGTAGTTACCCCATGCTACTGTGCTCTTGCCAAGCCAGCTAATTTAAAGTTACCTTGTGTATGCCCCACCATGTAGTCTCAGTAGCAAGTATAGACAAAAAAACTAAATAGGTTGTCTTCCTAAATAAGGTGTCCTTTCTGTTCTAATTCCCCACTGCTTTGTGTTGTCACTACATAACTGATGAAAATGGCTACCAAAATATGCCAGTTCTACCTGAAAGCATTTCATATAAAAATACACATATACATATCATGTGAAACAAAGCTGCAAGTACCTATGATAAAGATTCAAGCAAGATTCAAAAAAGATTCAAAATTAAATGCAAGAACTCCAATTCAGATCTCAGATGCTTTACATCAGTCTTCAGTTGATATTATTGCATTGCTCCCTATTTATGTCAATGTAACAAAGAACAGGTCCAAGGACTGCACCCACAAAACAGTGAAAGGGGAAATTATGTAAACAAAGGATCCCTTTAGACTGCTCATGTAATTCCTAAATTTGAAGCACCAAATATTGCCACATTTATTTCTATTACAAAGCAGTTTTTAAAAAATAATAAAGTGTCCGATTAAACAAAACTAGAACTTTCAAGACTACAAACTGTTATGGCAGCCCTGAGAAGAACTAATCAGAGTTCATAATTCATGGATAATTTCAGATCTGCCCTCCATTATGTTCAGTACTAAGGCATTTTGCTAAACTCTGACCTAAATTTTAAACCCAGAGCTTTATAAATACTACAGAAATTGTTGGTCTGAATTACTTGGTATTGCGGTCAGCTCTGTATCAGACTGCTGCATTCCTTTTTCACATACAAAATAGAAATGCTGACAGTTGCATCTCATTCAATAAAACACAATGAATTACTACAGTAAGAGAGTATATTGAAATAGAAAGTGCATCAATTCACATCAATTTATTCCCAAATACTGTAGAGGGACATTCTTCATCACCAGAACATCACACGAAAGCTTTTAGCACCTTACTTAGTGCTGGTTGTACTGACCGCCATTATGCGTTCCAGAAACCTTTCCTTGCCTTATACAAAGGCAAAAATGAAACAGAAAAAGTGACAAGTTCAGTGCTGTCATACCACTTTATGCTTTCCACAAAGACACAAAATTGGTTTTGGTGAGTAAGAGAAGCTTCAGTCAACAGCTAAGCTGAGCAATGTAGTTCATCTGGACCAAGAGTACTAAAACATTAAAACTTTAGGCTTCGCAAGTTTTTAATCCATTCCCTACAGCTATTTGCAGCATCTTTGTTTCTGAGATTCAATACTATGCATGTTTTCACATTTGAAATGTTCAGTTCACCGTTTTACACATTCCGAACTAGTTTCAGTGACAGAAGGAAAAAGGTCACACAAGCATTCCTCTAGTCACAGAGGACAACAGTTGTTTAATGCTACACACTATGAATTATTTTCACATAAAACTCGTACTGATTAAAGTTAGTCCCCCTAACTAGCAGCCAAGGCCTAAATTTGCAGTCCGTTTTCTCCCCTTAACACAGTGAATCTGAACAGTGAACGTAGACCCTAAACTTCAGAAAAATTCATCTCTAGTCTCAAGTTTGTTAGCCACATCTTATTATAGAATTACAGTGGACAAACTGAAATCCAGACTTTTAATATGAAATTCAATATGGCCTGAGAAGGCTCATTTCACATTTGGAGACTGTAATTTAGTTCTAGGTAGGACAAATCAGTACCAACCACCAAAGATTCCTTTCTATGACCAGTATAGATGATGAAACGTCTACCTGTAAACCATGTCAAACAGCATTAGCAACAAGATATATCCTGTGACCTTTCTTCCTGGTTATTTGCAAGGCTGCTGTAGATTTGTATTTTGCATGCAAATCACAGTCTGCATGAAGAACTTTAGATATTGAAGCTTGACCTCACACACACTACAGTCAGCAGTGTTTCAACTTTTGTTAAAAGTTTTTTGACCCTATATCAAAAATTGATGCACGTCATGAATTAGATTTAAAAGATCTCAACGTTCCACCGAGTATTAATATGCTGGGTCTGTCAGCCTGGTTACACCCCATCCCATGGCTCCATTCTGCAGGTTTTCCTTGTAGGGTCAGCTGCCTCTCTGAGTGGCAGTGCTGCTGAGATCTATGGATTTTCTTAACCAAGAAGCATTGCACCTGGCAGCAGAGTGCTGAAATACAGCAGGTACTGAATGATGAACGAGATAGAGGCTATAAAAAGGAAAATCTTGCACTTGCAAAGGTGCAGCAGAGAACTGTGGGCAGCCTCTTCCCCTTTCTTAGCCCTACAGGCCACAGGAGATGTGGTTCCCATGCCTGCTGGAGGGGATCCTTGGTCTCCATGCCACCTCCACCTGCTAACACCCTCCCCAGCCTCCAGGGCTCCCACCCTGCCATGGCTGCACAGCTCCCTGCACATCTACACAGGGATTAACAGCATCACCCCTAGACTAGAAACTGTTCACTGTACTAGGTAATTAAAATATGACTGTACTCATATTTGCTTCCAAAACATCTTTCACTTTTCTCCTGCAAGCAGTTAAATATCTCCCGGGGTCCACTCACATCACAAAACCTTGCAATCAAAGCAGGATCTATACTTAGCTCTAAAGCTAGGTCTATCCTTCATCTGTGCAGCTGATTCACTACCACCCCATGAAGTTTCTCTTGTAGCATTTGCTCTAACAAAAAAAAAAAAAAAAAAAAAAAAAAAAAAAAAAAAAAAAGTCTCCGTTCTCACCTTGCAGTCACCTTGTAACAGTCTGATGCCCTGCACTTCTGGATCACAGCCTGCCATCTGGACTTTTGTCTGCCTCTGCGCTCAGTCCCCATCCTGGGCCACCTCACAGTTGTTAATTAGTGGCACTATCTACATGCAAAGTATCCTGCCCATCATCATTTATATTATAAATGCCTTTCCCCCATGACTCTCTATGTTCCTGCTGCTAAATGTCCTTAACTTCAAATTCTTTATACTAAATTTTGACTTTATTAATTCCAGAATGAAAAGCAATTTTAAAGCAATGCATACTGTCAGAGATCCCCTCAAGCAGATACAATCTCTCTTGGCTTTGCCTTTATGTGTAGGTTAAGCTTAAATGGAATAATAATACCACTAATAATGAGACTATACAACACAACAAACATTTGAGGTCAGACACTGAACATGCCAAGTTTTCAAATATTTCCCAAACAGCTGCCCATATGCTTGTGAGCTCTTGCAGACCATCAGTTTTCACTCCAGCCTACTTGCATCATTGCAAGATTGAGCTTGTAAGAAAAGCTAATGTAATACATTACTAAAGGAAAGTTTTAGCAATGTGAAACCAACTAAGTTGGTAATGAATGCAACAGCTGACTGCCAATGCATTCTGTTCTGCCATCATACCATTATAGCAGCATGGTGTCATCTATAATAATAAAAAAAAAAAAAAAAAAAAAAAGAGGCTTTTTAAACTGAAGAGTTAGGCAACCTTGAGACATCAGCCAAATAAATAAAAAGGAATTGCAGACCTGACATTGGAACAGGCTGCCCAGGGAGGTGGTGGAGTCACTGTCCCTGGGGTGTTTAAGGCAAGGTTGGATGTGGTGTTGAGAGACATAGTTTAGTGGGCAATATTGGTGGTAGGGGGATGGTTGGAGATCTTTCCCAACTTCTTTGATTCTATGATTTTAAGACTGAGAAAGCATATTCTTACAGACAAGACCCTAGTCTGGGAACCAGAGGAGCATGATTTAGGATTTTTGAGGTTCTCCAGTTTTTAAAAATGCATGGCGTGATCTCCAAATCAGTCACTTTGGTAACAGCTGAGCAGAAGAACTAATCAATGCAAAAAAGTGCTTTTCAAAAATCCTGTACAGTGGTAAAGCACTCAGAAACAAACAAATGTGCAAATGCCACCCACTTTAAATTTCAAGATGTAATTAGGTGCCAACACGTTTCTGAAAGCATCAGTCCAGAGTCTCTGATCTTGCTCCAATAAGAATTACTTCTCTGCTCTCAACTTCCCATCACAGCTGAGGCCTCCAGTGGCTTATAAATAATAACAAATAATCCATTTAATAACTATAGCACACGAATTCCCTGGGACTTCCTCTGCCCAAAGAAGTGGTAAATTGGTAAATGCTGATCCATTCCTGTTAGATAAAAGTTTGTCCAAATACTGCAAATTCAAACAAAACTGTAACAGACTTTTCCAGCATTGGCCAACTCTTTTGCATTCTTAAGACGAAAACAGACAACAGTGGAGCATGAATATGCTGGAAGACACAGGTGACTGAATAGAAAAAGCATAGCCTCAAGAACAGACGTATTTCAATAGCAAAAGCACTACAGGCTGAATGGTGCCAAGAGAGGCAGAATCTTTCGTGTGCTCCTGTGACTCTGTGTATCCCCATGTTAAGACTGCCATCAGTCTCATTAGCAATGAGGGACTCACCACAGCAACAAGCAACAGGCTGACAGACAAGAGGCACTGAACTCCACAGCAGTCTTGTCAAGGACTGTAGTACTGCTACTTCTCAAGGGACACTAAGAGGTCACACTTATGTATTTCAGTAACAACTCCACTTTAGCTGTAATTATAGCCCTCAGCCCTACCCAATCTTACCTTTCAATTTAAAATTTAAGCTAGGTTCTTTGCTTTTAAACTTTCACATAAATCCCTGCCCCTCTTATTCCTCTCTTGCTATGCTCACGAAGAACTTCGGCAACAACTTGTGTTGCAAAATTGGACACAAATCACCACCAGTGGGCTTGCAGGAGGATATGTCAACATGGCAGGAAAAGGCTGATATTTTCCTGCTGTGGTCCTGCCATTTTAGATTACCTGAGCCACCAATTTTAGAGGCCACACCAGCTCTCAATCAAATGTCTACCCCAAAGTAGGCCTTTCCCCTCTCACTTTCCCTATCATAGCGTATACAGCTTAGGGACCTCCCACTTGGGGCAGCCAAATTCTGTACCAGCGGCAATGCTAAGCCTTGAACATGTTGGAGGACACATTGCAGTCTCCAGGCCTTAGACCTTGCTCCACAGATGGCACTACCCAGCCAGGAGCAGGACACACATGTATGTGCTTGGCCCTGCACATCAGTCCTGCAGTAGCAACACCACCACTATGGCTGACATCTGACTTCACCTTCCTGACAGATGTGAGACCATCAGCCTTCCTCAGGGAAGCAATCTTGCTTTGCTTTTAAAGAACCTGTGTTTGTGGGAGCAGACCCGAGCATGTCTGGGGATACAGAGAACCCTGCTACACACTCCATAACTTAATAGCAACCCTCCAGCCAAGTGTTAAAGAAGCAGTGGAAGCCAGAACACCCTCAAAAAAAAAAAGTCCCACTGAACAGGAAGAAAGGTAACAATAAGGATATACAAGTCTAAATTTTGAATGCCACAGGAAGGGAATTATAATCCTATTTCTCATGGAGCTTCAACACAAAAATAAAAATCCAAGCTCCCTAACACCACACATAAATAAATAAACCCACAAGCAACACCCCACAGATCCTGAGCCAGGGGATGGCAGTTTGCCTACACTAACTTTAGAATATTTCATAAAGACATACCAGAAAAGAGTTCTGCGGCAGTCTAAATTCTGTTCCCTCAGTCGCAGACAAGTGTAATGATACAGCACTGCAAATTAAATATTCTAATGCAAATCAGGCCCATTCCTGAAAGTCACAGTGACCCGAGCAGCCACCCAGAATAAAAACTTGCCAGAGTTCCCTCGACCAAAGGACAAGCCTAATGGCTCTCACAGCACACACAGCTGGAGAAATAGATTTTCTCCACCTCATATATAAACGCACACAACTTGAAATGAATTCCTCTGAAGAAAATGAGGTAGCTAGCGGTTGTATAAAAAACTAATGGGAATTTTAATAAGGTACCAAGAAAAGTGTGATGGACACAGCTGTTCAGTATCTCTTATGTTTCATCCTGAATTTTAAATAATTAATTTTAAAAAACAAACAAACTGTAATTGGATTTTAATAATTGAGAGAAGAGTGAATAACGAAACAAACAACAAACAGCAAAGGAAATTCAAGAGTGGTGGAAATGGTCTTAGAAAATCCAGATTACTTGAAATCATGGTTCAATGTATTTCATTTTCTCCTCAGGGACTTCAGACACCTTTGAATCTCACTGATGTTCTTGCTTCGTTTCTCCTTATACAAGACCTCAATGTTTTTATGTACTGCTGCAACACTATATTTAGTTTTATGACTTGCAGTAGTTAACACTGCAATAGGATGGGCTTGTACTTATTAAGGAGCAGTTCTGCTAATGATGTTCATGATCTGCTCTGTAAGACATATGAGTAAATTCAAGGATGCAATCCTGCAGATTACACCTGCCACAGCTCTTTGAATAGCATACCACTTGTCACTGCCAACTCAGTTCTTGATGGACGGCTACACAGAAAGGGGAATCTGCACACGAGCAACAAGCAGGTATGGGCGAGGTGTTTCTCTTCACCCGTTCTGTTTATCAGAGTGCTTGATAGGGATGGTCATAGATGGGGGCAAGGAGCACTGATGTATGAGAACCCTTAATTTTGTTGCAACCTGTTTTAAGAATATAAGTTACATTATCCACAGGGACTATGAAATAAAGCTCAGTCTCTTGTCAGTGTTTTTTTAATTGCATTGAGGTGTCAGGGCTGACAGGGTGCTGCAGATTTACAGCATCCCAAATCTAAATGCATAAAGGAATTTCATAGATGCTTACATGGAGAACTCAGAGCAACATCAAGCAACAACTCTGGATACTCTTAGAAAGAATAAAGAACTTCAATTCATGCCAAAAGCTTTTGAAGAAGTTTGCTGTGTTTTTCCTACCCCTCACTGTCCTATACATTTGTTTATTTAAGCCAGTCTAGTTTAAGATTCATAGATATGTGGTATGCCTCTGATATTGCTAAGCCAGGGGCAACTGGCTTAACACAGAAATCCCTAGGAATGCATCAGAAGCCCCCACATGGGCAATAAGCCCATTGATGGTGTCTCCAAGCTGCTCTCCGGCTCTTCTCACCCAGAACACTCCAGTGATGACCAGAAGAGCTACATGGCTGAAAGTTTCCCGAGCCCCACAACATGGTTCAAACCATAACAACTCATCCATGCTTAGAGAAGGTTAAAAAAAAAAAAAAAAACAAAACAGTATTTTTACTGTTTTGTTATAGAGATAGATACCAAAGCATTAGATTAACCAATAGCATTCCTCTCAGTCATGAGCTAGTGCTGTGCTGACAGTCAGTAGGCCTGCTCTGACTGTTGGGATGAGCCAACAAGCAGACAGATGTACTGCAGCCTAGGGCCCCTAACACTAATTGGGCCAGAGATTGCTATACCTGCTCTCTTACAACTTACTGCATAATTTTTGTTCTTTGAGTAGCTATAGCTCACAAAGTGAAGTATATTTTGTCCCAAGACATGTTACTACACCCCTGAGCATCAGCAGTTAGAGATCTGGTCAGCAATTGAATTAGAGCCAACTCAGTAATTAAACTGCTTAATCAGCTTCATTGGCTGGTCCCTATTCTTTTCCCATAACTAGTGCAAATCAAATAGACTGAGATTACTCCTAATTTTTACCACTGGATCTGAGAAGACTCTGGTGTGTTCTTCTCAAGCAATACCCTGAGCAAGGTGCCAATCCCACCACAACCTCTAGGTCACCCAGCAGAAGCCCCTCCCTGCATGTCAGTTCAAAGAGTTTTTATGCCTCTTCTCCTGGAGGTTTAAAAATAAAGCCATGCAACTCACACCTATTTCACAAAAGAACACACTGAGCAAGCCATCTGAAGTAGTAAAGGACTGAACTAGTCTTTGAAAAAAAGTATGTGCGCTAAATCAAAGAAAAAAGCCTCTTGCTTTTTATCATATTAAGGTGGCATTTCTTAGAGATGAACTAATTAAAAAGCACTTTAAACAACATTGATGGGAATATAAATCAGATTTCACTTTCCAAAATTAAGAAAAAATCACTTATGTCTACAGCAGCACTCATTAGGGAGTATTTATAAAGGCTTTTTTCCTTTGATTTGTCTCCTTAAATAAAATTCACACTTTTTTGTTAGTATAATTTGCCTTTGGTCACCTAAAACCTTGACTATCCTGAGTTACACAGTCTAAGAAGCTGTTTCGTGCTAGCTTTAAGAAAGATGCTCTTGAACATCCTTTGACCTTTGCTGGACAGATAGGTAAGAATTACAATTGTTCTTCCTCTTTAGGAGGATTACTTTTGAAAAAGTGATACAGAGTGAGATGTATTAGCCTGCTCTTCTTGCTGTCAAGCCTGAGATGCTGCCACCGTGGCTCTGTAAAAGCAGCACACTGCCCCAGCTCCTGCAGAGAGAAGCCGGCCAGGCTCTGCACAAGGCAGAAGGGCTGCAGGGCTCTCCTGCCCTGCTTGCTGGAGCCAGCAGAGTCAAGCAAGCAGAGCCTTTGACAGGACAGTACTGGCAGCTCTCCTTTTCTTCTGCTTACTACAGTGGGTTTCAAGACAGCCAAGGAGATCCCCAACTGCAGACCCCATGGGACCTAAAGACTCAAAGGCCCTCTTTTCCACACATCCTTAGAAAGCCCTGGCAGCCTCTCTCGCTCACCACTGCTGCCAAGTTCTCTGTTGGCTGTCAGACTTACGCACTTAAAACAGGATTGCAGGAGCAAAAGCTTATCCGCAACCACCTCACGGGCTGTTTAGAGTCCTGCAGTGCTGCTGGATCATCACCCCCAGGCATCTTACTCAGGTTCTTTAATGTTCTTTACTTGGCACTGCTGTTGCTTCAAAAACACTCTGAACTGCCCTTTTCAGCCTCTCATCCTGCCAACACGGCCACGGTGAGCCCTAGGAGGCATGTTTTCAGAAGTCCCAGCAAGGCCTGGGGTTTGTTCTTGTTTCAGAGCCTGGATCTCCCAGGAATTTTAAGCCCCTCATTTCTTGTTTCAGCCCTGTCAGTATTTTCTACCCAGCACACATATTTTAAGTACACGGATACAAATGAAACAGGTTATCATTCTGCTTTCTTGACAGGATCTGCCTTTTAAAGTCTCTCCTGGTAATAAGCAGAAGCAACTACTGCTGGAAAGCACTTGGAGAGAAATAGCATCAGCAGTGCAGTGTAAATAATTAACTAAACCATTCTTTTAAATTGCATTATGCAGAGAGGAGTAAATCATCAGACAGGCATTTAATATTTCATGAAAGTTATCATAAAGTTGAGAAATCAAGTGTCCTTCTACATCATTTCAGGGCATGGACTAGTCATCAATACATTTAAGAACTGCGCCTTACACCCTTGGCAGCACAGACGGAGATGGATTCTCTCGAATGCTACACACGTTGAGTTTTCTACATCCACTAAGATTTCTAGGAGGCTCATGATCAGAATTTCCTGGGCAGGGAGAGGGACAGAGAAGGAGAAAAAAAAAAAAAAAAAAAAGTGAAAAAGCAGGCCTTTAATGATCTTTCAGATTGGGTAGCCAGAAATTGAGGCATACAACATTGCTAGCCATTTCTGAAAGGACTGACTCACTGAGCTGGTAATGAGCAGTTGGGTTGCTGAATGACTACTTCAACAGAACATATTATCCATCGCCCTAAGTGATACTTATTAACAACAGATCTATCCTCCGGAGAAAGAAATAAAGCAAAACCCAATCCAACTCCCTATTTTCAGTGCTGCCAAATGAAAACCTAGCATAGTTTCTTCGGAATTAATAATTAGAAAGCCATGGAACACATCCAGCCACATCACAATCTCCAAATCATTTCTCATAAACAAAGGACTTTGCAAGTGTCTTGGGACTTCTGCTAATGATACATTTTCTCTTGAACTGATAAGTTTTTAGTATTAGCATTGACTTTTAAAGACAGAAAATAATTGAAAATGTACAAGTATTCTTTTTTTATCTGTTTTATACATGCATTTATCCATTTTAAAAATAATATTTTTCAGGTTTCCCTTTGTTACTTTTGCTCTTTACTAATAGCAAGTTTACCCAAGTTCCACCAATTTCTGCCAGGCTTTTCTCTCCTCAGTCGTTAGCTGATGTTCTTCATCCTGAAGTGAAATCCCAGGTCCTTCTCAGGTCTAATAAAACTTAAGGCAATGCAGTATCCAGAGGGGGAAGAAAAAAAAAAAAAAAAAAAAAAAAAAAAAAAGAAAAAAGGATTAGAGCATCATGGTTTCTCAGCTTTGCAGCAGCAGATGTAGGAAGCCCAAAGTAACTGTTACCCTCAACTAAGATTTTTATGTGCACAGGACCTGGACACCTTGAGTTTGTAATATCCACACTACATTGAAAAGTGAGTGAGAAGAGTTGGAGCTCTGTAAATACAACAACTTTTTTGCTGGTTGAACACACACACACACCCCACTCAAAGCAAGATATGATCAGGACGTTGTATTTCTAAGCTTACAACATTATTTTAACTTATATGACAGCACACACTTAGACCATTAATGCAGTGTTTTTGCTCCACAACTCGGTCACAATAAAGTGAATTGCAAAAGTTCTCATGTGAATACAGATGTTCTTTAAACAGCAAGGAAAAAATGAAGCTTGCCCTTAGAGTAAAAAGTTTACTTCTAAGTATGTTATTCTAGAGGATTTATGATGGTTAGAGAACTTGCAAAATTGTGCAATATGCAGAATAAGCAGCTCTGCAAAGACAAAGCACGTAAAACTGCATTAGGAAAAACCATTTTAAAAACACACTGACAGCATGCATGCCTGCATATTATCATACAGAACCTCAGTCTAAATCCTAGCACCCAAAGCCCGAATGATCAAACTTTCTTAAAAGTTAACCCAACTCAACCAGAGCTGTATCAAAATGTATGCTCCAAGCTCAGAACCCAGCAGAAAACACAAGATTAAAAGAAAAAGACAAAACTGAAAATCTCCATCAAAATAATGATGGAACACTTGAGGATGAATCCTATCAGTGCAGCAGTGGCAGCCACAACAGGCAGTGGACACACTGCCTTACAGCTGCAGGTCCCAGATGCAGATTTAGCATATGTAGTTATCCATGGTAACAACAGGATAAATGTGAAAATCAAGTGTTGCCTATTTATATATATTGGGATGCATATATATATATACACATACATACACACACACAAATAATTTGGTTGCTTCTTTTCCCTAACCATAGATTAGCCACACAGCTCTCTACCATCCCCTACTGCTGAGCAGCCGTTCCAATGCTAAGAACACCTAAATATAACATCTGCAGTTTATTATAAAACCCATCTGCATCAGTTGCACTGGGAGGAGAATAGATGGCTTTTTCTCCTCACAGTTTAGAGAAACAGGCAGCCATGAACAGCCTAGCCCTAAGCACACATAATTTTACCTGAGCCAATAGGCTAGAGCAAGTGTCCTGTGTGTTCTGCAATGTGGCCAGATGCATCCTTACAAAATGCACTTCAGTCTCTACTGCTGTTCTTTTAACCAGACTTCTTATTCTCATTTCTTCTAAAACCAATTAGTCAAAATGCCATTAGCTTATCCCATGTCCCATCTAATCAATCTTCAGCATGCTATAATCAAAATATGCCCAATCAATACCCTTGAAAATTTCATTTTATTTGTTTAGTCTTTAAGAGACTCATCAAGCCTCCTACATCAAATCCAGTAGCCTAGTTAACAAATTTATCATCTTCACACAGCATCCAGCGTAGCACTATTTTCCTGCTTTCTCTTAGTGAAGAGAGAAATTCACATGACTTAATGAAACTCCAGTGAGATGGCAAAGTACTAAGCATATTAGATGACATTGTTCCGCAGAAAGCACGTGCGTTCAGTTGTCTTCCAACCAATGAAGCAAGATTGTTGTGTCTGACGCATTATCCTGTAAGACTGCATACGTCTAACAGCAAGCTTGAGATTAAAATAAGCAAGCAAGAAACTGGACAGCTTCCCAGAAACGTCTCTGAAGGCAATCTATCCTTCTTAGCAACTAGTTAGCAACCAGAAGATAATTACTGTGGATTAAAAAATTAGATACTAAAACAGAAGTCTAATCAGAAACACCATTGCCAGCATTTTACTATCACAGGGCCCATTAGGAAAAATAAAGATACTACTGATTTTCATTTTGTTAAAAAATTAACTAGAAGAATAGAAAGAAGTTTAGAGACGTATGTTTAGAGACATAACAAAGATGGAGGAAATCCAGACTCATGAAAATATTTGAGGAACCAGAAAAAAAAAAAATATCTAAAAAAAAAATTTTTAGTAGGCATTTGTGGCTTGGCTGAATTTGTACTAGCCAAATCCCCTAGCATAGCAGTTTACTTCGCATTGTGTAATCAACTCACCCACTTGGAAGAGTCAGGCCAAATTCAGCTCTAGTACAAGCAAGCATAATTCTCCTAAACTTAGGCCATTTCTTGCTTGCCTGTACCAGTCACAAATCCAGCTGCTTCCCACGCAAGATCTAGGAAAGATGAGTTGTTTACATTGTGAACCATAAGATCTCTCACACTGCTCAAGCTCCGTAGGCAACTGGTAGTGCAGTCTTATGGAAACATTAGTTGAGTTGTGTAATCCTGTACAGATCAAAAGGGACACTGCAGGGGAAAAAAAAAAATGCATTTATGCAGGTCATATAACACCTGCGCTACAGAAGTAGAGGAGCTACCTCTATTATTCCATATTATTCAGTACAGTGGACTAGCAGAGACAGGATGGCAGTCCAGAAGCCCTGACCCTGGGTTCAGATTTGATGAACACTGGAGAATTCTAATGCAGAGTGAATATCCAGCCTGCATAAGACCAGGCAAATTCCAATGCAGTTTGAAATACTTGTAGCAAAATTCAAGAAGTAGCTAATCAAATAGTCTTAGGACTAAAGAGTTTGTACATTCCGTCCCCCCCCCCCCCTTTTTTTTTTTTTTTGTATGCCATCAATCTACTGAAAACTCCAGAGGCTTTATTTGAAGTTTTCTTCCACTATTTATTCCTCTCACGTGAAAAACAGAAGATTATGATAATGAAAAATTAATGCTACATGATCAAGCCCACAGAGCTCAGGGAATTACAGATTTCAGGTTAACAGCTTTCAGTATGTCCCTTCACTGTGTTCATAATGTATTATGACCACAAAAAACTGACAAGATCCAATAGATTTTAGTATTTTTCCATGCAAATTTATACACTTTCAAGGAACTTTACCATATATTTATTCACTACTCACATACTTATTCAGGCAGTTGAATGACAGTCACTACAAACCTCAAGTTTCTCTTTCGGTCTTTCAGCGTATTGCTATTTTATTCTAACATGCAGTTTTCTGACACAGCTTCATCTGAAAAAGGGATGCTGCCATAATGATTAGCGTAGTTTATAGCACGATCTGATTTACTCTAAGAGATCTGTATCCCTTAAAGCTTTTAAAAATTTCAGTGTTTAATACTATAATTATTTTAGCCAAATTACTGTTGTTAACCTACCCACCAAAACAAGTCAGGCCTCTGTCTGGCATGTTACTATTTCTTCTGGACTCTGCGATATAAGCTAGTGTTCATTAACATTTCTAAATTACCAGGTAGGATGTCAGCAGTTACCATTTCATTCAGCTTCCAAAAACCCTAGAAAAAAAAACGTACCTAAGCTGAAATGAACTCTTCAAAAAAAAAAATCACAAAAACATGCTGTCGCTATTAGAAGCACAGAGAAGACATGAGATTAGTCAGCTAACAGACTGTACTATCAAAGTCCTGTCTAAGGTAGCAGAATAACTAAGAAATATTACAACAGCAACATATTTTCAGAAAGACAAATCTGTTTTCCAAGGTCAGACACTAAACAAGGAATTTACAGAGTCCACATGGTGGCTGTGTTTGTTTTTTCTTTTTTTTGTTTTGTGGTGATGTTTTTGTTGTTGTCATTGTTTTTATTTTTTTTTTTTTTAAAGGGGCTCCCTTTAAAGGGGTGTAAGGGAGAAGGGTGAGCAAAAACACCTGCCACATCAAAGCTCTCTAAAAATCTGACAATTACTAGCCAAAGCTTGCAAATTCCAAGTCAACCACAGAAAGTTTAAAACCCTTAATTATTCTAGGGTTTTCTCCTCAGCTTCAATATATCAGTATATCAAGTTCATTTCAAAGCAACACAGATTTTTAATTACTTGGTTGTTTAAAACCAAAGCACCAGAAATGCTTGTGTTCTCCAGCATCAGTTCAGGAATATATGACCAAACGAACCTGCATAGGTAGGCAAATTATTTTGCTCATATGAAACACTAATTTCCTTTTATTTTTTCCTGCATCATAAACATTTTAGAAAAATCAGTATCGCTAATACGATTTTTTTTTGTTTCTTATTTTTCAAAGCTCTGTAGGTACCACAGCATTTTTCCCATTTTACCTTTATGATAATAAATACAGAAACCTTTGCAAACATTGTTTTTAATCTACTGTTTACTTGACTTTACAGATCATTAATAAAGATGTTAAGGAAAACACTTTATGTTCACCTCTGGAGCAGTATTGGGCATCTCTCCACAACTCAACACTTTTCTGTTTATCATTTTTATCAAGGTACTATTTCTGTACAAACCAAATCAGAGTTGAGAGTCCTTAGGGAAAACCCACATTTCTCTAGTCAGACTGGCTCACTGAACATCAATAAAACACTGATTCATTTGAGCCATAACAATTCAGTGGTAGAAAACATATGCTAGAGAGTAAGTGTTGAATCAGCTGTACTTGATAAAAGTCACTCAGGAGCACTTCAGGAACTGGAGAACCAGATGAATGACTTCATGGAAGTTCACCGAGACCCCTCAAGTGTAAAGTTTTGAGAACTTTGGGGAGTACAGGGAGAGAATGGGAAATCCCAGTATCATTCATTGTTCTGTAAAATACATAAGAATAATGAAAGGTTTTTTTTTTTTTTTTTTTTGTTTTTTTTTGTTTTTTTTTTTTACACACAACTGCTTACAGACTTCACAATGGATTTAGACAGAACATTTACATTTCTTGTAGGATATAAAACAGTGTAAGGGTGTGTACACGAGAGTTATTGCAATGGCTTTTCTTGCATATAATGTCAGTATGGAAACACAAGGAGGCAAAAATAAGATTGGAGTAAAATCTGAAGCAAAGCACTACCACTTTCAGTGCATCATTTATTAAGAAAATAGTAGCCTGATCAGAGGTGAATCTGTAAGACAGTTGTAAGAAGGATCATAAGTCTAGAAAATATGGACTATATAGAAAACCTAAATAAATATTTTCGTTGTTAAAAAAAAAAAAAAAAAAAGGGGGGGGGAGGGAGAAAAAAGCCCTGCATGAAGAGTATGACGTCTCTTCTCCCACCTCTAGTGAGCATGGAATAAGAGACCTATAATGTAGAAAAAAATCAAGTTTAGACATCAAGAGTTTTTTTGTTTTGTTTTGTTTTTCCAAAAAACAGTAGGAATTGCAAAGCACTGTCAAAAGAAATTGGTAGCAGATAAAAGAAAGTTTCACAATTGGCTAGCAAGAACAATTTTGTCAGGACAAAAGAGATGCACCAGTGAGAGCATGCAAAGTAGTAGGATGCCTCTGTGACAGGCTGTTCAGCCTGACATTCTAACATACCTGATGTTTTCACAGAATCACAGAATTGAAGGGGTTGAAAGGGACCTCAAAAGATCATCGGGTCCAACTCCCCCCCCCACCACGCCAAAGCTGGTTCCTTAGAGCAGGCTGCCCAGGTAGGTGTCCAGGTGGGCCTTCAATATCTCCAGAGAAGGAGACTCCACAACCTCCCTGGGCAGCCTGTCCCAGTGCTCCGTCATCCTCACCGTGAAGAAGTTCTCATGTTGGTGCGGAACTTCCTGTGCTCTATCTTGTGACCATTACTCCTTGTCCTGTCCCTGCAAACCACTGAAAAGAGGTAGGCCAAATCCCTGTCTCTCACAACTCAGGTATTTATACACATTGATGAGATCCCCCCTCAGTCTTCTTTTCTCCAGGCTGAACAGACCCAGGTCTCTCAGCCTTTCCTCGTAAGGAAGTTTTAAAGTGAACTTTGTTCAGAATGGACACCCATAATGTGGTTTTAAACTTAAAGGCTTTTGTTTCTTTAGCATGGGGAAAAAGAAAAAAAAAAAAAAAAAAAAGATGAGTTGCAATGAGCTGAAATGTAGAATATACACCCACAGAAACACCAGGGATGCCAAAACGGATTATGTGAGAGGAGCTGCAATAAGGGCCTATGACAAGTTCTTTATGTGCCGTACCTTACCAGATGGTAAGGGTGATTTACACCTATGCAGCAAGTATGTGCAGCTCTGACAGTCTTCTGGATCAGCATTAGAAGTGTGTTGGCTCTGCTCCTCTTAGAAGTCCATGTGAAAGAACGTGTGAGAATTAACACCTTACAAACACTTGTAGGTTGATACTTAATGATTCTAGGATTTATTGCTCACAATCTAAGTACCATTGTGGAAGTGCAGCACATTATCATACCAGACTGATAGCCACCTGCTGAACAAGGGACTTTAGAAGCAAGCAGAGCGCTATCTCCCACAGCCCTGATGCGTTACACTATTGCTTTTTCAGTTCAAAAAGATGGAGACAATTTAAAGTTATCTAACAACTAGGAAAGAACAGATTATTTTAATACACACTTCAGTCAGCTGTGTGTCACATGCACACAACTGATCTTACTGAAAACCATCTGACACATTGCTAAGAAAGAAATTCAATATGTAGCTAGACACCTAGCTACAAATTCCTGGAATTTCTAATTAGGTAGCAAACATTTGCCAAGGCTAAATAACCAGAGTCTCCTTGAAATCACAGCCCTAAAAATTGATCCAACGTGGATCCTGAAGTGGTTTGAGGAAATCAAGCTCCTGAGCCATGGAGAGGAGTAGCAGAAGACCTGGCATCTCAGGGCAGAGGTGTCATTCACATCTATTCCCCGTCTCAAATCAAAAGCACAGACCAGCCCTTGTGTATCTCCCTTTTCTCTATAGCATTATAAACAAACTGCACATGGAAAAAAAAAAAAAAAAAAAAAAAGGCCCACAGCAACAGCTGAAGAATAATCATGCCAAGTTTATAAAAAACATTTCATGCTACAGGCAGCTAAACTATTGCAGCCTGCAGGCCCTCCACAGGGAGAAGTGTTCAGCACCACAGATTCCACAAAGCCAGTATGCCTCTAGCAGCAAAAGCATCCCAGAGCACCTATAGAGGGCTCGCATTGGAGAGATTACAGCATGTGCAACTGCATTCATGTCTAGCTCGGTCTGCTGGCTGATGGGGAGAGATGAGCAGCATGTCAGCTTGTCTTCCAAGTGGTTTGTAGTTAACCATTACTCAGACTCGAGGGGGACTTCATGTGTTCCATCATCTCCTCTCTGTTGTGCAAAGAAGTGAGCAAATCAAGAAAGTTTCCACCTCCCAGTTCATTTTGCCAAGCCAAGCCTAGCAAATACCCTGGAACCCCCATCAGCAAATGCACAAGAACAAGCATGCCCAAAGGCTTTGTTCAGCCCTGTCACAGAACTGAGCAGTTTACTTCTTTTGATACAAAAATGAATCAATAAGCACAATCTCAAATACCATACTTGCCAGAAAAATGATTGTTTCAACAGCACTGAAAGTAACGTTACAGCTTTTAACTCTTATCCAAGGTTTGCAGCGATATGTTCCTTTACTTAACAGTGAGATAGAAAAGTATAACATCCACTTCAGTTTCTCCCTTCACCCATATTTTTTACCATGTAGGCCATTTAAAACGACTGAGACAGGCAAAGCTCTTCACCAGCAGAAAGCTCTCTGCCAGCCTCAAAGAGCACAGCATGAGCCAGATGAGCACAAAGAGAAGGGATGGCAATGAGAAGCCATTGCCCTGAGGGCCCCATTTCCCATGGCCACAGCAACTCAGCCATAAGCCAGGACAACCACATCCAACGTGCTTCGTTCTGAAGCAGCAATCGGCCTTGCACATGCAGGTGGTTTCCCATGTGCCACACCAGTCCAGTGCTAGAACTTATTAGTATCCCTCCTAAACAGACACCACTAAAATATTTATAGAGCATGAAGAGGAAATTGCAGAGTCCAAGTTCTTCAAGGCTAAACCTAACTGAATGTTCATAGTACAATTGAAAATAGAAGCATTTAGAAAAAAAAAAAAAACTGCTTTAGATCTTATAAGCTCAATATATTTTCCCAAGTTAAAAAGCCTTTTTGATAACTTGTAAGTGAAGTAAAAGTCCCAATATTATTGAAATTTTTTCCTGCTTGAAAACAGAAGATTATGATAAAAAAAAAAACAAACAAACAAAAATAAGGTAATTGCACAATACGAGTAAATAAAATGATAAATTCCCACAGCTCTATTACATGCCATTTCATGGAAATATATATACATATATTTGAAAGCTGTTTCATGTTTAGAGACAAATTGGAAAACAAAAATGCAGATAGAGTTGTTCTATTACATACAAAGGATGCAAAAACAAACTTAATCTATGAAAAATAACAAGGCCAGAGTGGCTCAAACTGTTCTGCAGCATTAGTTCTCTGGAAAAAAAAAAAAAAAAATGCAAAACAAATCCAGTTGATTTCCTCCTTTTCTTACACGTCAAGTGAACAAAGGAAAATCAATCTGTTAATCTCCCAGTACAATAATATTTTTCCTTACTGTTCTCAACTCCACATGTCAACCTCACAGGTAAGCCTGAATCATTAATTGATGACCAGGAAAATGACTGCAAAGAACTGTTATACAAGTCCACAAGTGAAACCAATTTATTATAAAACAGATGAGGAGGTTGAATAATGGATAAGGAAGGCCTTGCTAGAGTTAAAACTCTGCCTGCTCTCCAGATACTGTTTTGAAGAATAAGGCTCAACTCCACAGATGTACTCACAAATCACGCACTAAAGACAACTCTGTTTTTCAATGTCTCTATTTACTTTTAACTTTTAAGCTGATTTGACCTTTTTGCTTTCCCACAGAAAGGAACGCATATTTCCTATCACTTAGCAAAATAGTTAAGAAATCAGTAATTCAACTGCAAGTTTTTCTTCTGGCAACCGTGGCTGTTGACACAAGGAACTACATTATCAGAAGCGCACCGACAGAGTATCATGACACAACTTCTCACATCTCTTCCCAGACCCAGGACTGTGAAAAGAGGATTTATATGTGCATCTCCCAGCTGGCATTCCCGGTTTAAGACCACAGTTCCAGAATAATGAATCCACGCACTGGTATGGGGACATTACAGATTTGATGCAGATCCTGATCAGGCATACAGCTCCTTTTTTGGTAAGCGAGATAGAGTATATGCTTCTTTCACTTCAGGAGTTGAAAATACA